>NC_068342.1:22334499-23552499 GCF_014633365.1 Diospyros lotus
ACAATAGCTGTCATACATCACATAATATCCCAAAAATCATAATTTTCACCTTCTCAATTTAACAAACCCAATAATCGAATGGCTAAGACAGGCGTTAAAATCTCGAATGCGGAAGCTAGATCGAACCTGATATGGTTCACAACCATAATACTTTATTTATCATAAAATTGTTCAAGATGTCTACAAAATATATTACACGGACATCATCAAGTGATAACTGAACATCTTAAACATATCCAAAATTACATAGGTTCGCACAAAAATATGCTAATCATGCTATAGACAATAATTTAAGTTAATTCTTCAGCTACCTCCTTTCCCTTAAAGCCGCTCGTCGAACCTGAAACGTTTGAAAATTCCAGGGACATAGTCCAATTAGAAGATGAATCTTCTAGTGAGAAACTCCAAAAATAGTTTATATCGATGCATGATTAGATATAAAATGTATGAGAAGACAATGAGAACTACTCCGAAGTGCCTCGTGAACACGTCAACCTCCTCTAATGAGAGCTTTCTCAATGGCGCACGCATAGGGCCTCTCGGGAGGTCCCTAACCATGTCACTTTGGCCCGACTTCATAGCACTCATGCAAGCACCACATCCGTTGTTCCTTGGACTCACAGTCTTCCCCACAAAAGCTTTCTCGATGGCGCACGCATAGCGCCTCTCTGGGGATATCCGACTTTTTCCCTCAGCTAACAACAAATAGGTACAATAGTATGGCCACATGAATTTTATAAATGCAACAATTAAAAAGCTAATAGCATATATTTTCAGAAAAATACATTTCATATATGCAACATGATTTCACGTAGGAGAATAACAAGAGTTTACGTATAAGAGTTTCTCAAAACACGTCTCATGCAATAGAAGTCTCTTATAAGAGAATAAAAAATAGGATTTGGAGTATAGGAGTCTCACCTTATTGGGTTATCTCTGGGACGGTATAATTTCACAGCAAATGACCTAGGTTTCTGCAGAAAACACACGTTTTGGTAAACCTAACCTCAAATATTTTTATATAGGGTTGAGGGGTATTAAATTAGGGGCATAACTGAAAAATTTGGAGGAAAATATGCCCCTCACGCGCCCCCGAAAAGTGCCTCACGCGCAGCCACTCCGACGTGTGTATCTCACGGGCTGCTACCAGATTTCGGACAGCATTGAGTCGTTTTCGTATTTTGGCCATATCTCTCTCGTTTTAACTCCGATTCGACCCCCGTTTGAACCTACACGACCCTCTCTTCCCCCTCTACAGGATTATCAAAAACAATCTGACTTACCTTGATTTTTTGCTAACTAATTTTGGCAAACTCCGGCGAAGACCTGCAACTCCGACGAGGCTCATTCTCCGCCGCTTCTTCGTCGTTTTCTTCCCGCCTTCTTGCCGAACTTCCTTCTCTCTCTCTAGAGCAAGCTCCTCCTCTTAGAGTGCTTCACTCCTTAAAGCTCTCTTGAATGGTTTAAGAACAATCCATGGTGCCTATTTATAGATTACTTGAACCAATAATATTATGCCACTTGTCACAATCTTAGCCATGGACTCCAAAGACTCAAAGCCATAATTGAGTGGCTTTTGAAATCCAAAGATAGAATGAAATCAACTTTTGAAATCCAAGTTAAAACCCCAAACTTCTCCCAAATAACATTTTGGCCCTTATTTCAAGTTCTCAACTTTAATATTTTACCACATAGGCTCTTAATTTTATTCTTATTTCATTTAGATAATTTTCTAATTACAATTACACCCTCAAACATCAAATTTATCGAGATACTTAAAATCTCAAAATTAATAAATCAAAATTACTCGATATGTTCGATTTCCCGAAGCCCCTTACCATCATTCGGCCATTTTAGGCTATAACTTAGTTTAACCAAAAAATCATCTCTGATTTAATTTCTTTCAGCGTCATAAATCTCGCATCGGGACGCTCGTCAAAAATATACCTTTATCCTCAGGTATCTAAGATCTAGGGCACTCCCTGCGACTGATTTGGTCACTCGTTGCCATTTTAAACATATTTTTTGGTATTTTAAACTCACTTAAAATACGTGGCATTTTCACGAAAATATAGGGTATTATACCTTGCACCAACTCGATGAACTCATAGACTTTCTACTCCTTGACCCACGCTGGACAATAAGCCTCGTTGAATACTTCCTGAAACTCGACCCATGTGGGTTCTCGATTACCAAACCTCTGGCGGGCAGTCTCCAACCATCTCTCAGCATCGCCTCTAAATAAGAACGTGCTAAGTCGCACTTATCGATCGTCTGTGCAACTAATAGAATAGAGATGCTTATTTATCGATAGCATCCAATTCTCTACCACTATTGAGTCTGTGCCTCCATGGAACGTTGGTGGTCGGAAGGCCATGAAATCCTTTAATTGCTGACTACCTGTATCTTCCTCCATAACTGGAATGGTTGGAGCGGCTAGCAGATCGTCTCTACTGCCTCCTGCTTCTTTTGTTCCCTGTGGTTGCCTTACCTAATTAGTAACTAGGGTGTTTACCACCCTCATCAAACCTACAAACATACCTCATATCTCAACCTTGTCGTAGATCACTACTAGACTCCCCTAGCGAGCCAGGCGTGGATACTGGAACCTCATCTAGAATAGAAGTAGCTTGACTGCGGGTACGGGGTCGTCCACCTCTATTACTCATCTTCTTGCATCACTACTTAGGGTTAGAATACTATTAATTGGGCCAACTTATTTAACTAACGGACACAAGTCCTAACTCTACCCAACATCCTATGTGTGTACGGGAGACACCTCAAACACCATTCTAATACCAATACTGTAACACTCAATCTCCTAGAATTGCCCGAGAATAGGTGTTATGGGGAAAGTAGATAAAATAAAATAAAACTCTAATAAATTGAAATCTGATACCATAACTAAACATCTCATTCAACTAAAATAAAAACTCTAAGTTAAAATAAACTAAAAACCATAAACTTTATCTAAGGGAAAATCCCTCAACTGATGTTAAGGCCCGCTCCCGGATTTTCCTGCTAGCATAAGAAGTCCGAGAGAAGGTCCGTTAAGGATGGATACAGATACTCAAAATTTTTAAGAAATTTCTTTTCTGAATTTTCTCACTAACAATAGGAGCCATAATAAATTACATATCAATCAGTACATTATCATCTTGGGCTTACTGCCCATACATTTTCAAAGTAAAAGGGCACTTAGGCTTTAAAATAAAATGAACCCTCTATTTTTTTGCCGTTAACATACACCCATAAATCTTTGAGGTTGGGACATCTTCCATTATCTAGAATGACCAAAAAAACAACGTGAGCCACAAGGCTCAACAAGTATATAGCAAAGGAAAGAATCCATAAAACGATATATGAAGGCATGAATAATTCAAAGCCAAAGAAAACCATTACCCAACATCCTGATACCTATTGGTTTCATGCCTTCTGGATTGGACAACAACATCCTCAAGGAATACACTTTCTTATGGATCATCAAACCCATATTTCAAAGTGTGCCATAAGGCTCAACAAGTAAACATATATAGATATATATATAATACCGGAAGCATGAATGAAGGGATGGATACAAAATAGAGTACACCCACTCCCCAATACAATTTAAACCCATCCTTTAATTCTCATTTATAAAACCATTATATGAGCAATCATATGCTACAACAATGAAGCAATAGGGTTAAGGCATGGAAAAATCCCAAGTGGAATAGATCCGACTTTCCAAATATGATAGCATTTCCCATTTAATTCCCATAAATAAAATCATTCCAATGCCATTGCCATTATGCATTTTATGCATCGATTCATTCCTCATGAATTTATAAATCTTAATACTTTACATTGGCTCTCAAGCCCTTTATTCACATTAGCTCTCAAAGCTATTTATTCACATGCATGAATGCATACATATATATACAAAATCGATTTTCCACTCATTGGCTCGAGCATTGCCTACCGGGTTTATGGTCACCTCACCCGTGTCAGGCGCTCTTTAGGATATCCTTTTCTTTCCCCATTTGTGGAACATAGCCACTGAGCCAAAATAATAGCAATAGGGCTCAAATCGTAATGCCATGCAATGTTCATGGAATCTCACATTGCTTCGTTATAGAAATGTACACATCATGCACATTTAAACATGACAATAACATATTCGCTCATGAGCCCATGCATGCACATAGTGAAGGATCATGAACGAGGATACAAAAGCATGCAACGGAAGCGTTTTAATCAAAAACGTTCCTCGTATTGATAAGAATCTAGGAGACTTACTTTTTCGGTGAATTACCGGACGGAATGGAGCGATAGGAGCAGGATGAGCAGGAACTTCTTCTCGTAGTGGAGACGACGGCTGTCCTGCAATCCTTCGGCTCCTTCGCATTAGAACTCAAAATCACTCTTTCGATCTTCCGGAGTATGACTCGAACTCGTGGCCTCTCTTTCCGGTGAAGAAGAGCAAAAATGACCTTAGATGAAAAACAATCAAAGAGAGATATATATAGGGAGAACCCTAGGGTTAAAACCCTAGTGGGCCAAACCCTAATGGGCCAAGTCCATTTAATTAATTTTCTAATTGGGTTAGCCCAATTAATTAATTAAACTAATGAACTATTATTTTATTCTAGCCCAATTAATTATGGACCATCCTGAATAAAATAATTCTCTCTCAATGTTATTCACCCAACAAGCCAAATGTATTAAAAATACATGAGTTACATCGAGCTACCTCGGGGACCAAAAGACAAATTATTCACGGCTACTAAAATGACCAAAATATCCCTGCTACCTAGTAGCTATATTTTGTCATTCTAAGTGTTCCAACTATCACCATATGGTAACACTGACCCCACGAATAATTTTGCATATGCAATGTCTTTGACCTACTAGTGTAATGACGAAAATACCCCTCTGTGTAACACCCATCATTTAGAAAGGGATAATGTACTAACACCTCTCTAAATGATTTCTACCATCCTTAGATCACTAGTCCAATAATCCGTGACTACTCGAATGTACTTGCTTATCACTGGGAGCTACCCAGAAGCACACACTCTTAAGTCACGTTCCTAGGGCCCTGGATTATTTGATTATTCTTGGACAATCACAAGGGGGTGAATCACAGAAACTATCTTGTATTAGTCTGTCTTAGCTAATTAGAAACCATACTCCCAACTCAAAAGGATATTGATCTTTGATAGACCTCACCTACAATGAATCTAAGAATATAGCTCTAGGTTCACTAGACCACCAACTAATACTCAAGTATTAGAGTACTCGTCCACGTAGTAGCAGCGATAGACTAGCTCCATGATAATTAGTACTTTGTCATTAGCTTCTATCACAGGTCCACTCTACGCATTCCAAATGCGCTTGTACAATTAGAGTAAACGGACTGTTTACTAGCTAAGGCAAGCCATCCTCCATTAGGATCTATTGCACAATGATCTTATCATGATAGAATGCCCAGTTCTATCAAAAGATCAAGAGTAATATTTTTCTTGCTTATTAAGTACCCATGATTCATGCCTAACTGTGAAGAACGACCCATCACATGAATCACTTACTTAATAGCATGGACACTTTTCCAACAATTAAATGCAAATAATATATGTGCCATGAACCGAATAAAAGAAACATCATTACCATAAATTAAACAAAACATGTCTTTAGGGCATACATTTCCAACACATAGGCATATCTTCAATCACCTCCTAGCATTTTGGAGGGTTGAGTGATGCTAGAGAAAGCAATTAACAATAACTTAGGTTAACAATTATGCTTAATTTGGATTAAGGAAAGCCTTGGCCCAATCAAATTATCACCAAAATATATGATATTATATATCAAATTAAATCACTGGAAGTCTAATTTATGACTCTTTAAACGGATTCCAATTCCGTGTTCTACATCAAAAGTTATGGCTAAAACAGCAAGACATGCGTAGAGTAGTCAAAACCGCGGCTGAGTCGACTTGACCACCTGGGCGAGTCAACTTGGCCGAGAACGCACAAAAAGGGCCAAAAACCCTCCAAAAACACTCAAAATGGCCACCAAATTCTCCAAAACTCCCATTCTAACTTCCTAACCCACCAAAGTCATTGATTGAGTTTGATATCAGATTTCCATAATTGAATCAGTTCCAGTACATGTATATATATATCTGCGTTACAATGAGTTATATCAGTTCAGTGCATGTTATATATATATATATATATATTTACATGCGTACAGTGAGTTCACAGCAGGCATGCATAATTTCTTTCAGCGATTCTCATCAATATTGTTGTTAAATCATTCTCAAGTTTGTTTGGAATCAGTTGGGATTTGTTTTCTCAAGTTTTCTTTCGGAATGGTGTAGTAATGTTAAGTTTGTAAATCAAGATCATCTCTGTTCGTGAGTTATGTCTCATAAGATTCCAGTGATTCGAATGAGTCTTGTGTCATTCGAATGAGTTCCAAAGCATCTGAATAAGTTTCAGTGTTATCGTAAGCTTTTCCCTTATAATATTCCAGTCATTCGAATGAGTTTTTTTTGGTCATTCGAATGAGTCATGTGATATCATATCATTCGTATTTGTTTTTGGTTTGTCATTCGAATGAGTCCTTGAAGATGTGAGTAAGCTGTTGCTTTATATAGTCTAGCATTCGAATGAGCCTTCTTGTCATTCGAATGATCCATAAATTGATTCGAATAAAGTTACTGTTGCATTCGAATGAGTCAGTTTTTGCCAGTTCAAAAGTTGGAAAATTCCAAAATCGATTCGAATGAATTTGGAAGTCATTCGAATGAGTCCTTGATCAGATCTGAATAGCCTTTGTTATACATCGTATATCATTCGAATAATGCCTCTATCATTTGAATGAGCCTTTGTCATTCAAATGAGCCTTCTGCCATTCGAATGACCATGCTGTAATTCATTTTCTTCATTCGGATGAGCTGTTTCCCATTCCAATAGCTCCTTAGACTTTCTCAATCATCCCAAACAGTACCATATAGCATCCAAATAGCTTCCAATAAATTCTTGATGCAAGTCTCAAATTAAATATAAATATTCAATTATTCAAATATTGAATTTTTAAGCCAAGATATGATAAAATCCAATATGCCATGCCTATACTCAGAAATTTTAGAATATTTGAATCTCAATATAGTTGATAAAAATCATATCCCATGTTTAGCAGTTAATTATGACATAATCAGCATTATTTTGTTAGATTATGTGCATACATATTTGTATGAGCATTGAGCATGACTTTATGTGGGGCACTACATATCGTGTGCCAGCATTTATATGAGCATTGCATTATGCGCGCCAGGCGGCTTGTCCGCGGGGATCCCACTGGTATCAGTTCAATTATATCTCAGTTATGAGTTGCTCGCCTGATGTCGACTAGGGAGCTAGGGGCATATTGCCCAAAGTATGTGCTTACAGTTTTTATGTTTGCAGGACTCAGATCAGTCAGGTATGTGTTACATTTATGTGGGCCTATGAGCCAAAGTTGCATACCTACATTTAGTTCACAGCTATGTGCATTACATCTTATAAATGCCATCCAGTGATTATTATATCTCTCAGTACAAGTTCAGTAAGTATTTTTATCAGTATCGATATTCTTCGATTCAGCTTCAGTTATTCTTTCCAGTTTATTACTTGTTGAGCTTTGTAGCTCACCTTGTACTCTTCACCATTCCAGGTACTAGTGGGGGAGTACCAGATGTGGGGCCTAGCAGCAGTGTCCAGTAGTGTGTGTACGTGGAGCCGCTCAAGACCAAAGATGTCTGGGAGTTGTTGGTTTATTAGTTAGTGCTTGGTCAGTTTAGATTGATTTTATATTCTAGTTTAGGGATTTTTCCCTTAGACGTAATTTCTGGTTTACAGTTATTGACTCAGAGTCTTATTTCAGTTGATTGAGATATTCATTTTGGTATCAGATTTCAGTTTATTAGTCAGTTTATTTTATTATCTCCAGTAGCACCTCTTCTCGGGCAGTTCTAGGAGAGGGGGTGTTACAGTATTGGTATCAGAGCAGTGTTTTGAGGAGTCTCCAGTACACACATAGGATGTTGGGTAGAGTTAGGACTTGTGTCTGTCAGTTAGATATGTTAGCCCAATTTACAGTATTCTAACCCTAAGTGGTGATGCAAGAAAATGAGTAATCAAAGAGGACGACCCCGTACTCGCAGCCAGGCTACTTCTACGCCAGGCGAGGTTCCAGTTTCCACACCAAGTTCACCAAGGGATTCTGGTAGTGACTTACGACAGGGTATGGCCGAGATGCGAGGCATGTTGGCAGGTTTGATGAGGGTAGTTGATACCCTAGTGACGAATCAGGTGAGGCAATCGCAAGTACACTAAGAAGCAGGAGGCAGTGGAGGTGAACCGCTAGTCGCCCCAATAACTCCAGTTGTAGTGACAGACACTGGGAGTCAATTATTGAACGACTTCATGGCGTTCCGACCACCAACATTTCATGGAGGTACAGATGTAGCAACAACAGAGAATTGGATGCTATCAATAGAGAAGCATCTCCAATCTATTGGTTGTGCGGACGACCGACGAGTTCGACTTAGCACGTTCATGTTCAGAGGCGATGCCGAGAGATGGTGGGAGACTGCCCGCCAAAGGTTTGGTGATCGAGAGCCCACATGGGTTGAGTTTCAACAAGTGTTCAACGATGCTTACTGCCCAGCATGGGTCAAGGAGCAAAAAGTCTATGAGTTCGTGGAGTTGGTACAAGGTACTAACACGGTGGCTCAGTACGAGGCGGAGTTTACAACCTTGTCTCGATATGCTCCGAAGTTGGTGTCCAGTGAAGCAAAGAAGGCCGCCAAATTCCAGAGAGGATTGCGTGCAGATATCCGACATGCGTTTGGAGGAGCTCTGAGCGTGGATTATGCCATGGTGGTCCAGCGAGCATATGCTATCAAGCGAGATTGTAATGAATGGAGAGTAACACAAGCAGCCAAGAAGGGCACAAGTACATCTCAGGGTTTGTCCAATAATAATAAGAAGAGGAAGTGGACAGCCGAACAAGGAAATAAGGCAGAGAATAATCCACAGTGTGGTCAGTGTGAAAGGAAGCACGGAGGACCGTGCCTAGCTGGGAAGAACGTTTGTTTCAAGTGTAGACAAGAGGGGCATAGAAAGAAAGATTGCCCGAGGAATCAAGCAGCACTCCCCGCACCAGAGGTCACTTGTTTCAGGTGCGAACAAAAAGGACACACAGCCAATCGGTGTACTCAACCGCCCCAAAATAGAGGTCAGCAGGCTAATCAGAGGCCACCAGCAGTTAGAGGGCTAGGAGCGGCACCTATACCAGCACTACCAGTAGCTCAGCATCCACCGCCCGCAGATAGACAGGTGCAGGGTAGAGTCTATGCCCTTACCACAGCTGAGGCAGAGCAGGGCGACGGGACTATCCAAGGTATTCTATCCCTATATGGTCATGATGTGCGTGCATTATTTGATACTGTTCTACACATTCTTTTATTGCACTGCGCACAGTATGTTATGTTCCCCATTCCTGGATTTCTTTGCCGTACCACTTGATTGTATCTACGCCGGGAGATAAGATTATGATAGCTAGAGAAATGTTTGAGAATTGTGAGATCGAGGTCCATGATAAGAAGCTATTGGGAGATTTGGTAATTCTCGATGTTAAGGATTTTGATTTGATCCTTGGCATGGATTGGCTATCACGACATTATGCAAGAGTCGATTGTCAGCGAAAGATTATTGATTTTGAACTACCTCAACAGCCGATTCTTATTTATAGAGGTGTCAAGCCTATGTCTACGATTCTTATGATCTCGGTGATGAAAGTTGAAAAGCTAATGCGTGATGGATGCGAGGCTTATCTAGCCTTTGTAACCACTGATGAAGGAAGCAAGAAGAATTTACCCAAGGTACCAGTAGTACGAGATTTCCAAGAAGTTTTCCCTGACGAGTTACCAGGATTACCTCCTCGGAGAGGGTCAGAGTTTACTATTGAGTTATTACCTGGTACACAGCCTATCTCTAAGGCTCCATATCGGATGGCACCTAATGAGCTAAAGGAGTTGAAGGCCCAATTAGAAGAATTAATAGAGAAGGGTTTTATCCGACCCAGTTCATCCTCGTGGGGTGCACCAGTATTATTCGTGAGGAAGAAAGATGGAACTTTGAGATTATGTATTGACTATCGTTAATTGAACCAGGTGACAGTGAAGAATAAGTATCCCTTACCTCAAGTGGATGACTTGCTAGATCAATTGCGAGGAGCTAAGGTATTCTCGAAGATAGATTTGAGATCGGGATACCATCAGGTGCGAGTTAGAGATGATGATATTCAGAAGACTGCTTTCAGGACTCACTATGGACACTACGAGTTTGTAGTAATGCCATTTGGGTTGACTAATGCCCCAGCTGTTTTCATGGATTTGATGAATCGAGTTCTACGTGAGTACCTAGATAGATTCATTATTGTCTTCATCGACGATATCCTAGTCTACTCACGTAATGTGTTTTCATGGAGAAGCATACAAAGCATCTTACTCTAGTATTACAGAGACTCAAAGAAGAGCAATTGTACGCCAAGTTCAGCAAGTGTGAGTTCTGGATTACTCAGATTGGGTTTCTAGGCCATGTCATTTCTGGAGAAGGTATTTCAGTGGATCCATACAAGACTAAAGCAGTTATGGATTGGCCGAGACCTACGACAGTGACAGAGATACGTAATTTTCTGGATCTTGCAGGCTATTATAGGCGATTCATTGAGGGGTTTGCTCGTTTATCTTCCCCTATGACTAAGCTAACAAGAAAAGGAGAAAAGTTTGAATGGAATGACGCGTGTGAACTTGCCTTCCAAGAACTAAAGATGAAGTTGACTACTGCACTAGTTTTAGCCATTCCAAGAAGTGGAGAGAAATACTCCATCTACAGCGATGCATCCCATGCAGGTTTGGGTTGCGTATTAATGCAAGAAGGTCGAGTTAATGCTTATGCATCCAGACAATTGAAGAAACACGAAGTGAACTACCCTACTCATGATTTGGAGTTGGCAGCGGTAGTATTTGCATTGAAGATATGGCGACACTATTTATATGGTGAGAAAGTTGAAATTTATACAGATCATAAGAGCCTACATTATCTTTTATCCCAGAAGGAATTGAACATGAGGCAGAGACGATGGGTCGAGTTATTTAAAGACTTCGACTATGAGATTCTAGACCATCCGGGAAAGGCTAATGTAGTAGCAGATGCCTTGAGTCGGCGAGGAGCTTCTATGGCTACGATGATGGTTCAAGAATGGAGGTCATTAGAGCAGTTGAGTGTTTTATCTATTTCAACCCCAGAAGATAAACCAGTTGTGAGTTGTGCTTATATGAGAGTATAACCTGAGTTATTTGAATTGGTCAAGACACAACAATCGAAAGATGTGAAGTTAGCACAAATTTTAGCAGATATCGAGAAATTTTCTCCTTTGGGATATACTCTACGGAGTGATGATATACTTTTATTTCAGGGACGTATTTGTATACCCGATGGTGGAAATCTTAAGCAAGAGATTTTGAATAAAGCACACAAGAGTCGTTACACTATTCATCCAGGTGTTACGAAGATGTACCACGACCTTAAGCGACAGTATTGGTGGAGTGGTATGAAGAAAGATGTAGCCAGATATATTTCACAATGTTCAGTATGCCAACAAGTTAAAGCAGAACATCAGAAACCCGCAGGTTTATTACTTCCATTACCCATTCCAAAGTGGAAATGGGATAATATTGCTATGGATTTTGTGATGGGTTTACCCAGGACTACTAGAGGCTACGATGCTATATGGGTGATTGTTGATCGTTTAACTAAATCAGCCCTTTTTCTTCCTATTAAGAAGACTTATCCATTAAATAGATTTTTTGAAATTTACATTAAGGAGATCGTGAAGTTACACGATGTTCCATCCAGCATTGTATCAAATCGAGATCCTCATTTTACTTCTCATTTTTGGGGAGCTTTGCATGAGGCATTGGGATCTCAGTTGAAGTTCAGCACGACATTTCATCCGCAAACAAATGGCCAGTCAGAGAGGACTATTAGGACTCTCGAGGACATGTTGAGAGCTTGCGTTCTAGATTTCCAAGGTAGTTTGTATTGAGCATCTACCTTTGGTGGAGTTTGCCTACAATAATAGTTTCCATTCAAGTATTGGAATGTCACCATATGAGGCTTTGTATGGGCGACCATGTCGATCGCCGATATGTTGGGAAGAGATTGGAGATAGGACTTTATTGGGTCCTGAAATTTTGGAACAGACGACAGAAAAAATCCGAGTGATCAAAGCACAAGACAGATAGAAGAGCTATGTAGACAAGCGATGGCGAGACCTCGAGTTTGAGGTAGGCGACCATGTTTGGTTGAGAGTCATGCCTATTAGAGGTGTGCGAAGATTTGGCGTAACAGGGAAGCTTAGTCCCCGTTACGTTGGTCCATTTGAGATTTTGAGACGGATAGGGACTTTGGCATATGAGTTAGCTTTGCCACCTCAATTGTCCCATGTCCACAATGTGTTCCATGTTTCGATGTTGAGGAAGTATGTGCTAGATCCTCAGCATGTGATCGACTTTCAGACTCTTGAAGTTAAAGAAGACGTATCTTATGAAGAGATGCCTATCAGTATTCTAGAGCGTAAAGAGAAAACTTTGAGGAATCGATCAATTCCTTTTGTGAAAGTGCAATGGCAACGTCACTCGGCAGAAGAGGCGACATGGGAGCTAGAAGAAAAGATGAGATGTCTTTACCCCTCATTGTTCGAGTAACCAGTTACGAATTTGGAGGACCAAATTCTTTTAAGAAGGGGAGAAATTGTAACGACCCATTAGAGGGTTTAGATTTTATTTAGAAATTACTGAATTTCTTAATTAGTATTGTTTGGAGGATCTTTGCCAATTAATTGTTAATATGGCAATCTAGAGATTTTAGTTGAGAAAATAGCTTTTAAATAGCATTAATTCTTTTTATTTATGAGAAATTAAAATGCAAGGACTTGAGGGTCATTTAAGGATTTGATGTTAGTATTTAATTAGTAAATAGAATTATTGTGATTAAGGGATTGAAGAATCCATCCGTGAGACGATTGGGTTAGAAGACTCTTAGTTATAATAGGAGAATGAGTTATGGCGTTAGGGCTTCTTAGATCAGTGTATATATAGTTTCATAAGCCATATGTTCTTCACGCCGCAAGAACAGAGAGCCAAGAAGCAATTAGTGAGTTCAAGGTTTGCATAGGAGGCTCTCGAGAGATCATTGAGTCGATCAAGAAGATCATAAGGCAAGTATCCTTCCCCTGTAATCCTTTCTTACAGGTCTTGATTGAGTTTGATATTAGATTTCCAGAATTGAATCAATTCCAGTGCATGTATATATATATGTGCGTTACAATGAGTTATATCAGTTCAGTGCATGTTATATATATATATTTACATGCGTACAGTGAGTTCACAGCAGGCATGCATAATTTCTTTCAGCGATTATCATCAATATTGTTGTTGAATCATTCTCAAGTTTGTTTGGAATCAGTTGGGATTTATTTTCTCAAGTTTTCTTTCGGAATGGTGTAGTAATGTTAAGTTTGTAAATCAAGATCATCTTTGTTCGTGAGTTATGTCTGATAAGATTCCAGTCATTCGAATGAGTTCCAAAGCATCCGAATAAGTTTCAGTGTTATCGTAAGCTTTTCCCTTATAATATTCCAGTCATTCGAATGAGTTTTTTTTGTCATTCGAATGAGTCATGTGATATCATATCATTCGTATTTGTTTTTGGTTTGTCATTCAAATGAGCTTCCTTATCATTCGAATGAGTCCTTGAAGATGTGAGTAAGCTGTTGCTTTGTATAGTCTAGCATTCAAATGAGCCTTCTTGTCATTCGAATGATCCATAAATTGATTCGAATAAAGTTACTGTTGCATTCGAATGAGTCAGTTTTTGCCAGTTCAAAAGTTGGAAAATTCCAAAATCGATTCGAATGAATTTGGAAGTCATTCGAATGAGTCCTTGATCAGATCCGAATAGTCTTTGTTATACATCGTATATCATTCGAATAATGCCTCTATCATTCGAATGAGCCTTTGTCATTCAAATGAGCCTTTTGCCATTCATATGACCATGCTGTAATTCATTTTCTTCATTCGGATGAGCTGTTTCCCATTCCAATAGCTCCTTAGACTTTCTCAATCATCCCAAACAGTATCATATAGCATCCAAATAGCTTCCAATAAATTCTTGATGCAAGTCTCAAATTAAATATAAATATTCAATTATTCAAATATTGAATTTTTATGCCAAGATATGATAAAATCCAATATGCCATGCCTATACTCAGAAATTTTAGAATATTTGAATCTCAATATAGTTGATAAAAATCATATCCCATGTTTAGCAGTTAATTATGACATAATCAGCATTATTTTGTGAGATTATGTGCATACATATTTGTATGAGCATTGAGTATGACTTTATGTGGAGTACTACATATCGTGTGTCAGCATTTATATGAGCATTGCATTATGCGCGCCAGGCAGCTTGTCCGCGGGGATCCCACTGGTATCAGTTCAATTATATCTCAGTTATGAGTTGCTCGCCTGATGTCGACCAGGGAGCTAGGGACATATTGCCCAAAGTATGTGCTTACAGTTTTTATGTTTGCAGGACTCAGATCAGTCAGGTATGTGTTACAATTATGTGGGCCTATGAGCCAAAGTTGAATACCTGCATTTAGTTTACAGTTATGTGCATTACATCTTATAAATGTCATCCAGTGATTATTATATCTCTCAGTACAAGTTCAGTAAGTATTTTTATCAGTATCGATATTCTTCGATTCAGCTTCAGTTATTCTTTCCAGTTTATTACTTGCTGAGCTTTGTAGCTCACCTTGTACTCTTCACCATTCCAGGTCCTAGTGGGGGAGTACCAGATGTGGGGCCTAACAGTAGTGTCCAGTAGTGTGTGTACGTGGAGCCGCTCAAGACCAAAGATGTCTAGGAGTTGTTAGTTTATTAGTTAGTGCTTGGTCAGTTTAGATTTATTTTATATTCCAGTTTAGGGATTTTTCCCTTAGACATAATTTCTGGTTTACAGTTATTGACTCAGAGTTTTATTTCAGTTGATTGAGATATTCATTTTGGTATCAGATTTCAGTTTATCAGTCAGTTTATTTTATTATCTCCAGTAGCACCTCTTCTCGGGCAGTTCTAGGAGAGGGGGTGTTACACCATCAATCCGAGAACTCATTTTTACATCAAAGGATGAAATACCAATATATATCTTCGACAATACAACAAAAGAGAGAAACAACTTGCACAATATAGGGAAAAAAAAGAGTGCAAGAGGAACTTCCCTTTGATGAAGAAATATCCAAGAAGAAGAATGCACCCAGCTACAACTTCACTTCATACTTCAATGGATATCAAAAATGGAGAAGAGGAAAGAAGGAAAAATGAGAAGAAGAAGGAGAAAGGAAAGCCACAAGATAGAGAGGAATTGGGAGATGAAGAAGAAGGCAATTAAACAAAGAGGCATGGAGAGGTGAGGGGGAGGGAATGGTTTGCCAACCACTCTCCCCTTGTTTTTACCATAATACCCTTCACATAAAACACACACACGGAAATATCCAAGCCCCTAATGGACATTTCTCATTTAAATTCCCTTTTCTTTCCAATTTCTTTATTCACTTCATTATGCAATTTACAACATTGCCCTTTCCTTTCTTAATAAAGCAAGGACCATTTGGTCACTTTGCATTTTGCATTTTCTTTCTTCTTTTCTTTTAATCAACAAAATACAAATATATATATATAATTCAATTTATTTAATTCCCTCTTTCATTATTATACACATGGGCCTAAGCCCCATTTCAAAAAGTGCACTCATATAAATACATGGTCCCAAGCCCAACTCATTGGCCAATTAAATCTAATGGCCCATTTCCATTAGCCCACTCAAAGGCCCTCAACATAACTTTAAGCCTAATGGGCATTCACAACATTGCCAAAAAATTAATATATACAAAATCTCCACTTGGCTCAACCAAAGCTTCCAAAACCCAATCCATTAATTTAATTCTTAATTTATTTACATAAATTTTACCACATAAAATTATTTCTTAACATTTAGTTTAACATGGCAAAAATTTTCAATGCTCAAAAATAAAATACCCATAACGCTTAGGCCCATTAATAGGTCGTTACAGTTTCTTCCCCCCTTCAAAGAATTTGGTCCTCCAAATTCGAACCTGCTCATGCATACAACTGGGAAGGAGATGCCTCATCTCAACTCAACTCTCGGGTAGCCTCGCCTAAACAAGGACGCCACCACCAACCCGATACATACAAAATCAATTGACTCCTCGACACCTTCCCTTATAATGCTCAATGACGCTTCCTCGCGATACATCGGCCTTCACCTCTATGGTCTAATAGTCCATCATGTGCTAAGGATCTAGCACATCTTTCCTTAACATTAATACATGCAACACACCATGCACACCAGCCAAGCCGGGCTAGCTCATACGCCAAGGGTCCAATTTACTCTAAAATCTCAAAGACTCAATGTAGCAAGGACTAAGCTTCCTTGAAATTGCAATTCGATATACACCCATTTTGGGTATTTCCTTTTAACATGAACGATCTTTACAGACAACTTTAAGTCACGATGACTTCTATCCGTATAATTCCTTTGCCTATCCTGGCTACCTTCATTCAAGTCGTAATGACTCTGATCTTTTCTAAAGTCTGCTCAATGATTTCAGGGCCCAAAAGTGCCCTATCCCCTATCTGTTCTCAACCAATAGGTGTCCTACACGGCCTGCCACATAATGCCCCATAAGGCAGCATTCCAATATCGAAGTGATAGCTATGGTTGGAGGCAAATTTACCAATGAAAGGTGGTCATCCCCACTGCTATAAAAATCTAGGATATTATACATGCCCACAACATATCTTCCAACATCCGTATAGTTCTCTTTGACTACCCATCTGACTGTGGGTGAAATGCGACGTTAAACCTCAACTTTAACCCTAATGCCTTATGCAATGCTCCCCAAAAGCACTAGGTAAATCGGGGATCCCAATCTGATACAATACTCGCTGGAATGCCATGTAATCTAACAATCTCCTCTATATATATCTTCACCAAACAACTCAAGGGATCGATCTTTTTAATAAACAAGAAGTGGGTCGACTTCGTCAGCTTGCTGATTATCACCCAAATAACATCATTCCCTTAGCCGCTCTAGGCAACCCTATTTCAAAGTCTATGAAAATATTATTACACTTCCCCTCTAGAATGGGCAAGAATTGCAATAGGCCCGTAGGCTTCTGATGTTCCACTTTGCCTTGCTGGCATGCTATGCAACCTGAAACAAATTTAGCTACCTCACAATTCATGCCTGTGATGCCCCGCTCCCACTTACGGGTGCCACTTGTGAACAATTACCCAAATTGTCCACTTGCCCGGCCTTTGGTGAAGGGCAGACCATGTTTCAAGACGAAACGCCTTAAGTGGGAATTAGGTTCGTCCTTCCCTTCCCTCAACCCTAGGATTCACTAGCAGAATTGGGCTTTAACCACACCGCATTTGGTTAAAAGAAATCTCATGAAGATGCCCAATCGCCATTTTCTTATTTATATTTAATTCTTTATCCATCCAAGAATTTTACCGGGCTCCATAAAATCACCATTTAAATCAATCCATTGATTGATTACCAATTTTGGAGGAAAAACTCATCATTTACAATTTTCCAAAATTTTGGCATTTTTCCCCAAAATGCTTGAAAATCCCTTTATTTTGAAAATTCATCCGGGGCCCAAAATCAATTAAGAATTGCCCCAAAATCCCCTAAAATTCTAGATTTTTGAAAAAAAATTGGTCGGCAGGGCTTGCTGGCGCGCCCGGGGCCTCGCTGGGCGCTGGCCGCACATGCGACGAGCTGCCCAGCGCACCCCTAGGGCCTGCTGCAGCTGCTGCCTCCTGCTGCCCTCTTCTTCACTTCTTTTCTTCTTTTTTTTTTCCTTGGGCTTTTAAACCCATATTTTCTAGAATTCACACCCCAAATAAATACATTAAAAATCTCCACATTTCTCCTCCCAAAGCCTCTTTTCATCACAAAAATTCATATTATTTTACTTCTTTGGTGCTTCCCATAACACACACCAAAAATGAGATTTTACCACAACCTAGGCTTCAACATGCCATAAGCCAATATCTCATTTTAAAGTAAAATCAAAACACTCCCAAATTATAAAATACACACATGATCTTAGGCTTTAACAAGCCATTACCAACCAAATATATTACATAAATCAAATGTAACAAAATAGGCTACCCTAAGCCATACAATACACTTGAATCTTCATTTCCATGCCTCCACATGCCATTCCACCTTGACTTGATTTTTCCCATGCTTCCACAACCTATACGTGAAGGTAAAACCTCATGAGCCATTAAGCTTAATAAGGGTGCAATGCAAAATAAATATGAACATAACAAGATTATATGATGCCAAATGCATGCAAGTGTGGCTAGGTCTCTTTGCCCTCACAACCCACAAAGGTTAGAGGCATCAACCCACCATTTCAACTATGTTCCCAAACTAACCTATGGTCATAAGTCTCATGAACACAAAAGAACATGCCAATGCAACATATACATTTATGAACCATACTTACTACACATTGCAAGGCCACCCTTCCATGGGGCCCTTACCTCATTCTTTTCTTTGAAGCTTTAAATCCTTATCTCAAGAGAGCTTCCATCATCATCTTCTCCTATCTAAGATGACATTCCAACAAGCCATTTAATTTTACATACAAGCATACCAAAAATGAAGAGAAGAAAATATAACTTGCCTTGATTCCTTCATCATCTTCTTTCTTTCTTTCTTTCTTCTTCCTTTTCCTTTCTCCTTCAAGGCTCTTCAAAATGGCCAAAATTTGAGACAAAGGCTCTCTTTCCCCTTTTATACTTCTTTCTAGAATTTCAAGAATAAATCCTCACCATTGGATCTTTTCCCACTTTATGAGAGCAAATCTCCTCCTTCCAAAGAAGCATAATCCAAGTGCTTGCCTAGGTTTAAATCTCCACCATTGATTTTTGGAAGAATTAATCTCCACCTTTAAGAGAAAACACACTCTTAGTGAGTTGGCAATCCATGCCATCCTCCAAAATCCACTTCTAGCCATTGGATTCATTCTTCTTCCAAGACTCAAGCACAACCATTGGATCACTTGAAATTTTCCTTTTTATTTCCAATTAATTTATTTTGACTATTTTCCAACCATCACACTTGAGAGACATAATTAATTTCTTTCCCATTTAATTTAATGGGACCAATTTCCACCATTAATGCATGACTAATTTATTTTCTTTTGGATTTTTCTTTTAATCCAACACCATCATGCCTCTCTTTAAATGCTTGAAAGACTAAAATAATTTTCTTTTGCATTTAATTTAATCTCTCATTTAACTTGGACCACATTAAGCCATGTGTCATTCCAAGACACTAACCTTGGCTTCCAAGTTCTAATCTCATCCCTCCATGTGGCATCACCACATTTATTCTCCAATATAGGGAAAAATTAATTACTTCACCACATAATTGAATATCCACTATTTTTCCCATATTCTATAATTAAATTCCTTTACGGAGTTAATTCCAAAATTCCCAAAATATCCTTTGTGAATTTATTAACCCCATATATCTCCACATAATTCCAAAATTGGGATTTAATTCACTTACTCACCTAATTCCACATAGGAATTATTTTTAATTTACCAAAATACCCTTTATTGGACTTCACTATCCAAATTACCAAAATACCCCTCTCATAGGGCACCAATATTCTCAAAGATCTAACACCTTCTCAAGGGCATTTTTGGAAGTTTTCTTACTTCCTTTCTCATCCTCTTAACACTGGGATTACTGGGTGTTACAATGCCGTCCCATAAAAACTGTTGCTAGAGATTCTAATACATCTTCGTTGCACCAGGGTGGATGGTGTAATGGGACTTATGGGCTTTAGATAAAATCTCTTGCTTAACCTTGGCATTATTAGGAACTCAAGCCTGCCCCTAAAACATCAATAACCCATCATTTCCCCGATTGAGCGCAAATCTCTTCCAATCTACCATGATAAGAGCTAGTCCTTCATCTTTAGGTCGCTGACCCTGAATCTACTCAATCAAATCTGATTGCACCTTTATACACGCACAAGGCATAATGGGTCTTCCCTCAGGAGAAGAGATAGACATCTCATATACAATATCCTCCAATGACTGAATCATCCCTACAGTTTGCTTGGCAACTATAGATGAGACACAACATTGGGCTTCCACCTAAACTCCAAGGCATAACGCCAAGTGTTCTTCAGGCCCATAGATGTGGCCAATATCAAAGGCCATACCATTCGATGCTCAAGTTTTGGAAACCTCTCTATAAAAGGTCTTTCCCAATAAGTTAACTCGTTTTCCAAGTCATTCAAGGTAACAGAGCAGCGATGCTCAAAATCTCTCTTTAACAACCAATTGCACACCTTATTGTCTATGAGACTCCTTATATTTGCAATGATCATAAATGGTGATCACTTCTCTACCACTCAGACCTTGGCAAGATCTACAAAAAGACTGCTTCTTTTAACCAAAATTCACATTTGCTACTCATGGCATACATCTTGCGATTTTTTTCAACTTGGTTAAAATGATCTTAAATACTCCTAACGAGTCTTCTCACTCGGCGGGTATATCCTCATATCAGCGATGAACCATAGCATCGACTTTGGGATGACTTACTTCCCCACCTCACCATTCACTGATACCTTCTAAACTACCTGACACTCTTAGATAGTGCCCCGCCTCAACAGCTATCCCAACAATTATCCTCTTACGACGGGGTTCTCACCTGTCATGGCCACTTATTTCAGGTACAACCATTTGTGCACTCCCATACACTGCCATATTTCCTCACCTCTTTATGAATTGATCCATGATCATCTAAGTGCTATTAATATATATAATGATACCACGCATCGAACTTAACTATACATACATACATACATATATATATATTGCCTGCACTATTTTAATGGTTTTAGAAAACCACACTCAGCAAGAACACAGTCAACAGATGAAAGGAAACGAGCGACCATTCGTGACCGGTCCACAACTCCTTACCATCGGTCAACAGCTGCTATGCTGAGATAGGCTCTCACCTTATTATTTTCTTTCCCTTGGCTTCTCATTAGCCTGTAGAATAGCATTACATTTTTATATAGTCTAGCCTTGTCTAGGTTTTACATATATACATACACGTGCATTCGTATGGAAGTCCTTACTCTTTCTTTCTCCTTTAATTCATTGTGTACATCCTCGTCCTAAACCCAAACCAAAAATTCAGGCAGGTAATGACACGTGCTTTTCATATAATCCTAACTTAGTTCTTCCCTCAGTTCACCACTAGGGAAATTTCTTCTTTAAAAGTTATGCAATGCTCTTCCCACTTTCCTCGACGCGGAACATGGCCCAACTTGCCAAAGAGCTCTTAGTGGTGCACCCTAACTTGCAACAACTAATCATTCATCACCCATCTTGCACCAACCCTTGATACAGAAGGGAACAACAACTCCTTGAGCATAGGGATAAAACTTACCTTCGCCACCTCAGATGTCGTATAGTGAGACACGCCATTACTCATCTCTCATAGGGTGAGATTGCTTTAGAGGGTATCAATCCCTTCCTTCTCCAGCTGCTATAATCACAATTATACTCCCCTACACATGGGGTCCATCAGTCCTGGCATGGCGCCAAACTTGAGATAATACTAGGTCCATCAGTCCTGGCATGGCACCAAACTTGAGATAATACTAACAGGAAAACTACTTCTTGCAAATTGGCTTTGCAGGCCTTTGTTCCATTCTCCATCTCTGACCTCTTAGACTTCCTCCTATATACTAAGGCAACATAACAACAGAGTTGGGTCGGTGGCCCTCCTGACCACTTCGAGAATGAATACATCTGATCTAGCGGTCGCTATAATTAATTCCAAGGGTTGTCATTCTAATGATGCACTGCATGGCCACTAAAGTAGTAGGCCCTTCTTAAGGCCACTTGCCATAATCTTAACTCCTTCCTGTCACTTACCATTGCATAAGGCATCTATACTATAGCGAGGGTAATCCATGTTGAGGGTGACAACCATTGCATGCTGAATTTCCACGCACAGGCTTCTTTATAGCTAGATAGCTTTCTCCGCCTTGACGATCACTCATTCAAGCATACTTAGCTAAGAAGGTGGTCCCCACCTCCTATTGTGCCACCTCTTGGCTTTCCTCACACAAATTCAATAGACCCAATGGTCTTCTATTCCCTCATCTCATCGAGAAATTAGCTCCAATTTAACACCTCATGGATTTGGATCACCACATAAGATCATGATCGCTCTTTACAAACGAACCTCAGTCCGGACTTCACTTACCATCTTTGCCACGATGCCCCACTCAATCATTTTTTTTTTCATCCATATATCCCCGGTAGACTATAGGGTACCCTGACCTTGACCTCGAGTCGACGGCCTTCCCCTATGAACAATTATTTCCTTCACAACTGACTACTTTTAAATATCATTTTAAATTTGAAATTTTCAATTTGGACTACTAAACATAGCCCTATCCTTACCCGACATTTCTATGTGTACAGAGACTCATCTCGTCCCAACATTTTCTCTGATACCAAGCTGTCAAGGCCCGCTCCCAGATTTTCCTGCTAGCACAAGAAGTCCGAGAGAAGGTCCATTAAAGATGGATACAGATACTCAAAATTTTCAAGAAATTTCTTTTCTAAATTTTCTCACTAACAATAGGAGCCATAATAAATTATATATCATTCAGTACATTATCATCTTGGGCTTACTACCCATACATTTTCAAAGTACAAGGGCACTCAGGCTTTAAAATAAAATGAACCCTCTATTTTTTTACCCTCAACATACACCCATGAATCTTTGAGGCTGGGACATCTCTGTACACAACTAATTTGAACATGCCCCACGAATATCTATCTTCCATTACCTGGAATGACAAAAGAAACAACGTGAGCCACAAGGCTCAGTAAGTATATAGCAAAGGAAAGAATTCATAGAACGATATATAAAGGCATGAATAATTCAGAGCCAAAGAAAATCTTTACCCAACATCTAGATACCTATTGGTTTCATGCCTTCTGGACTGGACAACAACATCCTCAAGGAATACACTTGCTTATGGATCATCAAACCCATATTTCAAAGTGAGCCATAAGGCTCGATAAGTAAACATATATAGATATAGATATATATATATATAATACTGGAAGCACGAATGAAGGGATGGATACAAAATAGAGTACACCCACTCCCCAATACAATTTAAACCCATCCTTCAATTCTCATTTATAAAACCAATATATGAGCAACCATATGCTACAACAATGAAGCAATAGGGTTAAGGCATGGAAAAATCCCAAGTGGAATAGATTCGACATTCCAAATATGGTAGCATTTCCCATTTAATTCCCATCAATAAAATGCCATTTCCATAATGCATTTTATGCATCAATTCATTCCTCATGAATATATAAATCTTCATACTTCACATTGGCTCTCAAGCCCTTTATTCACATTAGCTCTCAAAACTATTTATTCACATGCATGAATGCATACATATATATACAAAATCGATTTGCCACTCATTGGCTTGAGCATTGCCTACCGGGTTTATGGCCACCTCACCCGCATCAGGCGCTCTTTAGGATATCCTTTTCTTTCCCCATTTGTGAAACATAGCCGCCGCGCCAAAATAATAGTAATAGGGCGCAAATCATAATGCCATGCAATGTTCATGGAATCTCACATAAGTAAATCATACATACTCCATTATAGAAATATACACATCATGAACATCATGCACATTTAAACATGCCAATAACATATTCACTCATGAGCCCATGCATGCACATAGGCATATCTTCAATTACCTCCTAGCATTTTGGAGGGTTGAGTGATGCTAGAGAAAGCAATTAACAACAACTTAGGTTAGCAATTATGCTTAATTTGGATTAAGGAAAGTGTTGAACTAATCAAATTATCACAAAAATATATGATATTATATATCAAATTAAATCCCTCGAAGTCTAGTTTATGAAACTTCAAACGGATCGCAATTCCAAGTTCTACATCAAAAGTTATGGCTGAAACAGCGAGACATGCGCAGAGTAGTCAAAACCGTGGCTGAATCGACTTGCCCAAAACTGAGTCGACTCGCCCAAAATTGAGTCGACTCGGCCCGAGACGACTTGACCACCTAGGCAAGTCAACTTGGCTGAGAACGCATAAAAAGGGCCAAAAACCCACCAAAAACACTCAAAATGGCCACCAAATTCTCCAAAACTCCCATTCTAACTTCCTAACCCACTAAAGTCATTCCTTGAAGGAAGAATGGGGTGATCAAACCCCAACGAAACCATCAACAAGACCCAACAAAGACTTGACACAACTCGAGATTTGAACGAAAATGAAGACAACAACTTCCATTAATCCGAGAAATCATTTTTACATCAAAGGATGAAATACCAATATATATCTTTGATAATACAATCAAAAGAGAGAAACAACTTGCACAATATAGGGAAAAAAAGGAGTGCAAGAGGAACTTGCCTTTGATGAAGAAATATCCAAGAAGAAGAATGCACCCAACTACAACTTCACTTCAAACTTCAATGGATATCAAAAGTGGAGAAGAAGAAAGAAGGAAAAATGAGAAGAAGAAGGAGAAAGGGAAGCCACGAGAGAGAGAGAGAGAGAGAGAGAGAGAGAGAGAGAGGAATTGGGAGATGAAGAAGAAGGTAATTAAACAAAGAGGCATGGAGAGGTGAGGGGGAAGGAATGGTTTGCCAACCACTCTCCCCTTGCTTTTACCATAATACCCTTCACATAAAACACACACACACAAATATCCAAGCCCCTAATGGACATTTCTCATTTAAATTCCCTTTTCTTTCCAATTTCTTTATTCACTCCATTATGAAATTTACAACATTGCCCTTTTCTTTCTTAATAAAGCAAGGACCATTTGGTCACTTTGAATTTTTCATTTTCTTTCTTCTTTTCTTTTAATCAACAAAATACAAGTATATATATATATATATATAATTTCATTTATTTAATTCCCTCTCTCATTATTATACACATGGGCCTAAGCCCTATTTCAAAAAGTCCACTCATATAAATACATGGGCCCAAGCCCAACTCATTGGCCCAATTAAATCTAATGGCCCATTTCCATTAGCCCACTCAAAGGCCCTCAACATAACTTTAAGCCCAATGGGCATTCATAACATTGCAAAAAAATTAATATATACAAAATCTCCACTTGGCTCAACCAAAGCTTCCAAAGCCCAATCCATTAATTTAATTCTTAATTTATTTACATAAATTTTTCCACAAAATTATTTCTTAACATTTAATTTAACAGGGCAAAATTTTCTAATGCTCAAAAATAAAATACCCATAACGTTTAGGCCCATTAATGGGTCGTTACAACTGAAGTATAAAATAATCCTAATTAACAAGACACTATAAACTCCCAGACATCTTTAATCTTGAGAGGCTCCACATACACATACTACTAACCGCTGTTGCTAGGCCCCACTTTTGGTACTCCCCAACTAGGACCTGGAATGGTGAAAAGTACAAGGTGAGCTACAAAGCTTAGCAAGTAATAAGCTGGAAAGAATAACTAAATCTGAATCGAAGAATATCGATACTGATAAATGACTTACTGAACTTTTACTAAGTATCATCACTATTTGATTGCATTCACAAAATGTAATGCACATAAACTGTAAACTAAATGCAGGTATGCAACTTTGGCACATA
Organism: Diospyros lotus; assembly: GCF_014633365.1. Lineage (NCBI taxonomy): Eukaryota > Viridiplantae > Streptophyta > Magnoliopsida > Ericales > Ebenaceae > Diospyros > Diospyros lotus. Next base: position 22,360,447 of record NC_068342.1, read on the forward strand.
GGCCCACATAACTGTAAAATCATACATGTCTGATCTGAAACATGTATACATAAAAACTATAAACACATATTCTGGGCAATAAGCCCTTGGCCCCCTAGTCGTCACTAGGTGAAAAACTCATAAACTGAGCTATAACTAAAACTGATACTGGTAGGATCCCTGCGGACTAAGCTGCCTGACACACATAATGCAATGTTTATATAAATGTTGGCACACGATATGTAGTGCTCCATATAAAGTCATGCTCAATGCTCATATCAAGATGTATGCACATAATCTCACGAAATAATGCTGAACATGTCATAATAAACACTAAACATGTAATCTCATCTTCAATATATTGGAATACAAAGATTGTATGAATTATGTATTATGGTATGGGCATGATTACCTTGTTATATTCTGGCATAAAATTCAATATTTGGAGGTATTGAATATCTTTGTTTGAATAAAACTTAAATTAAAACATCACTAGAAGTTCACTTGGATTTCTGGAAAAGCCATCCGGATATTAGGGAGGATATCTGGATATGAGGAAAGACATCCAGATATGAAAAAGGCTCATCCGGACACACTGACGCTTAAATCAGAAACTATTCGAATATGCTAGGATGTATTCGAATATGAACTAGGACATCCAGATATGATTCAGGTCATCCGGATCTCTTACTGTCGCATTCGGATATATTAACAGAATATTCGAATATGAAATTCAACTTTGGAAAGAGGCACCCGGATACAGAATGAGGCATTTGGATATGCTAGACCTATCCGGATAGAAGAAAGGGCATCCGGATATGAGCTATCCGAATGTGCGAAGAGCCATCCGGATATCATACCAAGGAACTTGGAACTCATTCGGATATGGGAAGACCTATTCGAATATCTGTAACTAAATTTGACAAACATGAACGCTAACAGAGGCTGAAATCTATAACAAAACTTAATGATTTTACACCATCCTAAATAAAATCTTGGGAAAACGCATCCCAATTGATATGAAACAACTTTAAGGATGATTCAAAGATAATATTTGATTGAATCGCTATAAAGATCATGCATATATGAGAACTTGCCTCTAAGTGAAATAAAATGAGGAAGGACCTTGTAACTCAAAAGAAAGAAGAAATAATAGGAGTTGAACTCCAAATGGAAAAATGAGTAATATAACTCACAATCCAAAATGGAGAAGAAGTAATAGAACTTGCAATCCAAAATGGAGAAGGAGTAATAGATCTTGTAGTCCAAAATTGAGAAGGAGTAATAGATCTTGCTCATAACTTCATTGCTATACGCATATATATATATGTCTCTGCTTACTAATATAAATCTGAAAACTGCAATGAAGAACTGGAATAATCTGAAAACGAAACTAATATGAATCTGTAATGGAATGGATTATAGGGAAGATACTTGTCTCGATAAATCTTAATCGATTCACACGATCTCAACCAGAAATCTCCTATGCGAAGCAACTTTTGCAACTCACGGACTTCTTGGCTCTTTGCTCCTCACGCGACATGAAGAAAACTATGGTTTATGTGCCTTTATATAGAGAAAAAAATAGCCTTAAAAGCCCATCTCCTTCTCCTTTTATAATTTGGAGTTCTTATTCTTAATTAACTTAGAGACTTCAAACCTAAATCTTCTCACGTATGGATTTTCCCAATTGCATAATATCTCCAATTAAATAATTCCTAATTATAAGAAATTATTATTTAAAACTCTAAAGTTACCTTTATGCCCTTGCACTTAATTTTCACATAATTAAATGCCATTTAAATGCTATACTCTCAATTAAAAATTCTAAATTGCCACATTAAATATTTATTTGACAAATTGTCTTAAGCCAAAAATTAGCTAAATAATTCTCAATAATTCTAGGCTCTTTTAATGGGTCGCTACAATGGCAGCTACTGCCATGCCCGATCATCCCTCTCTCTCTCGATCCCTCATCACTCTCACTCTCTCTCGCGCATTGCTCTCTTGACCATGCTCTCTCTCGATTGCTCTTTCTCTCATTCTCTCGGCCATTTTGAATTTAAGAGAAATTGCATAGGAAGCTTCAAGGAAGCTCACGCAAACACTTACATATATATATCACATTAAATCCTCAAATTTCCATAATTTCACTTGAGAACCTCTTAATTCCACTTAGGAGTTTTGATAATAGCACTTGGGCCTTCCAAAGCCTTAAATAATTATCTTCAAGCCACAAAATCTTGATTTCTTCAAAAATTAATATCCAACTTCTACTCGGGAATACTGATTTTATCCCTACGCCTGCACGGGACCTTTATTCCACCCAAAAATACCTCAGGGTTGCCTCACTTGCAAAACCAGACCACCCCTAGGGTCTCATCAACTTCCCAAAGGTCCCCTGCAACCATTCGGTACTGGCACCCATTCGAGCTTATACAGAATTTATTCCAAAAATTATTCCCGGTCAGACTACTTCCTATGTCATTAGCCTCACCTTGAAACACTCATCAATTTCATGCCCTCTTCCCTAGACGTCCATGTCCCGGGGCATTCCCTACTGTCAATTCGACAATTTTATTAATTAATTTCTCAAAATTGACCTTTGGGCTTCTCAGACCACCTGAGATCCTTTCCAAATAATCGAAAATCATATCTTTTCCATCACCATATAATATGGGGTATTACAATAATTTCCAAAATTGTTGACCATTCCAAGAATAATTGTCAATCGTTTCATACATTTCTTTCAAAGTTTCACTAAATTGCATCAAGGCCTGTCATTAACTCTTAGTGGCCTTTCCACTAACTCTTAATGGAACCAAGACCTCCCATTAACTCTTAATGACATGCCCCATTAACTCTTAAAGGTTTCCCCATGTTAACTCTTAACGGTTTATTGATCCATTTGTTAACTCTTAACAATATTTCCATCATCATCATTTACTCTTAATGATGATTGAGAACACACGATGGCAAGGAATCACTAATCCAAGGTATTACCCAATATGCGTGTGACCTTTTAGCTTCTTCGCCATGTAACAATTAGGATGCGCCAAACTCTTTAACACCGACTGAACACTTTGGTCTACTATGAGAAACTCTTTATTTCCTCATAGCACCTCAAAAGGTCTTGAATGACCTCTAGCATAATGTTAGGATGATTCTAATGGCAATGAAGTGAATACTTTAATGAACCTATTAGGGCTCTCAATTACCGTGCACTATAATGAAGGAATTTATGAATTATAAGCATAGTGGAAAATAAAAAAGAAATTGGGACCTTAATGTCATTTGCAAAGGTTGTGAATGTCAAAGTTGCACCACCAAGCGAAGGTCGATAACTATATAAGTAAATTGAACAGCTTAAAGGAATTGAGTCTCCCTATGTTAGATAAGCCAAGGCCACAACCCGATCGGTAATATGGAGTAAAGCAAGAGGATAGATGGCAACCACTCGAACCCAATTATGGAAGACAAGGTTGTCAGACATCCAATCAGATTCACTCTAGAGGACTAGGGTGGTGTACTGATGCCTTAGGGTGATCCCCTTGTCATCCCCATTGTAATCATCAAGCACCCTATCAAGGGAATCCTAATTGAAAAAATTCCACCAAGGAGGCAGTACTTAGTCAAGGGAATCATGAGACTACATACAATACTGAGCACGTGCCCTTGAAATGTGATTCAACGGGTTAATTTTATGGCAATCAAGACATGTTCTTCCACCTAATGCAACCTTAGGGAGATCTTTAATTAATGACATGAGGTACAAGCTCGCGGATGTAGGAAAGGGATGCCAAATTACCAAAAGAAAGTATTGATATAGATACTCTCTTGTCACAAACGTAGGTGAGTCATGCCCAATCGCCGAAACAAAATATTGATATAGATACTCTCTTGTTGTGGACATAAGCAAGGCATGCTGAACTGCCAAAACAAAATATTGATACAGATACTCTCTGATTGCGGATGTAAGTGAGATACATTGAACCACCTAAACAAAACTCCAAAACTCTAGCATCCTCGTTTTCCAACCCTCAAGTATTCTAACACTTTTATACAAGCAAAAACCACAAAGGAAGGTGGATCCGAGCTGCATTAGCAAAAAAATATATATATGAATGGTTGTCTCTTTATATGGTTATCCATTCCAATGTATATACATTCTTTTGGTATTCTCATTATGAATTCTTGATATAGAAGTAGGCACGACATGCCGAACCACATGAACAAAATTACTGTAACCTTAACCTAAAGACCGATAATCTATAAGACCGGTAATTCAATCTCGTTTGGGTGTCACCTTGTAGCAATCTGGAGTTAAGCCTTTAGGCCAACCTGTGTTCCCCATGATAGCCCGAGGCCATCCCTTGAGACAAACTTGGATCCTTTGTTGCAATTTGGTGCTAAGCCATCAGGCTAACCTGGATTCCGTGTGATGATCCAGTGCTAAGCCTCCAAGCAAAACCAGATTCTCTATGGTGACCCAATCCGAGACACAATATACCTTATTTACATATGGATCCTTACTACCAAAGTAGGCAAGACACATCGAACTGCATAAACAAAATTACAATAACTTATCAAGATAAGTGATTGGAAAGACCAACGAACCATGAAACCAACGGCCTACCCCAATTGGGAGGTCACCATTTGGTAATCTAGTGTCAAGCCTTTGGACTAACCCAGATTCCTTATTGTGATCTAGTTCCATGTCGCGAGACCAACCTGGATCCCATGTCGTAGTCTAGTGCCAAACCCTATATGCTAACATAGACTCCTTGCGAAGATCCGGTGCTAAGTCTCCCGACAAATTGGATCCCTGGTTTAAATCTAGAGCCAAGCCCCTAGGTAAACCCAAATTCTCTGACATGGCCAAATTTAAGGCAAGAGAAGAGAAAGAAAAGAAAACTTGTTTGTGCACCACCTTGTAGGAATTTGGAGCTAAGCCTTCAGGCTAACCTAGATTCCTTGTGATGATTCGATGCCATGCTTCACGGTAAAACTCGATCCCCTGTAGTAATCTAGTGCTAAGCCCTTGAGCTAACCTGGATTCTTTGCGAGGATCCAATGCTACGTTAGAAAATCGTGACCGTGCAGTAGACGACTTTGATCCTATTTCCACGATGTCCCAAGTTGTGCTAGCAACCCTGGACGTTTTTTTAAGAGAGAACACAAAAATTTTCTTCTTTTTCTTCGTGTTTAGAAGTGGCATATTTATAGAGCACAAAACTCTAATCCTGCCATAACAAAACCCTAAACATTTTAGGGCTAGACCCTAATTATATTGGGTCAATTCTCTCTTTTAATTGTGAACTAGGCTCGATCTATGTGTGTGACCCCTTAGGTCCACCATTAGACTAGATATAGGACCCAACTCTATGAGGCTACTTTAGGGCCCAACTTATTGGTTTAATTTAAACACATCTCATCAGCTTCTCAATTAAACTCTTTAATTAATAGTTTTAGAATTAATTCTAAAATCCCTACATATCATGGTTAACGTCTAGTAACATGCCATCAATACCTAGCCAATGATGAAATAAATGCAGACCTTTTCAATTGCAATTATCGTGCAGTAAAATCCTTTCATTAGTTAATGTCCCAATTGAATTTAGGGTATGGTTTTATGTCGAACACTAACTATTCAATAACTATGTATCCATTCCAAATTTATGACTTGATAGGTGAAATCAAAACACCTTTTGATTTCTACCTCACCTTGGCCAAGGATTTCCACAATCATTAAATTATTGGAATACATAGGACATCCTCTTATCTGTACAATAAGTGATGAATCCTTTATTGACATTCATAAGCCTTCATATGTGACAAGGCCATGCCCAGTGACAGTTTGTTAATGATTCCTTTAGAATCCAAACAACACCAAGGCATAACCAGTCAAATATAAGACTACCATGATGTCTCAAGTCTAAGGACTAGTCTGCATAATTGCAACAAAAGAATTCTAATTCGACATTGAACAATAACCATTAGGAATTCTATAGTGGGTTAGTTCATTGTACTTATTCTTCTAATAAACACCCACACATATGCACTAGTGTCCTCACACCAATGTTTATGAAACAAAACATTTTCCTGATTGAGCATGTGTAACATCTCGTTCGAGCGATAGGAACGACCGAAACAACTTACCCTGATGGGCCTACGCAAACTTCCTAGGGGGGTCACCCATCCCTGGATTACCCCAGGTCAAGCACGCTTAACTTGGGAGTTCTTTGCCAACATTCAGCCCAAAAGGTATCCAGGTGGTGTTGTTTCCTTTCTTACACTATCCTCGATATATACTAACTTTAGAGGCTCTCGGGGTATTACATTCTCCCCCCCTTAAGCACATGACGTCCTCGTCATGCGACCTTACAACCGGTCCCAGATCTCTCCCCCCTTGCATGGCCGATGTGGGATTTGCCTAAGGTGCCTACACGCACCCCCATAAGGGCCTACACACACCCCTTGGGACTCAGCCTCCTCGCTGAGGTTTACCCCACCACCGTGCTCAAAGGCTCGGGGGTCGGCTCTGATACCGCCTGTAACATCCTGTTCGAGCGATAGGAAGGACCGGAATAACTTACCCTGATGAGCCTACGCGAACTTCCCAGGGGGGTCACCCATCCCTGGATTACCCCAGGTCAAACACGCTTAACTTGGGAGTTCTTTGCCAACATTCAGCCCAAAAGGTATTCAGTTGGTGTTGTTTCCTTTCTTACACTATCCTCGATATATACTAACTTCAGAGGCTCTCAGGGTATTACAGCATGCATCATATGTGCTAGTCTATTCGAGTTATTAGTGTCCATTGCTAATAACTCTATGACAGGAAAATTTAAGATCAAGGCTTATAAGGAATATGTATCATGATCATCATCTCTATGCACGACCGTATCTTGTGAGCCTATTTGATTTATGAACTTTGTCAAGTATAGATTTCAATAAATAATGATGGCAATCATTAATGACAAATAAAACATAATGCCTTTGTAATAATAATTGATTGAATAAAAATAATCATAATGAAAAGTACGATCCTTTACATTAAACATAATTAGCTTATGGGGCATAACACTAGCATGCTAAGTCTCCAGGAAAACCTGGATCCCTGGTTGTAATTTGGTGCTAAGCCTCTAGGCAAATCTGAATTCTTTATGGTGGCTAAATTCAAGGTAGAGTTGGTAAATACTTGAAGCTAGAATTACAAGCCTTCATCTTGGGTCATGTCTAGATCCTACTATCTAGCACCAAGCTAAAGTCTAGATGTACCCACAAGAAGCTGGCCCTTATCTATCTAGGAGATGTAATGCAGTGGTAACATATCTACAACAAGGTATTGAATATCAAGTGTCTCTCTAAAAACCCTCACCCAATACTCCCGAAGTGGATAGGATTTGCTTGACCCTAGGGAGTCGAGCCATGCTCTAATCCTACGTTGAACTCGGCCTAGCCTGTGGCTCTATCCTGGGCGACCTGACATAAGCAACTTTTCTTGGGAACCACTCACGATTAGAATGGGGGCGTACCTAGCCTAAACACTCATTTATCATAACGATTTGGGTAACACCCCAAGTTTAAAAGTCCTAAACCTAGATGTGTTAATGTTCACTTCACTTTAAATCTGAAAATAAAATAAATTCATTTTTAGCTACCATCAAATAGTTTAAGTTTCGATTCCCAACTCCACAATAATAGAAACATTAACCAACTGAGTAACTAACTCAATCCAAATGGAAGGTTTGGGTCTAACCAAATCCCCTACCAAACCAAAACTATCTTATTCAAAATTTAAGGATTTAGAAATTAAAAGGATGGGTAAATAAATGAATATGAACAAGTGTCTCAACACTACTAGTCCACAACTAAAATCCTATGCCATGGGTTACTAGATGAGTCTGCCTCCAAGCGATCTCCTCAATCCATCTAGCTCTCATCACCTGAAATGTGGAAAAAAAATAAAAAGGGCGAGCTAAAGCTCAGCAAGTAAACTCCATGCACATGATGCATGCCTGTAACATGCAAAGTTTGAATAAATTTTGAAAAATGTATCCCTATTTTATTTACTTCTCAAAAAAAATCATTACTATCATGAGCTCACTTGGTGTGTCATCTAGCCAATCAGAATGCAGTGGGAAATTCTTATTTGGAACTAGATTCATTTCATCGGTAGTATCACAAAGCGATCAAAAATTTCTTTCCACTTTCAACTTTCACATACACATTACTTCATAGGTCGGGTGTGTGGGTCCCCCACGCCCTATTTCCCACTCACATCATTCATGGCATAGACGTTCACACATTTCCTATCAAAAAAACTTGAGTTACATATCCTTGAAAGAAAATTTGCACTTTTACACACCTTTCATTTGAAAATATTTAACTTTCTCAAATCAATGCTTATGAATGCTCATTGATGCAATGACATGATATATATATATATATGCATACTTGATTTCATTGAATGTAAGGAAATGACACAAAGTAACGAAAAGATTTAGAATTAAATATCTGCAAGCCAACCTCAAAGCACAATGTTTCCACATTCATCGTTCAACATGGGGTGAAAGTTAGAGAGTTTACTTACCTGAAGTCTTTAAAGTTCAATTCTTGGATTTGCAAGTGGAAGAGTCTTAGTTGCCCCCGACATCAATGTGCCCCAAAAATCCTAGTTCAATATTATTCATTTAAAAAATTTCAACAATCCTTACCTTCTAAAGATGACTTTTGCTCACTATTATATTTTCTTAAGTAAATTTATCATAACACTATATGTATAAATAGTAATTAATGCAAGGATATAAATAAAACATTTACAATAGGAACCTACTAGTGAAACACTACTAATTCACAAAATCAAACTGTCGGCCCATACGAAAGCAAGCATAACATGAAATTCATAGCACAAAATCATGTGAATCCAATTTGATGGGCTAAATAACTCATAGGGATACATTCAAATCCAAAAAGCAATTATTTTTTTTCTGGCAGCATGCAGTAAAAAAAAAAAATCATTTTGAAATAGGAAACGATGTTGTAAAATTATAAAATGTACACAGGATGTATAAAACTCTTATAAGTTCATCATATTTTTAAAAATGAGCTCATGAAATAAACGTTTGGGATACCAAAACATTTTTCTATCCTCCAAAACAATGTTCTCGCGTAAATCTGTCTGTGTATACAAAAAAAGTCATAAAGACTTCTACGAGCCTCCGAATGATGTCATTCTAACTCCAGATGATAGAAAACTCATAGGGGGTCATTTTCCAATTTGAATCTCCCCAAAATTCAACATATACAATCTGTGACGGATTTTTAAACTAGGGGTAGAAAAGCTGTTGAATCTGGACAGCATTGTTATTCCATTAAATTTATCAAAATTGCATGCCTATAATACCCAATTGACATAAAATTGAACCAATTAAATATATTTAGCCACATATATGTATATATATTGTATGTAAAATACACATCTTATTAAAGGCTGATTTGGGGAAAATTAAAAAAAAAAAAGTTACCTCTTTCTTCTTCTAGGGGAGAGGTGATGTGTGTGTTGAGAGAGAAGAGAGAAGTGAGATGTGGTGATTTGGGTGGGTTTTATTTGGGCTTTTGGGTTTTTTTTCCCTCAATTATTGGGCCAAGAATGAGTCTCTTATAAATTAAACCCAACATTAAATTAATTTGTGCTTTAGATCCTATTAAGTGCTAATAAAAATTGCAAACCAAAATAAATGTATTTAGCCACTTGCACTGAATTTGATAGAAAATAATACACTTGGTAAATTTTAAATTAATAATAACACATTGAATTGCATAATAACAAATTATAGATTTTCTTTCCCTAATTACCACATTGAGTGTGATGGCATCCAATTCCTTCCACTGCATAACAAGGCTGGTAGTAATAATTATAATTTAATCATTTATTATTGTTGTTGCCAAAAATACAAAAAATAAATTTTATGATGTGGGGCTTACTAAAGCTCGATGTCAAGTGAAATAGGGTTGCTGCAAGTGGAGTTTGCCACAAGGATGCTCACCTCAAGGATCTTGCCCAAGAGTTTCGCCACAATGATCTATCTTGCCACAAGGATTTATCTCGCCACAAGGATTTCGTCATAAGGATCTATCTTACCACAAGGATTTCGTCACAAGGATCTATCTTGCCACAAGGATCTATCTTTCCACAAGGATCTCGCTGTAAGGATCTATCTTGCCATAAGGATCTATCTCTCCACAAAGATCTTGCCTCAAGCACCTTTGCCTCAAGAATCTCACCATAAGGATTTCGCTACAAGGATATAACCCTGTTGATACTTCAAAAATGGGCTAGAAGGCTCACGGGAATCCTTGCCCGTGACGACCCTTTGATGCCTAAGTTAGTACCGAATCCAGATAATTGTTCATGAAAGTAGTAAAAATATAGCTAATGTGTCAAAATTTTATCGTATTTGGAAGTCCCTTTCAGTGTCCTGTAGTTGGGTATTTATAGGTTGCGATTCTCAAGAATGTATGGTGTTGACATGTGTCGCTTGTTGAATAGAACTCTTGGTCTCGCTTGGAGGAGGTTCCTTATCGGTCTATGGCGCAGCGAGGGTTATGGCCGCTAGGCCTTTGGCAGCAAGACCTTTGTCGTGAGGCCTTTGGGGCATGCCGCGAGGGCATTTGTCATAAGGCCCTCACGAAAATTACTTGTCGCACGCCTTGCAGCATGCTATGCTTGCGGCACATTGCCGTAAGGCTTATCGCAAGAGAGCTTGCAGCGCACTGCCCCAACCCTTTTTTTATTTTCTTTAAAAATCCTCATTTTTCTTGCTTCAATTCTCATGGTACAACAATTTCCCCCCATTCTTTTGTTTTACCTTTAAGCAAAATGAAAGAGTAGAAAATTTCAACAGAATAAAAAGTGGGGGCTAAAGGCACATTGCCACTAGCTCGGTCATTACCCATAGGGTAATTTCTTCCTCGCCCATTGGTCTTCCAGCACTCTTATAAATTCCCATTACCAAAGGAATTTATTGGGCTTGTACTCTACTCTATGGCATCTCTGTCACAAGCTTTTCTTTATCGGAAGATTTTTCTCTTGTGTTACCTCAAGACTTCTTATAGTCGGTACTTGTCACAAGGGTTCCACCCCTTTTCCTTTGTCATTAGTCTTTTCCTTAGCGCCAATGCCTTGTCACGACCTTGTCGCGAAGCTTCCTCATTGCTTGTCTCTAGTTTTCTGGTTGCCATAAGTTTTCCTAGCTCTTGTCATAAGCTTCCCTCGTGCTTGCCATGAGCTTTCTTAGAGTTTACCGTGAACCTTACTGGCCATTGCCCTGGCCTTCTTCCTCTTTAAATTGTCGCGAAGCCACCTAGCCTCTCTGCCGCTAGCCTTCTTTGCTGCTAGCTTAGTCGTGAGCCCTCTTCGCCGCAAGGTTATTTTCACAACCTAGCTTGTCGCTAACCTCCATTCGACGCGAGCCAGCCTGCCGCTAGCCTTCATTGCCACTAGCTTCACCACAAGCCCTCTTTTTCGCAAGCTTCTTTTCGTGAGCTAACCTGCTGCTAGCTATTTTTTACCACTAGCTTCCTCATTTTTCCCACTCTCATTCTTCTTCTTCTCCCTTTCTTCTTTTTTGCCTTCTTTTCTTAAGAAACGTGTCTCCTCAGTACCAAATTCTTTAGGGTTATCTTTTTCTTCTTTCGAGTCTTATATCTTTTCTTTCTTGGCTTTCTTCTCATTTTCCAATAACCATGTGATCTAGGAGTATATATTTTTGTACCTAGGATCTTGAGAGACACGCTTGCCAATTCCTTATGGGCAAGCATTCTTCTTTAACAGCCGATAAGCTTGCTCAATTGGTGAGCAACTATCATATTCCCTCTTCTTATTGCACTAGATTGCTTGGGCTAGGTGAATCTTGTGCTGTTACCATTTTAGAAGGATTTATGGTGATTCATGAAATAAGTTTTCGCTTAGGATTCCACCATCCACTCCACCCCTTTGGTGTAGAATTTCTTTGTCAAAGCGGTCTGGCTCCGGTCCAGCTACATCCCAATGGTTGGGCTCAGTTGGCGTGTTTTTTTGTTTTCTGTTAAGAGAAGCGGGTACCCCCCACAGTTGATCTTCTTTTCTATTTTTATCATTTTCAGGTAGGGTAGTCTCGTTATCACCTGTATATGCTTTATAGAGAACGCGTCGAGGACCGTTTATTCGAAGGTATTCTGCCTAAGGCGCATTATTTTAAATTGACTCTCATTGGTTAGTTGTGAATCCTCCACCAGGACGGTGGTACTCCTCTCGAGGCTAGCGCTATGATGATCGAGTGGCTAAACCGATTCTTTTTGCGTTCATACCTGACCTTCGAGAGTAGTATGGAGATGAGAGGCATTGACTCTTGCATGGAGGTCTAGTGAACTTGCTGGACCTTCTCTCAGAGGACCAGTTGAGCAAGGCTGGCTGGGTATCCCACACAAGAGAACCATCGAGGCGCGAGGGTCCTTCGACGCTTCCTCTGCAGCCCCTAGTTCCTCCAGTAGCTAATGTCCTAACTAAAAGAGTGGTCATCGCTCCATAGAAGCAGTCTCCTCTTGAGGGTTTGGATCCTTTTGATTGCTTTACTACAAAAAAACTAGCATTTAGCAGTGGTTTTTTTTTGCATTTAGAGGCAATTTTTAACCCCGTTAAGTAATTTAGCGGTGATTTTCAAAACCATCGCTAAATCAGTCGTCGTGGAGCATTCAGCGATGGTTTTGACCAACCACTGGAATAACCGCCGCAAATCATATTTTTTGCGGCGGTTTAAAAACTGCCGCAAAATTAGTGATTTAGCAGCGGTTTTTCAAATATTTAGCAGCGATTTTTCAACTGCGTTAAAAATTTTAATTTTTAATTTTAGCTGCTAAAATTAAAACAAAATAAAAAATTTAATTTATCCCATGTGGCCCGCCCGCCCGCGCCTGCATGCCACGTGGCGATGCTGGAAATTAAATTTCCAGCCTCCCCTTCCCCAATTTCGAACCCGTGACCTCCCTTATGCCCGTGCACGTGCGAAACCGTCTGATCTACGAAACCCCCATGTTATATAACCGCGTATATAAATTATATACCAAAACAACCACTATTTTCTAGAATTATATTTTATATTTTTTAATAAGTTAAAAAAATTAATTAATTTAATATTTTTTAAAAGAGTAAAGGAATAAACTAAAATAAATTGATTGAATTAAATTAACTAAATTAATTGATTAAAAAATAAAAAAAGATTTTATATATTTTTTAAAATTATTAAAATTTTGTTAAATTAATTTTTTTATTTTCTTAAATTAATTTTTTATTAATTTTGCAATTAATTTAAAATAAATTTTAAATTTCTTTTTAAGAATTTATATTTCTTTTTATTAATTTAATTTTTAATTATTTTCTTAAGTAAAATTCAAATTTCTAATGAATTTTGTGGCCGTTTTTCAAAATCGCCGCAAATGTTAATTTAATTTTAATTTTAAATTATTTAATTATTTTTCAATTTAGCGGTGGTTTCTCAAAAACTATCGCAAATGTTAATTTAATTTTAATTTTGAATTATTTAATTATTTTTAAATTTAGCGACGATTTTGAAAAATTGTCGCTAAATTAAATTTTTTAATAAATTTTACGGTAGTTTTCAAAAACTACTGCAAATGTTAATTTAATTTTAATTTTAAATTATTTAATTATTTTTTAATTTAACAACAGTTTCTCAAAAATCGCCGCAAGTGTATTTTAATTTTAATTATTTAATTATTTTTTAATTTAGCGGTAGTTTCTCAAAAATCGCCACTAAATTCAATTTTATTTTTTAATTATTTAATTATTTTCTAAATTTAGCAGTGATTTTTTGATACCGCTGCAAAATAAAATGTTTTAATGAATTTTGCGACGATTTTGAAAAACCGTCGCAAAATGTTAAAAAACTCATCGCTAAAAATGTATTTTGCAGCTGTTTTAAAAACAGTGGCAAAAAAAGCATCGTTAAAAATAATTTTTTTTGTAGTGCTTTTTTCCCTTCTTCCTTCTAGTCTCCTAGGCATTCTCTTTTCTTTCGTGCCTTTTCTTTCTCTTTTTTTTTTTTTTTTGTCTTTACTGATGGTTTACACTTGTGATTTATTTTGATGATGAAAAACATCATTTGGTTTTGATCCCCAAGTCTTAAGTCAAGTTTATGGTTTTCAACCAAAATCAATTTCAAGTAGTATGTTGTTAAAATGAAAACCAAAATGATTTATGATTTTCTTTATCATATGGAGATTTGCAAAGTCAAGTATTTAGCCTTAAAAGAATCTCCTAAAATGATTTTCGAAATAGCTTTGAAGTCGTTGGTCAACATAGAGCTAAAATTGTTCTAAAGTAATAGACCAACTAGAACATAAATGTATTTGATGAAAAACCAATCTTAAATATGAAAAATCATTTATGTTAATCTCATATTTCAAAATAAGCTTTTCATATTTTGAAACATGCATAAAAGGTTTTGGTTTGAAATTCAAATGTCTGAAAAATCCTTTAGTTCATGCATCATGTTTTGAGACTCGTTTTGATAAAGTTTCAATATTTTTCTAAGTCTGGAAGGTTAGCACCTTATAAGGAGATATATAAGAAAATATTTTCATTTTGGAAAACTATCTCCCAGTATTTCAATTGCTAATATCCATTGGTGTTAAAATGATTTTTAACTAATTTTTCAAGAAATAGAAAGTGTATATTTTGGCGATGGTAAAATCTCAAAATCCTATGTTTGTACTAAAATCCAAATTCTATTTTCTTGTTGTTATGGATTTTTATTTTCTAGATATTTTTATTGAATCCAAATGGGGGGGGTACTTTCTTATTTACATTTATGTATTAAAGTAATTGTCCACATTTTCTTTTATTTATATTTTACCTTTCATTTACTTAAACTAAAGAAATGTAAATATGTTGTGGATTGTATCATCGAGCAAAGTTATTTTCTTGTTGTTATGGATTTTGGCAAACTGTCGATAGTTTTTATAAAATTGTCGACAATTTCTATTAAAATGTCAACAGTTGCAAATCTTGCTCTCGGTATCTAAATGTCGACAGTCTCTGCATCAAGGATGTTGATAGTTCCTAAGAAACTGTCGACAGTTTATGTTGTATACAGCTTCCAATGGCTAGATTCTCCATTATTCAAGTCTCCAACAGCTATATTTTTTAATGGGCTCGAGATGCTCTATAAATAGAGATCAAATGGGTGATTCAGATTAACCAAGAGGATTGATTTCATGCTTACAAGTGTTCATTCTTTCAAGAGCTTAATTGTTTCATTTGTGCTTCATTTTTCTCTCTAAAGGTTTTGATTATCATTTGTATTATTTTGTTCAAGTCTTGTATTTATATTGAGAGATCTTGTAACTAAAAGTGTCTACTCTTAGATCCTCTCCTTTTGTATTATTCTTGGTTTTCCTAGCTTGTTGTGCTAGAGGACTTGCTTGTTGAAGCAAGGGGTTGAAATACCTAGTTTGGTGCTAGAGGGCTTGCTTGTCTAAACAAGAGGTTGTAATCTCCTAGCTTGTTGCTAGAGGGCCTATCCAGAGAGATAGGAGGTTTTTAGTGGATTGATTGAAAAATCCTTAGTAAAGAGCTAAGGTAGTGGATTAGGTTTGGTTTAAGCCGAACCATTATATATCGTTGTGTCTCTTATTTGCTTGTGCTCTTTGTTTCATTTATTGTTCCAAGCATTTCATTAATCCTCACTTTCTCTAAAATCTCATTTTTTATCAAAAGGATTTTCAAGGTTAATCAATTTTTTTAAAACAACCCAATTCACCCCCCCTCTTGGTGTTGGTGCCATTGCTATTCATATCTAACATTTTCTTGCAAATCTTTATTCGTAAGTTTTTCTGCTTTTTGTAGGCATGAGGCAGGCGATGTGAGCTTCACGCCAGAGGGCGATTGAGGGTGTGGCACGGGATGGACCTTCTCAACCTTTGGCTTTTCCTCCTTGTAATACCCTTGATGAGTTATGATAAAATTATCAATTAAGGGAATATTGGTATATGGAAAATTTTCATAATTGCCCTTGAATTAAAGAAAAGGCACATTATATATAGGATGCCTTAGGAGGGGCAAAACGATAATTTGGAGTCTCATCCCATAAAAGGGCAAATAATTTTTGGAGAAATTATTTATATTGGAGAATTGATTTTGGAGAATTTAATTCTTGTTTAAATGCATGGATAATTAGAAATTAAAATGGAAGCCAAGTAGGTTAGATTGGTGACACTTGGCAAAATCTCATGGAATGGGATTTAATTAAATTTGGGAATAAGAAATTATTTGATTAAGTGTAATTGGTGACACTTGGCATGATCTTGTGAAGCAAGAGCAAGATATAAAGAAATTCAAAAAGAAAAGGAAATTAGTCTCTTAAGCATTAAATGAGAGTCATTATGGTGAGAATAAAAGAAATTCCATATTAAATGGAAATTAGTCATGCATTTATGTGGAAAAATGGTGGATTTAGTAAATGCCAAATAAAAATGAATTATGTCTTTCAAGAGCAATTTAAGTTAAATCGAAAAGAAAAGATATTAGTCTCCATTAATTGCTTGAAAAGTTATGGGATTTAAATTAAATGAAAAATGGAGAAAATGGTCAATCTTGAAATTAGTCATTATTTATTAATTTTGAAAAATTGGAGAATTATGAGAAATGTAGCCTTAATCCAATGGTCGTGATTGAGTCTTGAAATTTAAAGAAATCCAATGGTTGGGATTTAAGCCTACCAATGGCATGGATTGCCACATGGGTAGGATAATTTCAAGAAGAAAGATAAGGGAGGGTGAGGATTTAATCTCAAAAGAAAATCAAGGGATGAGATTTAAAGAGACTAGGTCTCTTGGATTGTGTTTCTCTAGAGACTAGAGATGAGTTCTCTTAAAATCAAAAGCTAAGATTGAGTTTGGGAGAAGCACAAGGATTGTGCTTGTATTTGAGGGTTGAGATTGAGTCTCTTGAATTAAAGAAAAACCAATGGCTAAGATGTAATCTTGAGTTTTGGCATGGATTGAGTAAGAAATCTCTATAAATAGGGAGTTGAGAATTTAGTTCAAGGTTTTCCCACATGTGAAGAGAAAGAAAGTAAGAAGAAGATTATGAGAAGGAAGAAGAAAGGAAAGCAAAAGGTAAGCCTTAGTTTAAATCCCTTCAAGTGAGTAAGAAAGTCTTCATTCTCCTTTCATTATTTAGTCTTCGAGATCTCTAATGCTTTAAGAATATTTTTCTTAAGGTGGTTGTGAACCAAAGAGAGAGTTTTGGCAAGTGAGGGCTTAAAGCTTCAAGAAGAGAATAGGTAAGGGATAACCCCAAGTGGTGGGGTTTGCTTGCATTTGTACATGTTTTAAATGAGTTGCATGTAATAGTCTTATTGCATGTTTTGTGTTCTAGTGGACCTATGGCCATAAGGAGGACTAGTGATGAGAGAGGGGTTGGTTGGTGCCTTAACCTAAGTGGATATGAGGGCATGGAGGACTACCCATAATATGCATTGCATTTGCATTACATGTTTATATTCTCATGTTACATTTACATTTGCATAGCACCCTTACTGAGTATTGGCTCATAAGGTCCTTTGACCTCTATGTAGGTGGGGAATCATCTAAAGGAAAAAGAGTTGTGGAAGGTTGAAGGTAATGGAGCAAGGAATGCATGTGAAGTATATGTATTTTGTGGTTTAGCGGTTGATGTTGTATTTATTTTCGTTAAATATGTAATGAATGCTTAATGTGGTTGAATAGTGGCAAACTTGAATGTTTTGGAAGCCATTTGGAGTCTAAAGGCATTCTGGAAAATTTGGGTTTAAAAAGAAAAAAAATATAATTTTTTAAATTAAAAAGGGTTGAGGCAGTGTGCTAGTGCCAGGGGCGCGTGGCTGGGCGCGCCTGGACGTGGCCTCGCGCAGCATGCACGCACGCGTGCGCGCAGGGCAGGCAGCCAGCGTGCGCGCGCACAGCCAGTACGCGCGCAGCCCGCGTTGGGGGCGCGGCTGGCTGCTGCTGCCCGCCCCCCCTGCTGCTGTTTGAGTCTCCTGTTTTATTTTTATTTTTTTTAATTTCTGTTTATTTAATTATTTCTAATATTCTGGAAATTTTTTAAATAAAAAATTGTGTTTAAATAAATAAATAAAGGAGTATTTAAGCCTCCAAATTAATTATTAAATTAATATAAATTTGAGGCAATTGTGGAAAAAATTTCTATATTTTGGGAAATTAAATAATGGAGTATTTTTCTTAAATTTTAAAAAAAAAATGGTTGAGGATGCTTGAGGTTTGAATTTCAAAAATTAATTTCCTAAGGGTTGGAAATTTGTGGTATTTTGAAATAATTAAAGGGAAAAATCCATGAAGATTGATAAGAAAAATTTTATTAAATCTTTCCAAAAAAAATATTAATCCAAATAATTTCTAAAGGAATTGGAAGTGAGATAAATGGGTTAATAGTTGGGGCAAAGAAAATTTATTTTCTTATAATTAAGGCCTTATGCCATAATTTATATGAAGCGAGTGAGTTAGTTTATTTTGTCGATTCTGGGAAGTCATCCTTAATTCTTCATTAAGAGTTTGAGAAGGGGTGACACTTTGCGAGGTTTCGGGTTTTAATGTCGCGGGGTCATTTCAATATTTCCCGGATCCTTGAGTGGAAGCGAAGGAAGGGCAAAGCTTAGTTCCCACCTAGGTCGCTTCTCATTGAAACGTAGTCGTCTCTTCATCTTTGCCCTAGCGTGTGAATAGTAAGCTGGCTATTCATGAGTAACACCCGTAGGTGGGAGCGGGGCGTTACACTCCTGAAAATATTCCTTCCTTTTCAAAAGCCCGTGCTTTTAAGGAAACGGGAGAGACTAACGAGGTGCGTCATTGTAAAAAAAAGAGTCGACATCAGCAAATGGAGGCAGGTCCATCCACTTTCCAGTCAGTCATTGCCCCTAATTTCTTGAAACCTCCTGAAGGTGCTCTATTAGCTCCTCTGCCAACTGCGAATCCCCTCAAGCCTTGTGGCTTTCCTGATGAAGAATTCCATTCGATTGCTATGAGTGGGGCCCATGGTGGAGTGGGGTATGTCGACCATTACGATGCAACTCCTGGGGTTCCTAGCAAGCAAGAAGTTGAGATCACTTCTCGCCTAGATCAAGGGGCCATCAATGCGGCCCATGCTGCTAGTCGTTGGCGATTTCACAGAGGTGTGGTCAACCCATAACATTGTGAATGTCGGGTCCTACATAATGAGGAGAGATTATTCCTTAGAGGTCTTGAGCCCAGATTTTTTGAGCTTTCTCCACCAGTCGAGGTCGCCATCGACCTTTGAGAGAGCCAATGGGCATGAGGCGAGGATTTTTCAGTGTGTCCAGGAGTTTTAGACACAAATACCATAAATATGCCTGGCATTGGGGCACGTTTTTTGTATTCTACCATTCTTCCTCGAGATGAGGACCATTATTTTCAGAACCCCTCGGATGACATGGACGATTTTGAGCGCCACCTAGCTATTATAAGTTTCTTGTTTTAGTTTCGGGTTTATTGTTTCTTTGGTATTTTTCTAAAAATTATTTGTTTGTACTTTTCTTTTGATAAGGTGCTCAGGGTGCTGTGGTTACGAAGGCGATGAATCGAGCATGCCTTTCTCACACTAAGGCAGAGATTGCTCAGTGGATGCACAAGTCCTGGAGATGGAAGGGGGAGGAGCAAGCATTGAATATGAGGGTTCGAAACTTGGAGTCTGAGAGTTCAAACGTTCATACGCAGGTCGAAGGTCTCCAATCTCAGCTCTAAGGCCTTACCATGAGGTGCCAATTAGCCAAATCTGATGCCCAACAACGGAAGAAAAAATCTAAGGGGCAGAGTAGAGCATGTGAAGAGATGGCATCCACCTTCTCCATTGCTCGTGAGGAGAATGTTCAACTCCAGAGGTCTCTTGCTGATTCCGAGGACCAGGTGGCACAGGCTTGTCATAAGGTGGCCAAGCTCGGCGAAAGTAGGCATCGAGACATTGATGAGGCTATGAGAAAAGCTATAAAAGAGTATTGGCTCTCCAAACTAGGTTTTCACCTTGGCTGTAGCCTTCTGGAGTCTAGGCGTCCTGGAGAGTCGTTTCCTGAAATGATTTTTTCAGAAACAACTTCACTTGTTGATCCTCCTGACTGGCAGCAGAAATATGAGCCCAGCTTGTGTGACCCAGATGAATACATAAAGGCAGCCTTAGTAGATGACCTCATCAATATGTCTGAACAGTGGAGCCCTTACATACCTGATCCAAAAGATCCTTCGGGGATTATGAAGGCTATTCAAGCGATCAGCCAATGGGTTGGATGAGCCCGAGGGTGCCTCCTTGAGTTCGCTTCCTCCAGAGTTGAAGCACCTTCCTCCTCGCAGGGATGGTTAGGATGTGTGTTTCATTTATCTTTGTTAAACTTTTAATCTTTTGAAGTATAGTCCTGCGTTTTTGCTTATGTAGATTTTTTTTCATTTTGGTTATGTAAGATGACAACCCCTTTTAATGTTAGTATGGACGTTGGGTTTTTGAGCCATTATCTCTATATATGAAAGTTAAGATTTTCTTATGCATCATGTTTATGCGTATGTTGTGATTGCTTCTCTTCTTCAATATCTTTTATACATGTTTTCTTGCCTGAGTTGAATGTGCTCGCTAACTTTCTTTTTAGATCAATCATTTAAGCACAAACATTCGGCCTACATGTTGTGGGGTTATGGTGCTTCAAATTTTAAGTTTTACCTTAACCTTTTTTGTCGTTCAACATCTTCTACCCTCTCTTTTTGTCCATATTCAAGAGCCACCTGTCACGAGGGGTTTAGGATAAGCACTACGTCCCTAATTTGATCATGAAACCCATACGACAGCATAGGGCTCTCTGATTACTCCGATTTAGGGGGGTGCCTCATCATCAAACTTTCATGAGATGTCTCGAGGGTGAACATGTATTTTCTAAGTGGGGTACCTTTTGGAGGCATCCACCTTCCTCTTATGGGGTACCTAGTCCACCATAAGTAATCTAGGTTTGGCCCAAGGTCTGACATGGGATTCTTGTCAAGCATCTGAGTTTGTTGGGAGGCCTAGGCACCGGATCAGCCAAGGAGTCAGGTCTAGCTTTGATGCATAGCACCGGACTCAGTCGGGGGATCTGGGTGAGCCACGGGCATAGGCGTCGGAATACGTAAAGATCCTACATTAGTCCAAGGTCATAGGCACCAGATTATCTCTAGGTGACCGAACCCTTAAAGTCGTTCGCCTTCTTCTTACGGGCTCGTCTACCATAGGTAATCTAGGTTTGGTCTAAGGGTCCAACGCGAGATTCTTGCTAGGTATTGACTGTTACACTACCCTACACATTTATTTATCAAAATTACAACCAAATTCATCGAGTGTCAATCCTCTTATTAAAGTAGGTGTTAGGCGATTATACTCGCCAGTGTGTGAGTGTGCGTGTAGTACAATTTTAAATTTATATTTCGGTGAGTCTGAGTCGATTCATAGGGAGATTATTTATGGTTGAAAATAAAAATCATAGAATATTTGATTTTATGAGGTGATTAAGATGATATAAAGGCACGAATTAAAACTAAACTAGTACTGAATTTAAGCAGCCTGGGTCAAGACAATTTTAGTGTCAAAACCAATTAATTCCCGATTTAATAGAAAAGATCAGTAATATTCATCTAAATTAAGTTTTGCAGATCTGTCAGTAATTTTAGTTCAAGATAATGATAATTCTTGTTTAAGCAATCTACATACATGGCATGAAAATTCTAAGTTAAACAATTACCATAAATTGAATTATATCCCACAGACAGAATTTATAGATACAGATTAATCATTTGGACTTGGGTATGAAAATATTTTCAGCTCTAGCAATCTCCACACATGGCATGGAAATTCTAAGTTAGGTTTATGCTCCAATCTGAACTCAAAGATACACTATACACACACTGCTCAAATTAAATCAGATTAATATTACACATTTGAAGCGCAACTTTCTTTGGGAATCATTGGCGTTGGACACTGTCCTTACCTTAACCTAAAATTGGATTTAGCTATTCATCTTCATTTGAAAATAAATCGACAGGAATTTAAATGACAGGAATTAGAAGACAATATTTAAAAGACAATATTTAACCGTCCATATAGACGGTGTATAATTAAAAGACAATTTTTAACCAACCATAAAACTCCGCCTAGGGATGTTATCCACTGCCGGTCCCAAGCCCGGATAAAGGAGGAGGGTTGTGTTAGATAGTCGACAACCAACGTAAAACTTAGTCGAATCCAAAACATGAACTCTAGAAAAATTATGAAAAAATGTTTGGGCGTGGGCGTAACCCTTCATAGCGACGCGCTACACTGCCCGCGTGTAGTGTCAAGTGAGCTAGGACCACTGCATCGGCACCCGGATGTAGTGACAAATGAGCAAGGGTTCTTGCATTTGCTTGGACGGATGTGGGTAAAGAAGTTAGTCCAACATCAAAATCAAAATCAAAATCAAAACCAAAAACAAAATCAAAATCAAAACCAAAACCAAAACCAAAATCAAAATCAAAAACAAAATCAAAGTCAAAGTCAAAGCCAAAAACAAAATCATAGATTAAGGATTGGGTCATAGAACATAGGAACATTAACAAGCAAAGCTATGGAAGTGGTAGATGTGATGATTAGGAGAAAGATTAATCTTATGTGCCTTCAAGAGACGAGATGGGTAGGAAAAAAAGTAAAAACTTTGTTAGAAAATGGATATAAAATATGGTACACAGGAAATGATCGAGCAAAAAATGGAGTGGGGATCATTATGGATAAAATCTTAGTAGATGAGGTAGTGGATGTAAAGAGAATAAGGGATAGGATTATTATGGTGAAGGTTATTCTAGGAAGAATGACTATGAATATCTTTAGTACATATGTACCACAAGCGGGGTTAGGTGAGGAGATAAAAGCAAAATTCTGGGAGGACCTAGAGGAACTTATACAAATGATACCAAGAAGAGAGAAAGTGATTATAAGAGGTGACTTAAATGGTCACGTGGGTAGAGACGGAAACGGCTATAGAGAGGTACATGGAGGGTATGGATTCGAGGAAATTAATAATGAGGGTAAATCTATTCTAGATTTTGCAATGGCATATGGGCTCATCATAACCAATACTAGGTTCAAAAAATGGGATGAACACTTAATCACATATGAAGATGTCACATCAAGCACCCAAATAGATTACTTTCTCATGAGACAAGAGGACCGGGTATGTTATAGGGATTGTAAGGTGATACCAAGAGAGTGTTTGACTACTCAACATAAACTTCTAGTACGTGACGTCCAAGTAAGAAATTGGAAGAGAAAAAATCACATAAAACAAAATCCAAGAATCAGGTGGTGGGACTTAAAAGGGGAGAAACAACTAATCTTCAAAGAAAAATTAAGGGGTAGAAGACAATGGAATGGAGAATGACAGATAAACCAAATGTGAAGAGAAATGGCTAATGCCTTGAGAAACACAACAAAGGTAGTGCTTGGAGAGACAAATGGTAGAGCCCCTAACCTTAAGGAGTCTTGGTGGTGGAATGAAGAAGTGCAATTGAAAATTAAAAATAAGAAAAATTGCTATAAGGCTGTATATCAGTGCAACAATGAAGAAAATCAAAAAAATTATAAAGAATCAAAAAAGGCAGCAAAAAAAGCTGTTAGTGAAGCAAGGTCAAAAGCATATGAGAATCTATATAAACAACTTGATACAAAAGATGGAGAAATGGATATATATAAATTAGCTAAAGCAAGAGAAAGAAAAACAAAGGATTTAAATCAAGTGAAATGCATAAAAGATGAAAATCAAAATGTATTAGTGAATGAGGGAGCGATTAAGGAGAGATGGAAGGAGTATTTCACAAAATTATCCAATGATGATGGCGACACAAGAGTTAGGTCGGGACATCTTAGTAACTCTGAAGGGAACGTGAGCTATACATTTTATCGACGCATAAGTCCAAATGAAATAAGGCAAGCATTAAAAAAGATGAAAAATTATAAGGCGGTGGGACCGGATAATATACGAATAGAAGCATGGAAATGCATGGGAAAAGAGGGTATCTCCTGGCTAACGAAATTATTTAACGCGATTCTTAAATCAAAAAAGACGCCAGATGAGTGGAGGAAGAGTACTTTGGTCCCTATATATAAGAACAAATGAGATGTTCAAAACTGTGAAAATTACAGAGGAATTAAGTTAATGAGCCATACCATGAAACTCTGGGAGAGAGTAATAGAGTAGAGGCTCAGAAAAGAAATAGAGGTATTAGAAAATCAGTTTGGTTTCATGCTCGGTTTGTCAACAATGGAAGCTATATACCTACTGAGGCGTCTAATGGAAAGGTATCGGGATCATCAGAAGGACCTACATATGGTGTTTATAGATCTAGAAAAGCCTATGATAGGGTCCCTAGAGAAGTATTATGGAGGGTTTTAGAGAAGAAAGGAATCCGAATAGCCTATATACAAGCCCTTAAGGACATGTATCATGGTGCAGAGGCAAGGGTCAGAACATGCGGAGGGGATACTGAACCGTTTAAAATTACAATAGGATTGTATCAAGGTTTTGCACTAAGTCCATACTTATTTGCTTTAGTAATGGATGAACTCACTAAAGATATTCAGACAGATGTGCCATGGTGTATGCTATTCGCAGACGACATAGTGTTGGTGGATGAAACAAAAGAAGGAGTGAACACTAAGCTTGAGTTATGGAGAAATAATTTAGAATCTAAGGGATTTAAATTAAGCAGAAAGAAAATAGAATATACGGAATGTAAATTTAGTAAGAATGCAAGAGTGGAAGATGTTATAATAAAATTGGAAGACCAAATCTTACAAAGAAAAGACCATTTTCAATATTTGGGATCAGTGATTCAAAAAGATGGAGAAATTCACGAGGATGTCACACATAGAATTAAGACAAGTTGGCTAAAATGGAGAAATGCATCGGGGGCGTTATGTGATGATAAAATCCCATTAAAATTGAAAGGAAAATTCTATAGGACAGCTATAAGACCAGTTTTGTTGTACGGCTCAGAATGTTGGGTAGTCAAATACCAACATGAGCAAAAGACGAGTGTAGCGGAGATGAGGATGTTAAGATGGATGTGCGGCCATACAAGAAAAGATAAAATTAGAAATGAAGTTATTTGTAATAAGATAGGAGTAGTGCTAATAGAGGAGAAGATGAGAGAGACTAGACTAAGATGGTTTGGTCATGTGAGAAGGAGACCAAGAGATGCTCATGTGAGGAGAGTTGATGAAATGGAACAATTAATCAAAAAACGAGATAAAGGCAGACCTAAGAAGACTTTGAGGGAGACATTAAAGTTTGATATGAAGTGTATGGATCTCAATGAAGATATGACAAAAGATAGAAATACATGGAAGTCTAGAATTCATGTAGCCGACCCCACATAGTGGGATAAAGGCTGGATATGTTGTTGTTGTTGTTGTTTTAACCGACCATATAGGCGGTGTATAATTAAAAGACAATATTTAACCGACCATATAGGTGGTGCATAATTAAAAGACAATATTTAACTGACCATATAGGCAATGTATAATTAAAAGACAATAAGAATAACATAATGTAACTATATGGAAACTAAAGTTTGAAGATTTGAGAGAGAAATTCTAAGAACACAACTATATAAAACCTAAAGTTGAAAATTTGAGAGAAAAATTCTAAGAACACAACTATACTTTCATTATATGAAAAATTGGATTCCTTGCAAATGCAACCAAGTGAGCTATTTATAGCCCACAAGATGCAATGGAGACCACACAAAATATATAATTTAATAATACAAAATATCTAAAAAAAATAAAATATCAAATTTAAAAATACAAAGATAAATAAAATATCTAATTACTTAAAAAGTTCAGGCCAAAGTGTAGTTCTTGAAACTTCGTAACTTGATGTAAGCGATGACATTATTACAACCCATGATGTAAGCGATGATGTAAACAACTTAGACTTTTCTTGTTTTGGGCTTGGACTTTCCTTGTTTTGGGCTTGGGCCTTCCTTGTGTTAGGCTTGGGCCTTCCTTATTTTGAACTTACAATCCATATATTATATTTATTTTCTTATTTTATATATTTTATATATATATTTATATTAATATTTTTAAACCTGCACACAATCACAAAATGCATAATAGTATTCAATTTAAACCATTTTAAGATCAAAATAAGGGTGAAATTATAACAAAATTGATCACTAATCACACCCGCCAACTTAAACATTACTAGTCCCATAGAAAATAGACTTTACACTGGCCAGTATTTATTCACAATAATCATATGAATATAGAAATTTCAAATTCGAAACCAAAATACATAGAACAGAACAAGCTATCTGTCATATAGTTGAATATCTGTCATATAGTCGAATATTCTAAATTAGATTTCGGTTAAAGATCATACAATCTTAGGAATGACAACTAGTATGACCATCATTCTATCTTACTTCCTCGAAGTTTCGACTCCAAACCTTACTATGGATTTTCCATCCAATAAAAAAAAAAAAAAACAATTCCTCTAGTGTACACACAAGGGGATGCACCGTTATAAGAGTAAATGCAAAACAAGTTCAAACTTGGTGTCATCCCAAATACAAAGAATGTATTTTCATGAAAAAACAAGGAATTTAACATAGCTTCATAACTGGAATAATACCGTAGATGAATAACTTCTGAATTTAAACAGAATTCCCTACTCCAAACTCGAATCCTGAGATCACATGATTTATAGCATCAAGAGGGACCAAATCAGGTTGTAATGGGGCTATGAGGTTAATACGGGTTGTTAAAGAAAAGGGTAAAATGTTTAAAGGGTGTGTCAGGATTTTTTTTTCCTTTTTTTTTTTTACACTAATATCAAACTGGACATATTGTTTTCTTCAGCATTTATTTTGAAACACTTGTGCTGAATAGCTAAGAGAACTTCTTCTTTTTTCTTTTTTTACTTTTTTGTTTTTTTTTAATATGAAAATACCAAGATAGACTGATTCCTAAAAACACACCAAGTTGGACAAACTTCATATGGTTATAGGTTAGACGAGGGTAAGGAAAGGAATTAGGTTAAGAACAGCTCAAATGGGCTAGCAAGGGGGGTTAATGTAAAGAAAGAAAAAAGGTTAATAGGCCCAAATTGAAAGAAATTAATCCCCCAATCATGCTTCTACAAAACGATGTTACTTAGTCAACTAATTCAGAGTTTGAAACTAGCCAAATTCATCCGCTATCATACTAGACATTCAAAGCAAGTTGATGTTTTGAAGCACTATTAAATAGATGAGATAAACAATAAAGCACATTTAAAGTAAGTGTTATTTCACTCAGAATTAAAAATTATTAGGCTCAAACACTTACTCGGGTAATAGTCTCTGCTTCTATTGAGGGATCATGCAGTGCGCTAATCAGCTAATTACCATTGCCTTTGACTTTATAACCGATAAACCAATTTCTAATTATTGAACATACGATGCATGCAAATCACTTATTCTAATCCCATACATCTATGTTTTCAAATAAGAAATTAATGCATTCATGATTCATATTGCAAACTTAACTGGCTATCAGTGTATAACTCCAAAGTTTTAGGGATAACATTATTTAAAGCACACACAATTTTTTTTTAAATATGAGTAGATAAAAGTAAATAATTCACACAAAACTACAAGCATGCAATTGCAAATTCACAATTAAACATAGACTAGATAATTCATAAATATATCTTACTCCCCCTAACAACTTGAAATGCAGTAACAAAATAGGGTTGTTAGGAATACATGTAACTCCACAAGTCTGTAAGTTTACTGTGGATTGCTAAAACTTCAACAACTAGTGAGAATACCCTATATATATATATATATTTCTTTTCACAGTGAAATCAGAAAAAATCATGCAAGTCATATAATAAAGAGATGCGTCTCAAGAGTACAAAAAGTATTCCTTATTCAGCCATCTTATCATAGACTTGCCCTATAGGGATAAATTTAAATTAATCGGACCCCTTTGACGCTTGCTTCCAATTGCCTTAGACCAGTCTATTCGAGGCTCGTAAGGATCGTGCTGTGGAACATAAGTGTGTAATTTCTCTAGTAGCTCCTCAATGGTGGATGCGGAAATGAGAATCTTTCTTGTCGAAAGAGAAATGAACTTTTGTTCCACAGCCTGATCAAGAAAATAGAGCAACCCATCGAAAAAATGGTTAACATTTAAAAGTCCAATGGGTTTGGTATGGAGATTTCTCTTGGCCTAGGATATTATACAAAATATTTCTTCAAGTGTACCAAAACCTTCTAGTAAAGCAATGAAGGCGTCTGACTGATAAATCTTACAAGCCATGTGCTCAGACATAGAAGTCGTTCTTATAAGTTGACCGCTTGTAAACCTGAGAATTTGTGGATTAGCCAAAGAGATTGGCATTACACCTACCACATATGATTTTCCAAGATGTGCAACCTATGAAACGCATCCATTCAAACCACGACTTCCCCCTCCATATACTAAATTAATTTTTTTCTTTCCCAATTTTAAGCCAAGTTGCTTGTTGCAAGTGTGTAATAAATATCGCTCTCAAGTTGAGAGCTACATAGTACACATATGGTATTGATTCGACGAACTGGCTGGCCTTCCATTTATGTTAGTTCTTTATGTATGCCCTGAAAGTAAAACTGGTTAAAGAGGTTTGGAGATCAAAAGTAGCTACATAGAAATTCAATGATAAATAAGTATATTGTGACAAAACTCAACAGCCTTGTCTTAATAAGTATATTGTGACAAAATTCAATTTTGTCACAATATTCTAAGTTTTTTTGTGACAAACAGTATTTTGTCATTTAAATTAGTTTATTATGAAAAAATATTTTGTTGTAAAAGAAAATATTTTTGTCACAATAGATACTATTTGGTCACAATAAATCTAAATTTTAAATACAAATCATATATTTTATCGTGACAAAATATAATTTGTGAGAAAAATATTGTCACAATTTAAATAGTGACAAAACTTATTGGACATAATTTTTAATGTGATAAACTAAATTTTGTCACTTTTTAGCTAATTTGACAATAAATGTTTATTGCACATTTTATAATGACAAATAATTTTGTCAATCATTTAATATTGTGATAAATATTTTTTTGGTAATATAAAAAAGTGACAACAAAATTTTTTAAAATTATTCAATAGTGATAAAATATTTTTGTCAATGTCCCAACAATGACAAAAATATTTATGTCAATAATTCATACAAGTGACAAAATTTTTTAGTGAGAAAATATTAACAATGATGAAATTATTTTTTCACAAAATCATAAAAAATGAAAAATATTTTTGTCAAAATTGAAATATTTTTCAATAATCTAGTATCATTACAAAAAAAAATGATTTTTAGCGGCGATTTTTTTGCGACGGTTTCTAAAACCGCCGCAAAATACTATTTTAGCGGCGGTTTTTTTAACATTTTGCGGCGATTTTGAAAAACCATCGCAAAATTCGTTAAAACATTCAATTTTGCGGTGGTTTTAAAAAAATCGTCGCTAAATTTAGAAAATAATTAAATAATTAAAAAATAAAATTAAATTTAGCAGCGGTTTTTGAGAAACCGCCGCTAAATTAAAAATAATTAAATAATTTAAAATTAAAATTAAATTAACATTTACGGCGATTTTCAAAACCGTCGCAAAATTCATCAAAAAATTTAATTTAGCGGCGGTTTTTCAAAACCGCCGCTAAATTAAAAAATAATTAAATAATTTAAAATTAAAATTAAATTAATATTTGCGGTGGTTTTTAAAAACCGCCGCAAAATTCAGTAAAAAATTTAATTTAGCGGTGGTTTCTAAAAAATCGCCGCTAAATTCAAAGATAATTAAATAATTTATAATTAAAATTAAATTAATATTTGCGGCGGTTTTCAAAACCGTCGCAAAATTCATCAAAAAATTTAATTTAACGACGGTTTTTCAAAACTACCGCTAAATTAAAAAATAATTAAATAATTTAAAATTAAAATTAAATTAATATTTGCGGCAATTTTTCAAAACCGTCACAAAATTCATTAAAAAATTTAATTTAGCGGCGGTTTTTCAAAAATCGTCTCTAAATTCAAAAATAATTAAATAATTTATAATTAAAATTAAATAATTTAAAATTAAAATTAAATTGAATTAAATTAACAAAAAGAAATATAAAATCTTAAAAGAAATTTAAAATTTAATTTAAATTAATTACAAAATCTTTATATATATAAAAGTATGATAGTTTGAAAAAAAAAATTTCCCCCGAAAACTTGCATTAATAATTTGCAATTAATACTTATTGTATTAATAATTTATATTTTGTAATTTGTATTAATAATTTAAAATTTTCAATTGCTTTGAAATAATAAGTAGTAAAAAAAATTTCCCCAAAAACTTGCATTAATGATTTGCATTTAATACTTATTGCATTAATAATTTACATTTTGTAATTTGCATCTTTATATATATAAAAGTAGGATAGTCTTCAAAAAAGAAATTTCCCCCCAAAACTTGCATTAATGATTTACAATTAATACTTATTGTATTAATAATTTATATTTTGTAATTTGTATTAATAATTTAAAATTTTCAATTGCTTTAAAATAATAAGTAGTAATAAAATTTTCCCCAAAAACTTGCATTAATGATTTGCATTTAGTACTTATTGCATTAATAATTTATATTTTGTAATTTGCATCTTTATATATATAAAAATAGGATAGTCTTCAAAAAATAAATTTCCCTCCAAAGCTTGTATTAATGATTTACAATTAATACTAATTACATTAATAATTTGCATTTTGTAATTTACATTAATAATTTAAAATTTTCAATTGCTTTGAAATAATGAGTAGTAATAAATTTTTTTCCCAAATTAATGATTTGGATTTATTACTTATTGCATTAATAATTTACATTTTGTAATTTGCATCTTTATATATATAAAAGTAGGATAGTCTTCAAAAAAGAAATTTTTTTCCTCAAAAATTTGCATTAAATCAAAGGTAGTGATTAATTTATCTTAATTACTTTAATAATTATATTATATTCTTGAAAATGTGATGTCTTAACAAATTCATAAAAAATTATTTAACGTTGTCAAATACTAGGGTTTTTCAATACTAATTAATATTTAAGGTATCACATTTTTAAAACTATGGAAGAAATCAAAATTCATTTTTTTTAAAATTTTGTTATTATTGAAAAAACTTATTTTTACTCATATTTAAGAGTTTTAATTTATATTTATAATTATAATATAATAAATAGAAAACAACGAACGTCTTTAAGTGAAAATATTATAGATTTTATAATATTTATTTATAAATAAATATAATATAATAAAAAAAATTTATAAGTATATTGAATTAAAAGTGTTCTCCATTAGCATATTGAATAGTGAATAATTAAGTAAACTTAAATTTTTTCAACATGATTAAAGATTAAAAAAATTATAATTATCAATTTTGTTAAAAT
The DNA here is from genome assembly GCF_014633365.1 of Diospyros lotus. Taxonomy (NCBI): domain Eukaryota; kingdom Viridiplantae; phylum Streptophyta; class Magnoliopsida; order Ericales; family Ebenaceae; genus Diospyros; species Diospyros lotus. The sequence goes on from NC_068342.1 coordinate 22,392,014, forward strand.
TATTTAAAATAATAAATTTATTTTTTTATTTTTAAATTAAACTCTCCCATATATCACACAGGTTCACCACTAGTTAACTAAAAATTTAATTTAAAAAAATAAAAATAAAAATAAATTTAACAAAATTTTAATAATTTTAAAAATATATAATTTTTTTTAATAAATTAATTTAGTTAATTTAATTCAATTAATTTATTTTTAATTTATTCCTTTACTCTTTTAAAAAATAATAAATTAATTAATATTTTTCTTTCTATATTAAAAAATATAAAATATAATTCTAGAAAACAGTGGTATATAATTTATATATGCGGTTATATAACAATGGACGTTGACAGATCAGGTGGTTACAAGCATGCATGTGCACAGAGGAGATTGTGGGTTCAAAATTGGGGAAGGGCCTCGCCACGTGGCGTGCGGACATGCGGCCACGTGGCTGGGCGGGCACAGGCGGGTGGGCGGGTCCAATCGAGTGGGCGCTGGCGAGTGGGAGAAATTAAAATTTTTAATTTTGTTTTAATTTTAGCGGCGGTTTTAGAAACCGCCGCTAAAATTAAAAATTTTAATTTTTTTTAAATTTTTAATTTTAGTGGTGGTTTCTCAAACTGCCGCTTAAATTTAAAATTTTAATTTTTTTTATTTTTTAATTTTTGCCACGATTTTTAACTGTCGCTAAAATTAAAAATTTTAATTCTTTTTTAATTTTATTAGCGGTTGAAAAACTGTCGCTATATATTTTAAAAATCGCCGCTAAATCACTAATTTTGCAGCGGTTTTAAAACTGCCGCAAAATTAGTGATTTGCGGCAGTTATTCCAGTGGTTGGTCAAAACCGTCTCTAAATGCTCCGCGACGGCTGATTTAGCTGCGGTTTTCAAAACCGCCGCTAAATGCCAATTTTTTTGTTGTGTATTGCATGATATTTTTAAGAATTGTGCTCCTATAATAAATAGCAATGAAGTAATCCAAGCAAGAAAAGAAAAAATGGTAGCTCAAATAAGAGCACATAACGTACCACAACTATTGGAACTAATATTACTTGATAATTGATAATTACTTTGGATAAATTAATAATGTTGAACAATCTAAACAAAAACAAATATGGTGTTTCTTCTTGCATAAGCTAAAACTAACTCACATAAACTAAATAACTAAATGAGCTAAAACAAAACTTAGAATGAAAGAAAATTATTCTATTTAATAAATGAGTTTGACAACAAGTCTCTTGGAGAAAGCCTTGCAATCACTAAGCTAGAAAGTCCACTCAAAAGCATCAATGTCTAACTCTCTTTGCCAAAGCATGTCTGTAATTCAAACATGAGGTACAATTAGAACAAATAAATCAGTACAAATAACTATATATATATGACACTAGAAATCAACCAACCTGGCCAATGGCCACCTATTTCCCTATGACATTAGAAATCCTTAATATAGATCTCTATTGGGACTCTTAACATAACTATTCACTATCAATGCATTAATATAGAAATCCTTAAGGGTGCTGAATAAGCTACAATTAATAAAAGATGCATCAATTCTTAATTATCCATATGACATTACATAGAGTGTAATACGCAGGGAGAAAGCGATATATTAAGGGGTAGCAAACTATTCACTATCAATGCATATGCATATTAATGTCTTCTTTTTTTTTCCTGTAAATAGCAGATTCCTTTTATTCTTGAAAATTAACAAATTCTGACCCTTCAAAAGGTATATTAATGGATCAAACATCCCATATGACAAATGGCTTCAATTGGAACCTATCACTCTAAATCCACCTTTACATTCCAAACTGCGCGTCATATAGCTCCTGATCTTGATTATTGTATAATGGTTAGCTACAAAATTGAGCTTCACAGCAAAGCGCAAAACTAACACAGTAGAAATCTAATATGGAAAATAAAAAATAAAAATTATGCGTACTTCTGTAATAAGAAATCCATCATAAATGTAGATGGTTTCCCAACTACAATTGGCTCCTTTTCAGTTGATCCAAAAATGGCAGCAACCATACATCCTGCACCTGAAACCAAAACTCAACAAATAAAAAATGTCATTTATGCATAGTGGCAAATACTCGGATAACTTAGATAATATGGAAGACAAAGGGTGCCTAGTGAAAGGATTACCAAGCCACTCTTGTAAATCAGTCATGTGTCCTATTGCATCACAGTTGGTAGCAATGAATAGGCATCCTAGATTCTCACGTATACAAAGGGTTGCATACCTTCCAGTTCATTTTTGTAACTTACAATAACAGGAAATGAAGGCAATGTGCACACAGTGAACGGAAAGCCTTTAGAACTGCTGAAGCCTTTTGTCATTAGACCTAAACATTTTTCAGGACTCGAGACTCTTTAGTTATCCATTTTTATCTGAAAGCTGCCAGTAACTTTAGACTGTAAATGAGTATCGTCTCCTTACAAGTGACAGAGTTCCCAAGTAAAAGAATATCAGGGTGGACATATCCATTCCATCCAATGCAAAAATAAGAAAATCAACAAGTTAATCAAATTTGCATGAGAGAAAGTATCCCAGACGTTAGTTGATATGAAACATAAAATTGTTAACCCTATGATCAGGTTCAAATACAATTCATTTTTTCTTCATCGTGAGAAAATCCAAACAAAACCGAAATCAACCATTCCGAACAAACACTACACGAACAGAACATAAAATATCAACAGAATACAAACCCTAAATCCCAAAATTCCCAATACAAACTCACAATCCCTTACCTTGTTCGTCTCCTCGTCGTGAGGATTTGAACAACCGAACCACAAATCGAAAGGATGGACAGATCTAGCAGGGAGGAAGGGAGGGATGGTGGGAGCGGTTGTAACGCCCCATTTTTCAAGCGCGTTATAACTCAGGACAATTCTGCGATAATTTTTTTTTTTTTAATACTACTAAAACTAAGACTAAACCATATCATTGCTCTTATCCATCCCAAAATTTCATTCATTTATCTTCAAAGAGAATCATCATAAATATCAAATGTGGAAGCTAGAATCGAACCTAACATCATAACATTAATCATAAATCAGTTCTTACATCACGGGATAAGTTCAGAAACATCAATACATAAATTTTTTTTTTTTTTCCATCATAACTTGAAAACATAACATATCATAACTTAAAGCATAACATAGCACGACTGATACATGATCAGGTCCTTATACAGGAACTAAATGTAGAAATTAACTTCATAATGCCTTGCGTCTTTACAATTCATCCGCTTTTATGTCTTCATTGCAAACCTATCTAGAACGTTTGAATGTTCCAGGGGCAAGGCCCACATTAGATGATGAATCATCTAAATAAGAGTACATCATAATGCATATGTATGAATACAATGCACATAATATCATAACTCTCATGTTTGGGTCGATTGCACCTTAAGATTACCCGCTATTTTTACAGTTTCACTGCCAGACCGGGGTGTATGGGTGCACCCTTGTCAAAAGCAACGACGCTAGTACCTAATCTCAAACCCATGCAATGTATGACCTTAAATCTCATCATGCTCATATGCATACTTTGTCATCAATACATGTAAATGCAATCCACATGACATGTTCACATCAAAACGTAACAACATGATGAAAATATTTACATAAAATCAGATTTTGGTGAAACCACTTACAAGCCATTTTCATAAACTAAATCTAGTTGAATAGTACCACTTACCTTGTAAAAAGACAATTTTGCCCTTAGTGTAATTTTGCTTCAAAATTTACGTCGGACTTCCAATTGTACTCAATTATGAACCTTGACGTACCCTGCCACCACAATTACTTAAAAAAATCAAATTTCTAATTTCTCTCTAATTTTTCTAATTTCTCCAATTTTCTCATATTATTTCCTCAAGATTATGAAATAAATACTTTCTCATAAAATTTTCTCAATTTCTCTTCACAATAATTCCTAAAATAATATTCTTAAGCCCCAGAAATTTCCTCATAATTTTTAAAATTCATGTTCTATTTATTTCTCATTTTCTCTTTGATTTTCAAACATCTATTGTCTCAAAAATCCATAATAAATACTAATCATACATTTCTCTTCCAATTTCACCATCAAAAATGCTAAAATATCATTCTGATATTTCTGGATTTTTTAAAGAAATTTTTGAAGATAACTTATCTTCCCACGGAGTGATTCGGTATTCTTCTATACTACGATGAAGTCTCGATTTGCGTATCCAACAACGCTTTTTGCCACAAATTTTCACACGAACTACTAAACCCAATCTATAGGAGTTTTCTAGAAATTTTGGTATTTTTCTCTATATTCTTTCTTTCTCTTTCTCAAATCTCTCCCTTACTCTCAAATCATTCTTTCTTACAACATTTCTTTTTCTAATTCAAGTTCTCAAACCTTTCAAGTTTCCTCTATTTATAGAGGTTGAATTAAGTTTAGTATAATTGTAGTGATCCACTATCTTTTATTATTTTATCATATTTTTTAATTACTTTTCACTAAATCTCACTCATAATCTTTAATTATTTGTCCATACTCTACTTTATCCTTCACATTTCTTCATTAATTCACCCATTATCTTTGATTATTTGGTCATACTTTACTTTGTCTCCCACATTTCTCCATTAATTCATCCATTATCTTTGATTATTTGTCCACACCATATTTTGTCTCCCATATTTCTCCATTAATTTACCTATTATCTTTGATTATTTGTCCACGCCATATTTTGTCTTCCACATTTCTCCATTAATTCACCCATTATCTTTGATTATTTGTCGACACCATATTTTGTCTCCCACATTTTTTCATTATTTCACCTACTATCTTTAATTATTTTTCAACTAAATCTTATTTTTAATGAACTATTCTTTCATTTAGTCCATAAATTTAAACTCACTTTCTTAGTCTACTAACTCTAAACCCATTTACTTAGCATTTCATTTCTCAAGTTAGCCCACTAACTATAAACCCATTTACTTAGCCTTTTTTTTTTCAATTTAGCCCATTAATTCTAAGTTCATTTACTTAACATTTTTTTTTAACTTAATCTACTAACTCTAAGTCCATTTACTTAACATTTTATTTTTCAAATTAGCCAACTAACTCTAAACCCATTAGTTTTCTTAATTTTAATCTCTAATGGATGTCAAAAAAAATATTTTAAATATAAAAATTAATTACTATTATTTTCAAAATACTAGAATATTACAGCGATAGCGGAGTTAAGGTTGGGGATTTGGGGAAGAAGGCGGGGGATCTCCCGTCCATATTTTTTTGCTTTTCTATTATTTTTTTTAAAATATGTATTTGTTAAATATAAATAAAATAATTTATAAAAATAATATTATTAATTATTTAATTAATAAAAATAAAATATTTAGTTTTTTAATATTACATTGATAGCCAAAATTAAAGTGGTAGTTAATTTTTTCTAAATAATATCTTATTATTTTTAATATTTCTAATTAATATTAGCTTTAAAAATTTAGTAACAAATTTAAGATGAATTTTGAGATGAAATTTTGAATATATATATTTTGTATATATCATATGTATATGATATAAATATATCATATCTTTTATTCTACAATTACAAACAAATTAAATATAAAAACTACATCTTAGAAAAGGGCTTTATTTCTCTCAACCAATTTCTTATTATTACAACTTAATAAATCATACAAACAACAAAAAAAAAAAAAATTAAGGATGTTGGCCGAACATGACTGATCCAAATTTATCGACATTTTCTTTTGTGATATAAACAAAATCATGGAGACGCGTGGAGGAAAAATTAGAAAGCTATTTCGGATAAAAGAAAAATAAAAATAATATTTATTTTAAAAAAATGTAATTATATTATAAATTTAATAATTATAATAAATTAGTTTAATATATTATATTTTAAATTAGTTTAATATAATATAAATTAATTTAATATATTATATTTTTAATTTATCTATATATTTTTTTAATATTATGTTATTTTAAATTTTTTATATTATTTCATTTTTGCTCACCTGTATGTAGCTCTTTGCCCATGGGGCTAAATTAGTTTAAAATAAAAATTTATTTATTTGTTCACCCTAGCTATACATAGTTCAGCTAGGACCGTAATATTAATGTTATTTTTTTTCTTAATTTTGAAATTTTAATAAAATTAAAAATGTTATTTTACTAAAATTTTTAAAAATAATTTTTTAACGAAAATTTAAAATTACTAAAAAATAAATATTATTTTATTATTTTTTAATATTTCTAATTATTATTTTATTTTTCTAGTGTTTCTTTTATAATTTATTAATATATTTGTTAGGATATCTAATTAATATTGGAACTAAAACTTTATGATAAAATATTATAATAAAATATTTTTGTCATTACATGTCTTTTATTTTTTATTGTGATAAAATATTTTGAATTTTTTTTGTCACCAAATTATTATTTTCTATGCCTAATATAATGTATTTTTATGAAAAATTAAATTTAATAAAAAAAATTAAAAATATTTTTATCACAAAACATTGAATTTCTTGTTACGTACATATATTTGTCATATTTTTTTTTATAATACTATGCTGTGACAAACTATTTTTGTTATAAAAATTATTACTTATTGTGACTAAAATTTTTTGTAATTACATCTTATATAATTAAATAGTGACAAAAAAAATTTTGACAAAATTATTTTGTCATATTATGTAAGTTGAATTGGCGCTAAAATTTTAGCGCCAACTTGATGTGACAAAATTTTGTGACAAAAATTATTTTGTCATTATAAATTATCTACATCACTATATTATGACAAAATATTTTGTCAAAATATTGTTTGTCACAACTTTACTCACTTTTTGAATTTAGTATGAGAAAACTCTATTTTATCACAATTTTGGCACAAAAGAGATAGTTTTCGTGACAAAATTTAATCCATCACAATTATTTTTGTCACAATATACTAAATTTCTTGTAGTGACAAGTAGTTGTGATTGTGGCTCACATCTTCCTCTGGTTTTACGTCCAGAAATGGCTTAAACACCTTCTATGAAGGGGGGATAGGCTTCCCATCCAATTTTCTTATAGATTGGTAAACATGGTCAATTATAGTCAGATTCTCAAGACTATAGCATTGGTGGTCATTTCTGAACTGGGTCCATAAAGAAAGAAGTTCTCGTTGCACTATTCCACACGGATGCGTCTCAAGAGTCAATCGGATATCATCCAAAAACTCCTTACTCAGTCTATCCTTTATGAAACTAATTTTATCTTCTCGATTTATGGAAGTAAACCCCACAAATTTGCATCGTGTGTTACGAGTCCATCGAGCACATTTGTGACAACCATTTAATCTTTTCGATCTTCATTTTTTCAAAAAACTACTCTTTCCCAATCTTGGAAAGTGCTTAAAACTAGGTGAAGTCTCTCCAAGAAATCGAACTTTTGCTTCAATCAACCAATGAATATTTTCAGGAATATTTTTACACATTAACATCCTAAGTCTTTTACACCTAGTGGCATAAATATTTTTCAAATCATTTTACGGGAGAGATGGATAGTATTCGTGAATTTTCGAGAGCTAAAGATACATTTTTTAAAAAACAAAAAACACAACTATAGTATGAGGAAAGTGAAACAAAACTATGAATCTTACAAAAGGGACGAGAGTACCTGATCGGAGAACAACACAAATGAGAGAAGACTGAGCTCAAAGAAGTGTGCCTTGCCTCATACAGATACGGGGTCTCTTATAGGGCAGTGGAAATCACCATTCCAACAACCACACTTGGCTCGAGGCGTGCCACAAGTGTAAGGTCATGTTTGGCATCTTTTTTTTTTCAAAGTTTGGCTTTTCTTTTTTCAACGTTCGGCGTCTCCTTTTTCAACTTTCGGCGTCTCCTTTTTCAACTTTCAGCGTTTCCTTTTTCAATGTTTGACGTTTCTTTTTCTTTTAGGGTAGTGTGTCCTTTCTCTTTAAAAGGCAGTGTGATTGCACTACCTCAGAAAAGTGGTTGCCATCAGCGTTAAGTTTGTCTCCCTCTTTTCTTTATCTCTTATTTTTTGTATATATATAGATTTATTTATTTAAAAAAATTCTTTATTTTATTATATATATATATTTTTTAGAGTTTTTTTTTCTTTTCTTCGAGTTAAGGATCAAATGAGTGGTTGTCCACCTAATAGTATAATAACTCACATTCATTGCACCACTTTTAAAGTTATTTTCAAAATTATGTAAATTGCTTTTTCTCATGAATGCACATACATATTTTGAAAATATATCATCCGGAGGTGTAGGTTTTATTACATCTAAGTACGGCACATCAATTCGCTCAAACACCTCACACATGTCTGGTTTAATTTGATCCCCAATAAAATAGACTAGCCTAAAAGATAGAAATTTAGGCTCAAATGTGGACAGACTTGTGACATCTTCACATTTCGGCTCTCAGATTTTATCCTCTTCTTCCTCCCAGGCTTCTTCTTTTCTCACATCATTTTGGTCTAATTTTTCTTCTATGATCGCTCGTACTATCCTAGAGTCATCAAGTCTCTCAATTGGCTCATCATTCCTAGGGATGGGTGTAGATTGGACCGACTCTTGACCTATGGGTGCATTGAATGACGATTCCTCCCCAAGACATTGATGATATTTTCACTGTTATAATGAAATGGTTTTGATAAATGACTATATGAAAATCAATTTATACTATGAGGATTATATGAATGAGAAAATGAATTTTTATGTATATATGTTTGGAAGCAAGATATGAAAATCTATATGAATGATAAATGGCTATAAGTTTAAGTTTTGAGAGTGATTTGTTTTCAAAATAAACTTTTGATAATCTCAACTTGCCTTCAAAAAAAGATCAAAATGAGGATATGTTAAAGTTTTCTATATTTTCAAAAGGATAGTCGACTATGTGTTTCATTCTGTTGACTATGCCTTAGAATAGTCGACTATGCTGTTAAGGATAGTCGACTATGCTGGTTGGATCTGTCGACTATGTGAGGCATCTGTCGACTATTTCTTAATCTGTCGACTATCAAGTAAGGATAGTCGACTATGGCTTTTCATCTGTCGACTATTTTTGTTCTTAGAATTCAAAAATTTCTTCACATTTTTACAATAGTCGACTATGTAAAAGGATCTGTCGACTATGGGATTTTTGTGTTATAAGATAGTCGACTATGCCTTTCTGTCTGTCGACTATGTTTAGTTTTATTTGATAAAATAGTCGACTAACCTATTTTTTCTGTCGACTATGTGTTTCACAGAAACTTATAACGGCTAGTTTTTGGCGCATTAAATGCTCGCCCAACCACCCACAACGGTCCAAAATTCATCTTACCCACCATCATCTATAAATAGGTGGTTGAAGAAGCATTGAAGGCTGCTGAAATATATTGAATATCTTGAACGATCGTGCCTTCACTGTTACATCGAGCTTTAACTTTTCTCTTTGTATTTTCATTTAAGAGGCTTTGATAATTTACTGTTATATTACTTTTAAGCCTCGATCTTACATTTAAAGAGAGAGCTTGTAACTAAGAGTTGTACTCTTAGAATCTCTATTTCATTCTCGGTATTTTTCCTAGCGGTAGCTAGAGGGCCCATTAAGTTGGGAGGTTGTAAGTTCCCTAGTCAAGGACTAGAGGACCTGCTCGTATTGAGTAGGGGGTTTGAGAGTAAAGATTGGTTTTAAAATCCTTAGTTGATAGCTAAGGTAGTGGACTAAGCTTGGAAAACTGAACCACTATAAATACGTGTGTCTTCACTGCTTTCCATATTTTTCTTGCTTCCTTTGCATTTCTGTTTCTACTGACTTTGAATGTTCATTGATAAAATTCCATATTTACTCTTCACCATTTGAAAGTATCTTTGCTTCTCAAAAGAATTTTTTTTTTAATTATACCAATTCACCCCCCCTCTTGGTGTGTGTCATATAAGTTCAATTCTATCAATTGGTATCAGAGCCAAGTTCCCTTGTTTTTTATCGGTTTAACAACCTAGGGAAAAAGATCTTATCATATGGCTCATTTTGCATCATCATCCCAATCCGAGGGTCTAAGCACCACTCGTCCCCCATTCTTTGATGGAACTAACTATAATTACTGGAAGACAAGAATGCAGATTTATTTGATGCAGGACTCAAGCTTAATGCAAGCGGTTTATAAGAACATCAAGTTAGCTGACATGGAGAATATTGAGACCTGGACACCAGAAGAAAGAAGAGATATGGAGATAAATGCTAAAGCCATGAATACTCTTATCTGTGCACTAAGCTCAGAGGAATTCAACAGAGTATCAACGTGCAAAACAGCTAAGGAAATTTGGGACAAATTAAAGGTAACACATGAAGGAACAAATCAGGTAAAAGAAACGAAAATCAATCTTCTTGTCCATGATTATGAATTATTTTCTATGAAAGATGACGAATCCATAAAAGATATGTACACTAGATTCAATGACATTGTTACTACTTTAGAGGCCTTACGTAAGACATTTACAAATGGAGAAAGAGTTAGAAAAATTTTAAGAAGTTTACCTAGATCATGGGAATCTAAAGTCACTGCCATAACAGAAGCAAAAGACTTAGATACACTTCCATTTGATAACTTGCTAGGTTCTTTAATGACACATGAAATAATGATGAAAAGAAATGAAGTTGATGATTCCAAGAAAAGCAAAAATGTAGCATTTAAAATTGAGGATGAAGATAAAAACTCTCAAAGTGAAGATGATGATTTTGCACTATTAGCTAGGAAATTTAGGAAATTTATGAAGAAAGGTAGGTTTAATCAAAGGAGAACATTTCGGAAAGAAAAAGATCAAAAAGAGTCTAATCCAACTAATGAGCTTCGATGCTTTGAATGTAAGAAGCTAGGTCACATTAGAAGTGACTGCCCTCATCTGAAAAAGATGGATCGCAAGGAAAGAAAAATGAAGAAGAAGGCTCTAGCTGCATGGGGTGAAGAAGAGCTCTCATCAAGTGATGAATCACAAGATGAAGAAATTGCCAACATTTGTTTTATGGCCAATACTGAAGACGAGGTAAACTCTCAGCACTTTAATTCAATTTCTGAATTTACTTTTGAAGAACTTCATGATGCATTCAATGATTTGCTAGGTGAATGTGAGCATATGAATGAGAAAAACAGTGTTTTAAAAAGAGATTTAAATTCCTTAGAAAATAAGGTAAATGATCTGAAAATCAAAATAGGAATGTTGGAAAATGAAAGAGACAGTCTATGTACTGAAAAGGAAAATCTCTTGAAAGAAAACAAAGACATGAAGGAATCTTTAGAAAAATTAGTTGAAGGTAAAAATAAACTAGAGATGATACTTGGAGCTCAAAGAAATTTTGGAAATAAACAAGGAATTGGATTTGATCCATTTCAAGCAAGCTCCAGTAAAACAGTGTTTGTTAAAGCATCAAACCAAAAATTTATTCAAAGAAAATCATTTTTCAAACCAACGTTTTCAAAAAGAGGTATTAACTGTCACTATTGTGGAAAAGATGGTCACTCAGTCAACAAATGCTTTATACGAAATTTTCCTTAAAAATTCAAACAAGTTTGGGTTCCTAAGGATGTAGTATCTTCTAACATGTATGGACCCAAGATGATGTGGGTACCAAAGGGAACAACGTGAATAATTTCTTGTGTAGGCTGCATTGGTTTCAAATGATTCAAGGAGCAAGTGGTTCCTTGACAGTGGGTGCTCAAGGCACATGACAGGAGACCAAGATCTTCTCAGCAACATTGTTTTCAAGGAAGGAGGTAAGGTTTTCTATGGTGACAACTCTCAAGGTAAAATCATAGGTATGGGCTCTATTTCTTTTGAAAACATTACATTAGAAAATGTAGTTCTTGTTGATGGACTTAAACATAATCTGATCAGTATTAGTCAATTGTGTGACTTAAGATATGAAGTTTGTTTTGATGCTAATTCTTGTAAAGTTGTATGCTCTAAGACAAAAGAAATAAAATTAACAGGAAATAGAATAGGAAACATCTATCTCACATTTCTAGAATCACCAAGAATGGAAAACTGTTTAGTTGCAAATTCAACTCAAAATTCCTAGTTGTGGCATAGTAGGTTAGGGCATGCTAGTATGAACCTAATAAACAAGTTAGTGAAACATGATCTTGTTATTGGATTGCCTAAGCTTAAATTTGAAAAAGATCACATTTGTGGCACTTGCATGAAAGGCAAGCAAATCAGTATTTCATTCAAACCAATAAATGAAGTATCAACATCTAGACCTCTAACACTACTTCACTTAGACTTGTTTGGTCCAATGAGAACTCTAAGCTTAGGAGGTAAGCAATATGTTTTAGTAATAGTAGATAATTATTCTAGATTCACATGGGTAATCTTTCTTGCATCTAAAAATGAAACCTTTAAGTCATTTGAAATATTTAGTAAAAGAATTCAAAGAGAAAAAGGCTTTTGTATTTCAAAAATAAGAAGTGATCATGGAGGAGAATTTGAAAATGAATCTTTCAAACTGTTTTGTGAAGAAAATGGAATAGATCATAACTTCTCTTGTGCTAGGACTCCCCAACAAAATGGTGTAGTAGAAAGAAAGAATAGATCCTTACAAGAAGTTGCTAGAACAATGCTTTGTGATAAAAATCTTCCTAAATACTTTTGGGCAGAAGCTGTGCATACTGCCTGCCATATCCTCAATAGAGTTTCAATGAGACCATTATTGAAAAAGACTCCATATGAATTATTTAAAGGAAGAAAGTCTAACATAAGTCATTTCCATGTCTTTGGTAGTACTTGCTATATTCTTAATAATGGAAAAGAATCACTAGGTAAGTTTGATGCTAAAAGTGATGAAGGCATATTTTTAGGATATTCATCTCAAAGTAAAGGTTATAGGGTATTCAACAAAAGAACCTTAGTAGTAGAAGAAATAATTCAAGTAATAGTTGATGACATAAGCATTGGGGTTCCGAAACCTAGAGAAGATGGTGAAAATGATGTATCTCAAAATTTTGAAAAGCTTTCAATAAGTCAAAATGAATCTAATTCTCAAGAAAATGATCCATTTAAAGAAGAATAAGAGCAACAAGTTGAAAAAGAACCAACATTTCCAAGAGAAAGGAAATATGTCAAAAAGAATGAAATCATAGGAGATCCATCCAAAGGCATTAGAACTAGATCTTCCATTAGAAATGAATGCCAATTTGCTGCCTTCCTATCTCAAGTTGAACCCAAAAATATCAAAGAAGCTCTTGAAGATGAAAATTGGATTATAGCCATGCAAGAAGAATTAAATCAATTTGAAAGAAATGGAGTTTGGAAATTAGTGCCAAGACCAAAAGATTATCCTATTATAGGCACAAAATGGGTATTTAGAAATAAGATGGATGAAAATGGAGTTGTAACAAGAAACAAAGCAAGGCTAGTGGCTCAAGGTTATAACCAAGAAGAAGGTATTGACTTTGATGAAACCTATGCCCCTGTTGCTAGATTAGAAGCCATAAGAATGTTGTTAGCATTTGCTTGTTACAAAAACTTCAAGCTATATCAAATAGATGTTAAGAGTGCTTTCTTAAATGGATATATTAATGAAGAAGTCTATGTAGAACAACCCCCTGGTTTTGAAAATCACAAGTATGAAGATCATGTGTTCAAATTGTCTAAAGCTTTATATGGTCTAAAACAAGCCCCTAGAGCATGGTATGAGAGACTTAGTAAGTTTCTCTTAGAAAAAGGATTTAAAAGAGGCCAAATAGATACAACCCTTTTTATAAGAAGCCATGATAAGGACATCTTATTAGTTCAAATATATGTAGATGACATCATCTTTGGATCTACAAATAAATCTCTATGTGATCAATTTGCAAATCTTATGCAAGGAGAATTTGAGATGAGTATGATGGGTGAACTTAAGTACTTTCTCGGATTACAAATAAAACAAGAAGAAGAAGGTATATATATTTCTCAACAAAAGTACATAAGAGATCTTCTCAAGAGGTTTGATGTTCAAGATTGTAAATCTATGGCTACACCTATGAGTAGTTCTCAAAGCCTAGATAAAGATGAGTTAGGCAAGGTTGTGGACAACAAGCTTTATAGAAGCATGATTGGCTCTTTATTATATCTAACAGCCAGTAGACCTGATATTATGTTTAGTGTGTGCTTATGTGCTAGGTTCCAATCCAATCCCAAAGAATCTCACTTGAAAGCAGTTAAAAGAATCTTGAGATACCTAAAAGGATCTGTAGATCTAGAACTATTTTATGCAAAATCAAATATTTTTGATCTAATAGCTTACACTGATGCAGATTATGATGGATGTAAAATAGATAGAAAAAGTACAAGTGGTTCATGTCAATTCTTAGGAAATTGTTTGGTATCTTGGTCAAGTAGAAAGCAAAATACAGTGGCTCTATCATCTACTGAAGCTGAGTATGTAGCAGCTGGAAATTGTTGTGCTCAATTATTGTGGATGAAATACCAAGTAGAAGACTATGGCATAAGACTTCATAACATCCCAATAAAATGTGATAATACTAGTGCTATAGCTTTAACAAAAAATCCAGTGTTTCATGCAAGAACTAAACATATAGAAGTAAAACATCACTTCATTAGAGACCATGTTCAAAAAGGAGACATAAGTCTTGAATTCATAGATACAAATCATCAAGTAGGAGACATCTTTACAAAACCTCTTGATAGAGAAAAGTTTGAATATTTTAGGAGTGATCTGAGACTAATTAAAACATGAGTAAGAGTGTGGTAATTGATTTCTTTTCTTATTCTTGTTTATATATATATATATATATATTTGATACGGCCAAGATTCAAATCTGTCAAATCAATATAAAATCTATTGACATAATGCTTTCGGGCCAAAATTTATATGTGATGTTTGGGGCACATCTCTGCAAATTAATCTGTTTAAATCTTAAATATAGTCGACAGCATTTATGCTGTTGTCGACTAAGATGTTGTGAAATTGCTAAGATAGTCGACAGAAGGCTCAGCCTAGTCGACTATGCGCTCAGTGTAAAGCAAAAATCAGTCGACAGATTTATTGTATCTGTCGACTATTCCTTCAGTTCTTTTAATAATAGTCGACTATACCTCTCTCATCTGTTGACTATATCCTAGAAATTTAATACAATAGTCGACAAAACTATATCATCTGTCGACTATCATTTCCCATCTATTTAAAGAATATGCGACTATCGGCTTTCTTAAAACCCTAACTTCTCCCTTGTGGCCGTTTTGCTCTTTCCTTCTCTCTTTGAAAGTGTCGATTTCCATCTCTCCTTGGCATTACCGATCGCCCATCTCTTTCTCTAAAGTGACAAAGCTCTCAAAATCACCCGCTTCTACTCGACTATATTCGGAAATCGCTTTCTTGGTCATATTCTGAGATCTCTCTTGCTCTTTCTATCTCAAGTTTTTTTTTAATGGCGCGTACCAAGAACTCGGATAAGGGAAAAGGAAAAGGAAAAGAGAAGGTATCGGGTTCTTCAAGTCGTCCTCCATCTCAACCGAGGCCTCAACTTCAGCTTTTTAATTCAGAGGGACAACAAGAAAGGTACTCCATTCATTTTGAGTCCCACGAAGTCCTTGTCGGTCAATATTTGGATTTATCATTTCTAGACACCATTGGTTTTCCATACATTCAAACGTTTAAGGACTTTGGTTAGTGGGATTTTCTAACAATTCATAGATGCATATATGAAGATGTGGTTAGGGCTTTTTATTCCAATGCTGACAATACCTATCACAAAAGAAAGTCGGATAAGAAGTTTAAGACCAACATTGGGGATTCTCATATGGAAATCACTTTGACATTAATCCACGATCAGTTTAAAATTCCTTTAGAAGGAGAAGAGTATGCCTCTTGGACTCAAGACTTTGTACAGGCCAGTAAAGAAGTCATAGGAGATGACTCTCTTACAACTAAAATCACTGACACGTCAAGTATGGACTTAAACACTAGGATTCTTCATCTTATTTGTTGTCGGATGATCTAACCTAGAAATGGAAGCTTCTCTCTTGTTACAAGACTTGACTTATGGCTACTCCAATGCATTAAGGCTAAGAGAAGGCCAAATCTGTGTTTACTAATGATAAATTTGATGATAGACTCATTTTCCACCAAAACTAGGTCACTTCCCTATGGTATGGCAGTCAGTGTTTTACTGGATAGTCTGGTTGGAAACATGGACAGTGCTAGAAAAGTATATCTCAGCCTCTCTCAACACATAAATGACAAGACACCCATTAGAATTGGCTATGCAAATAAAGATGGTGAATGGGTTAAAGCTGACAAACCTGAAACTCCTAGAAAGAAGAGAAGATCAGAAGGACCATCTTCATCTCATGAAGACCTAGTGGTTCAAGGAATGGCAGATCTCAAATTAGATATCTCTAGAGTTGAAGCCAGTTTGCAAGAATTTAAAGAAGAAGTCAGGTTGGATTTGCAAAGTCTCCATCAGCAGCAAGAAGGCCTATCCTCTCAGTTGGAGCACCTTATTCAGATGCTTTCCTCTCAGTTTACTCCACCTGCTGCATCTCCATCCATTCCATCAGTTGCTTCTCCTTCATCAGCTCAGTCTTCCCCTTCTTCCATCTCTCCAGATGTTTGGATGATGCCCTCATCATACATTTCATGTTACTTTTACTTTATGTATGGCTGATTTTCATGTTATCTTAGTTATATGTTTTGTTGAACTCAACTATCACTTTATGAATGAATGCCTTAATATTGACATTTCACTCTTATTGATATATGTTTCAATCGGGCTGACTGGTTTAGTTGAATTATCTATATGCAGCTTGGTTCAAGGGGGAGCCTCAATGTGTTTCAAAAAGGGGGAGTATAATTTTTTTTTTGATTTTGACAAAAAGGGGGAGATAAAATGTGCTGTTGAATTGATTTTCATAATTATTTTTTGTCATCATCAAAAAGGGGGAGATTGATATTTTCACTGTTATAATGAAATGGTTTTGATAAATGACTATATGAAAATCAATTTATACTATGAGGATTATATGAATGAGAAAATGAATTTTTATGTATATATGTTTGGAAGCAAGATATGAAAATCTATATGAATGATAAATGGCTATAAGTTTAAGTTTTGAGAGTGATTTGTTTTCAAAATAAACTTTTGATAATCTCAACTTGCCTTCAAAAAAAGATCAAAATGAGGATATGTTAAAGTTTTCTATATTTTCAAAAGGATAGTCGACTATGTGTTTCATTCTGTTGACTATGCCTTAGAATAGTCGACTATGCTGTTAAGGATAGTCGACTATGCTGGTTGGATCTGTCGACTATGTGAGGCATCTGTCGACTATTTCTTAATCTGTCGACTATCAAGTAAGGATAGTCGACTATGGCTTTTCATCTGTCGACTATTTTTGTTCTTAGAATTCAAAAATTTCTTCACATTTTTACAATAGTCGACTATGTAAAAGGATCTGTCGACTATGGGATTTTTGTGTTATAAGATAGTCGACTATGCCTTTCTGTCTGTCGACTATGTTTAGTTTTATTTGATAAAATAGTCGACTAACCTATTTTCTCTGTCGACTATGTGTTTCACAGAAACTTATAACGGCTAGTTTTTGGCACATTAAATGCTCGCCCAACCACCCACAACGGTCCAAAATTCATCTTACCCACCATCATCTATAAATAGGTGGTTGAAGACGCATTGAAGGCTGCTGAAATATATTGAATATCTTGAACGATCGTGCCTTCACTGTTACATCGAGCTTTAACTTTTCTCTCTGTATTTTCATTTAAGAGGCTTTGATAATTTACTGTTATATTACTTTTAAGCCTTGATCTTACATTTAAAGAGAGAGCTTGTAACTAAGAGTTGTACTCTTAGAATCTCTATTTCATTCTCAGTATTTTTCCTAGCGGTAGCTAGAGGGCCCATTAAGTTAGGAGGTTGTAAGTTCCCTAGTCAAGGACTAGAGGACCTACTCGTATTAAGTAGGGGGTTTGAGAGTAAAGATTGGTTTTAAAATCCTTAGTTGATAGCTAAGGTAGTGGACTAAGCTTGGAAAGCTGAACCACTATAAATACGTGTGTCTTCACTACTTTCCATATTTTTCTTACTTCCTTTGCATTTCTGTTTCTACTGACTTTGAATGTTCATTGATAAAATTCCATATTTACTCTTCACCATTTGAAAGTATCTTTGCTTCTCAAAAGAAATTTTTTTTAATTATACCAATTCACCCCCCTCTTGGTGTGTGTCATATAAGTTTAATTCTATCAATTGACCTACAGAATTTTAATTGGGTTGGTTTGGAAACTCACTAGGTTCACTCACGCTCAAGGTTTGTGTAAACTCAGACAATTGTTCTAAAATGTCACCTATGGCCCTAGTGGTTTGTTATTGAAGTTTGACCACTTGTGCATTAAAACTCATTTGACCTTGTATAAACTCTTGAAGGGTGTCCTCTAAAAATTTTTCATCCCGAGGTTGATAAGCATTGGATCTAACCCCTTATTCTAACTCGAATTAGTGAGATGGTGGAGGAAGAGGTTCATGAGATTGAAACAGAGAGTCATTGCTCCAAGGATAATTCCAATGGTCATAGGAACTAGGGTAATCAGTGTAAAGATTTGGATTGTAGCCCGACAGATAAGAATTCCCCTTCTGACTCTGATTAAAAGAAAATCTCCCCTCATTGGGATTGGGATGGCCAAATGCATTAGAAGTCACAAGCATGCTAAAATACTGAGACAGAGAATATAGAAATGACAATTCAAGGGTAGATAATTATGCTAATGAATCAATTAATGTTTCAATAATCATACCTGACCGTAGTCTCTTGCACTGTTTAGTAACTAAAAATTATCTAAATATTTTTTTATTATTTTTTTAATTTTAATTTTTTAATTTATAATTTTTTTTTATTTTTTTTATTTATTTCAAATATATATTTTTTTGAAAATAATATTTTTAATTATTATTTTTTTAAAACAATAAAACAACAACAAAATTCAACCAAATTTAATCTCCCCGGTAACGACGTTAAAAACTAACTGCTATGCTACCATGCATATTTATTTATCAAAATTACAACCAAATTGATCAAACGTCAATCCTTTTATTAAAGCAAGTGTGGGGGATTGTACTCGTCAGTGTGCGAGTGTGCGTGTAGTATAATTTTAAATTTATATTTCGGTGAGTTCGAATCGGTTCATAGGGAGATTATTTATGGTTGAAAATAAAAATCATAGAATATTTGATTTTAGGAGGTGATTAAGATGATCTAAAAGTAAGAATTAAAACTAAACTAGCACTAAATTTAAGCAACTTGGGTTAAGACAATTTCAGTGTCAAAATCAATTAATTCCCGATTTAATAGAAAATATTAGTAATATTCATCTGAATTAAGTTTTGCAGATCTATCAGTAATTTTAGTTCAAGATAATGATAATTCTTGTTTAAGCAATCTCTATACATGGCATGAAAATTCTAAGTTAAGCAATTACCATAAATTGAATTATATCCCACAGACAAAATTTATAGATACAGATTAATCATTTAGATTTGGGTATGAAAACATTTTCAGGTTTAGCAATCTCTATACGTGACATGGAAATTCTAAGTTAGGCTTATGCTCTAATCCGAACTCAAAGATACACTATACACACACTGCTTAAATTAAATCAGATTAATATTACACATTTGAAGTGCAGCTTTTTTTGGGAATCATTGGTGTTGGACACTGTCCTTGCCTTAATCCAAGATTGGATTTAGCTACTCATCTTCATTTGAAAATAAATCGGCAGGAATTTAGATGACAGGAATTAGAAGACAATATTTAAAAGATAATATTTAACAGGCCATATAGGTTGTATATAATTAAAAGATAATTTTTAACCGACCATATAGGCGGTGTATAATTAAAAGACAATATTTAACCGACCATATAGGCGGTACATAATTAAAAGACAATAATTGAAAGATAATATTTAACCGACCATATAGGCGGTGTATAATTAAAAGACAATAAGAATAACATAACGTAACTATATGGAAACTAAATTTTGAAGATTTGAGAGAGAAATTCTAATAACACAACTATACAAAAACTAAAGTTGAAAATTTGAGAGAAAAATTCTAAGAACACAACTACGCTTTCATTATTTGAAAAATTGGATTCCTTACAAATACAACCAAGTGAGCTATTTATAGCCCACAAGATACAATGGAGACCACACAAAATATATAATTTAATAATACAAAATATCTAAAGAAAAATAAAATACTTAATTTAAAAATACAAAGATAAATAAAATATCTAATTACTTAAAAAGTTCAGGCCAAAGTGTAGTTCTTGGAACTTCGTGACTTGATGTAAGCGATGATGCAAGCGATCATGTAAACGATTATGTAAGCGACTTGGCCTTTTCTTGTTTTGGGGTTGGGCTTTCCTTGTGTTGGGCTTGGGCCTTCCTTGTTTTGGGCTTACCATCCATATAATATATATATTATATTTATTTTTTATTTTATATATTTTTATATTAATATTTTTAAACTTGCACCCAATTACAAAATGCATAATAGTATTCAATTTAAACCATTTTAAGATCAAAATAAGGGTGAAATTATAACAATTTTTTTACAAAATTGATCACTAATTAGGTATCCAAGTTTACTAGGAGGCCTAGGTGCTAGGTCAACTAAGGAGTCAAGTCTAGCCAAAAGTCATAGCATCGGACTCAAACTAGGGATTTGGGTGAGCCTACGGGCATAGGCGTTAGAATACTTGATGATCTTAGGATGGGTCATGACGTACTTATTGTTGCGTCTTTCATGTTTATCTTTTGGGGTTGGTCTACCTCAAGGAATCTGGGTTTGGCCCACTATCTGATCTGAGATTCCTACCAGGTGTCTAAGAGGCCGAGGTGCCAGATCAACTAAGGAGTCAGGTTTAGCCAAAAGACATAGCATCACACTCAAATGAGGGATTTGGGTGAGCCTGCACGTATAGGTATCAGATCATCTGGTTGTCTTGGGCCAGTCAGAGGTCATCGGCACTAAATTGCCACTAGGCAACTTAACACTGGTAAGTAGAATCATATCAGAATTGTCATATGGTCGCTCCATCTTTTTCCACGCCTTCCAAGGGCCGGTCTACCTCAGGGAATCTCAGTTTGGCCAGTGGTCTGGTGTGAGATTCCTACCAGACATCAGAGTTTTCTAGGAGGCCTAGGTGCCAGATTAACCAGGGAGTTGGGTCTAACCAAAAGGCACAACACCGAACTCAAACAAGAGATCCGGGTGAGCTTGCGGGCATAGGTGTCGGATCTTTTGGTAACCTTAGACCGGCTTGTGGTCATCTACACCAGATTGCCACTAGGTGGCTTGACCTTTGGGAGTGAGTTATACTCAAACAATCGCACATGTATCACATTTTTTGACACATACAAATAGTCGGGTGCATGGAGATTTTACGTGGTTCGGCTTATAATTTTACCTACTTCACGGGAATACAGGGGGTATATTCTTTTATTTATTAGGGGGGTTTTGTGTCTTGTGCTTCGTCCACTCCAATGGAGTTAATAATTGGTAAAGCTGGGAAGTACCTCTTTAGGTGCATGGTGTTCCAAGTTTTTCCCATTACCTAGCCTTTTAGCGTCTGTTGTATGCACCTGTTGGGTCCCAACATCTTCTGGATTCTGTAGGGCCTTTCCAATTAGGCTTGAGTTTCCCTTCTTCCCTGAGAGCATTGGTGGCGACTGTCTTTCAAGTACCAAATCTTCCTACTCAAGCTTTCGAGGGTGAACCCTCTCTTTGTAATAGCTAGAGACTCTCCTCTGATATGCTACCAACTGTACTGCTGCTTTTTCTCTTAATTCATTGAGCAAGTCCAAATTCTCCCATAGACGATCTAAATTATCCTCCTCCCTAAAGGCCATGACCTGTGGTGAGCTAAGATCTACCTCCACAGGGATAAGAGCTCCCATCCCATATACCAAGCTGAAAGGTGTTTCTCCAGTAGGTACCCGACTGGTTGTGCGATATGCCCACAAGATGCTGTGAAGTTCATCGGCCCATCTTTCTTTTGCCTTCTCTAATCGGTTCTTTAGCCCATGTAGTATGTTTTTGTTTCTTGCTTCATCTTGTCTGTTTGCCTGTGGATATGCCATCGACGCCATTCTCAAATTGATTCCCTATCGGTGACAGAAAGCACTGAATGCGTTCGAGTCAAATTGTGTTCTATGATCTGTGCTGAGTATTTAGGGCACACCAAAATGACAAATGATATCCTTCCATACCATCCCTTCCATTTTCTTTTCAATTATGGTCGCCAAAGTTTCAGCTTCCACCCACTTCATGAAATAATCTGTAGCTACCAGTAGGAATTTCCTTTAAGTAGACACCATCGGGATTGGCCCTAGTATGTCTAGACCCCATTGCACAAACATTAGAGGTTGGAATATTTGTTGGATGGGGGCAGGAAGCCTCACCATCTGAGGAACATGTTTCTGGCACTTGTCACAGATTTGAACCTTCCTAGCCGCATCTTGCTTTAGTGTGGGCCAAAAGAAACAGGCTCGCAAGATCCTCCTGGCTAATGCCCTTCCCTTGAAATGTTCACCATAATCTCCCCCATGTACTTATTCCAAGGCTTATTGTGCTTCCCTGGGCCCCAGACATTTCAGAAAGTTCTTGACCGCATTGTTTTTTAATCTCCTTGCTTCTGTAGGAGTTTCAGAGAGTTCTTGACCGGGAAGATACTTTAGTATCAAGCTTCTCTAATCTTCAATCCCCATAACATAATGCATCGCGACGTCTTCCTCTCCCACGCTAGGCTATTGGAGGACTTCCATGTGGATTAGGCATCTAGGAGTGTTTCGGGCAAAAGCCAATTTTGACAGTGCATCCGCATGCTGATTGAGGGACCTATTAATCTGAATTAGTTCAAAATGTCTAAATTTGTGGGCGAGCTCTTTCACCTTCTGCAGATAGCAGGCCAACACTGGCTCCCTCATTTCGTAAGTACCATGGAACTGTTGTACCACCAACTGAAATCATTGTGGGCTATCAGGCTCCTTACTTCCAATTTTTCTACCAACTTCATTCTGGCTAGCAAAACCTTATACTCTGCTACATTGTTTGTACTGGGGCAGGTGAAGCGAAGTCAGTATTTCAAGATCTCATGTTCCATGGAAATTAGCACTACCTCTGCCCCACTCCCTTTGGCATTTGAGGACCCATCGACAAACAACATCCACTCATTACCATGGGCTTCTTCCATTGTAGGCGGGTGAGTACATTCTACTATGAAGTCTGTCAACACTTTCCCTTTTATCGCCTTTCTAGGCTCGAAGCTAATATCATTCTCACTAAGTTTGATAGCCTATTTGGTTAGCCTCCCCGAGCATTTAGGCATTTGCAAGGCCTACTTTAATGGTTGATCTACCAGTATTGTTACAGTGTGTGCTTGGAAATAGGGTCTCAATTTCCTTGCTGCTGTCACTAATGCTAAAGCTACTTTTTTTGCGTAGGGTATCGTGATTCTACCTCTACCCCTTACAACACTTTACTTACATAATAGATGGGCTTATCGGCCTGCTCCCCTTGTCTGATGAGGACAACACTTACTGCGTGATGGCTGATTCCCAAATATAGACATAACTTTTCTCCGATTTCTAGTCTGGTCAATAGGGGAATCTCCTTTAGGTACTCCTTCAATTCTTGAAATGCTTTCTTACACTCGGCAGTCCATTGAAAATTTTTACCCCCCTTTAAGGCCTTGAAGAAAGGAAGGTGGCGTTCAGCATATTTTGAGAGGAATATGCCCGAGGCTGTTAGGCGACTTGTCAACCTCTGAACCTCCTTTATTGAGGAGGAAGACTGCATATCAATTACTGCTTGTACCTTTTTTGGGTTAGCTTCTATCCCCCTATGAATAATCATGTATCCCAAGAATTTTCTTGATTTTCCCCCGAAGGCACACTTGTCGGGATTCAAGCACATATTATTCTCTCTAAACACAACAAAAACTTTTTTCATCTACTCGACGTGTAACTCACCTTGCTTGTTTTTTACTATCATGTCATCCACATAGGCTTCCATCACCCCCCATAGTAAGTCTTTAAATACCTTGTTGACCATTCTCTAATATGTGGCCCTTGTTTTCTTTAAGCCAAAAGGCATCACTTGATAGCAGTATGTTCCATTTTCTGTGATAAAGGCCCTTTTTTTCAGCGTCAGGCAAATACATACTGATCTAGTGGTAACCCAAGAATGCATCTAGAAAACTCAGTACGGCATATCCGGAGGTGTCATCAACAAGTCTGTCTATTCTAGGGAGTGGGTAAGAGTCTTTAGGGCAGGTTTTGTTAAGGTCGGTGAAATCGATGCATACTAGCTATTTTCATTGGCTTTTTTCACCATCACGACATTTACTAACCACTTGGGGTATTGGACTTCCTTGATGAATGTTGCCTTAAGGAGTTTGTCTACTTCTTCCTCCAAGCACTTCAATCTCTCTAGGCAATATGTCTCTTTTTCTGTTTGATAGGTCGAGCCTCTGGACGAACATTCAATCGGTGGGATATGATTTTTGGACTAATCCCTGGCATGTCAGCTGGTGTCTAGGCAAATATATCAACATAGGATCGTAGGAACTTAACGACCTCTTATGTTTTTAGGCCCTCCAATTGGCTACCCACATACACCTATCTTTTGTTATCACCAAGAATTAGAGGGATGGCTTCAAGCATTTCCACTGGTTGAGGTTTGTTAGTTTCGAGAGTCTGCTTACTGATCATTAAGTTCTCTCCAGTCATTGTTTTTTTCCTTTCCCTTTGTGCCTTTGGTAGAACTCACATAGCATACCCTTGCTTATTTTTGGTTACCTCTCACCTGGCCTACCCCATGTGGCATGGAGAATTTCATCAGCAAATATCTCGGGGAAATGATTTCCCTCATGGAATTAATGAGGGTGCAATACCCAAGAAATTAGGATTATTTGAAAGTAAGCGTTTTATTAGAAAAATGAAATTTTGGGGAAGATTGGTATCTAAATAGCCCAAAAAATTGACCAAATCGACTGTAGGGAGTGCCCTGGAGCCGAGATGCCTAAGAAAAATGATATGACCATGATGAGTATTTTGATGCATGATTTATGACATCGAAAGAAATGGGATCGAGAACAGTTTTTAGTACAACTAAAATGCAGCTGCCAATTAGGCTGCAATACCGAATTATTATAGACGACTTCCGGGAAGTTAACAGAAGCTTGAGGGGGCTTCAAATTTTCATAGGGAATAACCCTTTAGTGGTTTTAGGAAGAAATAAAGAGGTTTAGAGCCAAAACGAAGATTCGAGCCTAAGTGTAGTTTTTCAAAATTGCCGGAGGGAGGTTAAAATGACATTTTTTTCAAAATATTCAGGGATGCAATGAAAATTATAGAACTTGTAGGTTGCAATATCACTATTGGGAAGCTCAGGGGCTTCAAGGAAAGGACCAAAAGTTCAAAATGAGAAGAAGTTGGGGTCAAAGTGTAATTTTTCAAAATTACACAAAGAGCAATTCTACCATGGCCAACCAAGCTTCCTCCACCATCTCCCATCACCGAATTCGGTGGAAAAATACCCTAGGATGCTCTTGGGTTGAGCCTAGGCCAACAATCGGCCTTATTGTTGGCGGAAATGGCCAAATTTTTAGCCGAAAGTGGCAGAAAATTGGGCCACAAAAATTGGATTTTTATTTCTGTCTTCGAGGATTTTGGATTGATATAGGGTAGGTAGAATCCTCAGGGAGGTTGGATTGACCAACCATGGGCATTTGGAGGCTTGGGGTTGCCTATAAATAGAAATTTTTTGAATGGCCGAATGAGGAGAAAAATTAAACTCTCAAATCCGAGAGTTTGGGCAAAAATTGAGAGCAGCGGATAAGGGGCTTTTGTTCCCCATGTCCAGAGGATCATTTTTGTGAAATTTGAGCAATTTTCATTGAGAGATAAAGGAGATATGGAGCTTCGTCGAAAAATCAAGTTGAGCAGTCAAAAAATGACTCCAATCGATCGATTTTAAGCTATTATCCTATAGAGGGAGAAAAGAGGAACCCATAGGTTCAAACGAGAGGCAAAACGGAGCTCAAACGAAGGAGATATGGCCAAAAAACCAGAGCTGGTCGAAATCTCGTCGAAGAAGACAATCGGTGTGTGCATTAATGCACGCGCCAGCTGGGCCCAGCAAGTGAGCGCGTGTGAGCCAACTTCTAAGGGCACGTGAGGGCGCGTTCGGGATCCAAAAATTCTGAAAAAAATTGCTAAATTCCTCTTAAAATCAAGCTATAGAGGCCTGTGTAAAAATATTTGGATTTGGGATTCCTGCTGTCTCATTTTTGCAAGAAAGAGCCTCATTTTGCGTGAAAACGCAACATCCGAGTAAGTTCAGTATTTTTCCTTTGAAGTTCATAGTCTATTATGAATTGTTGTGGAATTAGATTTGAGAAAATGGTTTCAATGGTGTTTATTCAGATTTTTAGAAGGAAAAATGAAGATAAATGAAGGAAATAGGAAGAACATGGAATATTGAGATATTTAGTGATTAAATATTCTTTTTATGATTGAGGTGATTGAGGAAAATTGATTGGTACAACTTTTGAGAGTTGGGAGATTCGAGGTCGGGCACGCATATCGAGGTGATGTGCACTTTTCGAGATGTGTTGATCTTTGGGCAAAGGTGAGTATTTTCTCACAAGAACTTATATTCATGATATGTTTATTTTATATGCATGTTGTTATGAATGCAATATTCATTTTGTCATATTGCATGGAAAGTTGTGATAATTGCATGACATGATATTATTGTCATATTGATATTTGTGCATGAAAATGGGATGTCGCCCTTAGAGTGTAGCCCTAATTCCCCTGGGGCAATAATGAAATAACGTTAGGCTTATCTTGCAGAGGTTCAGGATTTGCCTAGGATTTCATGCCGGGCTGGTGGGCTTGGGAAGTTACATTAAGGGCACATGTTGATCATGTTATGCATCATGCATTCGTATATATATATTTTTGAACCCTCACTAGAAGTTCCATCTTCTAATGGGTTATGCCCTTGGAACATTCAACGTTCCAGTTTAGACTAGCAGCTTAGGCAAGGACCAGGTTGAGGGGTTTTGTTTGGAATTTGGTACTTAAGGTTTAAGTTATGTATTGAGAAAGAAAGAAAAAAATAATTTATGTATATTTTTGGTCCCCAGCATAATGACACGCTCGGTAAGAGAAAAATAGGGTGTTACAGAGGGAGCCCCCAAGATCACATTGTAGGCAGGGGAGAAAGTCTTAATTACCATGAAGTTAACCTACCAGGTGATCACTTGGCGATAGTCTCTGAGTGTAATGGGAAATTGAACCGATCCAACCACGGGTACCACTTCTCCCGTGAAGCTATATAGATGGGAGGTGATTATCTTTAGTCGGTCATGGATAATATGCATCTTCTCGAAGCAATTCTAGTATAGCAGGTTGACAGAGCTTCTGTTATCCACCATTATTCTCTCAATGGGGTGCTTGGCAATAACAATAGAGATAACCAAAGGATCATCGTGAGGGAGCAGTACATTCCCTTAGTCTTTGGGTGTGAAAAGATGGGATCCTCGTTTTGTTAAACTTTTGCTATCGAGTCCATGTGCAGCGCCTGGCGCGCATATGCCTTTCTAGCAGAAGAGGAATCACCTGCCAAAATTTCTCCCCTGAGATCATGTGTATCCTTTCTATGATTGGCTTATTATCGTTTTCTTCTACATTTAGCCCTGCTTCTTCTCTCCTCTGCTTATTTCTTTCCCCTTCCCTCTGTCGGGGTTGTTGGTTTTCCCTCCTAAGTGCATCAATTTTGGGGCAAGGGGGTCTCTTTGTGCTATCCCTCCTTGGCTCATCTTTACTGCCTTGCCAATTCTTAGGCTTATCCAGCACGAATCTATCCAACTTCCCTTCTCTGATCAATTACTCAATCTGATTTCGGAGTTCTTGACACTGCTCTGTAGTATGTCTTGAGGACTAGTGGAATTTGCAGAAAGTGTTCATGTTCCTGCCTATAGGCTGGTTAGAGTGAGGGGGGAAGTTGATGAGTCTTGTGTGCGCGAAGGAAGAAAGGATAGATGTTCTTGGTTTAATGAGAGGTGTGAAGCTATGGAATTGCTTTTTGAAGGCTCTTCTCTTCGCGGTATCTTCACTGCCCTATCCATCCCAGCATCATTCAGCCTTCCTCTTCTTTTACCTTTCCACGCGTCCAAAATTTTCATTTGGACGATAAACTGCTCTGCCCGAGCAAATAATTTGGTCATAGAATCTTGCTCAGAAAAGGCTAGAGATCTTCTGAGTGGGGCGTATGTAGTTCTATTGAGTAGGGCCGATGTCGCGAATCCAACTGGGAGATCTCGTACTTCCTGTCTTGCGGCTCTGAATCTCTTGACATAATGCTTTAGGGACTCGTTAGGCTTCTATTGTAGGCGCATCAAATACATAACGCTTTTTTTCTTTGGGATGTAGGCAAGAATGCCTCTAGGAATTCTTTCTTTAGTTGTTCAAATGACTATATGTGCCCTGCTAGTAATTCAGTGAACCACTGTTGAGCCTATCTTGCCAGGGAAAATAGGAAAGCTCTGCATCTAGTGACCTCATTCCACCCATGTAACACGACCACTACGACAAAGTGTTGTAGGTGCTTCTCTAGGTCTTCCATCCCTAGGTATACGTAAAGCTGCGATAGCTTGAACCCTAGTTGCACTGGTTGCCTTTGGAGTTCTTCAGACAGAGTAAACCCTTTCATGGGCACTTCCTTTGGCACCATCATTACTTGCTTCTACTCCAGCACCTCTTTTATGAGGTGTTTGATATCATACGCATCGAGTGTTTCTTTCTCTGCTTTGTTTTTGTAAGGTGATGTGATGTAAAGAACTCTTGAGTGGGTACTTTATGTTGTTTCTTCATATACGAGAGGTTTTCTTGCCTACCTATCATATTCCCTTCTCGGGTCTGTCATTTCTGGGACTTGGTTATTCGGCCTTGAAGTTTCGATCCTTATTCCCTATTGTGTGGTCTTCGAAGGGTTGTCTTTGGATCTCCGGTGCTCTCCCCCCATGCTAGTTTGTCCCATGTGCAGAATGTGGATGTCAGGCATTAGTTTATGTAGAAAAGTAGTGATTCCCTGTAGTCTTCTCATACTCTCCTCATTATTCATCCTAAGTTCATCATTCTAGTGTTTTAGCTCCTCAAAATTCTTTTGCAACTGTTCATAATCTGAGAGTAAGATCGTGGGTGGAGCTATCCCCGAGGATCTCGAAGGTACTAAAGTCGCCACGCGGTTTCTCCTTGGATTGAAGACTGTCTAAGGGAGTGTTATTCCTGACTAGCTAGTGCTGCAAGTGGGACTTGCTTCCCTCGCCTTGCCGTATGTCTCCTCAATCCAACTGTGTGTACCTCTCCCTATTCTAAACTCTCCATGCCCCCTATTCTGGCGGTTTGGTTACCTTCGAGCATAGGAATGTTCCCTGAGCACACTTGTCAGGGTGATCTTCTAAAAATTTTGGTACCGTAGGGTGCACCTGACTGGTGTCTCCAGTGGCTCCTGTCCTGGTAGGAGCGCTTCTTTGGGTGGGGTTAGACGAGTTCGCTAAACCAGAACGACGCCAAATTGTTGTTGCCAAAAATACAATAATTAAATTTTATGATGTGTGACCTACACAAGCTCGGTGTCAGGTGAAATAGGGTTACCGTAAGTGGAGTTTGCCATAAGGATACTCACCATAAGAGTTTTACCGCAAGGATCTATCTTGCCACAAGGATCTATCTCGCCATAAGGATCTTGCCTCAAGCACCTTTGCCTCAAGAATCTCGTTGCAAGGATTTCACTGCAAGGATATGACCCTCTTGATACTTCAAAAATGGGTTAGAAGGCTCGCGGGAATCATCTCTTGCGACGACCCTCTGATGCCTAAGTCAGTACTGAATCTAGATAATTGTTCACGAAAGTAGTAAAAATGTAGTAAATGTGTTAAAATTTTATTGGATTCGGATGTCCCTTTCACTATCCTGTAGCTGGGTATTTATAGGGTGCGATTCTCAAGAATGTATGTCCTAACACGTGCCGTTTGTTAAATGCAACTCTTGGTCTCACCTGGAGGAGGTTCCTTGTCACAAGGTCCATGGCGCTATGAGGGTTATTGCTACTAGGCCCTTGGTGGCAAGACCTTTGCCACGAGGGCTTTGGGGCATGCTGCAAGAGCATTTGCCGTAAGGCCCTCGTGACAAGGTACTTGTCGCAAGGTGACTGCTACGCTACACTACACATTTATTCATCAAAACTACAACTAAATTCATCAAACGTCAATCCTCTTATTAAAGCAGGTGCAGGGTGATTATGCTCGCCAGTATGCGAGTGTGCATGTAGTACAATTTTAAATTTATATTCCGGTGAGTCCGAGTCAGTTCATAGGGAGATTATTTTATGGATGAAAAAAAAATCACAGAATATTTGGTTTTAGGAGGTGATTAAGATGATATAAAGGCCAGAATTAAAACTAAATTAACACTAAATTTAAGCAGCTTGGGTCAAGACAATTTTAGTGTCAAAACCAATTAATTCCCAATTTAATAGAAAAGATCAGTAATATTCATCTGAATTAAGTTTTGCAGATCCATCAGTAATTTTAGTTTAAGATAATGATAATTCTTGTTTAAGCAATCTCCATACATGGCATGAAAATTCTAAGTTAAGCAATTACCATAAATTGAATTATATTTCACAAACAAAATTTATAGATACAGATTAATCATTTGGGCTTGCGTATGAAAACATTTCCAGGTCTAGCAATCTCCATACGTGGTATGGAAATTTTAAGTTAGGCTTGTGCTCCAATCCAAAATCAAAAATACACTATACGCACACTACTCAAATTAAATCAGATTAATATTACACATTTGAAGCGCAGCTTTCTATGGGAATCATTAGCGTTGGACACTATCATTTTCTTAACCCAAAATTGGATTTAGCTACTCATCTTTATTTGAAAATAAATTGGCAAGAATTTAAATGACAAGAATTTAAGTACAGTATTTAAAAGACAATATTTAACCAACCATATAGGCGATGTATAATTAAAAGACAATATTTAACCGACCATATAGGCAGTGTATAATTAAAAGACAATATTTAATCGACCATATAGGCGGTGTATAATTAAGAGACAATAATTGAAAGACAATATTTAACAGACCATATAGGCGATGTATAATTGAAAGACAATATTTAACCGACCATATAGGTGGTGGATAATTACAAGACAATAAGAATAACATAACACAACCATATGAAAACTAAAGTTTGAAGATTTGAGAGAGAAATTCTAAGAACAAAACTATATAGAAAAACTAAAGTTAAAAATTTGACAGAGAAATTCTAAGAACACAACTATGCTTTCATTATATGAAAAATTGGATTGAGACAAATGTAACCAAGTGAACTATTTATAACTCACAAGATGCAATGGAGACCACACAAAATATATAATTTAATAATACAAAATATCTAATTTAATAATAAAAAGAAAAATAAAATACATAATTTAAAAATACAAAGATAAATAAAGTATCTAATTACTCAAAAAGTTCAGGCCGAAGTGTAATTCTTGGAACTTCGTGACTTGATGTAAGCGATGATGTAAGCAACTTGTGGGACTTGGGCTTTTCTTGTTTTGGGCTTGGTCCTTTCTTGTTTTGGGTTTACAATCCATATATTATATTTATTTTTTATTTTATATATTTTTTTATATTAATATTTTTAAACCTGCACGCAATCACAAAATGTATAATAGTATTCAATTTAAACCATTTTAAGATCAAAATAAGGGTGAAATTATAATATAATTTTTACAAAATTGATCATTAATCGCACCCCCAACTTAAACACTGCTAGTCCCATAGCAATTAGACTTTACACTGGATAGTATTTATTCACAATAATCGCATGAATATAGAAATTTCAAATTTGAAATCGAAATACATAAAACATAACAATCTATCATACAGTCGAATATTCTAAATCAAATTTCGGTCAAAGGTCATACAATCTTAGGAACGACAATCAGGGTGACTAACACACAAACTTACTCCCTCGAAATTTCGACTTCAAACCTTACTATGCATTTTCTCTCCAATAAAAAAAAGGATTCCTCTGGTGTACACACAAGGGAGTGCACCGTTATAAAAGTAAATGGAAAACAAGTTCAAACTCGGTGTCATCCTAAATACAAAGAACGTACTTTCATGAAAGAACAGGGAAATTCGTATAGCTTCTTTACTGAAATAATGCCCTAGATGAATAACTTTTGAATTTAAATAGAATTCCCTACTCTGAACTCGAATCCTGAGATCACATGATTTATAACATCAAGGACCAGACCGGGTTGTAATGGGGCTATGAAGTTAATACGGGTTGTCAAAGAAAAGGGTAAAGTGTGCAAATGGTGTGTCGAGATTTTTTTTTTCTTTTTGACACTAATATCAAACTAGACATATTGTTTTCTTCAGCATTTATTTTGAAACACTTGTGCTGAATAGCTAAGAGAACTTTTTTCTTTTTTTCTCTTTTCTTTTCTTTCTTTTTTTTTTTCCTCTTTTTTTATATGAAAATACCGAGATAGATTGATTCCTAAAAACACACCAGGTTTGGACAAACTTCATTTGGTTACGGTTTAGATGAGAGTAAGGAAAGGAATTGTGCTAAGAATAGCTCAAATGCGCTAATAAGAGAGGTTAATGTAAAGAAAGAAAAAGGTTAATAGGCCCAAATTGAAAAAAATTGATCCCCCTATAATGCTTCTACAAAATGATGTTACTCAGTCAACTAATTCAGAGTTTGAAACCAGCTAAATTCATCCGCTATCATACTAGACATTCGAAGCAAATTGATGTTTTGAAACTATTGAAAGATGAGATAAACAATAAAGTGCATTTAGAGTAAGTGTTATTTCACTCAGAATTAATGATTATTAGGCTCAAACACTCACTCGGGTAATAGTCTCCACTTCTATTGAGGGATCATATAGTGTGTTAATCAGCTAATTACCATTGCCTTTGACTTTATGACCGATAAACCAATTTCTAATTATTGAACACCCGATGCATGCAAATCACTTATTCTAATCCCATACATCTACGTTTTCAAATAAGAAATCAATGCATTCATGTTTCGTACTGTAAATTCAACTGGCTATCAGTATATAACTCCAAAACTTTAGGGATAGCATTATTTAAAGCACACACAATTTTTTTTTTGTAATTTTTAATAGGAGGTGATAAAAATAAACAGTTCACACAAAACTACAAGCATGCAATTGCAAATTCACAGTTAAACATGGACCAGATAGTTCATAAATATACCTTACTTCCCCCCAAATTGAATTAGAGTAATAAAATAGGGTTGTTAGGAATACTTATAACTCCATAAGTCTGTAGGTTTACTATGAACTGCTAAATCTTCAAAAAACAAATAAGAATACCCTATATATATTTTTTCTCCACATCGAAATAAGAAAAATTCATGCAAGTCATATAATAAATAGATGCGTCTCAAGAGTATAAAAGTACTCATTACTCAACCATCTTATCATAGACTTGCTTTAAAGGGATAAATCTAAATTAATTAGGCCCCTTTGACGCTTGCTTCTAATTGCCTTAGACCAATCTATCCAAGGCTCGCAAGGATCATGCTGTGGAACATAAGCATGTAATTTCTCTAGCAACTCCTCAATGGTGGATGCTGAAATGAAAATCTTTCTTGTGGAAAGAGAAATGAACTTTTGTTCCACAACCTGATCAAGAAAAGAGAGTAACCCATCGAAAAAATGGTTAACATTTAAAAGTCCAATGGGTTTGGTATGGAGATTGCTCTTGGCCCAAGAGATTATACAAAAGATGTCTTCAAGTGCAGCAAAACCTTTTGGTAAAGCAATGAAGGCGTCCGACTGACAAATCTTACAAGCAATGTGCTCAGACACAAAAGTCGTTTTTATAAATTGACCGCGTATAAACCCAAAAATCTATGGATCAACCAAAGGGATCGACATTACACCTATCACGTATGATTTTCCAAGATGTGCAGCCTGTGAAACACGTCCATTCAATCCACGACTTCCCCCTCCATATACCAAATTAATTTTTTTCTCTCCCAATTTTAGGCCAAGTTCACTTGCTGCGAGTGTGTAACAAATATCGCTCCCAAGTTGAGAGCCACATAGCACACATATGGTATTGATTCGACGAACTAGCTGGCCTTCCATTTATGTTAGTTCTTTATGTATGCCCTGAAAGTAGAAGTGGTTAAAGAGGTTTGGCGATCAAAAGTAACTACATAGAAATTCAACAATAAATAAACATAATAAAAAATCATGCGTATATATAAGTAGTTGTGATTGTGGCTAACATTTTCCTCTGGTTTTAAGTCTAGAAATAGATTAAACACCTTCTATGAAGTGGGGATAGGCTTCCCATCCAATTTTCTTAGAAATTGGCAAACAGGGTCAATTATAGTCATATTCCTAAGACTATAGCGTTAATGGTAACTTCTGAACTAGGTCCATAAAGAAAGAAGTTCTCGTTGCACTATTCCACATGGATGCGTCTCAAGAGTCAATCGGATATCATCCA
Organism: Diospyros lotus; assembly: GCF_014633365.1. Taxonomy (NCBI): domain Eukaryota; kingdom Viridiplantae; phylum Streptophyta; class Magnoliopsida; order Ericales; family Ebenaceae; genus Diospyros; species Diospyros lotus. Next base: position 22,426,689 of record NC_068342.1, read on the forward strand.
AAGACTTCTTACTCAGTCCATCCTTTATAAACTAATTTTATCTTCTCGATTTATGGAAGTAAACCCCACAGATTTGCATCGTGTGTTACAAGTCCATCGAGCACATTTGTGACAACCATTTAATCTTTTCGCTCTTCGTTTTTTCGAAAAACTACTCTTTCCCAATCTTGGAAAGTGTTTAAAACTAGATGAAGTTTCGCCAAGAAATCGAACTTTTGCTTCAATCAACCAATGAATATCTTCAGGGATATTTTTACACATCAACACCCTAAGTCTTTCACACCTAGTGGCATAAATCTTTTTTAAATCATTTTGTGGGAGAGATGGATAGTACTTGCGAATTTTCTAGAGCTGAAGATCCATTTTTTTTAAGACACGACTATAGTATGAGGGAAGTAAAACAAAATTATGAACCTTACAAAAGGAATGAGAGTATCTGATCGAAGAACAACACAAAGGAGAGAAGACTGAGCTTAAAGAAGTGTGGCTTGCCTCATGTAGATACGAGGTCTCTTATAGGGCAGTGGAAGTCACTATTCCAACAACCATACTTGGCTCGAGGTGTGCCACGAGTGCAGGGCCACATCTAGCATCTCATTTTTTCAACATTTGGCACTTCTTTTTCAACATTTGGTGTTTCTTTTTCTTTATAGGGAAGTGTGTCGTTTCCTTTATAATGCAGAGTGATTGGACTGCCCAAGAAAAGTGGTTTCCACCAGTGTTATGTTTGTCTCCCTCTTTTCTCTATTTTTTTATATAGATATATATATATTTATTTATTTAAAAAAACAAATTTATTTTATTATATATTTTTAAATATTTTTTTAGAGTTTTTTTTCTTTTCTTTCAGTTAAGGATCAAATAAGTGGTTGCCCACCTAATCATATAATAACTCACATTCATTACACCACTTTTAAAGTTATTTTCAAAATTATGTAAATTGATTTTTCTCATGAATGCACATACATATTTTGAAAATATGTCATCCGGAGGTGTTGGTTTTATTACATCAGAGTACAAAACATCAATTCGTACAAACACCTCATACATGTCTGATTTAATTTAATTGCCAATAATATAGACTAGCCTAAAAGATAGAAATTTAGGCTCAAATGTGGATAGACCTATGACATCTTCGCATTTCGTCTCTCAAATTTTATCCTCTTCTTCCTCCCAGGCTTCTTCTTTTCTCACATCATTTTGGTCCAATTTTTCTTCTATGATCTCTCGTACCATCCTAGGGTCATCAAGTCTCTCAATTGGCTCATCATTCTTAGGGATGGGCATAGATTGGACCGACTCTTGACCTATGGGTGCATTGAATGACGATTCCTCCCTAAGACATTGACTTACGAAATTTTGACTGGGTTGGTCGGGAAACTCGCCAGGTTCACTCATGCTCAAGGTCTATGTAAACTCAGTCAGTTGTTCTAAAATGTCACCTATGGCCTTAGTGGTTTGTTCTTGAAGTTCGACCACTTGTGCATTAAAACTCATTTGACCTTGCATAAACTCCTGAAGGGTGTCCTTTAAAAATTTTTCATCCAGAGGTTGATAAGCATCAGATCTAACCCCTTGTTCTAACTCGAATTGGTGAGGTGGTGGAGAAAAAGATTCATGAGATTGGAACACAGAGTCATTGCTCCAAGGATAATTTCAATGGTCATAGGAACTGGGATAATTAGTGTAAAGATCCAGGTCATAGCCCGATATATAAGAATTCTCCCCCTGACTCTGGTTAAAAGAAAACCTCCCCTTACTGGGATTGGGATGGCCAAATGCATTAGAAAACACAGACGTGCTAAAATATTGAGACATAAAGAATATAGAAATGACATTCAACAATAAAAAATGATGTGAATGAATCAATTAATATTTCAATAATCATACCTGACCATAGTCTCTTGCACTATTTAGTATCTAAAAGTTATCTATATATTTTTTTAATTTAATTTGTTTTATTTTTTATTTTTTTTCAAATATATATTATATATATTAGAAATTTTTTTTAATTATTATTTTTAAATTTTTTTAAAATAGTATTACAACAACAAAATTCAACCAAATTTAATCTCCCCGGCAACGGTGCCAAAAACTGACTGCTACGCTACCCTGCACATTTATTTATCAAAACTATAACCAAATTCATCCAACGTCAATCCTCTTATTAAAGTAGGTGTAAGGTAATTATACTAGCTAGTGTGCGAGTGTGCGTGTAGTACAATTTTAAATTTATATTTTGGTGAGTCTGAGTTGGTTCACAGGGAGATTATTTATAGATGAAAATAAAAATCATAGAATATTTGGTTTTATGAGGTGATTAAGAAGATCTAAAGGCAAGAATTAAAACTAAACTAACACTGAATTTAAGCAATTTGGGTCAAGACAATTTCAGAGTCAAAACCAATTAATTCCCAATTTAATAGAAAAGATCAGTAATATTCATCTGAATTAAGTTTTGCAGATCCATCAGTAATTTTAGTTTAAGATAATGATAATTTTTGTTTAAGCAATCTCCATACATGACATGAAAATTCTAAGTTAAGTAATTATCATAAATTGAATTATATTTCACAGACAGAATTTATAGATCCAGATTAATCATTCAGCTTGGGTATGAAAACATTTTCAAGTCTAGCAATCTCTATACGTGGCTTGAAAATTCTAAGTTAGGCTTATGCTTCAATCCAAACTCAAAGATACACTATACGCACATTGCTCAAATTAAATCAGATTAATATTACACATTTGAAGTGCAGCTTTCTTTGGGAATTATTGGCGTTGGACACTGTCCTTGCCTTAATCTAAGATTAGATTTAGTTACTCATCTTCATTTAAAAATAAATTGACAGGAATTTAAATGACGAGAATTTAAGGACAATATTTAAAAGACAATATTTAACCGACCATATAGGCGATGTATAATTAAAATACAATATTTAATTGACTATATAGGCTGTGTATAATTAAAAGACAATAATTGAAAGACAATATTTAACCGACCATATAGGGGGTGGATAATTAAAAGACAATAAGAATAACATAACACAACTATATGGAAAGTAAAGTTTGAAGATTTGAGAAAGAAATTCTAAGAACAAAACTATATAGAAAAACTAAAGTTGAAAATTTGAGAAAAATTCTAAAAACACAACTATGCTGTCATTATATGAAAAATTGGATGGATACAAATGCAACCAAGTGAGCTATTTATAGCCCACAAGATGCAATGGAGACCACATAAAATATATAATTTAATAATACAAAATATCTAATTTAATAATAAAAAGAAAACAAAATTCCTAATTTAAAAATACAAAGATAAATAAAATATATAATTACTCAAAAAGTTCGGGTTAAAGTGTAGTTCTTGGAACTTCATGACTTGATGTAAGCGATGACATCATTCTAACCCATGATGTAAGCGATGATGCAAGCGATGATGTAAGCGATGATGTAAGTAACTTGTGGGACTTGGGCTTTTCTTATTTTGGACTTGGGCCTTCCTTGTTTTGGGCTTACAATCCATATATTATATATATTATATTTATTTTTTATTTTATATATTATATATATATTTTTATATTAATATTTTTAAACCTGCACGGAATCACAAAATGTATAATAGTATTCAATTTAAACTATTTTAAGATCAAAATAAGGGTGAAATTATAACAAATTTTTTATAAAATTGATCACTAATCATAAGGCTTGCAGCAAGGCCCTTTGTTGCATGGCTTGCGGCAAGCTATGCTTGTGACACACTGCTGCAAGGCTTGCCACAAGAGAGCTTACGGCACACTGGCACGACCCTTTTTATTTTTTCTTTAAAAATCCTTATTTTTATTATGGCATAAGCAATAAAATTATGCAAAATTTATAAACGCATGTAAAGTGACACTCGGTGTTACAACTCCTTACCCCCTAAAAATAAATTTTGTCCTTGAAATTAAAACTTACCAAAAAAGTGTGGATACTTGGCTCACATCTCATCCTCACGCTCCCAAGTGGCCTTTTCTACCACATGATTTCTCCACAGGACCTTGACTAATGTTATCTTCTTCCTCCTGAGTTCCTTGTCAACCTTCTCTAAGATTTTGATCGGTGATTCCTCATACGTTAAATCTTCACGAAGGTCCAGTGACTCATAACTGAGACTGTGAGAGGTGTTCGGGATATACTTCCTCAGCATGGAGACATGGAATGCATTATGTACCCCTAATAATGCTAGTGGTAGTGTAACCAGATAAGTTAAGTCACCAACCCTTTTTAGTATTTCAAAGGGTCCAATAAAGCGTAGACTTAGCTTTCCTTTCTTTTCAAATCTCATAACTCCTTTCATTGGCAACACTTTCAAAAAGACCATGTCACCTGCAACAAATTCCAATGGCTTCATTCTTTTATCAGCATAGCTCTTCTATATACTCTGCGTTATTTTCATCTGTTGGTGGATTTTCTCAACAATCTCAGCAGCCTATTGTACTATCTCTGAGCCCAATAATTTTCTTTCTCTAACTTCATCCCAATAAACTAGCAATCTACATTTTCTTTCGTATAACGCCTCATAAGGCACCTTACCGATCGCTGCTTGGTAGCTATTATTGTAAGAAAACTTAACCAATGGGAGGAATTTATCCCAAGTACACCAAAAATCAATTATACAAGCTCTCAACATATCCTCAAGGATTTTAATTGTTCTCTCTTACTGCCCATCTGTCTATGGATGAAAGGCTGTGCTAAACCTCAATTGTGTACCCATAGCCTTATATAGGCTTTTCTAAAATATGGAGGTAAATTTTGGGTCGCGATTAGATACAATGGATAACAGAACTCCGTGAAGTCTGATAATTTCTAACACGTACAACTTCGCATACTTTTCCATATTGTAAGAAGTCTTTACTAGCAAGAAGTGTGCTGACTTAGTAAGACGGTCTACAATCACCTAGATAGAATTCTAACCTTTCTTTGTCTTAGGTAAGCCAACAACAAAGTCTATGCCTACTCGTTCCCATTTCCACTTGGAATGATAAGGGGCTGTAACAGGCCTAGGGGTCGTTGGTATTCAGCCTTGACTTGTTGGCAAGTAAGGCAACACTGAACATAAGTTCTTTATTTCATTTTTTAATTTATCAATTTCATCTTTGTGGGATTTCTTAGAATTTTTTAATTCTTTCTTAGTAGATTGAAATTTTATATATAATTCTTTATATGCCTCCTGGAGTTTTTCTAACTCTATATCTTCTTCTTCTTCTATACCCATATAGCACACATGTGTCTTCTCTTCATTTATTTTTAGGGCTAAGGTTTTCTTATCTCTTTTACCCTTCATGTGTTCGTTCATTTTATTTAATACTAGTTCATGAGTTAATTGATTTCCTATGAGCTCTTTCATTGTTAACTCTTTAAGGTTTCTTGCTTGAGATATTGCAGTCACTAAAGGTTGTCATTCTAAAGATAGGGATCTAAGAATTTTCTTAACTTGATCTACTTCCGAAATTATTTTTCCTAACATTGTTAGGTTGTTTATGATATTTTGGAACCTACCATTCATTTGACTAATGTTTTTATTTTGGAGTAATCTAAACTTTTCATATTGGGACATTAGCAAATTAATCTTAGTGTCTTTCACTTGGTCTGTTTCTTCATAGACTATTTCTAATTTTCTCCATATTTCATATGATGTAGAACAAGCAGAAAGTTTCTCAAATTCACTAGGAATGATTGAACAAAATATTATGTAACTAGCTTTATGATCCATTTGATGTTTTCTAATATCTTTTTTGGTCCATTTTTCTTCTATGTTTGAAGATGTGGAAAAACCATCCCTAACCATTTTCAACAAATAATAATCTATTGAAAATAAATATGACTCCATCCTCATCTTTTAATAGGCAAAATTCATGCCATCAAAGAATGGTGGTTTAGAGGTTAAAGGTCCTTCGACTATGGCTTGGTTAGTAAATGAGGTCATCTAGATCACTTCTAAGTTGAAGTATAAACTAAGGGTTAACTATTTTAGAATTTTGCTCTGATACCAATTGTCAGTCCTTTAGGGATTAGCCACTCAAGAGGAAGGATGAATTGAGTGATTAAATTTTTTTACAATTTTAATAAATATTCTTGATTAATGATTTTATTAAAAAATATATATTTGGTAAATATAATAAATTATGTTTGAGATTAATAATTAATGCAAGCCACAAGATATAACAAGAATAAAAAAAATGAGGCACGGGACAATTTATAATGGTTCGATGTCTTTACACACACCTACTCCACTCTCTAAATGTCTAACCACCATTGGGGTTCTACTAAACACATTTCACCGAGGTTTCCACACTAGTTCATCTTGGAAACTAGATACATACCTAGATTATAACGGGTTCTAGGCAACCACTATACCAAGGTTTCCACTCTATCTTACTTTCAAAACTAAATTCACCTAAATTTTAACATTTCTAGGAAATCTATACAATTCTCAATGATAATTTAAATATTTACAAATAATTTGTCCACACATGGACACAAATAAGCAATTAAAAACAAAATATACAAGGCAATCATATTTATATAAATAAATAAATAAACGAAGACCTTGGTTTCAATGGAGAAGATCGGATTCAGTGTTGCGATCTCTTTTCTCCTCTTATCTTGTGACTCTTCAGTGGATCTGCAATAATACTTCGAGAGTCTTGGATTGCTTGAATATTTTGCATGAGAGCATTTGAGAGCTTTTAGGTGCTTTGAATATGCAATTTGAGCACTTGGTTGTCTTCAAAATGAGTTTGGGGTATTTATAAGTTTTTTCAAAAAAATCACTATTCACAACAGTTCGATTACTATTCACAACAGTCGGAACACTGTTCACTATTCACTGTAATATTTTGAAAAATTATATTTTTATATAAGATTTTTATGCATATTAAAATTACTTGAAAAATAATTTTAATAAAAATAATAGTTTTGGTAATACATATACTTTGCCTAAATATTTTATAAATTAATAAAAAATAATTAGATACAAAATATCATTTTTATTAATAATCAAAACTTAATTGAAAATTAAATTGAGCAAGTTGGCTCAATAATTCTAACACTATGATCATAAAAATATGATCTTGGTTTAAAAGATTTATTTCTTAAATAAAGATAAATCAACATCTAGATAAATTTTGTTAGAATTTTTTAAATAAAAAACTCATTTAAATGAAGATAAATTCTTTGATAAAATATTAATATGATATATTTTACTAAAATTTTAATTTTTATATTTCTTTTATAAAAAATTCTTTTCTAAGTTAAGTTTTATTTTTTGAATAAAGGAAAATATAGATATTATAATTTTGTTGGAATTTTGTTGTAGGGTTGTTGTGCCCAGTAATCAATCTAAGTTTACGAAAATTCAACTGGTAGAGTTGCAAATGATCAAGTGACCTACAAACGATCAGGTGGCCTATAAATGATCACGTGACTTGCAAACCAAAACTATCAAAACCAAGACCAAGTGAAGAACCAAAAAGGCCAAAAGAAGGCAAAACAAAACATGGAGACCAAGAAACTCAACCATGACCGAGTGGGTATAAGGCCACTCAATCATGAGTGGCCTTTCTCTCACCAGCCCAAAAGAAAAAACAAACCTAAAGCAAGTCAACCTATATCAAGCAATAAAGTACTAGAAGCTACAAAAGGAGCTTAGGACAAGAAGATTGATAGATGGAGAAGGGGAGAGAACAATAATCGAGAAACTAGGCAACCACCCAATCATGATTGAGTGGGTATAAGGCCACTCAGTCACCAAGTGGCCTCCTTCCCTTACTTAGTCATGATGGCTTGGTCCACCTCTTTTCTACCTTAAGCCTTATGAAAGGATATGCCAACATTTAGAGTATTAATCTAAGTGTTTTACCGATTTTCAAAACTTTTAAGAAAAATCATACAAAAACATAGCAAAAATAAAAGCGAGAATCACTTTGCAAGACTCAGTATCAAATGATCATATCCATTACAACTAAAACCATACCATAGGGCGTTTAGTAATATGCCTCACGAAGATTTCAGATCTAATGTAGAGATTGGAATCCTCCCTTTGGCAGCAATGACTTACTCTTGAACAGCTCCTGAACACTTCTTCGGATGACTAATCCGACCCCCAAAAATATAAGGGCCCTAGTTGGTCCACGCTTCAAGTAAAGGATGAAACCAACAAGAATGCCTATGTGCTAGCCAGGCTTCTTGCTGGCGATTCAAGTTAGAAATGGGTTTAATAAAGAATACCCAATCCAATAGACAATCTATTTGGATAGGATTGTTACTCTAGCAATCAAGAGATTATAGGAGCAAGAAGAGAGCAATAAGAAGGGAAGTAGGCTATAGAATGAGAAGAAGATAGAACAACCAAGAGAAAAAAATGGAGCATTAAATGTAGCTGTGTAACTACTCGTTAATGGGTTCGGGTGATATGTATGGTAATAGAATACCTAATTTGTTCGAGTAATAAATTTGTGAGAATATGTGCGTTATTTTTAGGTGATGTGGCAAAGGGGGATAGAAATGTGGAAAAGTCAAAGGGTTAACTTAGGTGGTGATGGGTCCCACAATTATTCAAGGTATGTTTGTAAATATTTTATGTGGAAGTTGTGGTGTTGGAGTATGATGTGAATTATCATTATACACATATGGCTATCATTTAAGTGATTACATAAATATGTGTATTATGGTAATTAATGAAATAAGGAAATATGTGCGTGTGTGTGAGGGTTAAATGGCCTCAGAAGAGAAATTAAGAGGCAAATAGAGGAGAGGAGAAAGAGCTAATCGGGAGAGCAAAGGGAGGAGCTAGGGCTCACTTTCTTCTTCATTTCCTTGATCATTAAAGTTCCAAGAAGGTTTGAGCTTGTTGGGTGTTGGTTCTCCATCATCTTCTTCTCCTTTTTCTTGTTGGTTGTCTTGATTTGGAGGGGGGTTTGTGGACTTCTTCTTTTGTTACGGTTCTTCAAGCTTTAATCAAAGGGAAGCTAGAAAAGGCAAGTTCTACTCCTCTATTTCTCTTCCAAACTCTTTAAACTTGTTGTATTAAGGATTAGTTGTGAAAAACCCCCATGTATTTTAAAGGTTGTTATTGGTTGATGTTTATGTAAAAATCTTTGTGAGTCTCTCCCAATTCTTTATTGTGTTGGTTGGAAATGTTTTGGAACTTCAAATAGAGTTTATTCTACCCTATATTTTTTTGGGAATGATGTATTTTGAGTTAGAATTGTGTATGGAAAGTTTTGGGATGATTTTGGTTCGTCCGTGCATGTTTTTGGGTTCCAAGAGTCAACTAATTTGGTCATTAGTCAACTAATGTGGCCCTAAAGTCGACTAATCAAAACCCTAATTTTGCAAGCTCTCTGCCGAGTCGACTGGTCCTTACTCCGAGTTGACTCAACGTAAGTCGACTCAGACTGTGCACCCTGTACAGCTTTCGCCATAACTTTTTGTGTAGATATCTGATTTGTGAATCGTTTATTGCGTTGTAAACTAAACTCGATAGGATTCATTTTGGAATAGGATTTAAACTATTTGGACAAGTTTTTAGGGGTGTACCTTTGGTTCCAATTCATTCTTTAATGGTCTCGAGTGACAATGAGCGTTCCTTGGCATTTCATTGCTCTAGTTTTGGGTTGAATGGAACTTGTTATGGGATTCATGGTTGATGTGCATATTTTGGGCATGGTTACATTCATTATCATGTGTATGTTAAGTAGTTATGTGAGCCAAGGCATTAGGTGGAGCAGATTGGCCTTAAGGGTGTATGGAATGGGTAGGCATAACCCTAAGAGTTAAGCTATCTGGCCCTAATGACCTCGTGGCTTATGATGAGGATTTGGCCTTGGGTGGAGTTAGCTGGCCTTAGGTGTCAACCTGGAGTTGAGCTTTCTATTGAGATGTATACAGACCTTGGGTGGAGCTGATTGGCCTCGGCATCGCCTTGGGAGTAGAGTTGCCTAGCCCCGAGTGTTCGATATTATATGGGTATGTAGTGCATTTTATATGGGTATATAGTGCATATTAAATGGGGATATAGTGTCGGGATATGGATGTGTGCATGTATCATCCTTTGTTCTTGGATTTGGGTGCATGGTATGGTTGGGCTAGTGTTTCACCTTCAAGTAGGTGTGCCTAGTATGTGGCCTTGTAGCTACTCGTATTGGGTTCTTTTTATTTTGTGGCTTAATTTTTATTGATCATGATTTCTATATCTCGTTGTTATACTTGTTGGGCCTTCTGGCTCATTCTTTTGCTTTACATCATTCCAGGTAAAGGAAAAGCTAAAGCTGAGGGCGAGACTAGCAAGGGTGGATCTTTGAGGACTTAGATGTGTATAGAGCTCACTTGAAAACAAGGTATTGGGAGTCTTTCATTGTATTTTTGAGAGCTTGTTAGTCTCGTGTATTTTTGGTGGCCTATGTATATATTGTGGTATCCATGGCGGGTGTATGTACCCAATGGAATCTTAATATTCTCGTACTTATGTTAAGAGTGGTTGTACATATTTGATAATGTGTGGAGTGATTATGAGTGTTTGATGCTATGTCTCCCCTAATGATAGTATGGGTTGAATGTTCTGGTCTAAGTTGTTTCTATACCATTACTCCTGATGACCTTCTCACGGATCCCCTATGCTAGCAGGGGCTCCAGGTGGCAGGCCATCACAAGCTGCAACCCATAACCCTTTCTTCTTCTTCTTCTCTTGTATACTAAACCCTAGAAACCATAATATGCTTAATAATAAGACAATAGCCAAGGAGAGAGAGAGAGGACAAGTGGGAGACAAACCCATATCATAAAGAGCACACTCCATCCCCTTAATCATTCTCCCACCATTCATCTTTTCCATTTCGAAGTAGAAACAAGAAAATAGATCATGAGATCCATGACCCTTTGCAACATAAACAGTCGACAATTCAAAGGAACTATTGATCGATTGGCATGAACTGTCAACCAATTTTGACACTCTAAGGACTTGGAATTAACCTTTAGGAAAACCTTAACCCAAAGTCTTTGTCACATATTCTTAACACTTAATAATACGACTATCGTCAAGAAATCTAAGGACTTATTCATATGATTGATTAAAGAGGTATGAATGAATATATGACCTTAAAATATTAATACATATTTTATTACATTTTCAAGAATTACATCATTAATCTCATGATTACAGTAACCGGATGTCATCTAGATTTAGCATTAGGGCACTAACACTAATAATCTCCCACTTGCATTAATGTTAATTTACAAGCTACAGGTCCTCATTACATCATCACCTAATATCTAATACCCATATTCTCAAGATGGAAATCAATTCTCTAATGACGCGATCTTTTGCAGCTGCACATCTTCACGTGCTATGATCTCTCTGATTAAATGGAAGCCTTACTCGATGTGTTTGGACTTTTGGTGAGACCTAGGCTCCTTTGCATGTGCAATGGATCCATTGTTGTCGCAATATAAAGATATCGACAACTTAATGGACGAGACCACTTCAAGTTTAGAAATAAACTTCCTCATCCCAATAGCCTCCTTTGCAGCATCACATGCAGCAACATATTCGACTTTCGTAGTGGACTCTGTAGTTATTTCTTGCTTAGAACTCTTCTAGGTAACTACCCCTCCACTAAAAACAAATACAAACCCGAATGTAAACTTTCTATCATCCATATCAGATTGAAAATCTGAATCTATGAACCCGTCAATATGGAGATCATCCTCTCCATAAATTAGTAACAAATCCTTAGTCCTTCTCAAGTGTTCCATACACTTTACTACTGTCCAATGTTCCAAACCTGGATTGGACTGATATCTACTCGTGACACTCACATCATATACGATATTTGGTCTTGTACATAGCATAGCATATGTCAGAATCCCTACAATTGAGGCATAAGGGATCTTTAGAGAGATGAAGTCTATAACTGAAAGGTATGAAACCCTTCCTAGAATTCTATGTACAGACTCTGGGAAATACCTATTAATCTCCTCGCTCTATCTCTATAGACGTTGATTCCCCAGATATAGGTCACATCTCCTAGATCCTTCATTGAGAATTTATTGGACAACCATAATTTTGTTAACATCAACATGCCAATGTCCTTCCCCATTAAGAGGATGTCATCCACATAAAAGATTAGGAAAGTTCATGAGCTCGCACTGATTTTCTTACATATACAAGGTTCATCTGGATTTCTAATAAAACCAAACTCTTTAATCTCATTATCAAAACAAATGTTCCAACATCTAGAGGCTTGCTTAAGACCATAAATGGATCTCTTAAGCTTGCACAATTAATTGAGATTAGAAGACTCAAAACCACGAGACTATTCCATAAATATATCTTCCTTAAGATAACCATTTAGGAATATCATTTTGACATTCATTTTCCAAATTTCATAGTCATAGTGTGCGGCTATGGCTAGCATCATTCTGAAGGATTTAAGAATCACAACTAGTGAAAACGTCTCCTCATAGTCAATACCATGTTTTTGACGATATCCTTTCGCCACCAGTCGTGCTTTGAAGGTTTGCACCTTCCCATCATAACCAATCTTTCTCTTATAGATCAATTGGCACCCTATAAGAACTATTCCTTCAGGTAAATCCACAAGATTCCAGACTTAGTTGGAATACATAGATTCTATTTTCGACTGCATAGCTTCTAACCATTTCTTAGAGTCAATGTCTGACATCACCTATTCGTAGTTAGTGGGATCAACATCTTGACCACTATCTCCATATAGGAACACTTCCTATATCTCCTTCACAATAAAATCATATTGTTCTGGAGGACAAGATACTTTACTTTCTACGAGCCTCATATGGAATGACACTACTTGGACCCAGTGGTTCAGAATTGGATTTGTGACTAGGCATTACTTAAGGCTCAGAAGACACCTCTTCTAGCTCCATTTTTTTTCTGATGCTTCTTTCTAGAAGAAACTCTTTCTCTAAGAATAAAGCATCCCTGCTAACCAATACTCTTTCATCATTAGGAAAGTTGAAGTAGTATCCCTTATAATAAAAAGGATATCCTACAAATTTTCCCTTATCAAATCTGGACTCTAGCTTATTTGTCTTGAGCTTCTTAACAAATATGGGATAGCCCCAGATATTAACATGCTTAAGACTAGGTGTAACACCCAGAAATTTTGTAAATGAGTGCTTTTGTGGAAATATGAAATTTCCTAGAAATAGGATATCAAAATACCCTGAATAGGTGACCAAATCAACTACATGGAATATCTTGGAGCTTAGATATCTAAGCAAAAGGTTGTGAGGTCGACAAGCATCTGTTAGAAAACATGATCTGATCATACACAGCGGAAAAATAAAATCTGATTTTATTGGTATCATGTTTTTCAAATCTTATAGTTTAAATCGAAGACACAAAATAAAAAATTACCTCGAAACGAAATCTGATTTCGTAGCTGATAACCGGCCTGATCTCTCCCACGCGTGAGATGCTGAGTCAGTCCACCTAAAACCATTAAGACTTCAATAGACTTGAGAGAAAAAAGGACACATAAATTTTCTCTAAAATTTCCATTTTGATTCAACTGGTTGATTATTCGGATTCTGGGTTTAATGTTATATTTATAGACAAAAATCCTAAAACCCTAAGTGCTATTGGACTGGGCTTTAGGTGCTAGCAAAAAGCCCAATCCAATTTAATAATTAAATAAATTACTTATTTAATTATTCTTATTTCTTTAATAAATAATTGCACTTATAATTTAGTAATTCCATAATTACTAAATTTTCCCCTTTTTCTTTTAAAACGATTTCTATTGGGTGGGACTTTCTGGGTTCACAATTAAATTGGCAACGAGAATTAATTAATTACTAATTCTCATAAATCATGAGTGACATCTAGCAATATGTCATGATTACCTAATTTAATGTGAAGTGAGAATGTGAACCTTACACTACGGTGCCCTGCAATACAGTCCCTCTATCATACTATATCTCGACGAGATATAAGATCACGGTCAGCAGGTCAAATCACTCGATCTCATCATATGACCAAATCCAATAATCACACTTGACTAATATGACACAACCTCTACGGAATTCAAATTCCGTTATCATATTACCTCGGCCAAGGATTTATCGTCAAGTGACCACTGGATCGCATAGGATATCCTCCTTGTATATCTCGAGGTGATAGATTCCATATATGATGCACACATATCTCGTGTGTCACTAAACTAGGCACATAGATACGTACGACTATCCCTGATTAGGACAACTATATAATATCGTTGATATCCTAGTCCACCAACACATAGATATCCATGTCATCTCAGGTCTAAGGACTAATGCAAATCCGTAGTTAATATTGAATCATTGACCCGTGAGATAAATCCATGTGATTCAATATTAACAGTTCCATTCAGTGAACTCGTTCCTACAACGAGCACCCACTCATCTTCCTTCTGTATCTCATACAGAGTGGTACGAGACCCACCAATCTTATCTTTCGGTATCTTATACTGAACAAAGAGGAAAACGATGTGCCGGCCTTCGCGAGTTAATAATTATCTAGGTTAGGAACTTTATGGCCAGGAACATATTTATAGTATAACGTATTGTGGATTATCCGTCTTGATTATTCTTAAAAATTATGAATGGTATCCACTCCTTATTATACTAAAGGATATTTGTATGTTCAATTCAAACCATATTGCAATTTAAATTAAACATAAAACTTACCATTAAACAGTGTTTAAAGAATTACAAGATCAAGCCCTATTGTGTCACTAGAACTGGTCTTAAGGGCTTATATCTAATAGCATCTCGAGATAAGATTTAAAACACTAAAAGAAATTAGGACGAAGATAGTTTTTGATATAACTAAATTATAGCCTGAAAGACCGAATAATGGTAATAGACTTTTAGGAAGACAACGAAGCCTTGAGAAAGTTCACATTTAGCATAAGGAACAACCCTTGAGTGGTTTCGAGATGAAACAAAAGGATTTGTTGTCAAAACATGATCTTACATATATTCGAGCCTAAGTACAGATTATTAATTTTGACTGAGGATGGTCAAAACGATGGTTTTTCTAAATCTTCGGTGATGAAAGGAAGAGTTTGGAACTTATGGGGCTTAGTGGAATTGTTGGATAACTTAGGGGCTTCAAGGAAAGGGTCAAAATGGCATTGGAAGAAGCTTGGGGTCAAAAATGCAATTTTCCAAACTATTGTAGCTGCATGGCCAACCTGCCACTGCACGTGGAGCCCAAATCCGGTGATGGGATGGCCGGATCTTTCCAGGCATGGCTAGGCATGGGTTTAGGAAGCGTGGAGGTGAAGCTATAGCCGAGGGATGGCTGATTATTGCCTATAAATAGCAAGGGTTTTGGCTAGAGAGTTAGCACACAAATTGCTCAAATTTGGTAGTGTTTTTTAGCTTTTGGGTAGAGGGCTTTTGTTCCTTCCATCGAGAGGATAATTTTCAAAGAATTTGAGCAAGGTTTATGTAGATTTGAGAGTGTTTCGAGGGTAGCCGGAAAGCATAAGCGATCACCAATGCCGAGTCTTTAAACCATCAATCGATGGACTTCTGGCCATTGTTTTGAGCATCCAAAAATCCCATTGTGATCAACTTGTTGAGAATAGCATGCTAAGAGGAAAATTTAGAAGTCGCCTGTGGTCGGAGCCAAAGAAGATGACCGTCACATAAAGTACACGCGTTGGTCATTACGTGTAGTACACACGCTAAGAGCGTGAGGGCACGTGAGAAGGAGATATTTTTTGAAAAAAAATTAATATTTTTATAAAAGTATTTTATGAATTATGGTGGAGAAAAATTTGGGAAAAACCTTGACTAGGTATTTATTTTGGAATTATTGAGGGAAAAATAAGAAGAAAATAAGGAGACATTATAAGAAAATTATGAAAAAAATAGATGTTGATATTCTTTTGAATGAATATGATGTCTAGGGATCGGTGAGGCTCAAGGTTAAGTAATAGTATGATTATTGAGGCTTGGCACAAAAATTGAGGTTGGGCACGAGAATCAAGATATTCTAAGTACGTTCAAGGTGAATGTCCGCCCCTATAACTTGTTTTATTGTGAGAGTTTCTACTTCAACTTGGTTTGTTTTGGGTGGTTCGACCCTATACTTGATTTGATTTCATACAAATGGTTTAACCCGTGAATGGTTGGTTTCATGTGAGAGGTTTGTCCCAAAACCAAAGGTCTTTAATAGCTTGTGATGTCAAAACTGCTCTTTAGGGATTTGAAGAAGGAATATAAGTACGATACCTGATATATCTTGAAAAATTACCATACTTCAAATTTTACCCTTTCCTTGTTAAAATGAATTCCTCAAGACATCCCAAATTGGAAATAATAGTGAATTAAAATAGTCTTGAGTAGCATAATTACAATAACTTGTTTTACAAAGTAAAATAAATATAACTGTAACGCCCCACTTTTCTTTTTCCAAGGTACACATACAAAGATGCATGATGACGCTAGCAACCGTATGGTAATCAAAGGGCGTTTATGGAAGCCTTTGCCAACAGAAGCAAGGATCGAACCTGAAAGCTTTATAAAACCATAAGCTAGATATTTAAGGCTTCCACTATATGCTTTTAACACAAATACCATCTGAAAAGCCATAATACAACTTGAAAATCTAGGGATCATTTAGGCTCCCTTTTACAACAAATAAAACTCACACTAAAGTAATAGTACAACGCTTTGCAATTAAAACGTAAAGGAGCTAACTATCCAAGAACCACTTCCTTTCCTTTCCTCTGACTTGATTCTGGGGCACCTGTCACGACTAACCCACCTGGAACGTTGAATGTTCCAGGGGTATGAGACACCCAAGTTAGATAGTTATATCTAAGTGAGTGCAACAAGAAGAGATAACATGCATGTGATGAGATATGTAGAATGATATGAAACCGCCTGTGTGGTAGTGACGCCGAGGTGTTGCAATCACCCCCGCTGATCAATCATGTTCTCACATCTCCAAGACTTTTCACCAGTCTAACATGAGATCCTGACTTCAACTAGCCACACACACCAAGTGATGCATGACAAAGAAAGAAAAAATGCTTGATTTAAAGGAAAGTCATGCTTATGCAAGTAATCACCCTTACCCGTGTGAAGACAAAATGTTCGGTATGTAATATAAAGATGCAAGAAGCACTCACCTTGCTGATTCGGAAGCTCTAAAGTACTGTTCATAGGGTTCGGGAAAGTTTTTCTGCAAAAATAACATAACTTCGAAACTCAAACCTAAACTATTTTTATATGAGGTCCTAGAGAAACATTTAAGGACCAACTGTACAAAATTTGGGCCCAAGAGGACATCTCACGCGCCCTCACGCGCTTGGGGAAGTATCCCCACGCGCTCCACTCGCGGCAGTCAGGTGGCGCGTGAACTGCACGCGCCGCCCCTCCAGCTTTGCCGTCTTGAGGTTTTTTGGCCCGTTCTCCCTCATCCGAACTCCGATTTGACTTCCGTTTGAAACCACACGACCCTTATTCAATTATCTATCGAACTACGGAAAGAAATTAGAATTACCTTGCTGTTTTGTCGCTGTTTAATGCCTTTTACGGTGGCGGTCCAACTTTTCCGACGAAGTGTTTTACCACTCTATTTTTGGGCAAAGCTTCTCCTCTCAACTCACCTCCCCTTTTCCTCTTGATTAATGGTGAGAATTTCCCTTCCATGGCCTTGGTATTTATAGGCATTTATGGCCAATCCAAGAGTGCCATGTGTCACTTGCCATGTGTCACTTAGATAAGGTTGTAATCATCACTTTCGTAGGATTGTGCCAAGTGTCCCTTGAGATTTGAACCATTTCTCCCCCTTGTGACATGTGTCCTTTTAAACATGTGCCACCACATGTTAATTTGATTTTTTCAAGATTCCTCATGATTATGTCTCCTAACTAAGTTAGCTTACTTGGTTCCTTTAACTAACTAGTTACAAGATATTTTAACTTCTTACAAATAACTCTTTAACCCAAATACTTATTTGCACTTATATCCCTTGAGCCCCTATAACTCCTTAAACTTCTCCAAAATACCTTAGATGATGTCCCCTTGCGATAGTTTCCGTGATTTTTCGGAAAACCCTTCATTCGTTCCTCGGCGATTACCTCGGAACTTCACATGTATCCTTCGATTTCCAAGGAAATGTTTTATTTCTTAAACAACAATGCCTAGGAAAACTTCGGGTATTACAATAACATTAAGTAGTTGCTTTCTCTTGGCCTTTGCTTGAGCCCGGGGTACTTGACACATTTGATGTACCTGGAATGTTGAATGCTCCAAGGGTATGAAACACCCAAATTAGATATTAATATCTAGTGAACGACTCAAGATATTTATGGTGCGTGCAAATGCATTATGCAGTTGTCATGAAGCAACCCGATAGTAGTGACGTCAGGGTGTTGCAATCACCCCCGCCGGCCATCATGTCATCATAAAGCCATATCCATCCCTGACTCGGGATGGTATGGTCCAAGACCACGTACATGATGCAGCCCATCTCATGTCACTAGCCACAATGTAGTGATGCATGTCCAAGTGTATAAAACTCGAACCAAAGGGAAATAGATGAGATGCAAGCCACCCAAATGAAGGTACAACATGCAAGAGTCCACAATAACATGAATCACCCACCTTAGTTACCTATCAAGACACTGTTCATGACTGTTAATGGGAATTTTCTATGTAAAACATGAGTTTCGGTAACACAAAATCAAAATATTTTTACACAAATTTGTACTAAATAATTTTGCATAAAATTATGGAAAGTTTTAAGGGAAGGAGGTCTCACACATACCCTTATTTTTTCCTACACTCTCCTCTTTCCCTCTCTCCTATACCCAACCATCAATTCGGATCACTCAAAAACTCATTGTTTTATGGCTGGTTTTTCTAGATTTCGATGAGGCCCAAGAATCCATTTTAACGTCATATCTTTCTTGTTTTACCTCGAAGCTTACCAACTCTTTTCCCAAAATGTTAGCCTCAGCTTAGAGAACAATTCCCTTACTTGATTTGGACAGCATTTGGATACTTATCACCCGAAAATGCTCCATTTTCATCTCTCATGCCTTATTTATAGGTAATTTGGGCCAATCACAAACTTCCACCATTTTTGTCAACTCACACCTAGGTTTGGGAGATCATGATGGCTTTCTAATGGACGGTTGAGCTGTTTTGTTATTCTAACGAGTTTCGTTAAAATTTTTAATAATTTACACTTTGGCCTGAAGTTTTGTATTTTTTCATTTTGACCCCTAAAACTTTTGGAACTTTAACCATTCGTGTGGCTCTTTATTGCAACCCTAATCTCTAGTGACACGTTCTCCAACATTGGTCACCTATGTACTTGTCTAGGCATCCCCATGCCTATGGGTGTGAGACCCACATTGCTATCACATAGCAAAAACATAGCACATACAAGTCTTACCGCAATTGTCAATGTCCATTCTTGACATTGCTACGACTTGGGACATTTAATGATATCTAGATACTGTGATGCATCATCTCACATCTTTATAGATTAATCATAGTATACATCATATGGACTTCTATCTAGTTTCATTTGGTTATTACAATAATAATAAGAAACTAATAGAATGACTTCTTGTAAATTTGAATAACTCCTTATTCAAATAATAAACATGATTACAATTGTCAGTGTACAACATGCCCAATCTGATTGGGTCTAGAGCACCTACACTAACATTCTCCCACTTGCACTAGAGCCAATCACTCATGTATCTTATACTTGATGATCGAACATGACTTTCATGTTTCTCCTGGGATAGAGCTTTAGTCAAGGGATCTACGACGTTGTCATCCGTCGACAGTTTCTCTATATATGTCACTTCAACTGATAATCTCCATTATCATATGGTGATGTCGCAATACAAATTTGATCCGTTGATGAGACCGTGGTTCCAGCGCTTATGCGATGGCTCCATTGTTATCCCAATAACTGTTATTGGTTCAACAATGCTGGACACCACTTTAAGTTCATCAGTGAACTTACGGATCCATACAACCTCCTTAGCTGCTTTGAAGGTTGTTATGTATTCGACTTCAGTTGTTGAATCTGCCACTATCTCTTATTGGAACTCTTCCAACTCATAGCCCAGCCATATAGGCAGAATATGAATTTTGACTGCACATGATTTAAAATCATCATGGTCGAATTGGAAACTGGCATCTATGAACCCTTTCATGGTATGCTCTCATTCTCCATATGGCAAAAAACATATCTTTAGTGCTTCATAAGTACTTAAGAATGTTTTTCACAGCAATCCAGTGTTTCTCACCTGGATCAGTTTGATATCTATTACATATGCTCAAAGTATATGAGATATCAGGCCTTGTACATAACATGGCATACATGATCGAGCTAATAGACAAGGCATATGGTGCTTAACTCATCCTATCTCTCTCATCTTGTGTCTTCGAACACATAGCCTTGGAGAGATGTATTCCATGTGACATGGGAAGACTTCTCCTCCTAGAATCTTCCATGCTAAACCTCTTTAGTACCCTGTCAATGTACGTACTATGGGAGAGTGCTAGCAACCTCCTGGATCTATCTCTATAGATCCTTATTCCTAGAATATAGGCTGCTTCTCCCAAATCCTTCATGGAGAAAATATTTTGAAAGCCATATTTTAACTAATTGCATCATGGGAACACCATTCCCTATGAGCAATATATTGTCCACATATAGGACTAAAAGGACCACCACGCTCCCACTAACCTTCTTGTAAACACAAGGATCAACATCCCTTTTGTGAAAAATCAAACTTTTTGATCTTTTCATCAAAACATTGATTCTAACTCCGGGATGCTTGCCTTAGTCCACAAATGGACCTTTGCAAGTTGCAAATCTTATTTGCATGTTTATGAGTAACAAAATTGTTAGGCTGTGTCATATACACATCCTCGACCAGGTTTCCTTCAAGGAAAGCTGTTTTATCATCACCATAACCTAGAGTCAATGTCAGACATTGCCTCATCATAGGTAGTAGGTTCATCGTTCTCAGCTAGAAGCACATCTCCATGTGTCGAGATGAGAAATCCATATCTCTCTTGCTCACGACGAACCCTCATCGACCTATGAGGTTCTTGTGTAGAAGGTTGGGGAGTTGACACAACTTCTTGTGTCTGATCTTTCTCGGGTTCCTGGAGGGGAGTATTTGTTTGTGGTTCACCTCGAATCTTATTCGAGCTTAACATTCCTCCCACTAGCCACAACATCTAAGAATTCCTTCTCAAGGAATACCACATGCTTGGCAACAAAACACCTTTTGTTCATATGGGTGGTAAAAGTAATATCCATTTGGATATCCAACAAACAAACATTTCATTGATTTGGGTTTTAACTTATTATTGTCAACACGCTTGACATAAGCTTCACAACCCCAAATCTTAAGGAAAGATAGATTTAGCTTCTTTCATTTCCATATCTCATATGGAGTCTGAGTAACTGACTTACTTGGAACCCTATTCAAAACAAAGATCGTGGTGAGGAGTGCGTATTCCCAAAATGAAATCGGGAGTTCAGTGCGACTCATTATGGACTAGACCATGTCCAACAAGGTCTTATCCCTCCTTTTAGACACAACATTCATCTCTGGTATTCCAGGTGAAGTCCATTGTGAGAGAATCCAATTCTTCTTCAGATGATCTAGAAACTCACTGTTCAAGTATTCACCACCTCGATCTGATTGAAGTACTTTGATACTTTTCCCAGTTTGTTTCTCTACTTCAAATCTGAATTATTTGAACTTTTCAAAAGCCTCAAATTTGTGTCTCATAAGATACACATAACCAAAACATGATCTATCATCAGTAAAGGTTATGAAGTAAACATAACCACCTCGAGCTTAGGTGGATATGGGCCCACACACATTAATGTGCATAAGCCCTAGCACTTTTGTGGCCTTCACTCCTTTTACTTTAAAAGGAGACTTAGTCATTTTGCCAAGCAAACAAGATTTGCAAGCACCATATGATTCATAATCAAATGTGCCAAGATATCCAACTTTATACAAGTTGGATGTGCGAGTCTCATTTATATGGCCAAGGCGACAATGCCATAAATAAGTGCTATTTAAATCACCTGATTTAAGTCGCTTAATATTTACGTTATTTATAGGAGTATCAACATCAAGGACATACAAACCATTACGTCTTGTTGTTTTACCATAAAACAACTCATTTTTATAAAATGAACAACTATTGTCTTTAAATAAAAATGAATATCCATCCTTGTCAAACAAGAATTAGAAATTATATTCCTAGTCAAACTAGAATTGTAGTAACAGTTATGTAATTCCAATACAAGCCTTATGGGCAATATTAATAAATAGGTTCCTACAATTAATGGAACAACTTTTGATCCATTTACCACGTGTAGGTACACTTCTCCTATTATTAATCTCCTCGTACTCCTAAGCCCATACACGAAAGTGTAAATATGAGCACTAGATCTAGTATCTAATACCCATGTGGACTGATCAAAAGTAGATAGATTAATTCCAATAACATAAATACCTGAAGTGTCATGAGTAGAACTCTTCTTACTCTATACTTCTCGATTTATCACAGTGGAGAAAGATTGCATCCTCTTTGCCCTTTGGGTTTTAGTCTTCTGGACACTTCTAGATTGCGCTATGGAAGAACTTTTCTTCCTTTTGGCTTTCTTACTCTTGGGCTTGCCCCTGTGCGCCTTGAGCCCTTCAACTAAGAGAACACTTCCCTTGGCTTATAATCAATTTTAGGCTTGGTCCCCTTAAGTATGGACAACCACTCTCTAAGAGTCTTTTCCATAGTCGTTAGGGAGGGATTGTAGCACCAAATCTAGGGTAAGTTTTAGCATCCATACCCAAGTTCAGCTCCAGCAACCTATTGATAAAACGTATCATCTCCATGACATGCTTCTCAATAGATGACCCTTGAGCCTAGCCATGATCTCATAGGCATCATAACTCTTATGTTGCGACCTATGCTTCGGGGTCATGGCAGCCAAGACGATATACCAAGTGATGATCATATCACCCTTGTGCATCGTCCAGGCCTAATGTGCTACTATTTTCTTAATTGGATGCTTCATAAGAAGAGATCTCTCTATCGCATAGAGAATCTTTATCATGTGTGAGGACTATCCTCAAGATGATCTCCCAATCATAAAAATTAGTCCTGTTGAAGATATTATTGCCCTCGAGTATTGATCTTATCGATATGTTTCCAGACATTCTGGATCAACAACTGAATAAAGATATTATTATAATCATATTGAATTACGAAATCATAAATTGCAAGAAGTAACATTTTATGATTGCTCCCACTATTTTCTACGAGTTTGCCACCCTCAAGACATAACTCGGGAAATCCCGTTGGAAGATTTCCTAGCGGGCTAGGATCCCATCTCCCCTCGTACAACCTTGAGTGACTCAACAAATTGTGCTAGGATCGATTAGGTAGGTACTTGCTACCAATTGTATATCCATGCAACTCCTAGATTCATTGGGTTGACAACTCCTTGTCAAGCACATCTTATGTGACTCCCAATCTTTGCCTCTATACTCAGTAAGGCCTTGAGTGACTCAACAAACCCCACATTTCTAGTTAAGTCTGACCCATCATTCAGGGACATCTCATGGCCCATGAAGCATAGGAATCATAGGTGACACATGATCTTGAGTGACTCAACAAATCAAGTGCCAGCTAGAAACCTAATGCTTCATAATGATGGAAGGCAAGTTGGCTTAATATTAATGAGAGATTTATTATTTATTTACTTAGGTCTCATCACATGCAATTAATCAAATTAGTAATGCATAATAAACGACTCAAACCGGTGTATGGTATGGATAACTACGGCTAGTCCCCTCGAGCCATAGAAGGGAAGCTAGCGGGTCAAACCTAGGTGAAGAATCACATCTTGCTTCATAAGCACATTCTTCAAGCCTTCGTTGGTCTTCGAATCTTGTCTTCAATTTAGCTCCATCTCTTGCTTTTCATACAAACTATAACTATTGCTACTCTATTCTATTCTATATACATTACATAGAATCAAAAACCCCGAGTTACATTCGGGGGGAATGAGATGAGAAGATAATGTATATCAGAGTATAAGAGAGGCAGGACACGCAGACCCTATTTCAAAAACTAAATTTACAAGCATTCATTCCCAACAATAAGATAAATGGTCGACTCGATCCATACCATACACCCATGCAATCAATCACATTGATTCATTTAGATTATGTTAATTAATTGTCGCATCTGTTTCAATCTTAATGAAACGTTTTCAATAAATTGAAAATTTTTATAATTTTGGAAAAAAACAAAATTATTTTAATTGTGTTGGGCTTGGGTTCCATCTATTAGTCTAACTAACAAGGCTCAACAGGCCTTGGATCAACCAATGTATGTCAAACATACACTAGCAGCCCAATAATTAAAAATAATCCAATTAACGGCCCTGACCCAATTTTAATCATGGCCCATAAGTGTCATACACTCATGGATCGGATAAAAATAATAAAAATAGCTAAACAATTTGGCCGGACCCACCAAAGGGAACGGAATGCACTGGGCCACCGAAGGGTAGGCCCGGGTGCTTCATGTGGACCCCGGGGAAGGGTTAAATCAAAGTCCGAGGGAGCGGGAGGGGCCGGGAGGTGGCTGGGCAGTATGTCACACATGCTGCTAGCCCAAAAAGGGCCAATGGCCGAGGCTGGCGCGCGCATGGGCCGCGCCTGGCGCGTACGGCCATGCTTGGGTGCGTGCAAGGGCGGCTGGGGGGGGGGGGCGAGCGCGGGCCA
Source organism: Diospyros lotus (assembly GCF_014633365.1). Lineage (NCBI taxonomy): Eukaryota > Viridiplantae > Streptophyta > Magnoliopsida > Ericales > Ebenaceae > Diospyros > Diospyros lotus. Next base: position 22,451,564 of record NC_068342.1, read on the forward strand.
CTGGGCCGCGCGGGTCGTCCGCGGGCGCGCGGGTTGCACCCGCGGGTCTCGCCCACTCCCAGCCGCTGCACGAGGACGCGCGCAGGCCTGCCTGGCCATGCCTGTAAGAAGGATGCGCGCGTGCGGCCGCACCCTGTCGGGCCATGCGCACGCCCAGGCCATGCCCAGTGCGCACGGGCCCAGCTCGGCCGCGTCTTTCGACGCCCCGGTGCATCCGTATGCACCCCGAACCCCATTTCACCCTTTTTCGTGTCATACACGATCTTTTGCCCTTCACCCAAAAATGTTTTGCAATCCAAAAATATAAACGCAACAATTATTTAATTATTTCACAAATAACAACATAATCGAATCCGCATGTAAGGAATTGAAATATTTCGACGATGGCTCTGATACCACTGAAAGTAAAGTAAGATCGCTACGGGGCAAGTAGTGTAGTTCAAAATTTTGAACCTTACCCCGACCCTGGCGATTGGATCAACGTCGAAATCAAAACATTCACAAACAAATAAATAAATCTAACATTTAGATTATCGAGTCGTTCGCAGATTTGAGCCGTTCAAGCGTCTGGCCTCTAACTTGTGATACGCGAGACGCGTCCATTGGCAAGGAGAGCAGAATAGGAGTGCTAGCTCCTTCTCCTTTGCGCGGCTGTGTATGGACAGAAAAGAAGGTCCTCGTTTCGTATTGATACCAAAAGAAACGGGAAGAGTGAATGGCAATACATTTTTCAACTCTTGAAAAACGACACCAAAAACTCTCTTCAATTTGGGCAACCCATAAATAGGTATTTATAAGGAGCTCTAAGGTTTCTTAAACCCTAATGGACATGGCCCGGCCCATTTAATTTAGTCCAATTAGGAACTTAATTAAATGGGTTTATTCTAGTCCAACTAGGAATATAATTAAATGGCCCAATCCTTTTATAAGTTTAAATAAAATATTTTGGCCCAAATCTAATTTAAGCCCAAACATAATATTTAATATTTGGTCCAAATCTAATTCGGTCCAAATATAATATTTAATATTTAATATTTAATATTTGGCCCAAATCTAATTTAGTCCAAATATAATATTTATTTTAATATTTGGCCCAAATCCAATTTAGTCCAAATATTAACTTAAGCCCAAATATATTTTATTTCCTATTTGTCACTCCAACAAATAGAAAATTATTAAATTAGAAACTCCTTCCTAATTTAATCAATTGCCATTTTAGGAAACTCTTTCCATTATGACGACTTATCGTCATATCGACGTCATTACGTCTATTTGTTTTTTTAACGTGAGAACCTACGACGGTAAAACTTCTTGCCGAAATGTCCCACTTAACCATACGTCCACTCTCCTAGTTTAAGTCAGGGACCGTGCCTATTGCGTATGACTCATTAGGCTTCCGAATATGTTGGCAATGTGTTGGTACAAACACATAAAACAAGATTGGCCTCTAGTGTAACGCCCCGCTCCCACTTACGGGTGTTACTCATGAACAATCGCCGAAATTGTCCACCTGCCTGGCCTGTGGCGAAGGGTGAACCATGTTTCAAGACGAAACGCCCTAGGTGGGAACTAGGCTCGTCCTTCCCTTCACAGAATCCCAGGATTCGCTAGCAGAATTGGGCTTTAGCCACACCGCATTGGCTATAAAGAAAATCTCCTTCAGGCGCCCAATCGCCATATTTTTTTTTTTTTTAATTCTTTTCCATTCAAGAATTTTCACCGGGCTCCATAAAATCACCATTTAAAAATCAATCCATTGATTGATTACCAAATTTGGAGGAAAAACTCATATTTTCAATTTTTCAAAATTTCGGCATTTTCTCTTAAAATGCCCGAAAAATCCCTTTATTTTTGAAATTTCCTCCGGGGCCCAAAAATCAATAAAGAAATGCCCCAATTTCTCCCAAAATTCCAATTTTTTTAAAAAAATTGGCCTGCGGGGCCCGCTGGCCCGCCCGGGGCTCGAGCAGGGCCCCGCTGGCAGCTAGCCGCTCGGCAGCGCGCCTGCCCGCGCGCCTAGCCGTGCGAGCGCGCCCGCGCTTGCCCGCGCGCGCGCGCCTGGCCGCCCGCGCATGCGGCCGCCCTGTGGCCTGCAGCTGGCTGGCAGCCCTCTGCTCCTCCAGCTGCCTTCCACACTTCTTTCTTTTTCTTTTTTTTTTTCTCTTCCTTGGGCTATAAAACCCCAAATTTTCCAGAATTTAAAGTGAATAAATAAACTTCATTTTCCTTTAAATTTAGCCTCTTTTTCTCCAAAATTAAGGCTTAAATTTATGCTCTTAATGCTTCCACAACAACTCATATCAAAGTGAGGTTTTTGCCTGGGCTTCAACATGCCATAAGCCTCAATCTCATTCACTTAAAAAAAATCAACACTTCAAGAAATATACACTCATTGACTTAGGCTTAAACAAGCCATTACCAACCCAATAAAATTTACATCTCATGAATCAAACACAATAACATAAGCTTCCATAAGCCATACATTTACAACAAAAATAAGTAAACAACATGAGCTTCCACCCACAAGCTTGCCACTTTTTCTTCTCTCTTTTGACATAAGAACAACCTACAAGGGGAGGATAAAACCTCATGAGCTCAAAAGCTCAGTAAGGGTGCATATGCAAAGTAAATACAAGCATAACAAGTCTATGTAATGCAAATGCATGCAAGCATGGTTAGGTCATTCCATCCTCACAACCCAACATGGTTTGAGGCATCAACCTACCATTTCTTTCCCACCCCCATGGCCATAGGTCTCATGAACAAATAAAGCATGCAAAAAGATACATAAAAGTCTATGCAACCTACTTACAATGCAATGCAAGGCCACCTCTACATGGGGCCATCCCTTACCTTATTCTTGAACCTCCCTATCTTTATTTCAAGAGAGCTTCCTACACCATTTTCTCCCACCTAAAATGGCATTTCTACTTGTCACTCACTTTAAATACAAGAATACTAAATAGAGAAAAGAAGAATGGAACATACCTTGGTTGATCTTCATTTCTTCTCCATTCTTTCATTTTCTCCCTTTCTTCTTCTTGGAAGACAACTCTTCCTTCCTCTCATTTTCTTTCTTTCTTTGAAATGGCAAAACTTGAGACAAGGGCTTACTTTCCCTTTAAATACTACTCTTGTCTTGAAATCTCAATTTCAAGACTTAATCTTAGCCCTTGATTTCCATTTGCTTTTTGAAAGAAAATCCCAACCACACAAGAAAGCACAATCCATGTGCTTTGGTCTTGATTACTCTCATCCATTGGATTTCCTTTGTCTTTGCAAGACTTCATCTCCATCATTAAAAGAAAGCACACTTTTATTAGGATGGCAATCCATGCCATTTCTTCTCTTTAAATCCCCACCATAGGATTTATTCTCTAATTCAAGAATACATCTCATCCATTGAATTTTATATTTATTTTCCATTTAAATTAATGGGACTAATTTCCACCATCATATGAGAGACTACTTGAAAGACATAATCCCTCATTTTTCATTTAAATAAATCACACCATTTTCCAAGCATTAATGGGTGACCATTTTCCCATTTTCCATTTCATTTATTTAATTCACCATAATTTCAAACATTAATGGTGACTATTTTCACATTTCATTTGGATTTTCTTTAATCCAACACCATAATGCCTCTCATTAAATGCTTGAAAGACCAATTATCCTTTCTTTTTGCATTTAATTTAAATCATTCTCCAACTCATAATTCTACATATATATATATACATGCTCCCACATTTCTTATATATATATATTAATTTCTCTCAAATTCCAAGATTATGCCAAGTGTCACTCCAAGACACAAACTTGGCTTCCAATTCTTGATCTTGGTCATCCATGTGGCAATACCACATTTATTTACCAATTTAGGGAAAAATAATTATTCTCCTCAAATAATTTAATATCCACCATTTTTCCTATTTTCCATAATTAATTTCCTTTATGGAATCACTCCAAATCACCAAAATTCTCATTTCATGAATTATTAATCCCATATCTCCACATAAACACAAATTTGGGATTTAATTCACTTACTCACCTAATTCCACATAGGAATTATTTTCAATTTGCCAAAATACCCTTTTATTGGATTTTCCTATCCAAATTACCAAAATACCCTTCTCATGGGCATTCTCAATCTCAAGGATCATCACTTTCTCAAGGGCATTTTTGGAAGTTTACTTACTTCCTTTCCTGTTCTCTTAACACTGGTTACACCGGGTGTTACATTCCACCCTTCTTAAAAGAATTTCGTCCTCGAAATTCACCTTACCATAATCTCCTGCCTAAGATAATCGCATTCTCAGGCTACATGGCAAATTCTTGTGCTCGAGAACCTCATAGCCTATTCATTTCTCACATTTACCTCGGGTTACACCTACCTCAAGGCTTTGCTTTAGGATTTTGATCCTCCGACTCTCGAGGACATTCACCGATCGGATACAGCTTTGGCCCCCCGCCAAGCCGCACCTTTGGTCGCTGGTATCGCTTATTGCAATGCTATCCATCTATAGATGGATTTTCTCTACCGCGAAGCATCACTTTGCTGTCCACTTCCCATTTTCCATCAATCAAACAACTTTCACTAACATTGCTTCACTGATCAGTCTACCACGGTTTTACGCCGATCACACACGGCAACGTTTCACACTGCCAAATCACATGGCCACGATTTTACGCTGGTCCAACCAGCAACGTTTTAGCACTTATCATCCACCGCAATGTCTCTTTTAGTGCCCACAAGACACTCTGACACCCATTCATCGTGGCATACCGCCATTATCACACGCACGCATACCCTAAGTTGATCCTCATGGCAACCTCTCATTACCGATCAACTTATCGTGCTAGCACTACATGGGAAGCACCTATTTGGCCCACCTTACCAACTTCGACTATTTTATACATGGTCTTCTACCTTGACCAGCCGACCCTCATTTTCGATATGATTACGCAAAATCAACATACCTAACACCATGCTAGGTAATTACACAGTTCAACCATACGTGCATTACCCGAGTCCAACTCGAGCTTAGCGATGCACGCACCATTACAATCTCACCTCGAGCTTAACCATGCTCAGGCCACATCCTTCTCCCAACTAGGAGTTCTTCGCATTAAGCACACAAGGTACTTACTAGCCGATATCAGATGCTAGTAGGGGTCTCTTACCCATACAAGGGAACTCTTCGTTGAGCAACCCCCCTTCGATACCTTACCCAATTCAACTTTTACAATTATGTTCCCATGCTAGGCCTTACCTTGGCTACTTACCCTACCATTGCGCTTAGGGTCGTGGAACCTTTAATCAGCCCTCGTCATCACCCACGGTGCGTGGCACAAGTGATTGGCTTATTACCATCTGCACAATCACTTATGCATCGCACCTGTAGGATGACTCGTGCCTTTGGTCCCCACCACAACAAGCTATCATGGTTACACCCCCACTCTTGTAGTGGTCTTCTAGCCAAATTTTCTCGCCCAGCTTCAATTTCATTAGGACTTTTCAAATCTCCCCATTTCTCAACAAAGCCTCTTACTCTTGAGGCACGAACTTTCAGCCATCATACATCAGGTTCATTCTCAACCCGTAATAGACACCTGATTTAAACCATGCATAATGGTTCCTCTTGTCCTCCTTGGCAAGGACATCACCATGACAGCAACAAATTTTCTCCCCCACGATCGTTGCATTTCAAAATTCATCGATACCAGCCTTCATGGCCATTCGCACTCGGCTTCAAGGTCTTACCATGCACGATGGTTACCTTTGACCTTCCTAACAACTTCTTTTCCCTAATCGCGACGACGACACCACCATGCCATCACAAAAGACTTGCTGCTCTTTGAATCTCACTGGTCACCACAACCAGCATGACCCTACTCTTAGGTCGCTTTCTTCACATCACCTTTTATACATCCAGCACCTAGCTAAATCCCTGAGAGACTTTGGCTTCTCCCGGATTTCTTATACACTTTGCTACAGCTAACTCACACCTCTCGGTGAGCAACCACATGGCTCTAACACCACAATAGCTTCACTAGCCGATTTCCTTTCACAACCGTTAACCTTAGACACGAGGTTAACTCTCATCGATTGCCCACACACTAAGGCATCCCTTTAGCTGCATCACTCACAGCCATTAGGTGATTTCATCACCTCAACACTACTACTGGAAACTAATCTCGTCCCATAAGCTCTTTCTTCGAGCTTTCTTTACCCATTGGCGACATCTTAAATTCGCCCTCATCTTTCGACTAACTAACTAGATTAGCATCTGCCGGATCGCCCGACTTACAACCAGCACAACCTTCCTCTAGGCACTACACTTGCACTAATCGACTATCGCTTCGATATAAACTACACCCATTGGAAATCACCCCCGCTACTCTTGTGGAATTCACGCTTCCACTTGATGCCGTAGGACTCACCTTCCTACTCAGGCACTCGCCATTCGCTAGCTTTTCCCCGGGTGATCTTTCCTGATGAAGTTGTAGCGCCTTAAGAAGTTCCTCCCACACTATTGCCTCATGTGCAACTTTTCTTGGGAGAACATCTCAAGTTCTACCCAGGTCACATTTTAACACTACCACTTATAGTCCTCATTATGGAGCAACATTCCTTTAAGCAACACAATTCTGCCCTGTCCAATCATCTTTTGTCACCTCGGATCTCCTTCTCAAAAATTCACCTAGTCTAACCACCAGGAACCGCTACACCTTTATGTTGCATACACGGCAACCAACAAGGCCTTACCTCATAGTCCTTGAGCCTCACGCTCCCAATCATTGCCATCAAGTGCTACCACCTGGCAACTGACCATGTGTCGTCAACTGGAAACCTTCCAGTGCCACATGAGGACACTTCCTCATTTCACATCGACACGACCCGAACTGACACCAGTCTGTGCAATTGCGCACCTTCACAGATTTCAAACCGTGCCTTAGCTACATGTTTAGCCTACCACAACTCACTTTACTGGGTTAGAGATCCCTTTATTCGAAGCCTTCACGCGCTTCAATAATCCCAACTTATGGTTAGCTTCCAACTCGTAAGTCCTTCCCTCCACGGCACTTACGTAATATTCTCGAGCCATTTACCGACTCCACCAATCGATCCTTCTTCTTGCATCACCGCAAGGTCTCACAGGGTTCATCATCTTGATTTACCCGATCAACTTCGATCAAATTAACCACCACTGCGTTAGCATTCTTTAGCAAGGAGCATCGCCACACCTCTTGTTATCACACCACAAGATATCACTCCTTTCAATTCACAAACCTTTTTGTTGCTTTGACACCAAAAGCACTACCACCATACTTCAACCCTTACGGAATTTTAAGTCTAGCCTAGGCATAACCTACAGCATACCCCAGGTCTTCGGCGTCTAATCGTCTCTACTACAGACGTGTTATTCCACGTAGAGGGCTGCAGTCCCTCCTGTGGACTAATCGTCTGCATCCAGTGGTCCCTAGCATTAGACCCGTTAACGATAGGCATCAACCGTAGCGTTATTCCTTGGCTAGACCCGTTTCCTTTCCCCGGGTTTCTTTCTCAAACATCTCATAGATCTTTAGTCCTTGGCCATCTGCATAGTCACTGTGTTGTCCTGTGCTTCGAGCGCGCCAACACCTGGTCACCATCGTCGTGTCACTCCCATACATTGGCCCAACACTGGTTCCCTATCGTATTGCCCTGTGCTTCGGAGAGTCAACACCCAATCACGTGTCACTCCCATACACTAGCCCAACACTGGTTCCCCATCGTATTGCCCTGTGCTTTGGAGAGTCAACACCTAATCATTATTACTGTGTTGTCCCTTACACTAGCCCAACAACAGTTTCCTACAGCATGGCTCAAGTCCCACTCTGATCTGTTTCGCATCCCGTAGTGTGACTTTCAGCCTTCCAGTCACACTTCTGATATCGAACCCGGCATGACTACCTCGCCACGCTCGCAGCCACTATCCTTACCAGGCTTCCTACTCGGTAAAAATCTATCGGATCATTACCACGTTCTGCGATTCCTCCTTAGGACTACTCTAAATATCGTATCCTTTATAGGAGATTCTCGGTCTCACCTGACCAATTTTTCCTAAGGTGTTGCTCCAGATCTTCAACATCCGACCGTCACCTGCAGTTCACTAAATCGCTCAGGCTCACGAGCCAACTCATTAGTCCTCTGCCACACGGTCCATAGTATCAAATTCGTCACACCGAGCTTTGCACCCATAGCATCAAAGCTATTTAAAGCCTCCCGAGCTACGATGGTTCCACTACCATCTTACTCGAGCCATCCCACTTGGTTATCCTCGCCTTGATAACCTCAAGCTTATACCATAAGCCCCGCTCCTCAGGACTTTACATCTCTTATCACCTAAGAGACTCTCAGACCACTTCGCATTTTGAGGCCTCATGATCTTACCCCACAAGATCATATTTCACGGCTCTTATTCAACATTTGGAAGCTCCAACTTTCCATGACAATGAACTCAAACCATCATGATTTATTTCATCACCTAGCTCATCCCAAAAGCTTGGTTATCAATGATCTCTCAGTCCACAACCGACACGTTGAGCTTACCTCAAGCTCCTGCACCCATAACCACGGAGCGCCTTGCATTACCCTCTAGGTAAATTGAGACCTCTCGTCTCTCCATGCACACTCACATATGAATTCAGTCACTACGCCCAGCTTGGCCTTCCGCACGCCTCGATCGGGCTTCCTTGACTTGGAACTAAAATTCTTGAGCTTTCACATTGCTCATCATGCCCTTGCCCACTTAGCATCCAAAGTTGGCATGTCTTGTGCGCGCATAGCCCATGGATGTCCGGCTGCCACTATTTACTACCCTCGGCCACACACCGTTCATACCCTTCATTGGGTGACCTCCGCGTCTCCCATCAAGGGTCTCATAACCTTAGGCATCATCTCGACCCCAGGCATCATAATGAGGGTCTATTCACCTCTCATCTCCCGACCTTAGGCGTCTCGCCTGACCCCAAGCGTCAATGAGAGTTTTAATTGGCCCCTCATCCATCATTCACATGAACGGTCACTTGGCCTTTCATAATTAGGACTCCTAATCCCATGGTTCCCACGCGCATATCTACACATGCCCAACTCCTTTATCCCAATTTTGGATTCCCTTGGATTCCAACTTGACTCGCTTGGGATTTCCAGTTCGCAGAAGCACCCGCTAGGGTCCATTTGCCACATATCTATCCTTTCTTAAGATAAATATTGTTTCTTCATGAAACCCACTAGGGTCCACTCACACCCTAGGCACGTCCCATCCAGGATCTCCATAACCATACGATCACCTCAGACCATATGCATCCCTTATGCATAACACACTCCCGACTCCCCTCGGAGTCTTTTTGCAAGCCATCAACGTCACGCCTACTCTGACCATGACTGGCATATACCTCACATGCTCGCTCTGCCTAGAGCCTCTTTACAAGCAACCTTAGCTTACTCCCTTCCTGGAGCTCGTCACACAACCTGTTGACGACTTCTTTGTTTGGGCTTCGAGCTAATCTCAGCCTTAGCTCACCCCAATTCAAGCACACAACCCTTAGCTCACCACCCATACGGAAACAACTCCATTCCCTTACACACGCTCGACCATATCCCCAACATAGGGATATTCCGCTAACCCATTTACGGATTAGATATACCTTGAGCCCTCCAGGCCCTTTCATGACTCTTGTCATGATTCCACTTCATGTCCCCACACGAGCCTCAACACTTCACTCACAAGGAAATCTTATCCTTAAAACGCTTCATGAACCCCCAAATTTCTACATTCGGGTCCTCGATACCAATCCCACACTTGGGCATTTGACTTTTCTTTGCTCCACCCGTATATCTTTTACGGCATATCATCTCAAACATGATATTTTCCCTATTCCTATAGCAGGAATATCCGAGCATTCCACTCGCATCACTACAGTCCTCCATGTCTCGACCCAACCCCTAGGGTCCTCGGTCACTTGTGGTTCTACTTCCAAGGCCTTCCGATCAACCTTCAACCACATTTCTCCAAGCATCTTCTACTTGATGCTCCAACCATGCTCTGATACCAAACTGTAACGCCCCGCTCCCACTTACGGGTGTTACTCATGAACAATCGCCCAAATTGTCCACCTGCCCGGCCTGTGGCGAAGGGTGAACCATGTTTCAAGATGAAACGCCTTAGGTGGGAACTAGGCTCGTCCTTCCCTTCGCGGAATCCCAGGATTCGCTAGCAGAATTGGGCTTTAGCCACACCGCATTGGCTATAAAGAAAATCTCCTTCAGGCACCCAATCGCCATATTTTTTTTTTTAATTATTTTCCATTCAAGAATTTTCACCGGGCTCCATAAAATCACCATTTAAAAATCAATCCATTGATTGATTACCAAATTTGGAGGAAAAACTCATATTTTCAATTTTCCAAAATTTCAGCATTTTCTCTTAAAATGCCCGAAAAATCCCTTTATTTTTGAAATTTCCTCCGGGGCCTAAAAATCAATAAAGAAATGCCCCAATTTCTCCCAAAATTCCAATTTTTTTTAAAAAAAATTGGCCGGCGGGGCCCGCTGGCAGCTGGCCGCGCGGCAGCGCGCCTGCCCGCGGGCCTAGCCGCGCGAGCGCGCGCCCGCGCATGCGGCCGCCCTGCGGCCTGCAGCTGGCTGGCAGCCCTCTGCTGCTCCAGCTGCCTTCCACACTTCTTTCTTTTTCTTTTTTTTTCTCTTCCTTGGGCTATAAAACCCCAAATTTTCCAGAATTTAAAGTGAATAAATAAACTTCATTTTCCTTTAAATTTAGCCTCTTTTTCTCCAAAATTAAGGCTTAAATTTATGCTCTTAATGCTTCCACAACAACTCATACCAAAGTGAGGTTTTTGCCTAGGCTTCAACATGCCATAAGCCTCAATCTCATTCACTTAAAAAAAATCAACACTTCAAGAAATATACACTCATTGACTTAGGCTTAAACAAGCCATTACCAACCCAATAAAATTTACATCTCATGAATCAAACACAATAACATAGGCTTCCATAAGCCATACATTTACAACAAAAATAAGTAAACACATGAGCTTCCACCTACAAGCTTGCCACTTTTTCTTCTCTCTTTTGACATAAGAACAACCTACAAGGGGAGGATACAACCTCATGAGCTCAAAAGCTCAGTAAGGGTGCATATGCAAAGTAAATACAAGCATAACAAGTCTATGTAATGCAAATGCATGCAAGCATGGTTAGGTCATTCCATCCTCACAACCCAACATGGTTTGAGGCATCAACCTACCATTTCTTTCCCACCCCCATGGCCATAGGTCTCATGAACAAATAAAGCATGCAAAGAGATACATAAAAGTCTATGCAACCTACTTACAATGCAATGTAAGGCCACCTCCACATGGGGCCATCCCTTATCTTATTCTTGAACCTCCCTATCTTTATTTCAAGAGAGCTTCCTACACCATTTTCTCCCACCTAAAATGGCATTTCAACTTGTCACTCACTTTAAATACAAGAATACTAAATAGAGAAAAGAAGAATGGAACATACCTTGGTTGATCTTCATTTCTTCTCCATTCTTTCATTTTCTCCCTTTCTTCTTCTTGGAAGACAACTCTTCCTTCCTCTCATTTTCTTTCTTTCTTTGAAATGGCAAAACTTGAGACAAGGGCTTACTTTCCCTTTAAATACTACTCTTGTCTTGAAATCTCAATTTCAAGACTTAATCTTAGCCCTTGATTTCCATTTGCTTTTTGAAAGAAAATCCCAACCACACAAGAAAGCACAATCCATGTGCTTTGGTCTTGATTACTCTCATCCATTGGATTTCCTTTGTCTTTACAAGACTTCATCTCCATCATTAAAAGAAAGCACACTTTTATTAGGATGGCAATCCATGCCATTTCTTCTCTTTAAATCCCCACCATAGGATTTATTCTCTAATTCAAGAATACATCTCATCCATTGAATTTATATTTATTTCCCATTTAAATTAATGGGACTAATTTCCACCATCATATGAGAGACTACTTGAAAGACATAATCCCTCATTTTTCATTTAAATAAATCACACCATTTTCCAAGCATTAATGGGTGACCATTTTCCCATTTTCCATTTCATTTATTTAATTCACCATAATTTCAAACATTAATGGTGACTATTTTCACATTTCATTTGGATTTTCTTTAATCCAACACCATAATGCCTCTCATTAAATGCTTGAAATACCAATTATCCTTTCTTTTTGCATTTAATTTAAATCATTCTCCAACTCATAATTCCACATATATATATACATGCTCCCACATTTCTTATATATATTAATTTCTCTCAAATTCCAAAATTATGCCAAGTGTCACTCCAAAACACAAACTTGGCTTCCAATTCTTGATCTTGGTCATCCATGTGGCAATACCACATTTATTTACCAATTTAGGGAAAAATAATTATTCTCCTCAAATAATTTAATATCCACCATTTTCCCTATTTTCCATAATTAATTTCCTTTATGGAATCACTCCAAATCACCAAAATTCTCATTTCATGAATTATTAATCCCATATCTCCACATAAACACAAATTTGGGATTTAATTCACTTACTCACCTAATTCCACATAGGAATTATTTCTAATTTGCCAAAATACCCTTTTTATTGGATTTTCCTATCCAAATTACCAAAATACCCTTCTCATGGGCATTCTCAATCTCAAGGATCATCACTTTCTCAAGGGCATTTTTGGAAGTTTACTTACTTCCTTTCCTGTTCTCTTAACACCGGTTACACCGGGTGTTACATCTAGCAAGGTGTCATGCCTACCCAATTATTCAGAAGGATTCATAATCCGCAAATAACCTTTCACGAGCATGGTTACCTTGTAATATGATCCTCTCGTCTATGTATCTTATGTGATCTCAAGTATGGCGATGTGTTGCTTGATAACGATCACATGAGTTTTTCTTCGGTCTTCCGGATATCTTCACTTAATTAGAAAGTAAATCAATAACTCCTTATTGATCTCTTTCACCATGGCCGTGGATTTAAAGTGAATATCCACCGAAGGCGCCTTAGATACATCATCCTCTATCAAGAGATAGACGAGTCCCATCTTGGTTATGCACCCATCTCCATAAGCCTCACGATATGCCCAACGATCGCCCACGTGCAGCCTTTATCTAGGCTCATCGAAACGATGTCAAAGCATATCGGTCTTCTTATGATTTGACCGTGACAACCTCAGGTCCAAGGATTAGTTACACCCATCTCGTATAAGAATTTCATCAACATATAACCAAAATGGATTCTCATGGCGAGTCATGTCCAGTGACACATTCTCCAACATTGGTCACCTATGTACTTGTCTAGGCATCCCCATGCCTATGGGTGTGAGACCCCCATTGCTATCACATAGCAAAAATATAGCACATACAAGTCTTACCGCAATTGTCAATGTCCATTCTTGACATTGCTACGACTTGGGACATTTAATGATGTCTAGAAACTGTGATGCATCATCTCACATATTTATAGATTAATCACAGTATACATCATATGGACTTCTATCTAGTTTCATTTGGTTATTACAATAATAACAAAAAACTAATAGAATGACTTCTTGTAAATTTGAACAACTCGTTATTCAAATAATAAACATGATTACAATTGTCAGTGTATAACATGCCTAATCTGATTGGGTCTAGAGCACTTACACTAACAAAATGAAGACCTGGAGCCTTATTTATAGAGACTCAAAAGGCAAAAAGCTGAAGCTGTCAGACGAATATAGAAAATAAAGAGCAAACACGCATAAATGATCTTTCGAAGATAAGCAAAATATGGCAAAAAATGCACTAAAATTTCTCGGTATCTTATGCTCTTTTACCCGATCTCTCGACTAAAAAAGCAAGGAACAATTGATGTACCTGGGAAAGTGAAGCGGATATCCGATTAAGCGTGAACCCCAATTTAATGGAAGAAAGCAAGGGCAAGGGGTCGAAGAAGACCCACTCGGCATAACCGAGTGGGGGGCCACTCAGTTAGCCGAGTGGCCTCACCCCTGCTCGGCACAACCGAGTGGGGGTCCACTCGGTTTTGCCGAGTGGGCTCTCGCCCCAATTCGGCCTAGCCGAGTGGGATCCACTCGGTTAGGCCGAGAGATCCCACTCGGGGCATGACCGAGTGGGGGGTCACTCGATCATGCCGAGTGACCCTCCGGCTCTGCCATTTTTCGCGGTCCACTCATTTGCAGCCGAGTAGACCCCCTCTCGTCATTAGGTGCTCAGTCGAATGGGCCCCAAGATCTCCAGAATGGGCCGCGAGATTCTCGCCGAGAATATCGCGAGGCCTCCCTCACCCTCCACTATAAATACAAGGTCCCCTTTCACTCACAAGGTACGCACTCTTGAGTTATTGAAGTATCATTTTTCATTTTCTCTCGAGATCTGACTTAAGCATCGGAGGGTTTGTGCGGGGAGCCCCACTCGCGTCCTAATGGTGCTCTCGTTTTGTAGGCCACTCGTCGCTTCAGGCCACTCGGTTATTCAAAGCCACTCGTCACCTTAGGCCACTCGGTTATCCAAGTCCACTCAGTCACCTCAGGCCACTCGGTCAACCTCAGGCCACTCAGTTATTTTGGGCCACCAGATCATCAGCCCCACTTGATCATTAGATCATCAGCCCTACCAGACCATCAACTCTGTTGGATTATCAGATCTAGACCTCTATCAGATGCAGTTGCTCGTTAAGATTCTTATCAGTGAAGGCACGACTCCCAAGACTTTTACATCTTGTTTTATTTTGGCATCAACAATATAAAATTTTAACTTGAAGAACTTAAATATTTTACAATTATATATTGGTGTAAATTTTTTAGCATCTAATAGTGAATAGAGAATACCAAGCTTGAATTTATAATTGAGTATACTTTAACATTTTATGTTTCAAAAAATAATAGCATTTATTTTAGAAAATTTAAAAAAAAAACTTTTTTATATTTTTCAATTAATTTTATAAAATTAAGAAAATTAAATTTTCTATTTTTCATGATTGAGATTCAAGTTCAACCATTAAATAAAAAATAAAATTAAAAAAAATAGAAAATAATTTTTAAAATGAACTCGATAACTTATAAGTGTTATATAATTGTTTTTATATATTAATTATTTATTGCTAAAACACTAAATGACTAATATTAAAGTTTAAATAAAACATTTAATTATTTTGAGAAAATTTTATTTGAATCAGGCTAACATGTAGGCATAACGAGCCCTGAGCCTAGCCAAACCCTCTACAATGGATCAGGTCTTGCCTGGCCCCTATCAACAGTGCCGGGCCGGGCGGCCACGGAGAGCCCGGCCCGCGGGTAGACATCTTTACCGGGAGAGGTGGGTGGGGTGGATAGCTGGCGTGGCGGTCATGGAATTGAATAGAGGGGAGGGAGGGATTTGACATTTACGTGTTGTTACTTTCGCTCTTGTTTGTCTTTATGACTTACTTGTCAATGCACAATTCTCAATGATTTCTCCTGCAAAGCGTTGAAATCTGGAGCCAGTGAGTGTCGTCCTCTCTCTTTTGTCACACTCAGACCTACTCTCACTCATCTAAACGAGTGCCACTCCTCTCACTCTATTCTTCCATCCGTGTTTATATATATATATTTATATCGAAAATGTATATTTTTATGATATTTATATATTAATATTTTTTATTTTATAACAATATATTAAATATTATTAAAATAATTATAAATGAATATTTAAATAATATTTTTATTTATATATATAGAGAGAAAAATCGTGACGATGATGGTGTCGGAGAAAATGGTGGATCCGTCGTGTATGGTCAAAATGACATAGTAGCACAATTTTTGGGCATCGTCAGAGCGTTTCAGACGCAAAATATTTTTTTTTTTATTTTTTAAAATTATCTTTTTTATGAATTCTAAATTTATTGTTGCCCACTTCCTTTATATGTTAATTAATGATCAAAGTGGAATTTTCGAACAGTATTTGGTTAAATAAGTCTCTGATCAAAGTAGATACTTATATTTAATATAATAATACAAATATTTTATATATTATAAAATATATTACATAATTTAAAAATAATATATATTTTTATATTATTATATAAAACACCCTATAAGAAAATGAAACCGACATGATGTGTTGACTTAAACCATCATCTTTGCCTAATTCAATTGCTTTCCGCCGTCGGCAGGGGGGTACCGTTATTTCAATTTCCCTGTCACGTCTGGCCCAAAGCTCGCCGGCCACGCCTATAATAAAGCTACTTAATTATTTTTTTATCCAAAATTTAAGTATTTTTTTTTAAGTACCTTCTTTAATGGGTAGTCCATACTTGACATAAATAATAAGGAAAAAACAGTAAAAAAATTAGAAGAGCAGTTCAATTATTAATTGGTAGCTCTCGATTAGTCCATGGAAGAAAGGGCTAGCAGTATGGGGAATCAAATGCTTAAGGAATCGCAATTATATATAATAAATGGGCACTACTGTAAAGTTAAGGATAGTTGATTTCTAAAAGTGGGTGCCAGGATAAGGAAAGCTAACAAGGGTTTGGCATGTTTTTAACTTCCTCGTTCACAAGTTAAAAAATTGGGTCTATTGGGGGACAATAAATGACCCTCTTGGCACATTTAATAAATTATATTTTGAACCATCTCAACCCAATCTCGACTCATCTCTCGTGCCTTAATCTCGACCCAACTCTCACCGTCCAATCTCGACCTGACCCTGACCCTAACCCTGACCCTGACCCTAACCCTATGCCAGCCTCTAGTAGCATCATTGCAGCCTCTATACTGGGTATCCGTACACCCTCTTAAATCTCATCCTAATTAATAATGAATTTCATCTACATTAATGAGGGTTCCATCTATGCCATGTTGCCATCTAAGAACCCTCACTGGCGTCAGATACTCAATTCCATCACCTGCAAACGCACAATGCATGCATGCAAGAGGACATCTCTTTCTCCTATATCAACCAGCTCTTTTCACAACTAAGTTATGTTATGCTCTCTGACTTACAGATACACTATCATTTCTTTACTCTCTTACTCACTCAAGTGTCGGAGTGGTTGTAGGCGTCAGCTGTTCCCTAGACGAACCCGTTGCTAGAGCCCGCTCCTTGTCGTTGTGATCCCGTCTCTGATGGCTCCCTTTGGTTAGGAAGGAACATTTGGCCTACATCGTGGGGCTCGATAAAACTTACCTACCCCATAATCTCATTAGAGCTTTTCAAGCCAACCCCATCACCTTACCATGCTGCGAACCAAAAGCACCTCTACCCAAAAGCCAAACGACATCTACCACCATCCAACCACCCACGCCCCTACTCACGCCGGCCCACCCCCAGCCAATCAAATAGCCGGGGTCATTGACACTATCTCTTGAGGTTTTACAGGTGGAGAGTCTAGCTTGATGTAAAAATGATGCCTCCGCACAGTAATGTCAATAGACAATACCGAGAAGAAGCTGAGAACAATGGCCCGACACCCCGTGATCCTCTTCACGGATAAGGACTTC
Organism: Diospyros lotus; assembly: GCF_014633365.1. Lineage (NCBI taxonomy): Eukaryota > Viridiplantae > Streptophyta > Magnoliopsida > Ericales > Ebenaceae > Diospyros > Diospyros lotus. The sequence goes on from NC_068342.1 coordinate 22,469,137, forward strand.
GAGGGCATTGATCAGAACCTCGACAATCCCATGGTAACCTCGGTCATCATCGCAAGCTTTTTGGTAAAGAAAGCCCTTGTGGACTAAGGCAGCTCAGCTGACCTATTATACCGTCAACTCTAAGAAAGAAAGGTATTTTCAAAATGGAGTTGAGACCATTCCACGGGAACCTAATTGGCTTTTCTGAAGAGCAGATAGGCATCAGAGGTTACATCGACTTGCTAACTTTATTTGGGACCCCCCTTATCAAAACAATCACCATACAGTACTTAGTCATCGATTGTCAAACACTATACAATGTGCTCATTGCCCGACCTTCTCTCAACATCTTGGGCGCAATAGTATCCACCCCCCACCTGGCCATGAAGTTTTTAATGTCAAAAACCAAGATCGGGGCCATTCATGCTGACTAGAAGGAGGCTTGACAGTGCTACCAGGAAACCTCAAGGCCTGGAGTCCCAAGCCTAACAAGGGCGATAAGAGAAACGAAGCCCCCCACAGTAGTAACCAAACAGTAGGCATCAACAGCCAGGGCCTACATCACCGTGTGCATGCGGCCAAATGGGACGCACAAAGTAAACTCTCAAATAGTCGTCCCCAGCCCACAGAAGAATTTCATCCTGTAAACTTGGGTCCTAGCCCAAAACAAGTCATCCATATTGGTTCTACATTGCCAAGCGAACTAAGAGAGAGGGTCATCAACTTACTCCGGCAGAATGCCGACCTCTTCGCTTGGACACCCACTGGCATGCCCAGGATAGATCCGTTCATCATCTGCCACAGGCTGGCACTAGATCTAGAGGCCAGATCCATTGCTTATAGAAAAAGAAAACTAGAAGAAGAAAGACGGCATGCGACCGCTGAAGAAATGGAAAAACTCCTGAAAGCCAAGTTCATAAAAAAAGTTCCATGCACAACGTGGCTCGCTAACGTGGTCGTGGTAAAAAAATTCTAGGGTAAATGGAGAATGTGTGTCGACTTTGAAGGATCATGACGAGGATACATAGCATGCAACGGAAGCGTTTTTAAATAAAAACTTTCCTCGTATTGATTAGAATCTAGGAAACTTACTTTTGCTTCGGATTACCGGACGGAATGAGGCGATGGGAGGAGGATGGACGGGAGCTTCCTCTCGTGGTGGAGATGACGGCTGTCCTGCAATCCTTCGGTTCCTTCGCATCAGAACTTGAACGTTCTCTTGATCTTCCAAGGTATGACTCAAACTCGTGGCCTCTCTTTCGGTGAAGAAGAGTAAAAATCAACTTAGATGAAAAACAACCAAGGAGAGAATATATATAGGGAGAACTCTAGGGTTAAAACCCTAGTGGGCCAAACCCTAGTGGGCCAAGTCCATTTAATTAATTTTCTAATTGGGTTAACCCAATTAATTAATTAAAAACTAATGAACTATTATTTTATTTTAGCCCAATTAATTATGGACCATTCTGAATAAAATAATTCTCTCTCAATGTAATTCACCCAACAAGCCAAATGTATTAAATAATACATGAGTTATATCGAGCTACCCCGGGGACCAAAAGACAAATTATTCACAACTACTAAAATGACCAAAATATCCCTGCTACCTAGTAGCTATATTTTGTCATTCTAAGTGTTCCAACTATCACCATATGGTAACACTGACCCCACGAATAATTTTGCATATGCCATGTCTTTGACCTACTAGTGTAATAACGAAAATACCCCTCTGCGTAACACCCATCATTTAGAAAGGAATAATGTACTAACACCTCTCTAAATGATTTCTACCATCCTTAGATCACTAGTCCAATAATCCGTGACTACTCGAATGTACTTGCTTATCACTAGGAGCTACCCAGAAGCACACACTCTTAAGTCACGTTCCCAGGGCCCTAGATTATTTGATTATTCTTGGACAATCACAAGGGGGTGAATCACAGAAACTATCTTGTATTAGTCTGTCTTAGCTAATTAGAAACCATACTCCCAACTCAAAAGGTTATTGATCTTTGATAGACCTCACCTACAGTGAATCTAAGAATATAGCTCTAGGTTCACTAGACCACCAACTAATACTCAAGTATTAGAGTACTCGTCCACATAGTAGCAGTGATAGACTAGCTCCATGATAATTAGTACTTTGTCATTAGCTTCTATCACAGGTCCACTCTACGCATTCCAAATGCCCTTGTACAATTAGAGTAAACGGACTGTTTACTGGCTAAGGCAAGCCATCCTCCATTAGGATCTATTGCACAATGATCTTATCATGATAGAATGCCCAGTTCTATCAAAAGATCAAGAGTAATATTTTCTTGCTTATTAAGTACCCATGATTCATGCCTAACTGTGAAGAACGACCCATCACATGAATCACTTACTTAATAGCATGGACACTTTTCCAACAATTAAATGCAAATAATATATGTGCCATAAACTGACTAAAAGAAACATCATTACCATAAATTAAACAAAACGTGTCTTTAGGGCATACATTTCCAACAGACTTCACCAACCTGAATAAGGCATGCCCAAAGGATTCATACCCGCTACCCAACATCGACCAGCTTATAGATACGACCTCCGGATACAAGTACTTGAGCTTTATGATTGCTTACTCCGGTTATAACCAGATCCAGATGCACCCCGAAGATGAAGAGAAAATGACGTTCATCACAGAGAAAGCCAACTTCTGTTATCAGGTCATACCATTCGGATTGAAGAATGCAGGTGCAACATATCAATGGCTGATGAACAGGTTACCACCAGGTTCGAGTCAGAGATGATGATATTTAAGGACTTATTTCAGGACTCGCTATGGATACTACGATTTCATGGTGATGCCATTTGGGTTGACGAATGCCCCAGCTATTTTCATGGATTTGATGAATCGAGTTCTGCATGAGTACCTAGATCGATTCATTATTGTCTTCATCGACGATATTCTAGTCTACTCACCTAATGTGGAGGGGCATACAAAGCATATTTGGTACTTTAGAGGCTCAGGGAAGAGCAATTATATGCTAAGTTCAACAAGTATGAGTTTTGGCTTACACATATTAGATTTCTAAGCCATGTGGTGTCTGGATACAGTATTTCAATGGACCCAAACAAGACTAAAGCAGTTATGGATTGGTCGAGACCTAGGATAGTGACAAAGATACGTAGTTTTCTAGGTCTTGCAGGCTAATATAGGCGATTCATCGAGGGATTTGCTCGTCTATCTTCTCCTATGACTAAGCTAACTAGAAAAGGAGAGAAGTTCAAATGGAATGACGTGCGTGAATGTGCTTTCCAAGAATTGAAACAAAAGTTGACTACTGCACCAGTCTTAGCCATACCAAGAAGTGGAGAGAAATATTCCATTTATAGTGATGCCTCTCATTCAGGATTGGGATGTGTATTGATGCAAGATGGTCGAGTTAATGCTTATGCTTCAAGACAATTGAAGAAACATGAGGTGAATTACCCTACTCATGATTTGGGGTTGGCAGCGGTAGTATTAGCATTTATGATATGGCGACACTATTTATATGGTGAGAAAGTTGAGATTTATACGGATCATAAGAGCTTACATTATCTCTTATCCTAGAAAGAATCGAACATGAGACAAAGACATTGGGTCGAGTTATTTAAAGACTTCGACTATGAAATTCTATACCATCTAGGAAAGGCTAACGTGGTAGCCGATGTTTTGAGTCAGCAAGGAGCTTCTATGGCTACAATGATGGTTCAAGAATGGAAGTTATTGGAGCAATTAAGTGCTTTATCTATTTCAACCCCATAGGATAGATCAGTTATGAGTTGTGCTTACATGAGAATACAATCTGAGTTATTTGACCAACTCAAGAACCAGCAATCAAAAGATGAAAAGTTGAAGTAGATTTTAGCAGATATTGAGAAATTTTCTCCTTTGGGATATACTCTATGGAGTGATGGTATACTCTTATTTCAGGAACATATTTGTATACCCGATGATGGAAATCTTAAGCAAGAGATTCTGAATGAAGCGCACAAGCCCGATATACTATTCATCTAGGTATTGCGAAAATGTACCATGACCTAAAGTGACAGTATTGGTGGAGTGGTATGAAGAAAGATGTAGCTAAATATATTACATAGTGTTCAATATGCCAACAAGTTAAAGCGGAACATCATAAATCCGCAGTTTTATTACTTCCATTACCTATTCCAGAGTATAAATGGGATAATGTTGCTATGGATTTTGTAATGGGATTACCCAGGACAACTAGAGAGTATGATGCCATATGGGTGATTGTGGATCATTTGACCAAATCAGCCCATTTTCTGCCTATTAAGAAGACTTATCCATTGAATAGATTTGCAAGAATTTATATTGAGGAGATCGTGAAATTGCATAGTGTTCCATCCAGTATTGTATCAGATCGAGATCCTCGTTTTACGTCTCATTTTTGGGGAGCTTTGCATGATGCACTAGGATTTCAGTTGAAGTTTAGTACGGAGTTTCATCCACAGACAAATTGTCAGTCATAGAGGACTATCAGGACTCTCGAGGACATGTTGAGAGTTTGTGTTCTAGAATTCCAAGGTAGTTGGGATAAGCATCTACCTTTGGTAGAATTTTCCTACAATAATAGTTTTCACTCAAGTATTGGAATGTCACCGTATGAGGCTTTATATGGGCGACTGAGTTGATCGCTGATATGTTGGGAAGAAATTGGTGATAGGGCTTTATTAGGTCCTGAAATTGTTGAGCAGACGTCAAAAAAGATTTGAGTTATCAAAGCAAGAATGAAAATAGCCCAAGACAGACAGAAAAGTTATGCAGACAAGCAACGACGAGACCTCGAGTTTGAGGTAGGTGACCATGTTTGATTGAGAGTCATGCCCATTAAAGGAGTTCGAAGATTTGGAATAACAGAGAAGCTTAGTCCCCGTGACATTGGTCCGTTTGAGATTTTGAGACAGATAGGGACTTTGGCATATGAGTTAGGTTTATCACCTCAGTTGTCCCATGTTCATAATATGTTTCACATTTCGATGTTGAGGAAGTATGTGTCAGATCCTCAGCATGTGATTGATTTTTAGACTCTAGAAGTTAGATAAGACGTGTCTTACGAAGAGATGCCTATCAGTATTCTAGAGCAAAAGGAAAAGACTTTGAGGAACCAATCAATTCCTCTTGTAAAGGTGCAATGGCAGCGACATTCATCGGATGAGGCGACGTGGGAACTAGAAGAAGAAATTAGGCGTCTTTACCCTTTGCTATTCAAGTAACCAGGCACGAATTTGGAGAACCAAATTTTTTTAAGGAGGGGAGAAATTGTAACGACCTGTTAGAGGGATTAGAATTTATTTAGAATTATTTAAAAGCATTTTTTCCAATTCAATATTTAATATGGCAATTTAGAGATTTTTAATTGAGAAATAGCACTTAAGGGTATTTAGTTATTTAAGAATTAAGTGTAAGGACATGATAGTCGTTTAAGAAGTTGTTATTAGAATTTAATTTCTAATTAGTGATATTATGAGTTGGCTTATCCTCATGTGAGGAGAAGTCTGAGAGGTCTCCAAGTTACAATAGGAGATTGAGATGGGCTTTTAGGGTTGGTCTCCATTATATATATATTCGTAGTGTTTAGTTTTTTTCTTCACGCCATGAAGAACAGAGAATTGGAGAAGCTTTAATAGTAATATTAGCATAAGAAATTTCCATCGAAGTCGTAGAAGTCAATCAGAGAGATTGAAAGGCAAGTATCTTCCCTATAATCCCTTCCATTATAGGTTTTTGTTAGTTCATTTTCAAGTTATTCAAGAACTCTTCTTTGAAGTTTCAGTATTTTATCAATAAACAGATACGTTTATATATCTATATATATATGCATATATAGTGAAGTCATGAGCAAGTAACTTTCTTGTAATCTTTAACTCAGGATTCATGTTTACAGTGATCTCAGAATATCAAGACTCTATGTTTTGGTTCCCAGTTTAATCAGACAGTATGTTCATGCACATATATATATATTCATGCAGTATATCAACGTACAGTGAGATATGATCAGCTATGTATAATTTTTCTCACAAGCATTTCCTTCCCAATACGATTGTTGATTCATCTTGATGTTGTTTTATGTCAATTGGGATTGTTCTCCCAAGATTTCTTTCGGAATGGTATAGTAATGCTAAGTTTTTTTATTCAAGATGTGATCTCTGTTATCGTAAGCTTTATTTCGTATGAGATTTCAGACATTCGAATGAGCCTTGTGTCATTCGAATGAGTTTTTATGGTATCCGAATGAGTTCTCAATGTTATTGTATCATTCGAATGTGTTCTTAAGGTTTTGAGTGTGTCATTCAAATGAGTTTTTATGGTATCCGAATGAGTTCTCAATGTTATTGTATCATTCGAATGTGTTCTTAAGGTTTTGAGTGTGTCATTCGAATGAGTTTTTATGGTATCCGAATGAGTTCTCAATGTTATTGTATCATTCGAATGTGTTCTTAAGGTTTTGAGTGTGTCATTCGAATGAGTTTTTTTGTCATTCGAATGAGTCCTTGAAAGATCCGAATGGCCTTTGTTTTGTATCATCTAGCATTGGAATGAAATTTCTGTCATTCGAATGGGGTACTATATCATTTGAATGTGTTGCAGTTTCTCATTCAAAATGCTTAAGCTTTGCCAAATTCATTCGAATGAATTTGAGAGTCATTCGAATGACACTAGTGTGCAAGTCCCTCACACCAAATTTCCATGCTCTATACCCAATTTTGCAACCAATATTGCCAGAAACTCCAAAGTTAAGCGTGCTCAGGTGGGAGTAGTGATAGGATGGGTGTAACACCCCATGTTGCTGCTGTTAAGAGAATGAGAAAGGAAGTGAGAGATTTCCAAAAATGCCATTGAGAAGGTGATGGATCCTTGAGAATAAGGGTGCCCTATGAGAGGGGGCATTTTGGTAATTTGGATAGTGAAGTCCAATAAAGGGTAATTTGATAAATTGAAAATAATTCCTAGGTGGAATTAAGTATGGAAGTGAATTAATTTCCCATTTTTGAATTTATGTGGAGATATATGGGATTAATAATTCACAAAGGGCATTTTAGTAATTTGGAGTGGAATTCCATAAAGGAATTAAATTATGAAAAATAGGAAAAATAGTGAATATTCAATTATGAGAGAAAATAATTAATTTTTTCCTAAATTGGTGAATTAATGTGGTGATGCCACATGGATGACTTGGATTGAAGCTTGGTAGCCAAGGTTAGTGTCTAAGGGTGACACTTGGCAAGCTTTTGTCCAAGATAATTGAGAGATTTAAATAAATGCAAAAGAAATGATAGTAGTCTTTCAAGCATTTAATGAGAGGCATGATTATGGTGAATTAAAGAAAATCCAAAAGAAATGGTAATTAGTCACCATTAATGCCTTGAAAAATATGGGAATTTAATTAAGTGAGAAAGGAAATAGAAATTCAAGATGATCCAAGGGTGGAGGATTATTCTTGAAAATGGGAAGTGATCTAAGGGATGAGATAAAATCCTTCAAGTTGGAATGGATTTCCAAGTGGATTGAAATGGTTTAAGAGAAGAGATGAGGTGGAAGGTGAAGATTAAATCTCCAAAGAAATCCAAGGGCTAGGATTTTGTCTTCCCATTAGCCATGGATTGTGTTTCCTTCAATGGCTAAGATTTATTTTTTAAAAGAAAAGTGAATGGCCAAGATTATTTTTATTAAATCCCATGGATTGTGCTTTTGGTGAAGGGCTAGGATTTATTCTGTTAAATCCACAAATATCCAAGGGTTAGGATCCATTCTTGAAAGTGGGGAAAATTAGTATAAATTGACAAGTAAGGAAGACTTGTCTTCCTTTGGCCATTTGTAGAAAGAATAGAATGGAAGATGAAAGAAAGAATGGGAGAAGAAAAGAAGAAGGAAAGGAAAGGAAGAAGTAAAAGGTAAGGATTCTTCTTTAGTATAGAAAATCCTTTTGTTTCTCTTGAATGGTGGCTTAGCTACCTTGTTTTTTTTTTTTTTTAAGGGTTTCTTGAGTAAGAAAATTGGAAGCAAGGAGGTTCCTGAAGCTTCAAAGAATGGAAAAAGGTAAAGGATAACCCCATGGGATGGTGGCTCGCAAGGTTGTAAGTATGGTTCATGAACTAATATGTATGCATTAGCATGTTGTTTGTGTTCATGGACTTATGGCCATGAGGTTGTGTGGGGTAGGGCAGGTTTAATCCTCAAACCAAGGTGGTTGTGAGGATGTGGAAGCCCTAACTTTGTTGTATTGCATGCATTGGCATCACATTTTATATTCATATTTATGCTTATTGTCATTGCACCCTTACTGAGCTTAATAGCTCATGAGGTTTTACCCTCACATATAGGTTGTCAAGGCATGAGAAAATCAAGAAAAAGATGGGATAACATGTGGATGCATGAGAATGAAGATTCAGGATCATTGTATGGCTTATGGAAGCCTATTTTTGTTTTTTTGGTTCATGTTGTAATAAGCATCATGAGTGGTTGTAATGATTATTTTTTTTTTTTGTAAGCTTTTTATGGAAAAAAGTAGGTATTTTGTTGTATGTATTGTGTGTATGAATTCTGGAAAATTTGGGTTAGAAAGCCCAAGAGAGAAAAAAAAAATTAAATGGAGGAAGGTTAGTGGCAGTAGCTAGGGCAACCAGGTGGCTCGTAGGGGGCCTCAGCGGGCAGCAGGCATGTGTGGGTGGCAGGTAGGGTGCGCGGGCGGTAGGTAGGGCGCTCGGGCTTAAGCGAGCAGCAAGCTAGGCGCATGCGGGCCCGGGGGCATGTAGCATCGAGCAGCATGCGCGGCCAACACAAGGGCGCGCGACCAGCGCCTCGAGCAGGCCTCGAGCACGCCAACAGGCCCCACCAGCCAATTTTTTTAAAACAATTCAAAAAAATAGGGATTTTGGGGGCATTTCTTGATTGATTTTGAGCCCCGAAGGAATTTATAAAATAAAGGGATTTTTCGATATTTTTGGAGAAAAATGCAAAAAGTTTTAGAAAATAAAAATTATGAATTATATGGAGCCTGGCGGAATTCTTGGAAAGAAGAAGAATTAAAAATGATGATTGGGCAAACTCAATGGAAATTAATAAGCCAAGTGTGATATAGTTAAAGCCCAAATCTGCTAGTTGATCTTAGGATTGAGGGAAGGGAAGGACGAACCCTAGTTCTCACCTAGGGCGTTTTGTGTTGAAACATAGTCTGTCCATCACAAACGGCCTAGCATGTGAGCAGTTCGGGTGATTATTCATGAGTGACACCCGTAAGTGGGAGTGGGGCGTCACAATGGGTGACCCCCTTGGGAAGTTTTCATGTTGCACCCTCAAAATTAAATAATTAAATAAATAAATATCAGTAAATTCTATAATTCAAGGGAAAATATGAGTAATATGTGGATTCTAATAATAGTAAGAATAGCTTGTGCATTTTATACTTTTGTGTGAAGTTATGACATGTTCAACATTATTTCGTGAGAGTGCATACATCTTGGTATGAGCATTGAGTATGACATTATATGGAGCATTACATATCGTGTGCCAGCATATATATGAGCATTACATTATGCGCGCCAGGCGGCTAGTCCGCGGGGATCCCACCAGTTTTAGTTTCAGCTCAGTTTATGAGTTGTCCGCTTGGTGGCCACCAGGGGGCTAGGGGCATATTGCCCACAGTATGTGCTTACAGCTTTTATGTTTGTAGGATTCAGATCAGTCAGGTATGTATTACAGCTATGTGGGCCTATAAGCCAAAGTTGCGTACTTGCATTTACTTTACAATTTATGTGCATTACATCTCGTAAATGCAACCTTCCAGTGATTATTATTTCTCTCAGTGTAATGACAGTTAGCATTTTTATGAGTATCGATATTTCTCGATCTAGCCTCAGTTATTCTTTCCATCTTATTACTTGCTGAGCTTTGTAACTCATTTTGTACTCTTCACCATTCTAGGTCCTAGTGGGGGAGTACCAGATGTGGGGCCTAGCAGCAATGGTCAATAGTGTGTGTACATGGAGCTGCTCAAGATTAAAGATGTCTGGGAGTTTCTTAGTTTATAGTGTTTATCAGTTTAGTATTAGTTTATATTTTAGTTGAAGGATTTTTCCTTAGACAGAGTTTATGGTTTTCAGTTATTTGACACAGAGTTTTATTTCAGTTGATTGAGATGTTTAGTTATGGTATCAGATTTCAGTTTATCAGAGAGTTTTATTTTATTTTATCTATTTTATCCGTAGCACCTATTCTCGAGCAGTTCTAGGAGAGGGGGTGTTACAGTCGAGGCCGAGCCCCTGGTTATTATCATTGCCGAAAGAATCCAGAGATTCATTTCGAAGAATATCATTTTCCGATATAGCCTCCCTAGAGTGCTAAGCTCAGACAATGGCACTCAGTTGACCAACAGCAAACTCCAGGACTTTTACCAAGAGCTCGGCATCTGCCAGGTCTTCACCTCGGTAGAGCATCCTCAGACCAACGGCCAAATAGAAGACGCTAACAAAGTCATCTTGGCTGACCTAAAAAAGTGACTAGATGGCGCCAAGGGCGCATGGCCAGAAGAACTTCCCATGGTACTGTGGTCATACCACACCACAACTCAGACCTCAATCATGGAAACTGCCTTTCAACTTACTTACGAGTCAGAAGCCAAGATCCTGGTCGAGATTGAGGAACCTAGCCCCAGGCGGCAACATTTCTGGGAAGACACCAATAATGAAGAACAACGAGTCGGCCTCGATCTTATTCGGGAAATTTGAGACCAGGCCCAAATTCATGAATAAGTTGCCAAGCAAAGAGCGGCTTGGAAATACAACAAAAAGGTTAAGCCCAGAAGATTTCAAGAAAGGGATCTGGACCTAAGGAAGATTGAAGGTCTAAGAAAACAACCCGCACAAGGAAAACTCAATGCCAACTAGGAAGTCCCTTACCGAGTCACCAACAACCTTGACAAATGAGCTTACCACTTGGACGAGCTCTCAGGAAGACCCGTAACCAGATCATGGAATGCGGCCAGCCTGAGGAAATATTATAGCTAAGCAACTATTTCCTTGTATCATTTAGATAAATATGCTTCCTTTAAAGACAACTATTCCTTTTTCTTTTATCACAAATCTCGAGTTACCTTAGTGTAATACCCCAGAATTTCTTGAAGTTATAAATGGCATTTAATGAAGGGCCTAAATAGAATTTTCGAAAAAATGAGACTATAGGGTACACTATTGCAGTCTTAAGCGACCGAATCAACCAAAGGGAGTACCCTAGACCCTAGATGGTTAAGGAAAATGGTATAGTAAGGACAAGTAATACAAGTTATGATTTTAGGAATGAAAAGAAGTAGGATCGAGAACAGTTTTCGGTATAACTGTCGATCGGGCTGAGAAAATCGAATCGACATAGGAGACGTCTGGAAGGTCAACGGAGCATGTTGGAGACCTATATTTTATGTGTAGAACAACCCTTAAGCAATTTCGGGTTGAAACGAATGGATTTAAAGTCAAAACGATCAACTAGACCTAAGTGCAAATTTCTAAATTTATCCGATGGAGGTTTAAACGATGGGTTTTCAGAAATTTCGAGGATGAAATGAGAAGTACAAAAATTGTGGGCCTTAGTGTAACAACCCGCTCCCACTTACAGGCGCCACCGGTAAATAATCGATCGGATTACTCACCCGACGAACCACAACTGAAGGGTTAGACTATGTTTCAACAGGAAACACCCTAGGTGGGAACTAGGCTTCGTCCTTCCCTTTGCTCAAGTCAGGAATCAGTCCCAACTTAAACAAGAAAAGTCAGTGGACTAAGACCCGAAACCCAAGTGAGCTTCACCTCTCTTTAGCTCACCTCACAGCAAGCCAGAGGTGACCTAGGCACAAAGCTAGCATAACAACACTTCGCTAAGTATTGGGGATTTATGAAAACATACCTCGCTAGTCTTTACTCGGTCTGAAACTCGGCTTCTCCAACTAAGCCATATACAACGAACAATCTCACAATCATTTATCACACTATGATGATTATAACAATTAAATACATTTAAAGCTCAACAACGTATACATTTACTCACAAGGGTATACATACATAACACCACATGGCTACGTACAAGAGATAATAAAATACACAACTCGGGCAACACAGCTAGTTGGCATAATAGCCTCCCAGCGCTATCCCTGCGTGCATCTGGACTTACAACATCTACACATGAGGTAAAACCTCATGAGTCATAAAGACTCAATAAGGGTGCAATGCATGTAAATATGAATATAAAGATGTTTATGTATGCCTAATGCACGCAAATGAGGCTAGGCTCACACATCCCCACAATCTACCAAGGTTTGAGGCATCAACCTATCAGCCCCCATAACAATAGTCCTTCATATGGCCACAGGTCCACTAGATCTCGCATCACGCAAGATATAGCCACTACATGCCAATGCAACATAAAAACATTATCAAACACATTTACCAACTTGCAAGGCCACCTCCACATGGGGCCATCCCTTACCTGGCTTAAAGCTTCATCTCTGCCTCGGCATGAATTCCAGCCTGAATCTCATGTTCCTCTAGGATCATTGCCCTCTCGATCGAACCTAGAGACAAACAGACAAAACCCCACCATATCAAACATTAGCCAACACCTTTATTTTTGCTTACACCGCAAAATCACCCATCAACACTATCTCCAACCAACACTAACCACGGCATGCACCAGTCGTCAATAAATTCCAAACAACCTCAACCCAGGGTTTAATCCAACAAATAATTACTCCACAACATCTCACATAAGCAAATAATTCAAAAGAAATAATTAATTACCTCATTCAATTTGGAAGGAAAACTTGGCCAATCGCCCACGCCGAGGTTGCCTCATTGACTGTCATCTCATGCTCAAAATCTCCATTTTCGAGCTTTCGACACGCTCCTTGGGCCCTAAAATAATTTCCAGACTTTTCCCCCAATTTTCTGGAATTTTCTAGGATTTTTCCTTATTTTTTTCTCCTTTATTTTATTTTCTTTTCCTTTCTTTCTTCCCGTGCGGCACTGTTCCCCTTTCTTCTTCCTCGCGCGCACATGGCGCCTGCGTGCTCGGCTGCTGTCGGCCATCGCCATTGGCCCTCCGCCAGTCGACGTTGCTCCAACTTGATCCGCCACCAGTCGACGCGCCACCGCCGGCCATTAGCACTTCCACCGCTAGCAGCCATGATCAGCCTCCTGCGCGCTGCCATCATTACCATGGCCGAACCAGCCTCCGCAGCAACCTCCGCCTTCGTCGGTTACGCCCGCCACCACTTGCTTCTTGCGCCTTCGTGCACGCCACCATCACAGCCATTCACGCTGCTCGAGCTTCGTGTGCCGCTGCTTCCTTTGCTGCCCGCGACCTCCTTCAAGCCCAGCCATAGCCGCTCCATCTCTTTCTCTCGCTATTTCTCTCGCTTTCTCCCGCGAGCTCCCTCACACTCTCGCGATCTCTCTCTCTTGCTCTCGGCTCCTCCCTCCCGAGCTCTTTGTTTTTTAATTTCAAAGACAACATGTGAGGAAGCTTCAAGGAAGCTTTCTCTCCCTTTACATGCACACAAAACAATATAAACATATATATATATATATTACAAATTTTAATCCCTTTATTTATAGATAATTACACTTAAGGAACATATTAATTACATTTAGGGATTTTATAATTGTACTTGGACCCTCCAATGCTTTAATTAATTACTCTTAAGCCACTCAAAATCTCGACTTATTTGAAATTAATATATAACTTTTACTCGAAAATACCAATTTCGTCTCTGCACCTACACGGGACTTCTATTCGACCTGAAATCAGGGTTGTCTTACTCGTAAAACCGGATCATCCCTAGTGTCCTCTCAGCTTCCCGGAGGTCCCCAACAACCATTTGGTACTGGCACCCTCTCGGGCTTATACAGAATTTATTCCGAGAATTATTCCTGGTCGGACCGCTTCCAGCGTCATTATCCTCATCTTGAGACGCTCATCAATCTTTTGCCCTATTCCTTGGACATCCAAGTCCCGAGGCACTCCCTGTCACCAATTCGGCAATTTTATTAATTAATTTCTCAAGTTTGACTTTCGGGCTTCCCGGACCGCCCGTGGTCCTAAAAAAATAATCCAAATTTATTTATTTTCAATACCATATAATACCGGGTATTACATTCCACCCCCTTAAAGAATTTCATCCTCAAAATTCACTTTACCATAATCTCTTGCCCAAGGTAATCACATTCTCGGACTACATACCAAATTCCCATACTCAAGAATTTCATGGCTTGACCATTTTTCACCTTTATCTCAGGTTATTCTCACCTCAAGGCTTCACTTAAGCATTTGGTCCTCCGCCTCTCGAAGACATTTACCAACCAAATACCGCCTTGGCCTCCAGCCAAAATGCACCACTGGTCACTGGTCATGTTTACTGTAATGATATCCATCTCCTGATGGTTTTTCTCTACTTCGAAACATCGCTTTGCAGTCGACTTCCCATTTTCCCATCGATCGAACAAACTCTCATTAACGTTGCATCATTGATCAGTCTACCACGATTTTACGCCAATCACACATGGCAACGTTTCCCACTGCCAATCACACATGGCCACGATTTTACGCTGGTCCGACCAGCAACGTCTTAGCACTGATCATCCACTGCAATGTCACTTCAAGTGCCCACAAGACACTCTGACACCCATTCCATGGCATACCGCCATTAATCACACGCATGCTTAGCTTGAGTTGATCCTCATGGTAATCTCTCATTACCGATCAACTAACCATGCTAGCACTACATGGGAAGCAACCATTTGGCCCACCTAGCCAACTTCGACCATTTCATACATGGTCTACTACCTTGACTAGTCGACCATCATTTATCAATATGATTAAGCATACCGGACATACCCAACACCACTCCAGACAACTCATATTTTAGTCATACGTGTGCTGCCCGAGTCCACCTCGAGCTTGGCGATGCACACATTATTACATTCTCACCTCGAGCTTAACCATGCTCAGGCCACAACTTTCTCCCAACCAGGAGCTCTTCGCATAAGCACACAGACTACTCTGGTCTTCCTTTCTGGCTGATGTTACACGTTAGTAGGGGTCTCATACCCATACTAGGGAATTCTTCACTGAGCAACCTGAAAGTAAAGCAAGATCGCTACGGGGCAAACAACGTAGTTCAAAAATTTTTGAACCTTACCCCGATCCCGGCGATTGGATTAATGTCGAAATCAAATCATTCACAAACAAATAAATAAATCTAACATTTAGATTATCGAGTTGTTCGCAGATTTGAGCTGTCCAAGCGTCCGGCCTCTAACTCGTGATACGCAGCACGCATCTGTTAGCAAGGATAGCGGAATAGGAGTGCTTGTAACACCCCAATTTTCTTGAGCGTGTTATAACTTAGGATTTCAGGAATATAAAAATTTTTCATATCACAATAGCTTTCATACATCATACAATATCCCAAAAACCCTAATTTTCACCTTCTCAGCTTAACAAATCCAATAATCAAATAGTTAAGACAAGCGTTAAAATCTTGAATACGAAAGCTAGATCGAACCTGATATGGTTCACAACTATAATAATTTATTTATCATAAAATTGTTCAAGACGTCTACAAAATATATTACATGGACATCATCAAGTGATAACTGAATATTTTAAACATATCCAAAATTACATAGGTTCGCACATAAACAAAAATATGCTAATCATGCTACAGACAGTAATTTAAGCTTATTCTTCAGCTACCTTCTTTCCCTTAGAGCCGCTCGTCAAACCTGGAATGTTTGAATATTCCAGGGACATAGTCCAATTAGAAGATGAATCTTCTAGTGAGAAACTCCAAAAATAGTTTAAATCGATGCATGATCAGGTATAAAATGTATGAGAAGACAACGAGAACTACTCCGAAGTGCCTCGTGAACACGTTAGCCTCCTCTAATGAGAGCTTTCTCAATGGCGCACGCATAGCGCCTCTCGGGAGGTCCCTAACCATGTCACTTCGGCCCAACCTCATAGCACTCATGCAAGCACCACATCCGTTGTTCCTTAGGCTCACGGTCTTCCCCACGAGAGCTTTCTTGATGGCGCACACATAGCGCCTCTCGGGGGATATCCGAATTTTACCCTCAGCCAACAACAAATAGGTACAACAGTATGGCCGCACGAATTTTATAAATGCAACAGTTAAAAAGCCAATAGCATATATTTTCCAGAAAATACATTTCATATATGCGACATGATTTCACGTAAGAGAATAACAAGCGTTTATGTATATGAATTTCACGAAATACGTCTCATGCAATAGAAGTCTCTCATAAGAGAATAAAAAATAGGATTTGGAGTATAGGAGTCTCACCTTGTTGGTTTATCTCTTCGACGGTATAATTTCACAACAAACGGCCTAGGTTTTTGCAGAAAACATGCGTTTCGGTAAACCTAATCTTAAATATTTTTACATAGGATTGAGGGGCATTAAAGTAGGGACAAAACTGAAAAATTTGGAGAAAAATAGGCCCCTCACGCACAGCTAATTTTCGGCGCGTGTAACTCACGCGCTGCCTAGCAGAATTTGGACAGCTTCGTCCCGTTTTCGTATTTTGGCCATAACTTCCTCGTTTTAACTCCGATTCGACCCTCGTTTGAACCTACGTGACCCTATATTCCCCCTATACAGGATCATTAAAAAACAATTGGACTTGCCTCTCTTTTTGGCTGACTGATGTTGGTGAACTCCAGCGAAGGCTCGCCACTCCGACGAGACTCGTTGTCCGCCGCTTCTCCACCGCTTCTTCGCCGCTTTCTTCCCACCTTCTTGCCGAACTCCCTTCTCTCTCTCTAGAGCAAGCTCCTCCTCTTAGAGTGCTTCACTCCTCAAAGCTCTCTTGAATTGTTTGAGAACAACCCATGGTGCCTATTTATAGATTTCTCCAACCAATCACATTATGCCACTTGTCACAATCTTAGCCATGGACTCCAAAGAGTCAAACCTATAATTGAATAGCTTTTGAAATCCAAAGCTAAAATGAATTCAACTTTTGAAATCCAAGCTAAAACCCCAAATTTCTCCCAAATAACATTTTGGCCCTTATTTCAAGTCCTCAACTTCAATATTTTACCACATAAGCTCTTAATTTTATCCTTATTTCGTTTGGATAATTCTCTAATTACAATTACACCCTCAAACATCAAATTTATCGAGATACTTAAAATTCCAAAATTAATAACTCAAAATTACTCAATATATAAGATTTTTCGAAAGCCCCTTACCATTATTCGGTCTTTTTAGGCTACAACTTAGCTTAACCGAAAACCATTTCTGATTTGATTTCTTTCAGCGTCATAAATCTCGCCTCGAGATGTTCGTCAAAAATATACCTTTAACCTTAGGTATCTAAGCTCTAGGGTACTCCCTACGACTGATTCGGTCACTTGCTGCCATTTCAAGCATATTTTTTGATATTTTAAACTCACTTAAAATACGTGGCATCTTCACGAAAATATGGGGTATTATATTCTCTCCCCCTTAAAAGAATTTCTTCCTCGAAATTTGAAACATAATCGACGTTATTGAAGGTTAAATAATTATTGCATTCTAAAATACAATTTCTGGAAGAAAATATAAAAATTTCCTATTCTATTTCCATTTCCTCGAACAAATGAGGATATTTCTTCTTAATTGTTTCCTCAAGTTCCCACGTTGCCTCATCACCTGAGTGCTTTCCCCACTGAACGTTCACTAACGGGATCTCTTTATTTCGCAACACTTGAGTTCGGCGATCTAAAATTGCTCCAGGTGACTTTGGGTAGGTCAAGTCATTCCTTAGCTCAATTGTCTCCACCCGAACTCCGAGGGTTGGATCTGGCACATGCCTTCGAAGTTGAGAGACATGGAACACATTATGAATTCCAGACAAGCTAGGCAGAAGCTCCAATCGATAGGCCAAAGGTCCGACTGTTTCCACAATTGGATATGGTCCTATATACCTTGGCTTCAGCTTTCCTTTACCGTTTCCACGCGTCACCAAATGCTGGGGTGACACCTTGAGATACACTAGATCTCCTACCTTGAACTCTAGATCCCTTCTTCTTTGATCAGCATAGGATTTGTTTTTGCTTTGCGCAACTCGAATTCTCTCTTGGATTATTCAAATCTTATCGGTAGTCTGTTGCACAAGCTCAGGCCCCAACATTTGTCGTTCCCCTACTTTAGTCCAACAGATAGGTGACCGACACTTTCTTCCATACAAATCCTCATAAGGAGCCATCCCGATGCTGCCGTGGTAACTATTGTTGTACGCGAATTCTACCAATGGCAGATGCTTCTCCCAATTTCCTCCAAAATCAAGGGCACAGGATCTTAACATATCTTCAAGCGTTTGAATTATCCTCTCTGATTTCCCGTAAGTCTGCGGATGATAAGCCATACTCAATTTCAGCTGGGTCCCCATGCATTCCTGCAAACTCTCCTAAAATCTCGAGGTGAACCTCGGGTCCCGATCTGAAACTATACTTACCGACGCACCATGGAGTCGTACTATTTCCTTTGCATACTGCTCTGCAAATTTTTGTACTGGTTGATCCATCCTGGTAGGCAGGAAATGCACTGACTTTGTCAACCTGTCTACCACCACCCAAATGGCATCATAGCCCCTTCGACTCTTCAAAAATCTTGTCACGAAATCCATCGTGATATATTTCCATTTCCACTCAGGAACTTCCAAAGGTCTCATCAACCCTGCGGGTTTCTGGTGCTCAATCTTTACCCTTTGGCATATATCACATTGTGCCACCCTCC
The DNA here is from genome assembly GCF_014633365.1 of Diospyros lotus. Lineage (NCBI taxonomy): Eukaryota > Viridiplantae > Streptophyta > Magnoliopsida > Ericales > Ebenaceae > Diospyros > Diospyros lotus. The sequence goes on from NC_068342.1 coordinate 22,487,952, forward strand.
TAGCCACACTGGCCTTCATCCCTGGCCACCAATAGATTTCTTGAAGATCTTGATACATCTTCGTGGCTCCCGGGTGCACGGTATACTTAGCTCTGTGGGCTTCATCCAAAATTTTCTACCTTAACTCTCGAAGGTTTGGCACATATACTCTACCCCGAAACATGAGAATGCCATTTCGCATCTCAAAATCTGAACTCTTGGGCTGGCCTTGCTCATCTTCCCATAGACGTATACGTTGGTCACTTCCATTAGCCTCACGTATCTCGGTCTCTAGATCCAGCCGAACCGCCATGCTAACTACTAGGACAAAAGATCCCTTCGACACTACACTCACTGTCATTAGGATAAAAGCCTCAATCAGCAGCCATTCTTGGGCCATCAACCCGGCCATAACAGTAGGCACAGTCCTACTCAAAGCATCAGCTACCACATTGGCACGCCCCGGGTGATACAAGATGGTGCAGTTGTAGTCCTTCAAGAACTCCATCCATCGTCGCTGCCTCATGTTCAACTCTTTCTACGAGAACACATACCTTAGACTTTTGTGGTCTGTGAATACATCGAACGTCTCTCCATATAGGTAGTGCCTCCATAGCTTCAGAGCATATACCACCACTACCAGCTCTAAGTCATGCGTTGGGTAGTTCACTTCGTGTCTCTTCAACCGGCGTGATCCATATGCGATCACCCGACCATGCTGCATCGGTGTATACAACATATCCACCGGGCCCACTAGGCATTGCAAGCACAGGTGCAGAGGTCAGTCTATCCTTGAGCTCTTGAAAGCTTTCCTCGCACTTTGTAGTCCATTCGAACTTTACCTCCTTCCATATGAGCTTCGTCATAGGTGCAACTATTTTCGAAAACCCTTCCACAAATCTTCGATAGTAGCCTGCCAATCCCAAAAAGCTTCATACTTCGGTCACGCATGTTGGTTGCTTCCATCCTCGAACAGCCTCAATCTTAGCTGGATCCACTGAGATTCCTTGGGCTGAGATCACATGCCCAAGAAACGCCACTTGGGATAGCCAGAACTCGCACTTCGAGAACTTGGCATACAATTGGTGTTTCTTGAGGGTTCCTAACACTATTCTCAAGTGTTCCTTGTGATCACTCTCATTTAAAGAATACACCAATATATCATCTATGAAGACGATCACAAATCGATTTAGGTAGGGCTTGAACACTCTATTCATAAGATCCATAAACGTTGCTGGAGCATTAGTTAATCCGAATGGCATTACAAAATATTCAAAATGACCATACCTTGACCGAAATGCCGTCTTTGGAACATCATCTGGTTTAATTCTCAACTGATAATATCCAGATCTCAAATCAATCTTTGAGAACACCTTCGCACCTTGCAGTTGATCAAACAACTCATCTATCCTTGGGAGCAAATACTTGTTCTTTACAGTGGCCTTATTTAGCTGACGGTAGTCAATGCACATTCTTAGACTTCCGTTTTTCTTCTTCACAAATAGCACTAGTGCGCCCCATGGCGACGTGCTTGGCCTAATGAACCCCTTATCAGTCAACTCCTGTAGCTGACTCTTTAATTCTTTCATCTCTGTCGGAGCCATTCAGTATGGCGAAATTGATATCGGCTGGGTTCCTGGAACTAACTCAATTGAGAACTCGATTTCCCGAGGTGGAGGTAGTCCCGGTAATTCTTCTGGAAACACGTCATCATATTCTCGTACCACTCACACCTCATTGAGTTTCGGTACCTCTCTTTCTTCTAACTGAGCATAAGCTATAAATCCATGAGCCCCTCGTCTCAACAACTTTGTAGCCTTCATTGCTGAAATCATCTTTACGACCTGAGGGTCGCTTTGTCCCCGAAATTCGACCCACCCTCCGTCGGGTTTTCTTATGGTCATTATCTTCCTAGGATAGTCTATATTGGCATCGTACTTAGACAAGAAGTCCATCCCTAAGATTACGTCGAAGTCATATACTTCTAACAGAATCAGATTAGCCTGGAACCGAACATTACTTAGGCTAATTTCGCATCCCCTCACCATTTCTAAGGAATTCATACTTTTTCCGATAGGTGTCGAAATCACCATAAGACACCCCATAAACTCGGTTTCTACTCTCAAACTCCCAGCCAAAGCATGCGAAATGAGTAGACCCTGGATCTATTAATGCATGTATAGGAGTATCCAAAATGAAGAGAGTACCTTGGATAACTGCAGGATTTACCTCTACGTCCTCCTTGGTTAAATTATAAACTCGCCCGTGTCTGGTCCTTTTTCCTTCTTCAATCTTTAGCGACTGCTCTTTCTTTTTTAAGCAATTCCTTGAGATGTGCCCGTGCTGGTTGCAATTGTAGCAGATCACGTTCACTGGTGTTGCTGCTATGGCTTTGCCTTCTTGGACCATTCCCTTCGAGCAATTTCTGAAAGTATGCCCAGGCTATCCACAGGTGTAAGAAATAATGCTTTGGCCATCGCACCTCTTACCCGGGTGCCTCTTCTTGCATTTAAAGCACACCTTGCCCTTTTTCATGATCTTCCCATCCCGAGGTCCCATAGTCGAGTGGGATTTCTCTGATTATTCTCCAGTTTGAACAGTTGTGGCCTTTAGTTCTGCCACCCGCGTCATATTCTCCTCAGCCATCATAGCTTTGAAAACTATATCCACGTAAGACTCCACGTGGACCAAGCTCATCAATTGTTGAAACTCTATCTGCAAGCCTTGTAAGAATTTTCGTCCCTTCTCCACATCGTCCATCCCATATAACAACATATACTTGATTAACGGCAAAAATTCAGCCTCGTATTGGGCCACAGACATATTTGGCCCTTGGCGTAAGTTCATAAACTCTCGAGCTCTAGCCAACTTCCAGCAAGTGGGAAAGAATTTCCCGTTGAACAGTTCCTTAAACCGTTCCCACGACATCTGGGGTGCCTCCCCCAATTCTACGTTTGTTGCTGACCCCTGAGATCCTGTCCGGCTAGGTATCGCTTGCTGCATAGACCTCCACCATTGGGCAGCTTCCTCTTCCAGCATATAGGTCGCACACTCGACCTTGTCTTCATTCAAGATTCTCAATCTTTGTAGGATCTTTTCGGTATGGTCCAACCAGTATTCACTGATTGCGGGATCATCTGCCGATTTTCCTCGAAACACTGGCGGGTTTTGTCAAAGATACCTCTCCAAGGAATCTACTTTTCTTTGTTCGGGCTGCAACTCCAAAATTCGCCCAGCCATGCCTTCTAGGATTCTCTCGATCCTATCAATCTGGCCTTCACCAACATTAGCTCATGCATCTCTTTGACCTCCCATGACACTTCCTGGGTGTGGGTTGGTGTTGTTTTCTTCGCCATTGCCCCTCTCGCATCTGTTCCTTCTTGTATTCACCATCTAGCAAGAAGACAGGGCGATCTATTAAATCATCATGGCATGGCACAATTCAAATTGAATAAGCAACAAGAGTATGCCACTAAATATTTCAAAAATCCTAACCTAATTCCCAAAACTTACGGTGGCTTTATTCATCATGCCACAAGCGAAATTTTCCTTAGGTTCGCTCTGATACCAACTGTAACATCCCAATTTTCTTGAGCGTGTTATAACTTAGGATTTCGGGAATATAAAAATTTTTTATATCACAATATCTGTCATACATCACACAATATCCCAAAAACCCTAATTTTCACCTTCTCAGCTTAACAAACCCAATAATCAAATAGCTGAGACAGGCGTTAAAATCTTAAATACGAAAGCTAGATCGAACCTGATATGGTTCACAACCATAATACTTTATTTATCATAAAATTGTTCAAGACGTCTACAAAATATATTACATGGACATCATCAAGTGATAACTAAATATTTTAAACATATCCAAAATTACATAGGTTCGCACATAAACAAAAATATGCTAATCATGCTACAGACAGTAATTTAAGCTAATTCTTCAGCTACATTCTTTCCCTTAGAGCCGCTCATCGAACCTGGAACGTTTGAATATTCCAGGGACATAGTCCAATTAGAAGATGAATCTTCTAGTGAGAAACTCCAAAAATAGTTTATATCGATGCATGATCAGGTATAAAATGTATGAGAAGACAACGAGAACTACTCTGAAGTGCCTCGTGAACACGTTAGCCTCCTCTAACGAGAGCTTTCTCAATGGCACACGCATAGCGCCTCTCGGGAGGTCCCTAACCATGTCACTTCGACCCGACCTCATAGCACTCATGCAAGCACCACATCTGTTGTTCCTTACGCTCACGGTCTTCCCCACGAGAGCTTTCTCGATGGCGCACGCATAGTGCATATCGGGGGATATCTAACAACAAATAGGTGCAATAGTATGGCCACACGAATTTTATAAATGCAACAGTTAAAAAGCCAATAGCATATATTTTCCAAAAAATACATTTCATATATGCGACATGATTTCACGTAAGAGAATAACAAGCGTTTATGTATAAAAACTTCACGAAATACGTCTCATGCAATAAAAGTCTCTCATAAGAGAATAAAATATAGGATTTGGAGTATAGGAGTCTTAACTTGTTGGTTTATCTCTTCGACGGTATAATTTCACAGCAAACGGCCTAGGTTTTTGCAGAAAACATGCGTTTTGGTAAACCTAATCTTAAATATTTTTACAAAGGGTTGAGAGGCATTAAAGTAGGGACAAAATTGAAAAATTTGGAGAAAAATAGGCCCATCACGCGCCCTGGAAAGGCAGGCCACGTGCCCTCATGCGCAGCTATTTTTCGGCGCGTGTAACTCACGCGCTGCTTAGCAAAATTCGGACAGCTTCGTCATATTTTCGTATTTCGGCCATAACTTCCTCATTTTAACTTCGATTTGACCCCCGTTTGAACCTACGCGACCCTCTCTTCCCCCTCTATAGGATTATAAAAAAGAAATGGACTTAACTCACTTTTTGGCTGACTGATTTTGGCAAACTCCGATGAAGGCTCGCCACTCCGACGAGGCTCGTTGTCCGCCGCTTCTTCGCCACTTTCTTGCCGCCTTCTTGCCGAACTCCCTTCTCTCTCTCTAGAGCAAGCTCCTCCTCTTAGACTGCTTCACTCCTCAAAGCTCTCTTGAATGGTTTGAGAACAACCCGTGGTGCCTATTTATAGATTTCTTCAACCAATCACATTATGCCACTTATCACAATATTAGCCATGGACTCCAAAGACTCAAACCTATAATTGAATGGCTTTTTAAATCTAAAGCTAGAATGAATTCAACTTTTTAAATCCAAGCTAAAACCCCAAACTTCTCCCAAATAACATTTTGGCCTTTATTTCAAGTCGTCAACTTCAATATTTTACCACATAAGCTCTTAATTTTATCCTTATTTCGTTTGGATAATTCTCTAATTACAATTACACCCTCAAACATCAAATTTATCGAGATACTTAAAATCCCAAAATTAATAACTCGAAATTACTCAATATATACGATTTTTCGAAAGCCCCTTACCATCATTCGGTCTTTTTAAGCTACAACTTAGCTTAACCGAAAATCATTTCTGATTTGATTTCTTTTAGCATCATAAATCTCGCCTCGAGACGCTCGTAAAAAATATACCTTTAACCTTATGTATCTAAGTTCTAGGGTACTCCCTACGACTGATTTGGTCACTTGTTACCATTTTAAGCATATTTTTCAGTATTTTAAAGTCACTTAAAATACGTGGCATCTTCACGAAAATATGGGGTATTATAGTGCTAGCTCGTTCTCCTTTTTGCGGCTTGTGTATGGACAGAAAAAGAACGCCCTCGTTTCGTATTGATGCCAAATGAAACGGGGAAGAGTGAGTGGCAATACGTTTTTCAACTCTTGAAAAATGACACCGAAAACCCCTTGTCATTTAGGCAACCCATAAATGAGTATTTATAAGAAGCTTTAGGGTTTCTTAAACCCTAATGGATATGGGCCGGCCCATTTAATTAAGAACTTAAATTAAATGGGTATATTCTAGTCCAACTAGGATTATAATTAAATGGTCCAATCCTTTTATAGGTTTAAATATAATATTTTGGCCTAAATCTAATTCTAATCCAAATATAATATTTAATATTTGACTCAAATCTAATTCTAGTCCAAATATAATATTTAATATTTGGCCCAAATCTAATTTAGTCCAAATATAATATTTATTTTAATATTTGGCCCAAATCCAATTTAATCCAAATATAATATTTAATTTAATATTTGGTCCAAATCAAATTTAGTCCAAATATTAACTTAAGCCCAAATATATTTTATTTCCTATTTGTCACTCTAACAAATAGAAAATTATTAAATTAGAAACTCCTTTCTAATTTAATCAATTGCCATTTTAGGAAACTCTTTCCATTATGACGATTTCTCGTCATATCGACGTCATTACGTCTATTTGTTCTTTTTTCATGAGAACCTACGACGGCACAACTTCTTTCCGAAGTGTCTCACTTAACCATACGTCCACTCTCTTGGTTTAAGCCAGAGACCGTGCCTATTGCGTATGACTCATTTGGCTTCCGAATATGTTGGCAATGTGTCGGTACGAACACATAAGACAAGATTGGCCTCTAGCAAGGAGTCATGCCTACCCAATTATTCAGAAGGATTCATAATCCGCAAATAACCTTTCACGAGCATGATTACCGTGTAATTCGATCCTCTCGTCAATGTATCTTATGTGATCTCAAGTATGGCAATGTGTTGCTTGATTATGATCACATGAGTTTTTCTTTGGTCATTCGGATATCTTCACTTAATAGAAAGTGAATCAATAACTCCTTATTGATCTCGTTCACCATGGCCATGGATTTAAAGTGAATATCCACCGAAGGCGCCTTAGATACATCATCCTCTATCAAGGGATAGACGAGTCCCATCTTGGCTATGCACCCATCTCCATAAGTCTCATGATATGCCCAACGATCGCCCACGTGCAGGCTTTATCTAGGCCCATCGAAACGATGTCAAATCATACTAGTCTTCTTATAAGATGACCGTGATAACCTCAGGTCCAAGTATTAGTTACACCCATCTCGTATGAGAATACCATCAACATATAACCAAAATGGATTCTCATGGTGAGTCATGTCTAGTGACACGTTCTCTAACATTGGTCACCTATGTACTTGTCTAGGCATCCCCATGCCTATGGGTGTGAGACCCCCATTGCTATCAAATAGCAAAAACATAGCACATACAAGTCTTACCGCAATTGTCAATGTCCATTCTTGACATTGCTACGACTTGGGACGTTTAATGATGTCTAGAAATTGTGATGCATCATCTCACATCTTTATAGATTAATCGCAGTATACATCATATGGACTTCTATCTAGTTTCATTCGGTTATTACAATAATAACAAGAAACTAATAGAATGACTTCTTGTGAAATTGAATAACTCCTTATTCAATAATAAATATGATTACAATTGTCAGTGTACAACATGCCCAATCTGATTGGGTCTAGAGCACCTACACTAACACAACCCTCTTTAATTCTTTACCCCATTTCAGCTTTTACAATCATGTCCCATGTTAGGCCTTACCTTGGCTGTTAACCCTACCACGAGTCAGGGATCCTACCATTATGCTTACAGGCATATAACCATTAATTGACCCTCATCATCACCCACAGTGCGTGAAACAAGTGATCGGCTTAATACCATTTGCAGGATGACTCGTGCCTTTGGTCCCCTACGATAACAATCTAACATGGTTACACCCCTACTCTTGTAGTGGTCTTCTAGCCCAAATTCACTCACCCAGCTTCAATTTCAGTGGGAGTTTTCAAATCTCATCATTTCCCAACAGAGTCTCATACTCTAGATGCACGAAACCTTTTAGACACTTTAAATCAGGTTCATTCTCAATCCGCAATAGCCATCTAATTTAGACCATGCATAATGGTTCCTGTTGTCCTCTTCGACAAGGATAACACCAGGACAACAATGAATTTCCTTCCATGGTCGTTGCATCTCAAATTTCACAGGCATCAGCCTTCATGGCCATTCACACTCAACTTCGAGGTTTTACCATTACCATGGTTACCTTTGACCTTCCTGACAACATCTTTTCCCTGATAGCGACGATGAGACCGCCATGTCATCTCAAAAGACTCGTTGCTCCCTGAATCTCACTGGTCATCGCAACCAATACGACCCCACTCTTAGGCCGTCTTCCTCACATCACTTTCTATACTTATAGCAGCTAGCTAAATCCTTAAGAGACTCTGGCTTCTCCCGGATTTCTTATAACCTTTGCTACCACCAGCTTACACCACTCGGTGAGCAACCACATGGGCTCTAACACCACAATAGCTTCACTAGCCGATTTCCTTTCACGACCATTAACCTTAGACACGAGGTTAATTCTCATCAATTGCCCACACACTAAGGCATCCTTCAAGCTGTATCACTCACAGCCATTAGGTGATTTCATCACCTCAACACCATTCCTAGAAATTAATCTCGTCCCATAAGCTCTTCCTTCGAGCTCTCTTTACTCATTGGCGACATTTTAAATTCGCCATCATCTTCCATCTAACCAACTCGATTAGCTCTAGCCGGATCGCCCGGCTCACAGCCAACATGTAACACCCGGTGTAACCGGTGTTAAGAGAACAGGAAAGGAAGTAAGTAAACTTCCAAAAAAATGCCCTTGAGAAAGTGATGATCCTTGAGATTGAGAATGCCCATGAGAAGGGTATTTTGGTAATTTGGATAGGAAAATCCAAAAAAGGGTATATTGGCAAATTGGAAATAATTCCTATGTGGAATTAGGTGAGTAAGTAAATTAAATCCCAAATTTGTGTTTATGTGGAGATATGGGATTAATAATTCATGAAATGAGAATTTTGGTGATTTGGAGTGATTCCATAAAGGAAATTAATTATGGAAAATAGGAAAAATGGTGCATATTAATTTATTTGAGGAGAATAATTATATTTTCCCTAAGTTGGTGAATTAATGTGGTAATGCCACATGGATGACCAAGATCAAAAATTGGAAGCCAAGTTTGTGTCTTAGAGTGACACTTGGCATAATCTTGGAAATTTGAGAGAAATTATATATGTGGATTTATGAGTTGGGGAATGATTTAATTAAATGCAAAAAGAAAGGATAGTTGGTCTTTCAAGCATTTAATGAGAGACATTATTGTGTTGGAATAAAGAAAATCCAAATGAAATGTGAAAATAGTCACCATTAATGTTTGAAATTATGGTGAATTAAATAAATGGAATGGAAAATGGGAAAATGGTCACCCATTAATGCTTGGAAAATGGTGGGATTTATTTAAATGGAAAATGAGGGATTTATGTCTTTCAAGTGGTCTCTCAAGTGATGGTGGAAATTAGTCCCATTAAATTTAAATGGGAAAGAAATGATATTTCAAGGGATGAGATTAATTCTTGAAATGGGAAAGTGATCCAAGGGTTGCCACTAAATCTTGGAAGTTGGCATGGATTGCCAAATGGGTGGAAAGATTTTTAAAGAGAAATGATTGGAAGGTGGAGATTTAATCTTCAAATTAAATCAAAGGCTAGGATTAAAACCCAGCAAAGCACATGGATTGTGCTTCCTTTGGATGGCTAAGATGTTGTCTTGTAAAGTGAGAAAAGATCCAATGGTGGATTTTAAGCAAGACTTAATGCCATGGATTGTGTTAGTTTGAAGGGTGAAGATTTATTCTCACCAAATAAATCTAATGGCTAGGATGCATTATTGAAATATGGGAAATCTAGTATAAAAAGGCAAGTGTGGGAGACTTGTCTCCCTTTTGGCCATTTGTAGAAATGAAGAAGGAAAAGGAAGGAAGAAGGAAGAAGTATTCCATTGTTTAGAGAAAAAGAAAGAGAAGGAAAGAGAGAAGAAGAGAAAGAAATCAAGTAAGTGCATTCTTCTTTCTTTATTTAGTGATCTTTTATGCAAAGAGAGTGAATTTCCTTGTTTGAATGCCATCTTAGATGGGAAGAAATGAAGATATGAGCTCTCTTGAGAAGAGGAATTAAAGCTTCAAAGAGAAGAATGTTAAGGTAAGGGATGGCCCCATGTGGAGAAGGCCTTGCATTGCATTGTAAGTAGGTTGCATAAATTTTTATGTATCTCTTTGCATGCTTTATTTGTTCATGAGACCTATGGCCATGGGGGTGGGTGGGAAAGAAATGGTAGGTTGATGCCTCAAACCATGTTGGGTTGTGAGGATGGAATGACCTAACCATACTTGCATGCATTTGCCATTACATAGACTTGTTATGCTTGTATTTACTTTGCATATGCACCCTTATTGAGCTTTTGAGCTCATGAGGTTTGTTGAACCTCTTTGTAGGTGTTGAAAGCCTCATGGGAAAGGTGAAAGTGGGAGAGAAATGGCTATGAATGGGGAAGGCTAAAGTTGTGTAGCCTATGTATTTTGGTTGAAATGTAAAATAAATTATGTTTCATTTTGGTTTCATGTGTATGAACCTCCATGAATAAGGTTAGATGTAGTATTTTCCACTTCATTGTGTAAGCTTTGTGGAAGAAGGAAATGGATATTTTCTTGTAAGCTTTTGTTGCAAATTAGTGGATGGTTGATGTATGTTATGGAAACATCAAGAGCATGGTTCAAGCCTTGATTTTGGAGAAATAGAGGCTAAAAATTGAAGGAAAATAAAGTTTATTTATTCATTTTAATTTCTGGAAATTTTGGGTTAGGAGGCCCAAGAAGAAGAAAAAAAAAAAAAAGAATAGAAGTGAAGGAGCAGCCAGCAGCCAGCAGCGGGCTTCTGCAACAGGCCGCAAGGCGGCTGCGCCCGCAGCCGCGCGCGGGTGGCGAAGCCCGCAGGAATTTTCAAATAAAGGGATTTTTCGGGTATTTTGGAGATTAATGCCGAAATTTGAAAAATTTGAAAATGATGAGTTTTCCTCCAAAATTGGTGATCGATCAATGGATTGGTTTAAATGGTGATTTTGGAGCCCGATAAAAATTCTTGGTCGGAAAAGAATTAAACTCAAATGAGAAAATAATGATTGGGCGTTTTCACGAGATTTCTTTTAAACCAAACGCGGTGTGGTTTAAAGCCCAATTCTGCTAGTAAATCCTGGGGTTTTAAGGGAAGGGAAGGACGAGCCTAGTTCCTACCTAGGGCGTTTCTTCTTGAAACATGGTCCGCCCTTCATCAAAAGACTGGGCAGGTGGACAATTCAGGTAATTGTTCACGAGTAACACCCGTAAGTGGGAGCGGGGCGTTACACAACACAACCTTCCTCCAAGCACTACAGTTGCAATCATCGACTACCGCTTCGATATAAACTCCATCCTTTGGAAATCATCCCTGCCATTCATGTGGAATTCACACTTCCACTCAATGCCTTAGGACTCATCTTCCTACTAAGGCATTCACCATTACGCTGGCCTTTCTCGGGTGATCTCTCCTGATAAAGTTATAGCGCCTTAGGAAGTTCATCCCACACGGTTGCCTCATGCTCAACTTCTCTTGGGAGAAGCTCTCAAGTTCTACCCTGACCATATTTCAACTACCATTGATAGCTCTCATTTCGGAGACACACTCCTTTAAGTGGAACAATTCTGCCCTGACCAACCATCTTTTATCACCTTGGATCTCTTTTACTAAATCCTCCTGGTCTAACCGCCAGGACCCACTAAACCTTTATATTGCATACACGGCAACCAACAAGGCTTTACACCACATTCCTCGAGCCTCACGCTCCTATCATTGCCATCAGGTGCTACCACCTGGCAACTGATCCTGTGTCACCAACTGAAAACCCTCCAGGGCCACATGAGGATACTTCCTCATTTCACATCGACATGACCAGGACTAACACCAAACTGTGTAATTACGCGCCTTCACAGACTTAGAACCATGCCTTAGCCACGCGTTCAGCCTACCACACTCACATCACAGGATTTGAGATCCCTTTTTACTTGAAACCTCCACACGTTTCAATATTCCCGTCTCATGGTTGGCTTCCAACTCGTAAGCCTCGCCCCCTATGGCATTCACTTATCATTCTGGAGCCGTTTACCGACTCCACTAATCAGCCCATCTTCATCCATTACAGCAAGATCACACTGGGTCCATCATCCCAATTTACAATAATCATTTCGGTCAAATTTAACCACATCTGCGTTAGCATCCTTTAGTAAGGAGCATCGCCACACATCTTGTTATCACACCACAAGATATCACCCACTCGATTCACAAACCTTCTTACTGCCCTGACAACTAAAGGCACTACCTCGATGCTTCAACCCTCATGGAAATTTTAGGCCTGGCTTAGGCATAACCTACAGCATACCCCAGGTCTTCGGCGTTTAATCGTCTCCACTACAGATGGGTTACTTCACATAGAGGGCTGCAGTCCCTCCTGATAACTAACCGTCTATATCCAGTGGTCCTTAGCATTAGACCCGTTAACGGTAGCATCAACCGTAGCGTTATTCCCACGTTAGACCTGTTTCTTTTCCTCGGGTTTCTTTCTCAAACATCTCGAGACGCTACACACCTTAACATTCAATAAACCACCCCAATGGCTGCGCTTAACCTTGTGCATTTATTTCAAACAAACACATACAAAATAAACAAAGAAAAAAACAAGCATGCAGGCACAAGGCGTTTATACTCGCCAGTGTACGAGTGTGCGCTGTAGCACAATTTAATTTTCTGGGTAAGTCCAGGTCGATTCACTGGGAGATCAAAACAGAAATGAAATGCGGCGAAAGATTTTTATGCCTGGACGGGTTTGTCAGACCAATTCAGCTAAACGACTTGTTTTTCAAGATTAAAAATAAGATGATGTTTGTGTATGGAAGGTAATCTTGGGACAAAGCAATTTATGTGCCAGCCCACTGATTTACCAAAGAGATATCAAAATACTTAACATTAACTGATTTAAATTGAGGTTATGCAGTTAACTGTATTCCAAGATGATAATAGTTCTAAGTTAAGCACTCTCCATACATGGCATGAGAGAGTTTGGATTAAGTAACTATCATAAATTGAAATACAGATTAACACACATTTGAGATCCGATAAGTAACCACAACTCAAGGTCATGGTAGTTCTAGGTTAAGCACTCTCCATACATGGCATGAGAGAGTCTAAATTAAGAAACCACCATAAATTGGATCGCAGATTAATCATTCCAACTTGAGTATGAAACCATTTCCAGTTTAAGTAACCTCCATACATGGCATGGAGACTCTAAGTTAGGCTTATGTTTCAACTCAAACCCAAAGATTCAATACACACACATTTCTCAATTTAAATAAGCATTCTGTTAATTCAATCGGAGTTCGGCTCTCTTGGGCAAGCAGTGGCACTGGACACAGTCCTTGCCTTGGCCCAAGCTTAAGCTTAGCCACACATCTCCAACTAAAGATTAAAGAAATAGGAAGTAAAATGCTGGAATGTAAATACAGAAATTAAAATTATAGAAACGTAAATGAACAGTTAAAGAACATTACAGAATGTAAACAAGCGTGAAAAGAAATTGCAGAATGTAACTAACAGAAAATGAAGAACATTGTATTGATGAAACAAAGTAAATGAACAACACTATTGGAATGAAAGAAAAAAGAAAAGAAAACAGAACGTAAACAATGTTCTCTTCCCCTTATTCTAGTTAAATGGCGGATGGGGGTCTCTTCTTTTTGTGAAGCCGACGATGGATATATATACATGTATATATTCTGCAAATGGCCTTGGTTAAAGAAAAAATTACGTCGTGTGCCACCACGGTCATTTGCGCGTGCTCTGACAAAATCTTCAAAAAGGGATTCCGATGATGGTGATGGAAACAGCGTTGAACAATTTGGAGAGGGCACATCCGGATGAGGGACGAGTCATTCGAATGAGTTTGATCTTCAACAGTACTTGGACTTCATCCATCCGAATGGTTTGTGAAGCGTCCAAATGAATGTTGGCTTTATCGGATTGAGCTTCACGCATGGCTGCCAAGACATTATAATATGTTATAATGTTATATATATTATATGATATATTATATGCTTATATATTATATTATATATATGCTTCACGCATGCACTTATATGATATATATGTTTTATATTTATATAGGTATTATATTTATATATATTACATATATTATATTATATTTATTTTATTATTACTATTTTTTTATATATTATATATATTTTTATATTAATTTTTTAAACCTGCATATAACCACAAATTGCATATAAATATTCAATTAAAACTAATTTTAAGATTAAACTAGGGGTATAAATATAATAAAATTTTAACATTTTTGAGCATCAATCACCCAACACTGCTTATTACTCACAGTTGAGTTGCGAAACTGACCATAGCTTTTGCCACCCCTATCGTGCATCTCACAGATCGTCAGTCCCTAACTATCTGCATAATCACTGTGTTGCCCTGTTCTTTAGGCAAGCTAACACCTGGCCATCACTATCGTGTCACTCCCATACACTGGCCCAACACTGGTTCCCCATCATGTTGCCCTGTGCTTCAGAGAGTTAACACCTGGTCATCATTACTGTGTTGCTCCCTTACACTGGCCCAACAACAGTTTCCAACAGCATGGCTCAGGTCCATCATTGATTTCCTTCGCATCCGTAGCATTGATAGAACACATATTCTCATATTATTTAGCCCTCAAATTTAGTCTTTTTTGCACATTAGTTGTGTCCTTTTTATTCATCTTGGTTTTATTTTATAGAAATTGGGCTTCACACTATTTTACTTTATTTTTCCAGGTTTATGGGCTATGGGAGCATGATATGGGGCATGAAACGTCTTGATGGCAATGAGATATCTTGGAAATTGGAGAAAGAGAAGTAAGGGCAATTTTAGCAGATTTAACCTCCTGCACTTCCTTCAGTATTTTGGCCAAGATAAAGTTCCAGAATGAAGATGATGTCTTTAGAGATATTGTAGAGGACTTCTAGGGCTTTCTGTAATGGTATGGTTTGTCCAAATCCGAGTTCGTTTGGGCCTTCAAACAGCACTTCAAAGTCGGGGCTAGGAAGTTGGGTCAAATTAGGAAAGCTGCACAGATGCTGATTCCTTAAAAGGGCCATATCTTGGGCGTCCGATATCCAAATCAAGTGCTTCAAAAGCCCAAATTCATATAATATTCCTGATCTACAATTCTTATGAAGAGGACGAAGCCCATAACGCACGCTAACCTATCCGAAATCGGCTGTGAAGTGGCAGTAACCTAGGGTTTCTTCCTTAAGCTCTACTTAAGCACCTTAAGTGGCCGATTTGGAGAGCATCCTTGGAGAGGGCGTGAACAGTAGCCAGCTTTCATTCTCCCCATTGTTCTTGTCAAGATGGAGGGCTAAGGTTCTGTAATCAGTTGCAATACCATCCTTGTTCCCGGTTTGAGTCTTTGGTTTTAATGGAAATCATTTTTTAGTTTTAACTTTGTTGTTCTCTTGTTTCTGTTCTCTCTTAAATCTGTGTATGTGTTGATGCCGGTTGGATGAATGCATGCATTGTCTTTGTTTGAGAATCCAAGGTTTTTGTGCTCGGTTGAGGCTTTAACTAGAAGCAAGAACAATCAGTCTCGAATCTGTGCAATAAGGGGAATCAAAACTGATAAATCGAACTAAGAGGTTTCTGAAATCTGTTTATTGGTTTTCTTTCCAATCTTTGGCGGTTGTTAAAGGATTATTCTGGTTTTTGATTTGAGAATTGAAACTAAACAAATGGTTTATTGAGAAGGTGATGAAAACTGGGATAGAAGGTTGGTTTGCAATTGATTGCATCTTGATTTCTTGTGTTCTTGCTTGTTTAGTTTTCTTTTTTTTTATCAAAAACTTCCCCCCCCCCCCCCCGTTTAGCCTTGTTTTGACAGATACGCTTGAGGTTCGTTGGGAGACGACTTAGGGTTGCACCCTTGCTGCAAATCAAAATTCTTATTCAACTAATCTATTGGTGTTCGACAGCCCCGATCAAGCATCACCCTACCAAGCTTCCTACTCGGCTACTAATCTATCAGAACATTACTGCATTCCACAATTTCTCCATAGGACTACTCTAGATGTCTTATCCCTTGCAGGAGACTCTCGGTCTTGCATGACCAAATTTTTCCTAAGGTGCTGCTCCAGATCTTTGGCATCTGACCGTCACCTACAGTTCACTAAATTGCTCAAGCCCATGGGCCACTTGCCCTCAACACGAGCCAACTCATTAGTCCTCTGCCACACGGTCCATAACATCAGATCCGTCACATCTAGCCTTACACCTCTAACATCAAGCTACTTACAACCTCCCTGAGCTATGATGGTTCCACCACCATCTTAAGAAAGCCATCTTGCTTGGTTATCCTTGCCTTGATAACCTCAAGCTCGTACCATGAGCTCCGCTCCTCAGGACTCTACATCTCTTACCGCTTAAGAGACTCTCAAACCACTTCACATCTTGAGACCTTATGATCTTACCCCACAAGATCATACCTCATGGCTCTCACTCAATATTTGAAAGCTCTAACTTTCCATGACAATGGGTCCAAATCCATCATGATTCATTTCACCACCTAGCTCATTCCAAAGCTTGATTATCTATGATCTCTCAATCCACACCCGACATGCTGAGCCTACCTCAAGCTCCAGCACCCATAACCATAGAGCACCTACCATTACCTCCACTTAAATTGAGACCTCTCGTCTCTCTTTGCACACTCATGCATGCATTCAGCCACTACACCCGGCCTAGCCTTCCCGCACGCCTCGCTCGGGCTTCCTTGACTTGGAACTAAAATTCTAGGGCTTCCACATTGCTTACCATGCCCCTGCCCACTTGGCACCAAAAGTTGGCATTTCTTGTGCCGCATAGCCCAAGGATGTCCTGTTGCCATAGTTCACTACCCTCGGCCCACACCGCTCATACCCTTCATTGGGTGACCTCCGCGTCTCCCATCAAGGGTCTTGTGACCTTAGGCGTCATCTCGACCCTAGGCATCATAATGACAGTCTATTCACCTTTTATCTCCCGACCTTAGGCGTCTCGCCTGACTCCAAGCGTCAATGAGAGTTTAGATTGGCCCCTCATCCATCAATCACATGAACGGTCACTTGGCCTTTCACAACTAGGACTTCTAATCCCATGGCTCCCACATGCACATCTACGCATGCCCAACTCCTTTATCCCAATTCTGGATTCCCTTGGATTCTAGCTTGACTCACTTGGGATTTCCATCTCATACAAACACTCGCTAGGGTCCATTTTCCACACACATATCCTTTCTTAGGATATTTCCCATTTCCTCATGAAACCAACTAGGGTCCACTCATACCCTAGGCACATCCCCTCCGGGATCGCCATTGCGATACAATCACATGGCACCATATGCATCCCTCATGTATAACGCACACCCGACTCCCCTCGGTGTCTTTCTGCAAGCCACCAACGTCATGCTTACCCCGGCCATGACTGTCATATGCTTCACATGCTCGCTTCACCTAGAGCCTTACTACAAGTAACTTTAGCTTACTCCATTCCTAGAGCTCGTCACACAACCTATTGACGACTTCTTTCCTTGGGCTTTCGGCTAATTTCAGCCTTAGCTCACCCTATTTCAAGCACACATCCCTTATGCACACCTTCTCTATGGAAACAACTCCATTTCCTCATACATGCTTGACCATATCCCTAACATAGGGATACTCCGCTAACCCCTTCACGGATTAGATATACCTCGAGCCCTCCAGGCCCTTTCATGACTCTTGTCATGATTTGGCTTCATGTCCCCACACGAGCCTCAACACTTCAATCATTAGGAACTCTTACCCTTAGAATGCCTCATAAACCCTCAAATTTCCACATTCGAGTTCCTGATACCAACACCCACACTTGGGCTTTTGACTCTTCTTTGCTTGACCCGTATATCTCTTATGATATATCATCTCAACACATGATATTTTCCTATTCCTATAGCAGGAATATCCAAGCATACCCGCAAAGCCATCATAGACCTCAACGCCTTGACCCCATCCCTTAGGGTCCTTAGACCACATGTCCAACTTTCAAGGTTATCAGATCAATTTCACATCAAATCTCGAGACCGCAAACCAACTGTTCTCGACCCCAACTCAGCAGTTAAGACATTCTGACTCACATTCAAATCATGCTAGACAATCCCCGACTCAACACTCTGGCAATCGTTCACATCAATCACTTAACCGACCATACATGATACCACTAGCACGCTAGCTTTCCCCACTTATATAGCTAGCCATGCTCTGATATCAACTGTAACGACCCGTTCCCACTTACGGGCGCCACCGATAAATAATCGATTGGATTACTCACCCGACGAACCACAACTGAAGGGTTGGACAATGTTTCAACAGGAAACACCCTAGATGGGAACTAGGCGTCGTCCTTCCTTTCGCTCCACTCAGGAATCGGTCCCAACTTAAATAAGAAAACTCAGCGGACTGAGACCTGAAACCTGAGTGAGCTTCACCTCTCTTCAACTCGCCTCACAGCAAGCCAGAGGTGACCCAAGCACAAAGCTAGCATAACAACACTTCGCTAAGTATTGGGGATTTATAAAAACATACCTCGTTGGTCTTTACTCGATCCGAAACTCGGCTTCTCCAACTAAGCCATATACAACAAACAATCTCATAATCATTTATCACACTATGATGATTATAACAATTAAATACATTTAATGCTCAACAACGTATACATTTACTCACAAGGGTATACATATATAACACCACATGGCTACGTACAAGAGATAATAAAATACACAACTCGGGCAACACAGCTAGTTGCCACAACAGCCTCCCGGCGCCATCCCTACTTGCATTTGGACTTGCAATATCTACACATGAGGTAAAACCTCATGAGTCATAAAGACTCAGTAAGGGTGCAACGCATGTAAATATGAATATAAAGATGTTTATGTATGCCCAATACATGCAAATGAGGCTAGGCCCACACATCCCCACAACCTACCAAGGTTTGAGGCATCAACCTATCAGCCCTCACAACACTAGTCCTCCATATGGCCACAGGTCCACTAGATCTCGCATCACGCAAGATATAACCACTACATGCCAATGCAACATAAAAACATTATCAAACACATTTACCAACTTGCAAGGCCACCCCCACATGGGGCTATCCCTTACCTGGCTTGAAGCTTCATCTTTGCCTCGGCACGAATTCCAGCCTGAATCTCAAGTTCCTCTAGAATCACTACCCTCTCGATCAAACCTAGAGACAAACAGACAAAACCCCACCATATCAAACATTAACCAACACCTTTGTTTTTGCTCACACCGCAAAATCACCCATCAACACTATCTCCAACCAACACTAACCACGGCATGCACCAACTGTCAATAAATTCCAAACAACCCCTACCCAGGGTTTAATCCAACAAATAATTACTCCACAACATCTCACATAAGCAAATAATTCAAAAGAAATAATTAATTACCTCATTCAATTTGGAAGGAAAAATTGGCCAATCGCCCACGCCGACGTTGCTTCATTGACTATCATCTCATGCTCAAAATCTCCATTTTTGAGCTTTCTACACGCTCCTTGGGCCCTAAAATAATTTCCAGACTTTTCCCCCGATTTTTTGGAATTTTCTAGGATTTTTCCTTATTTTTTTCTCCTTTCTTTTCTTTTCTTTTCTTTTCTTTTCTTTCTTTCTTTCTTTCTTCCGGTGCAGCACTGTTCCCCTTTCTTCTTCCTCGCACGCGCACGGCGCCTGCGCGCTCGGCTTCTGCAGGCCACCGCCGTTGGCCCTCCGCCAGCAGATACTGCTCCAGCTCGATCGGCCACCAATCGATGCGTCACCGCTGGCCATCAGCACTTCCACCGCAAGCAGCCATGACCGGCCTCCTACGCGCAGCTTGCGCACTGCCATCACCGCCATGGTTGAACCAACCTCCGCAGCAACCTCCGCCTTCGCCAGTTACGCCCGCCACCGCTTGCTTCTTGCGCCTCCGTGCATGCCACCATCGCAGCCATTCATGATGCTCGAGCTTCATGTGCCGCTGCTTCCCTTGCTACCCGCGACCTCCTTCGCGCCTAGCCATTGCCGCTCCATCTCTTTCTCTCTCGCTTTCTCCAACGAGCTCCCTCACACTCTCGCGATCTCTCTCTCTTGCTCTCGGCTCCTCCCTCCCGAGCTCTCTATTTTTTAATTTCAAAGACAACATGTGAGGAAGCTTCAAGGAAGCTTCCTCTCCCTTTACACGCGCACAAAACAATATAAACATATATATATTACAAATTTTAATCCCTTTATTTGTAGATAATTACACTTGAGAAACATATTAATTACATTTGGGGATTTTATAATTATACTTGGACACTCCAATGCTTTAATTAATTACTCTTAAGCCACTCAAAATCTCAACTTATTTGAAATTAATATACAACTTTTACTCGAAAATACCGATTTCGTCTCTACGCTTGCACAGGACTTCTATTTGACCCGGAAGCGCTTCAGGGTTGTCTTACTCGCAAAATCGGACCATCCTAGGGTCCCCTCAGCTTGTCGGAGGTCCCCAGTAACCATTTGGTATTGGCACCCTATAACACCCCGTGTTACCAGTGTTAGAAAAATGAAAGGAAAGCCCAAGAAGGCCCTTGAGATGGAAGGGCTTAGGCCGGTATCATAATACCGAGGCAGGGGTATTTTGGTAATTTGGGCAGTGAGACCCGATAAGAGGTTGGGTATAGACCTTGGGTATTGCCTAGTGCTGGGAGTAAGAATTTTAGCTACATTTAATAGGCCCTTGAATTGTGTGAGAAGCCAAGGGTGGTTGTGAGCAGCGGGGTAGCAATGAAAATGGCCAAATTGACTGCAGGGAAGGCCCCGGGACTCGGATGACCGAGAATAAAGGCATGGGACGAGTGAGCGTCCCGAGATATGATTTTTGGTGTCAAGAGAAATTGGACTGGAGACAGTTTTCGGTATCGCTATAATACAACGAAAAATACCGAATGGGCCGCAGGTTTTGCTGATAGCCTCCGACAAAGTGCTGGAGCCTGAAGGGTGGTCAGGTGTTGTGAGGCTAGCATGATGGAAGCGGCTCTGGTATGGACAGAAGTCCCAGCTAGGTGCCGGGATGAATTTGACCTTGAAGTGAAAGGTTAGAAATTAATTTTGGTAAATAAATCAAGCAAGGGAGTCTTAATGGTGATTTTGACAAGGTTTTGGTCATGGGAGACATGCATGTATATATGTGCATGTGTAAAGGGTTGTGCATAAGTGTATCTATGGGCATGTGTATTGTGTAGATATTTTGAGAATATATGAGTGATTAAAGAAATTTTAAAGGAAAAAGATTATTAGTCACTCAAGCATTTAATGAGTCAATGATGGTGGCTTTTCTTTAATTCCAAAAGAAAATATTTATGTCTCTCACCATTAATGAAGGCCTTTATGATGTTGGAAGAGAAAAGAAAATTAATTGGAAAAGAAAATTTGTATCTTGAGATGGAAGACATGATCCAATGGCATAGATGTATTCTTGAAAGAGGGAAGACTTGGCCATTAAGCCTTGATTGTGGTGATAACACTTGGCAAGCCATGGATCAAGTAAAATGGAAGTTTATTTTTAATTCAAAAAGGTAATGGAATTATATATTTATATATATATATATATAAGAAAGGAAAGAGATGAGAGATTTCTCCCATTCACTTGAATGAAGAAAGGAAGAAAGAAGAAGAGAGAAAGAAGAAGAAAATGGAGAAGAAGAAGAAGTCCAAGAAGCCTAGAGGTAAAAGTTATGAAATCTTCTTGTATTCTTCATTTTTAAAGGATCCTTTGATGATCCTAGGCTTGTTTTTCATGAAGGAGTTTGAGAAAATTAAGGGAAGTGATTTTGGAGGCTTGAAGTTGTTGGAAACTTGAAGATCCATGGAGTATTGAGGTAAGGGGAAAGCCCCAAGTGGATGGTGGCTAGCAAGACTCTTGTATGCATTTTAACATTTTTGTGCTTGCTTTGCATATGCTTGTGTGTATGAGACTCATGGCCATGAAGTTGTGTGTTGGGGTGGGTATGTTGAAGCCTTTAACCTTAATGGTTGAGGTATTGGAACCCTAGGCACTTGCATATGGCATTGGCATCTATATTGTTAATTTTCATACTTTATGTCATTGCACCCTTACTGAGCTCTTGGAGCTCATGAGGTTTATTTTGACCTCTTGTAGGTATTGAAGCATGCTATGGAAGGGTTTGGCAAGAGAAAGAGGCTTGAGCATGAAGAATTTTGTATATTTTTCCAAATGGTGTAATTTTTTGCCTAATTTGTATATGCCTTGTGTAAGGGTTTCTTTAAGCCCAAAGGGTACATTTTGATGTGTATATATGGAAAGAAAAATCTGGAGAATTTGGGCATTTTTGGGGTGTTGGAAAATTGGAAAAATTCAGAAAGGGAGGTTGCTGGATTTTTCTGGAGCAGGCAGGCCGGGGCAGCAGCAGGGGGCGCGCGCGGCAAGCATGCGGCCGTGCAGGCGCGCACGGGTGCGCGCGGCTAGCCGCGCGGCCAGCCCGCACGATCGGCCCGCGTGGTCGCTGCTGGGGCCAGCCCCCGCGATCGCGGGCTGCGACCGCCCCAGGCAGCGCGGGGTCGGGCCCAGGGAGGGCCCAGCCGGCCGTGGGGCCCGCACGGGAAAAAAAAAAGGAAAAATTCTAAAATTAGGGGAATAAAAAGGGGGAATAATAGGGCCCAATTTGGGGAGATTTTGGGCTATAGAAAAAACTATAAAATTCCCCGAAGGAGTGATGAAATGTTGGAAAATTGGAGGATTTTCTGAGTATGAGTTTCCCCTTAGACTAGCCCGGTGTTAAGAAGCATCTTGAAGCCCTTGGGCGGTGTAGCGGGTTATTTCTTTGTTCATAAGAAACTCGCGAGGTCTTAGGGTGTTTATGGATCCTGGGTAAGCGAAGGGCCAGACGAAGCCTAGTTCCCACCTAGGGCGTTTCGTCATGAAACATAGTCTACCCTTCAAATTCGGGCTTTGGGGCGAGGAATCCAGGAGATTATCGTCGGTAACACCCGCGAGTGGGACCGGGGTGTTACACACCCTCTCGGGCTTATACAGAATTTATTCCGAGAATTATTCCCGGTCGGACCGCTTCCAGCGTTATTATCCTCATCTCGAGATGCTCATCAATCTCTTGCCCTCTTCCCTGAACATCCAAATCCTGAGGCACTCCCTGCTGCTAATTCGACAATTTTATTAATTAATTTCTCGAGTTTGACTTTCGGGCTTTCTGGACCGCCCGTGGTCCTAACAAAAAAACCCAAATTTATTTATTTTCAATACCATGTAATACTGGGTATTAAACTTAGAAGTATAGTTGGATTAATCAAGGGTGTTATGGAAAGGGCAGAAATATCAAATGAAGAAAATAGGGGGTGAAAGTGAAATAAAATAAAAGTAACAATGTGAACACAGCAACCCAAAAATGGCCGCCGCAAATCCACCGCATGTGGAGGCTGATCTCAGCGATGGGACGACCGAGAAGGGGCTGGGGGAGGTCGTATACGACGAGGGCTGGCTTGCGGACCAAGTTGTGGTCGTTGATTGGCCGTGTGATGGCCAGTTTTTGGGTATAAAAGGGGCCGAGGGTTTTAAGGGTTTTGGCAACAAATCGATCGCGATTTTGAATGTTATTGAGAGAGTGGATAGAGGGCTTTTGATCCTTACATCAAGGAGAAGAGTTTGGGAGCATTTTGGTGTTCGTTTAGTGGCTATTCGAGCAAGGCTGAAAAATGCGAGGCGGTCCGCCACTGCGACCTACAACTCGCCATTTGAGGCACTTTCTGGTGATCTTTCAAGATGAAACTAGTGCCTCTGTGATCGACATTTCAAGGGCTTTAGGTAGAGTCAGATCTGGGATTGGAGCACCCGACGATGGCCAAAAAATTGGACAAGATGGTGGCGCGTGAGCTACACGCGCTACACATCACTTGCACCCACGCACCAGGCGCGTGCGAAGGGGCATTTTAGTAATTTTATTTCTAGTATTTTTATTGAATTATTTTAGGATTTATTGTGTGGAAAAAATTGGAAAAAACATTTGAGAAAATAATTATTTTGGAATTATCGAGGTAGAAATTGGGAGAAAAATAGAGGAAATTATGGAGAAATTGAGGAAAATGGATTTTGATGCTCTTTAAATTAAATATGATGTTTAGGGAGTGTCGTGGCTCGAGGTTGAGTATAAGTACGAATATTTGCGATTTGACACGCAAATTGAGGTCGTGCACGAGGATCGAGGCACGCTGTATGCGTTTAGGTGAGTGGTCTAATTCCAGTTTTACCCTTGTTTGGAAGTGTCTAGGTGTACGTGTAGTGAGTTCAGGTGAGCGATTTTACTCTCCCGAGCTTAGGTTATATGTGATTGAACCAGTTCAAGTAAGCGATTATACCCTCTAGAACTCGGGATGTTATGCTTATGCATTTTACTTATGTACTTTTGGCATCGTATGCATATTAAACATGTGGTATATTGCATCAACTATTTTTACTTACAAAATAATTGGTGCATGGTGTGTGATTTTTATTTCATCAGGGCATTGGTTTGCGTGTCAGTGTTATGTCCTTGGGGGACGGGATGGGGTCTTCTTGAGAATGGGACAAGGTTAATCCAAGTGAACGAGTGACACGGTAGGAAACTCGAGGATTAAGTATGTCGCGGCAAGGTCAACCCCAACGGTGTGTGGAATGGATTTTTCCACAGGAGGTTGAGTATGTCAGGGAGATTTCTTAAGTTAGACGTGTTGCATGTTGTCGTTTTGTCTGTATATGCCATGCTCGTATGTCTTTCATGCATTTTGTAAATTGTTCATGCCTTCACTTAGATGTTTTATCATCTAATCTGGGTTATGCCCCTAGAACATTCAACATTCCAGCCAGGGACTGCGGCAAGGACGAGGACGAGGCCAGTTGAGACCAACGGTGTTAGGTTGCTAGCCGTTGTATCATTTAGGAAGCTTTAGTATGTATTTTGGTAATGTATGAACGGTAGTATGATAATGTTGATTATCATTTGGTAGTTTTGTAATAAGTGTTTCGGTGTCGAAACACCTTGTATGAACTCGTGGTAGGCCATGGTATTTTGATGTTAATGTATCTGCTGCATTATAATAAGTCTCATTTGGTTGTTAAGATGATTGATCTTGTTAGTTAAACGGGTAAGACTGGGGTTCTCAGGATTCGTTATCTAAATGTGAAGATTGTTCTTGAAATCACCGCCCGTGATAAACTTGGAAAAAAAAATCCCAAAAATACCCTTATAGTGACACGCCTGGCGAGGCGGGGTGTTACACTTAATCTACTACCTTTGGCCTCAAGTAACCTCAGCCTCTCTCCAAAAAAGCTTTGTAACAAACAAGCACCGGCAAACCTCGAGTTACCTCGGTCTACTGCCTTTGGCCTCAAGTAATCTCGGCCTTTTTCCAACAAAGCTTTGTAACAAACGAGCACCGGCAGACCTCGAGTTACCTTAGTCTGCTTCCTTTGGCCTTGAGTAATCTCGACCTCTCTCCAACAAAGCTTTGTAACAAACAAGCACTGACGGACCTCAAGTTACCTTGATCTACTGCCTTTGGTCTTGAGTAACCTTGGCATATCTCCAACAAAGTTTCTTAACAAACAAGCACCGGCGGATCTTGAGTTACCTCGGTCTGCTGCCTTTGGCCTCGAGTAACCTTGGCCTCTCTTCAACAAAGCTTTGTAACAAACAAGCACCAACAGACCTCGAGTTACCTTGGTCTACTACCTTTGGTCTTGAGTAACGTTGGCCTTTCCCCAACAAAGTTTTCTAACAATCAAGCATTGGCGGAGCTGGAGTTACCTTAGTCTACTGCCTTTGGCCTCGAGTAACCTCGCCCTTTCTCCAACAAAGCTTTGTAACAAAACAAGCACTAGTCAGTCCCCCCTAAAACGCCTAGATTTACCCCTGCGGGCGGACCTCGAGGAATTCCCCTATCCAAGGTATGCCTCGTATCAAACAGGCATCAACAGACCTCAAATCTTCTCAGTCTCGCCCTAACAGACATCGAGTCATTTCAGTCCTATCCAAGTTATGCCTTATATTAGACAGGCATCGGCAAACCTCAAGTCTTCTCGATCTTACCCTAATGGACCTCGAGTCATCTCAATCCTATCCTACTATACCCCATGCCGAACAGACATCACTAGAGCTGGAGTCTTCTCTGTCTCCCCCCAGCAGACCTCAAGTCATCTCGGTCCAATCCCAACAAAGGAAGCTCCAAGGTAACTGAGTATTTTCCCAGTCTTATTACTTAAAAGGCCCTGGGTATATACAAATGCCAGCAGACCAGGAGCCTCCTCGGTCTTGCTGAGACACACCCCAGAACAGGCAAGTCCAACAACCTCGATTTATTCGGTACTCGCCACAACCAAAGCACACAAATGTGAAATAAAGAAAGCACAAGCTACAAGGTACTCAGAAGAAATTCTCATTTTATTACTTCATTTTATTACTTCATTTCATTACAACATACAACAACAATATGTTTTTGTTGGTCATGTTATAATACTACAAGATATAAGTCTTAACATAACAAGACCAACACACCAAATCAAGTCTTAGCACGACAAGCCCTACACAGCTGCTGAACATTCACCATCCATAGAACCCCCCCTTATAGGTATAACCAACATGATCTCGAAAATAAGGGGTTTAAAACGACGCTCGACCACCCCTCGGCGACGGAGCCACCCATAGACCACATCTTAGTGATGTAGATTTGCAAGAAGGCAGTAGCTATCGTTTTCCCCTCTGGTAGAGCTATGGAATTCCAGAAGAGAAGGGTAAAGCCCTCAGTATGGCGGTCGTGGGCCCGCAACTTGGAAATTGTATGGATAGAGGAAGAGTAAGGGCAGTAGAGGGTAAACTTCTCCAAGCTAGGGAATAATCCCACCCTCATAACGCACCTACCCAAAACCATCAATCACGCTTGGCCCTAGCCATTGGGGCACCACCTAAACCAGTAACATCAATGCTAGAGACGCTACCGTGGGTTAGCAAGGCCTAGGCTGGATTCCACATTCTAGACCCTCAAACCCTTAAGCTTCCCATGAAAAAGAAGACACCCAAGCGCAAAATTGCAAGATACATGAAACGAAGAAATGAGCCCCTTTTTATAGCCACAGTGGGGAACATCTAGTGTCATCCACCCCCACTTAGGGTCGTGCCACCTACCTCGGCATTAATGCCCCGTATTCAACAATAAAAGAGCCACCGTGGAAATAAGGACATGTACCTAAGAAATTAATACCCTTTCTAGGGATGTGGTTCACCTCACGTGGGAAAACACCCTCTCGCCATTTGAACGCACCTCCTAGGAAAGTGACGCATCCTGCATCGACAAACGTTACATTACCCTCGTAGCCACGCACTCCCGACTTCGTGTCACACACATCCTCAAAATATGGCACCTAGACCACTGCATTTAGGCATCCCAAGAAAAATCGAGGATAAGACATGACCACCTCACACCTCATTGACCCATTAGTACTAATCAACCTCGGCACCCCAACCTCGGGCCTATCCCGACCTTAACGAATCAAATGTAAGGAAAAGAAAGACAAAAAGAAAGAAATTTCTCTTTTATTAAAATAATAGGGTCAAGGTGACGGTGTCAACCATTTACATTACACAGAAAACAAAAGAAGCAGAGGCCACTCTAGGGACTAGTGACAGGTTGATCTGCCTGAGTGGAAACAGGGGCCTCATCCACTTGCTCTGCGCTCTCTCCTGACTGACTGGCCGCCTCCTACCCCTCCCCCCCAAGGCTTTACCTTCAACGACCAGATCCTCCGAACCTAGGTTTATGAGACGACCACCCACTACCTCCTTGGAAGGGTCACAACCGATAAGATCTGCCTCCGGACAAAGTAACTGAGCCTGTGTCAAAGTTGTGTTGAAGCCCTCAAGATATTGCACAAGGCATTTCCTCCTCGTATAAGCCTCTAGGCAGGCAACTTCTTAATGAGAGGCATGTCGTTCGGCCTCCAACTCCTTAACCCTTTCGCTCAGCTCACCCAATTTCTTCCGAGCCTCATTCCTCTGGTCGACCACTCGTAAAAGGAAATAATTTACCCGCATAGTATCTACATTGAGTGACGCACTCTGCCAAAGAAGGCCACCTAATTCAGCCCTTAATCGCTCCTCAGCCCGCTCCTCCACGACTTCAAAGGCCTTATCAACCCTTAACTTCTCCGCTTTCAAATTCGCCTCGACCTCCTTAACTCTTACCTTTCGTAGCTTTAGCTCCAACAGCAGCAAATGAGTAGCACTAGCAGCCCGTAATTACATCATTTCTACCCACTGGTATAACCCCTCCTCCCCTAAGGGGGCAAGCCTCTTTTGATCAGCATACAAGGAGAGATGATCCACGATAAACCTCCCTGGCCTGAAGGCGTGGCTCTAGAGGCTTTGAGGATTGGAATTGACGTTGTCACAACCCCACAAGCTTGGCCTCGGACCTAGCATCACTTGAGAGGGTGCTGAGCTTGAGGGGCCCAAAGCATCAGCAATCAGGATTCAGCCCGAGGAATTAGCAACATCGGTATTCGGCCTAGAGCTCAAAGAACCCAACGCATCAGGAGCTTGGCTTGAAGGCACCAGTTCATGGGCTACCCGATGCCTCTTTTGCTAAAAAGGCACCTCCTCGACCTTTGGTGGGGAGGGAGTACTAGCAACAATCACGAAAATTGGTCAGGCATGAATAAGAGCCTTCAACTTCGCAGTAACAGCCTTCCCCTAGCTTACAAGCACCTCAGAAGACACCCCGACGCTCTTCTCCGCCATGCACCTCGCCACCTCTTCCGCCATCAAACCCGGCGCCATTCGCCCTAAAACATGAAGTCCTAATAAGAGCCACCGATTAGTAAAAACCAAAATAAAGACAACAACGTGCCCATATATTCGGATAAAGCCCGAGGATCCGTCCTGAATTCCATGAGTTTTGTAGACTCAAACCGAGGAGAAAACTCAAAAGCATTCACTAGGGCCTAGTCCCCCAAATCGAGAACTTCATACTCCACCTCCATAAGCAGGTTCGGTTTTGACTGCCAGCATAGGGAGTATTTCTCCTTGCCCGTCCAGGAAAAAATTGAGCTCCTTCTCGTTCGATCCTACCTTCAAGAAGCTATCCTTAAAATGTTTAAGGGACGAGGTAAAAGCCTTTAGCAGCAACTTCCTTGTGTGGCCAGTTAGAGAAATCCAACCACCCCAATAGATAACTTTTCAATGTAATAGTGAAAGAAGACTACCTTGGTAGGTTTGCGGCCAACAAACTCAACCAACACTTTGAAACCACGAATGATGCCTCAACTATTTAAATGCAACTGCGTCAGAGCAATGTTCTCAGCCTCTAAGACCAAACACTAGAACTCGGTTAGAGGAAGTCATAGCCATATCTTCGTAAAAAGCACCTCGTACATATAAAGAAACCCAAGGTTACGGGACAGAGTGGCAAAGATGCTTTTCCTCACCACAGGTACGGCAGACGAACTTTTCCTCCCTAGTCTTCTTATCCTTATCTCTCTCCTCCCCATCCTTCTCCCCTTCATCCCGAGTCTAGAAGATGATCTTCTCCCTCACCACCCCCAAAGATGAATCGGTAGAAAATTTCGACGCAATCCAAGTAACCTGCTTGCTTACCCAGTCATACGCGCTAACGGAATTCAAAATTGAGATAGCCATCGATGAGCAGATTAACAAACCACCCTTAACTGATTCGAAGACCGATTAGCCAGAGTAATCTAATGTAAGAAGGAGGAAAGATAGGGGAATAGTTTGAAAACGAATACAGAGGATGCGAACACACTAAGACGATGCATATTAATAAGCATCGCACGAGATGCCTTGTAACACCTGATGTTACCAGTGTTAAGAGAATGAGAAAGGAAGAGAGAAACTTCCAAAAATTCCATTGAGAAGGTGAGGGATCTTGAGGATAATGGTACCCTATGAGAGGGGCATTTTGGTCATTTGGATAATGAAGTCCATTAAAGGGAAATTTGGTAAAATGGAAATAATTCCTAGGTGGAATTAAGTATGGAAGTGAATTAATTTTCCATTTTTGTAAAAATGAGGAGATAAATGGGAGTAATAATTCACAAAGGGTATTTTTGGTAATTTTGGAGTAAATTCCATAAAGGAATTAAATGGTGGAGAATGGGAAAATAGTGGATATTCAATTATTTGAAAAAATAATTATTTTTTCCTAAATTGGTGAATAAATGTGGTGATGCCACATGGATGGCTTGGATGGAAGCTTGCAAGCCAAGTATGGTGTCTTAGAGTGACACATGGCATTATGTGGTCCAAGATAAATGGAGAGATTTAAATAAATGCAAAAGAAATGATAATTGGTGTTGTAAGCATTCAATGAGAGGCATGATGGTGTTGGATTAAAAGAAAATCCAAAAAGAAATGAAATTAGTCATGCATTAATGGTGGAAAATAGTCTCATTAATTTAAATGAGAAAGAAATGAAAATTCAAGGGATGAGATTAATTCTTGGATTTGGAAAATGATCTAAGGGCCACCATTAAGTCTTAGAAGTTGGCATGGATTGCCAAATGGGTGGAGAGATGATTGGAAGGTGGAGATTTAATCTCCAAAATAAATCAAACGCTAGGATTGAAACCTAGCAAAGCACATGGATTATGCTTCCTTTAGATGGCTAAGATCTTGTCTTGTAAAGTGAGATAAAATCCAATGGTGGATATTAAGAAAGACCTAATGCCATGGATTGTGTTAGTTTGGAGGGTGAGGATTTATTCTCACCAAATAAATCTAATGGCTAGGATTTATTCTTGAAAGATGAGGTGCTAGTATAAATTGGCAAGTAAGGAAGACTTGTCTTCCTTTGGCCATTTGAAGAAAGAAAAAAGAGATTGGGAGAAGCTTCCCAATGAGAGGAAAAGAGAAGAAAAGGAAAGAGAATGAAGAAAGGTAAGGTTTCTACATTAATGTAGTATAAGCTCTTTCCATTTCTCTTAAATGGTAGCTTAGTTCTTTAAAATTTTGTTTCAAGGATCTCTTAAGGAGAAGAGATGGTTATGAAGCTAGGAGGTTCCTGAAGCTTCAAAGAAAGGAAAAGGTAAGGGATAGCCCCATGGGATGGTGGCTTTGCAAGGTTGTAAGTATGGTTCATGAGCAAATATGTGTGCATTGGCATGTTGTTTGTGTTCAAGGACCTATGGCCATGAGGTTGTGTGGGGTAGGGTAGGTTTAAGCCTCAAACCAAGGTGGTTGTGAGGATGTGAAAGCCTGAACTTTATTGCATTGCATGCATTAGGATCACATTTTATATTCATGTTCATACTTTTTGTCATTGCACCCTTATTAAGCTTAATAGCTCATGAGGTTTTTACCCTCACATATAGGTTGTAAAGGCATGGGAAAAATCAAGGCAAAGATGGAATGGCATGTGGAGTCATGGGAATGAAGGTTCAAGACCATAGTATAGCTTGTGGAAGACTTGTGATGTATTTTGTGTTATTGGGTGTGGCTTGTTGAGCCTAAGCATGAATTGTAAATGCTATGTATGATTTGATTTTTTTTTTAAAATGAGATATTGGCTTATGGTATGTGGAAGCCAAAGTATTGGTGTAAATCTCATATTTGGTTTGGCTTTTGGAAGCCTATCTTGTTTATTTGATTTTATGTTATAATAAGCACCATGAGTGCATGTAAGAAGTAATACATTTCCTTAGTTGTGTAAGCCTTGTGGAAGAAGGAAATGAGTTTTTTTTTTTCTTTTGTAAGCTTTTGTGGAAAGGTGGGTATTTTGATGCATGTATGAGGGGTATGAATTTTGAAAAATTTGGGTTAGAAAGCCTAAGAAAGAAAAAAGAGTAAGGTGGCAGGTGGTAGTAGCCGAGGCCCGCGGGGGCCACAGCGGGCAGCAGGTGCTCTTGTTAGTGTAGGTGCTCTAGACCCAATCAGATTGAGCATGTTGTACACTGACAATTGTAATCATGTTATTATTTGTATAAGGAGTTGTTCAAATTCACAAGAAGTCATTCTATTAGTTTCTTGTTATTATTGTAATAACCAAATGAAACTAGATAGAAGTCCATATGATGTATATTGTGATTAATCTATAAAGATGTGAGATGATGCATCACAGTTTCTAGACATCATTAAACGTCCCAAGTCGTAGCAATGTCAAGAATGGACATTGACAATTGCGGTAAGACTTGTATGTGCTATGTTTTTGCTATTTGATAGCAATGGGGGTCTCACACCCATAAGCATGGGGATGCCCAGACAAGTACATAGGTGACCAATGTTGTAGAACGTGTCACTGGATATAACTCGTCATGAGAATCCATTTTGGTTATATGTTGATGGAATTCTCATATGAGATGGGTGTAACTAATCCTTGGACCTAAGGTTGTCACGGTCATCTCATAAGAAGACCGGTATGCTTTGACATCGTTTCGATGGGCCTAGACAAAGGCTGCATGTGGGCGATCGTTGGGTATATCGTGAGGCTTATGGAGATGAGTGCATAGCCAAGATGGGACTCGTCTATCCCTTGATAGAGGATGATGTATCTAAGGCGCCTTCGGTGGATATTCACTTTAAATCCATGGCCATGGTGAAAGAGATCAATAAAGAGTTATTGATTCACTTTCTATTAAGTGAAGATATCCGGAAGATCGAAGAAAACTCACGTGATAGTTATCAAGCAACACATCGCCATACTTGAGATCACATAAGATACATTGATGAGAGGATCAAATTACACGGTAACCATGCTCGTGAAAGCTTATTTGCGGATTATGAATCCTTTTAAATAATTGGGTAGGCATGATGCCTTGCTAGAGGCCAATCTTGTCTTATGTGTTTGTACCGACACATTGCCAACATATTTGGAAGTCTAATGAGTCATACGCAATAAGCACGGTCCCTTGCTTAAACCAGGAGAGTGGACGTATGGTTAAGTGGGACACTTCGACAAGAAGTTGTGCCGTCATAAGTTCTCACGGAAAAAGAACAAATAGACGTAATGACGTCGATATGACGAGGAGTCGTCATAATGGAAAAAGTTTCCTAAAATGGCAATTGATTAAATTAGGAAGGAGTTTCTAATTTAATAATTTTCTATTTTTTGGAGTGGCAAATAGGAAATAAAATATATTTAGGCTTAAGTTAATATTTGGATTAAATTAGATTTGGGCCAAATATTAAATTAAATATTATATTTAGACTAAATTGGATTTTGACCAAATAATAAAATAAATATTATATTTGGACTAAATTGGATTTGGGCCAAATATTAAATATTATATTTGGACCAAATTAGATTTGGGCTAAATATTAAATATTATATTTGGGTTTGAATTAGATTTGGGCCAAAATATTTTATTTAAACCTATAAAAGGATTTGGGCCATTTAATTATATTTCTAGTTGGACTAGAATAAGCCCACTTAAGATTCTAATTAAATTAGAATTAATGGGTTAGCCCAATCCATTAGAGTTTTAGAAACCCTAGGATATTTCTATATAAATATCCCTTTATAGGTTACCCAAAGATATATAGAGTTTTTGGTGTCGTTTTTCAAGAGTTGAAAAACATATTGCTGTTCACTCTTCCTCGATTCTTTTTGGCATCAATTTGAAACGTTGGTGTTCTTTTCTATCCATACACAAGCCGCGAAAAGAAGAAGGAGCTAGCACTCATATTCCGCTCTCCTTGCCAACGGACGCGTGCCGCATATCACGAGTTAGAGGCCGGACGCTTGGACGGCCCGAATCCGCGAACGACTCGAAAATCTAAAGGTTAGATTTATTTATTTGTATGTGATTGATTTAATCTCGACGTTAATCCAATCGCCGGGATCAGGGTAAGGTTTAAAATTTTGAACTACGCTGCTTGCCTCGTAGCGATCTTGCTTTACTTTTAGCTCTAGGGCTCGCACTGGGCGCGCAGGCGGGCGGCCGCACTAGCGCGCGCGGCCTGGGCGGCCAGCGCACCATGGGACCCCATGCGAGCACCCGACGAGACAGTAGGCCCCGTCGACCAATTTTTTTGAAAAATTTGGAAAATTGGGGGATTCTTGGGGCAATTCTTGGTTAAATATGGGCCCCAGAGGAATTTTCAAAAATAAGGTAATTTTGGGAATTTGTGGAGGAAATACCAAAATTTTTAGAAATTTAAATTATATGAGTTTTTCCTCCAAAATTGGTAAAAATCAATGGGTAGATTGAAATGGTGAATTTTGTGGAACCCGATGGAATTCTTGGAAAGAAAAAGAATTAAAATAAATAAAAATGGCGATTGGAAAAATTAATGGAAACTAATTAGCTAAGTGTGGTATGGTTAAAGCCCAAAACTGCTAGTGGATCGTGGGGTTGAGGGAAGGGAAGGACGAAGCCTAATTCCCACCTAGGGTGTTTCATGTTGAAATATAGTCCGCCCTTCACGAATGGCCGGGCATGTGAGCAGGTCGGGTGATTGTTCATGAGTGGCACCCATAAGTGGGAACTGGGTGTCACATGCCCAATGGATGATCAATGGCCAACGAGATTCCACCACGTTTCCCATAACAAACCTGCCCCACCTAGGGTAACCAGCTACTCCATGCCTGCAGGTGGCGCCTCATGTCGTCGGACAGACTCCTCGATTCCTTTAGCTCATGGAGCCCCCGCACAGTCAAATAATGGTGCTAAAATGACAAGTCAAAAGTGAGGCATCAAATTCCTTAAAAAACAACTCATCCCTGCCCCCACAGACCAAAATCCCGGGCATGACAAGCCTACCAAAGCACCAAAACCACAGTAACAGAGCAAGATACGCACGAAAATTTTGACAAAAGCAAAGCATCGAGAAAGGAAAAAAGGAAACAATTTGTTACTAAGCAAGGAGTATCCAACAAGATTACAAGACTCACGCCAAAACCTATGCTACCATAGAAAATCACAGCTCGACTTGACTCTCCTTAGCCGGGTCTATAAGGCAGCTGTCCTTAATCTCCTTGAAAAAGCCAAAGGCTAAAAGATCTAGCTCTGGAAAAATAACTCAGACGTGAGATAGGGCCACTTCATACCCTTCCCTTTTTGACTCCTCCGCTTCCATCTTTGCCCTCGCCATCTCAGACCGAGCAACTGCCACCTCGGCCTTCACTTTCATCTCATCGCCGTCACCTTAGATCTGGCTAATGTCATCTCTACCTCCAACATTTTTGCTCCATATTGGCAGCATCCAGTTGGCTCTAAAGAACATCGACTATGATCGACCTCGTCATCTTGACTCTTAGCCTCAATAGTGACTGCCTCCATAGCCTTCTTAACGTCCCCTCTAACTGATTCCCAAATTGGACGTAATTCCTCTTCATGGTCCCTCTTTATCTTGGTAAGCCGAGTCGCCATACCAACCTCAAGCAAGCAGTAATTCATAGCAAGCTAGCATACCTAGTGCCCAATCTGATGAAACGCAGCTGATGAGCCAAAACCTAGTAACCTCCTCCAGTTTGACAACGGGTCAAGATCAGCGTCGATGAAAAAGTCACTTCGAAACTCTGGGTTCCAAAACGAAACTAAGTAGCTGCCACTCCCAGTGGGACTTGAACCACTAGGCGATCGAACCTCCTCATCAGGACCCTTCTGACACTTCTTGTGCCGGGCCAGCTCCTCGAAAATGGTAGGCTCCTTAGAGCCAAGGCCCAAAGTTGTGGTGGCAACCACCATAGCAAAGGCTACATGGTTGGAGCAACCGACGCATGCACAACTAGGGCCTTCCCAACTGCTTTGTTTGCCAGCACGGAGCCCGATGTCGGTCCAACTAAATCCTTCCCAACCGCTTTATCAGCCAGAGCAGAACCTAAAGCGGCTTTATTTTCCTCCTAACGGAGTATCTCCAGCTCTTCCCTGATATCCTTCTTACGAAACACGGATGCCATTCGCCCTACGAAAAAGAATATGCAGAACGGGAGTTTGTAAGGACACAACCTCAATTAGAAGCCTCAAAGACGCCAAGAGTTTGAAAAAATTACAAGAAATCGAAGAAACCATGGCCCCAAAGGGATCTTTATAAAGATCGTTGAATAGTGCTTACGACACATCCCATTATCAAAAACCATCCGCCATAGATCTATTGCTATGAAATTGCCACCTATAATACATTTAAAGAGTTATCAATTACCGCCTATAACACCCTACCTCCCGGGAAAAACGCCTCGGAAAGCTTTGCCGTTGAAAGCCAAGTGAGCTCAAATGCCTTTAAAACCAACATCTGTTCAAATGGGACCATGCGTCAACTTGGCCATCTATCTTGGCTACCTGTCTTGATAAGGTCCTAACAACAATTCGTCTCTCTAAAGATGGCACACACACAATAAAACTTAGACTTCCCTTCTAGTTTGAACGCTTGCTTCTCGAGCATCCAACCTGGGGGATTGTGAACCGTCCCGACCCAATCTCAGCCCATCTCTCATGGCTCAATCTCGGTCAATCTCCCAAGGACAAACCTCGGCCCATCTCTCATGGCCCAATCTTGGCCCATCTCTCATGGCCTAATCTCGGTCCAACTCCTACGACCCAATCTCGCCATGGCCCTGGCCCTACACTAGCCTGCAGTAGCATCATTGAAGCCCCCATACTGGGTATCCCAACGCCCGCTTAAATCCCATCCTCATTAATTGCTAATCTCATCCACATTAATGAGGGTCCCGTCGATGCCATGCTACCACCTAGGAACCCCTATCGGCGCCGGATACTTAGTCCCATCACCTGCAAATGCACGACGCATGCATGTAAAAGGACGTCTCCTTCTTCTATATCAACCAACTCTTTTCAGAGCCAAGGTATGTTCTGATCTCTAACCTACCGATACACTATAATTTCTTTACTCTCTCACCCACTTGAGCGTCGGAGTGCTTGCAGGTGCCAGCCCCCCCCCCGAACGGACCCATCACCGGAGCTCGCTCCCTACCGTTGTGATCCCGTCTCCGACTGCTCCCTTTGGTTAGGAAGGAACATATTTAAGCTGATTATGTGGTCTCATTTTAACTATCTCGATACTATTAGTTCCAAATGATGGCAATTATATCCCAAGAGGAGGGGTGAATTGGAATTTGGGTAAATTCTTCGATAATATAAAGATATATTGCTAGCAAAATACTATGTTTCGAAATATAGAGAAGTGTGTTTCAAAATCAACCTTTTTGTTAAGTAGTTTCAAAATATAGAGGAGTATGTTTCGAAATTAACCTTTCTGTTAAGTATGTTTCGAAACCTACTATGTGTGTTTTGAAACCTTGCTCTCTGGTTTGCTTATTTCAAAACTTTTGGCTTTTGAAAAAGGATTCTTTTGAAAGCTTAAACACAAAGAATAGGTAAGTAAAATAGTAAAGCAAGTGCACACGAGATTTATAGTAGTTCAGCATGTAACACCCCCCTCTCCTAGAACTGCCTGAGAAGGGGTGCTACTGGGGATAATAAAATAAACTGATTGATAACTGAATTCTGATACCAATACTGTATATATCAATTAACTGTAATAAGACTCTGAGTCAACAAAAACTGAAATCATAATTGCATCTAAGGGAAATTCTCTAAACTAGAAAATAAAATGAATCTAAACTGATTAAGCACTAACTAATAAACTAACAACTCCCAGACATCTTTGGTCTTGAGCGGCTCCACGTACACACACTACTGGACACTGCTGCTAGGCCCCACATCTGGTACTCCCCCACTAGGACCTGGAATGGTGAAGAGTACAAGGTGAGCTACAAAGCTCAGCAAGTAATAAACTGGAAAGAATAACTGAAGCTGAATCGAAGAATATCGATACTGATAAAAATACTTACTGAACTTGTACTGAGAGATATAATAATCACTGGATGGCATTTATAAGATGTAATGCACATAAGCTGTAAACTAAATGAAGGTATGCAACTTTGGCCCATAGGCCCACATAACTGTAACACATACCTGACTGATCTGAGTCTTGCAAACATAAAAATTGTAAGCACATACTTTGGGTAATATGCCCCTAGCTCCCTGGTCGACATCAGGCGAGCAACTCATAACTGAGATATAATTGTACTGATACTAGTGGGATCCCCGCGGACAAGCCGCCTGGTGCGCATAATGCAATGCTCATATAAATGCTGGCACACGATATGTAGTGCTCCACATAAGTCATGCTCAATGCTCATACAATGTGTATGCACATAATCTCACAAAATAATGCTGACCATGTCATAATGAACTGCTAAACATGGTATATGATTTTTACTAGAAATATTGAGATTCAAATATTCTGGAATTTCTAAGTATGGGCATGGCATATTGGATTTTATGATATCTTGGCATAAAAATTCAATATTTGAATAATTGAATATTCATATTAAATTTAAAACTTGAATCAAGAATTTATTGGAAGCTATTTGGATGCCATTTGATACTATTTGGATGATTGAGAAAGTCTAAGGAGGTAATTTGAATGAAAAAGCAGCCCATTCGAATGAAAAAAAAGGATTTCAGCAAGCTCATTCGAATGGCAGAAAACTCATTCGAATGACAGAGACTCATTCGAATGACAGAAGGCTCATTCGAATGATAGATGATATTTCAAGGCTATTCGGATCTGATCTGGAACTCATTCGAATGACTCTCAAATTCATTCGAATGAATTTTGAAAATTTCCAACATTTGAACTGGCAAAACTCGACTCATTCGAATGCAACAGTGACTTTATTCGAATCAATTTGAAGATCATTCGAATGACAAGAAGGCTCATTCGAATGCTAAGCTATACAAAGCAACAACTTACTCACATCTTCAAGGGCTCATTCGAATGACAACAAGGCTCATTCGAATGACAGTCTAAAAACCTCAAAAATTCATACGAATGATACGATATCTCAAGACTCATTCGAATGACTGATACATTATAAGAGAAAAACATTACGATAACACTGAAACTTATTCGGATGCTTTGAAACTCATTCGAATGACACAAGGCTTATTCGAATGACTGGATTCTTATCTGATATAAAGCTTATGATAACAGAGATCATAACTTGAATCAAAACTTAGCTTCACTACACCATTCCAAAAGAAATCTTGGGAGAACAATCCCAATTGATATATAAACAACTTGAGGGATGATTTACTGATCATAACTAATGTAAACTGTAACGCCCCGCTCCCACCTACGGGTGTTACTCACGAATAGCCAACTTACTATTCACATGCTAGGACAAAGATGAAGAGACGGCTACGTTTTAACGAGAAACGACCTAGGTGGGAACTAGGTTTTGCCCTCTCTTCGCTCCGCTCGAGGGTCCGGGAATTATCAAGCGACCTATTAAAACCCGAAACCTCGCAATCGTCACTCCTTCTCAAACTCTTTAATGAAGAGTTTAGGGTGACCTCCCAGGATCGAAAGAAAATAAGCTATAACTCTCTAGCTTTAAGTAAATTATGGCATAACGCCTTAATTATAAGAAAATAATTTTTCCTTTCTTTGCCCCAACCATTATCTCATTTATCTCACTTTCAATTCCCTTGGAGAATGTTTGGATTAATATTTCTTTGGAAAAATTTAAATAAATTTTCCTCATAAATCTCCATTGATTTTCCCCTTTAATTATTTCAAAATTTCCATAATTTTCCAACCATTAGGAAATTAATTTTTGAAATACAACCTCAAGGCATCCTCATCCAATTTCCAAAATTTAAGGAGAATACTCCATTATTTAATTTTCCAAAATATAGAAAATTTTCCCCACAATTGCCTCAAATTTATATTAATTTAATAATCAATTTAAAGGCTAAATACTCATTTATTTAAATATAAATTATTTCAGAATTTCCAAAATAATATCATATATTCAAATAAACAAAAATTAAATTAAAATAAAATAATAAAGGAAAAAAAAAATACCCAACAGCAGCAAAAGGGGGGGGGTGTGCACGGCAGCTGGCCGCGCCCCCCCCCCAGCGCGGGGCCGCGCGCGCGCAAGCATCGGCCACGGCGCCGGCCGCACGGCCACGCGCGCAGGCCGCGCGCACCAGCCACGGGCGCTGGCCGCGCGGCCATGCGCGCAGGCCGCGCGCGCGGCTTGGCCGCCCGCGCGCACCAGCTGCGCGCAGGCGCGCCCAAGCGCGCGCCCGGCCAGCACACTGCCACAATGCTTTTTCTTTTTTTTTTTTGAACTGAAATTCCACATTTTCCAGAACCCTTTCTCATACCAAGGGGGTTCCAAAACATTCAAGTTTGCCCCCCTTTCCCCACATTTAGCCTTCATTACACATTAACAAATAAATACAACACTTAAGCATAAAATACATAAACACTACTTCTCTTGCTTTCTTCCTTGCTTTCAACACTTAACTTTGCAAAACTCCCTTCCTTCTTGGACATGAGATACCTACATGGTGAGGATAAAAACCTCATGAGCTATTAAGCTCAATAAGGGTGCAATGACAATAGTATGAACATGAAAATAAATGTGATGCCAATGCATGTATGCAACATGGTTAGGGCTTCCATATCCTCACAACCACCTTGGTTTGAGGCTTTAATCTACCCTACCCCACTCAACCTCATGGCCATAGGTCCTAAAACACACAACATGCCAATGCACACATAGAAATCATGCATCATACTTACAACTTGCAAGCCACCATCCCATGGGGCTATCCCTTACCTCTATTCTTTTAGATTTTCCACAATCTTTAACTTCAAGAGAGCTTCAACAACTTGACTTGGCAAGACTTCACTTGCTTCCATCCCCTAAAGAAGTAAAAGAAATAACCTTGATCTTTAAAAATCTAATCCTTGAAGATAAGAAGACTAAGAAGTTAGAAGACTTAGATTTCTTTACAAAAACTAAAGAGTTTACCTCTAGGCTTCTTCTTCTTCTTCTTCTTCTTCTTCTTCTTCTTCAAATGGCCAAAGGGAAGACTTGTCTTCCTACCTTGCCAATATATATATTTTCTCCCTTTTTCAAGAATGGATCCTAACCTTTGGATCTTTGTAGGTTTAAGAGAAATAATCTTAGCCTCCCATTACAAGCACAATCCATGTGCTTTGGAGATTTTTAATCTCAACCATCCATTCTAATCATTCAAGATTCACTTCCATTTATGTTGGCAATCCATGCCAACTTTCAAGACTAATTTATGACCCTTGGATCAATTTCCCAATCCAAGGCCAAGTCTCCACCCTTGGATCATCTTGGTCTTCCATTCCAAAATTAGTCATTTTCCTCATTTATTTAATTTGACTAATTTCACCCCATCACATGAGTGACCACTTGAGAGACATATATATTTTCTTTCCCATTTAATTTAATGTGACCATTTTCCATAATCAATGCTTGACCATTTTCCATTTCTTTTGCATTTTCTTTAAATGCAACTTAATTATGCCTCCCATTAATTGCAAGAATGACCATATTTCAATTTCTTTTGAAATTAATTTAAATTTCTATTTGCATAATTGGGACAATTTCACCCATCAATAATATATATGTCAATTGTAAGGCAACTTTCCATTTAATTGCCATTTATTTTAATGAGATAAATTTCACCCATTAACCATGAAAATTTTCAAAATTCAAATTTGAATTTCTTTTCCCAACATCATCATCACCATCATTAATGGCTTGAGTGACTATTAATCTTTTCTTTTTGATTTAAAATAATCACTCTTATCTCTTCCATTTTACTTGGACAAGAAAATGCCAAGTGTCACTCCATGCCACAACCTTGGCTTTCAAGACTTAATCTAAGCCATCCATGTGGCATTTCCACATTAACCCACTATTTTAGGGAAAATCCATTATTTTACTCACATAAATAATTTATGAGTATTTTTCCCCATTTCCATAATTTATTTCCATTATAGAATTTACTCCAAAATTACAAAAAATACCCTTTGTAAATTTTTAATCCCATTTATCTCCACATAATCCAAAATGAGAACTAATTCCCTTTCATACTTAATTCCACCTAGGAATTATTTTCAATTTACCAAATTACCCTTTATTGGACTTCACTATCCAAATTACCAAAATACCCCTCTCATAGGGTACCCTCAATCTCAAGGATCTAATACCTTCTCAAGGGCATTTTTGGAATTTTCTCACTTTCTTTCTCATTCTTTTAACACATGTAACACCGAGTGTTACATTCCGCCCCCCTTAAAAGAATTTCGTCCTCGAAATTCGTTTTACCATCATCTCCTACCCAAGACAATCACATTCTCGGGTTACT
Organism: Diospyros lotus; assembly: GCF_014633365.1. Taxonomy (NCBI): domain Eukaryota; kingdom Viridiplantae; phylum Streptophyta; class Magnoliopsida; order Ericales; family Ebenaceae; genus Diospyros; species Diospyros lotus. The sequence goes on from NC_068342.1 coordinate 22,530,211, forward strand.
TGCCAAATTCTCCTGCTCGAAAATCCCATAGCCTATCCATTCTTCACATTTACCTCGGGTCACACCTACTTCAAGGCTTCACTTTAGGCTTTCGTTCTCCCAACTCTCGAGAACATTCAACAACCGAACACTGCTTTGGCCTCTTGCCAAATTGCTCAACTGGTTGCTGTTCACGCTTATCGCAACGCTATCCATTTGTAGATGGATTTTTTTTTGCTACCTCGAGGATCACTTTGCAGTCCACTTCCATTTTTCCCATCAGTCAGACCACATACGCTAACATTGCATTATTGATCAGTTTATCACGATTTTTACGCCGATCACACACGGCAACGTTTCTCACTGCCAAACACACATGGCCACGATTTTTACGCTGGTCCAACCAGCAACGTCTTAGCACTAATCATTCACTGCAATGTCACATTCTAGTGCCCATTAGACACTCGAACACCCATTCCACCATGGCATACCGCCATTATTCACACGCCTGCATAACTTGAGTTGATCCTCATGGTAATCTCTCATTACCGATCAACTTACCATGCTAGCACTACCTAGGAAGCACCCATTTGGCCTGCCTGGCCAACTTCGACCATGTCATACATGGTCTTTTTACCTTGACTAGCCGACCCTCACTTATCAGTACGATTACGCTAAATCGACTTACCTAACACCGTGCTAGGCTATCGTACATTTCAACCCTGTGTACTGCCCGAGTTCGCATCGAGCTTGGCGACGTGTGCACCATTTCAATCTCACCTCGAGCCTAAGTATGCTCAGGCCACAACCCTTTCCCAACCGAGAGTTCTTCACATTAAGCACATAACGATACTTACTAGCCGATATCACATGTTAGTAGGGTCTCCTACCCATACCAGGGAACTCTTCACTGAGCAACCCCTCTTCAATTCTTTACCCTATTTCTCAACAAAGCCTCTTACTCTTGAGGCACGAACTTCCAGCCATCACACATCAGGTTCATTCTCAACCCGTAATAGACACCTGATTTAAACCATGCATAATGGTTCCTATTGTCCTCCTTGGCAAGGACATCACCATGACATCAACGAATTTTCTCCCCCCACGATCGTTGCATTTCAAAATTCACCGATACCAGCCTTCATGGCCATTCGCACTCGGCTTCGAGGTCTTACCATGCACGATGGTTACCTTTGACCTTCCGGATAACTTCTCTTCCCTAACTGCGACGACGACACCACCATGCCATCACAAAAGACTTGCTGCTCTTTGAATCTCACTGGTCACCACAACCAGCACGACCCTACTCTTAGGTTGCCTTCCTCACGTCACCTTTTATACATCTAGCATTTAACTAAATCCCTAAGAGACTTTGGCTTCTCCTGGATTTCTTATACACTTTGCTACAGCTTACTCACACCTCTCGGTGAGCAACCACATGGCTCTAACACCACAACAGCTTCACTAGCCGATTTCTTTTTACAACCATTAACCTTAGACACGAGGTTAATTTTTTTTTTTTTTTTTCAATTGCTCACACTCCAGGGCATCCCTTCAACTGCCTCACTCACAGCCATTAGGTGATTTCATCACCTCAACACTACTACTAGAAACCCATCTCGTCCCATAAGCTCTTTCTTCGAGCTCTCTTTACCCATTGGTGACATCTTAAATTCGCCACAACTTCCATCTAACCAACTCGATTAACTCTAGCCGGATCGCTCGGCTCACAACCCACATAACCTTCCTCTAGGCACGGTACTTGCAATCATCGATTACCGCTTCGATTTAAACTCCAGTCACAGGAAATTACCCCTGCCACCCCTGTGAAATTCACACTTCCACTGGATGCCGTAGGACTCACCTTCCTACTTAGGCACTTGCCATTACGCTGGCCTTTCCCCGGGTGACCTTTCCTGATAGAGTTGTAGCACCTTAGGAAGTTTATCTCACACTATTGCCTCATGTGCAACTTTTCTTGGGAAAACATCTCAAGTTCTACCCTAACCACAATTCCACTACCATTGATAGCTCTCATTCCAAAGCCACACTCCTCTGAGTGGCACATTTCTGCCTTGACCAACCATCTTCCATCACCTTGCATCTCTTTCTCACAATTTGCATGGTCTAACCACCAGGACCCACTGGACCTTTCTAATAAAGGCATGCACGGTACCAACAAGGCTTTACCTCACTTCCCTCGAGCATCACGTTCCATTATTGCCATCCGGTGCCACCACCTGGCGATTTCTCGTGTGTCATCAACTGGAAACCCTTCCAGTGCCACATGAGGACACTTCCTCATTTCGCATCGACACAACCAAGACTAACACTAGACTGTGCAATCGCACACCTTCACAAATTTCAAACCGTACCTTAGCCACACGTTCAGCCTACCACAACTCACATCACTGGATTAGAGATTGCTTTATTTGAAACCTCCGCACGCTTCAATTTCCCTATCTGATGGTTGGCTTCCATTTCGTAAGTCTCGCCCTCCATGGCACTTACGTATCATTCTCGAGCCATTTACCAATTCTACCAATCAATCCCATCTTCATACATTACTGCAAGATCACACTGGGTACATCATCCCAATTTACCAGATCACTACGATCAATTTTAACTACAGCTATATTAGCATCCTTTAGCAAGGAGCATCGCCACACCTCTTGTTATCACACCACAAGATATCACTCCCCTGATTCACAAACTTTCTTGCTGCCTTGACACCCACAGCTCTACCACCATACTTCAACCCTTGCGAAATTTTAGGTCTGGCTTAGGTATAACCTACAGCATACCCCAGGTCTTCGGTGTCTAATTGTCTCCACTACAGACAGGTTACTCCACGTGGAGAGCTGCAGTCCCTCTTGTGGACTAACCGTCTGCATCCAGTGGTCCATGGCATTAGACCCGTCACTGGTAGGTATCAACCATAGCATTATTCCCACGCTAGACCCGTTTCTTTTCCCCGGGTTTCTCTCTCAAGCGTCTCACCGATCTTCAGTCCCTGACCATCTGCATAGTCACTGTGTTGCCCTGTGCTTTAGGCGCACCAACACCTTGTCACCATCATCGGGTCACTCCCATACACTAGCCCAACACTGGCTCCCCATCGTGTTGCCTTGTGCTTCGGAGAATCAACACCCAATCACTTTTACTGTGTTGTCCCTTACACTTGTAACGACCCATTAGAGGGTTTAGATTTTTATTTAGAAATTATTGAATTTCTTAAATTAGTTTTGTTTGAAGAATTTTTTCCAATTAATTGTTAATGTGGCAATTTAGAGATTTAATTGAGAAAATAGCATTTAATTATATTTAATTATTGAGAAGATTAAATGCAAGGACGTGTTGGTCATTTAAGGATTTGATATTAGAGTTTAATTGTTAAATAGAATTAGTGTAATTAAAGGATTAATGAATCCATATGTGAGGAGGATTCGGATTGGAAGACTCCTAGTTGTATAAGGAGATTGTGAAGGCTTTTAGGGTTGTTTTCTCTTTATACATATATAAACTTTCATAAGCCATATGTTCTTCACGCCGCAAGAACAGAGAGCCAAGAAGCAATCAGTGAGTTCAAGGATTTGCATAGAAGGCTCTCGGGAGATCATTGAGTCGATTAAGGAGGTCGTAAGGCAAGTTATTCTCCCTGTAAACTTTTCTTACGAGATCATATATTAGCATTCGATCATCAGTTCCAGCAGTTCTTCGTTTAAGTTTCAGATTTATGTTACAGTCAGTGTATATATATATATAGGCACGAGCAGTGAGTTCAAGTCTTGCATAGGAGGCTCTCGTGAGATCATTAAGTCGATCAAGAAGATCATAAGGCAAGTATCCTTCCCCTGTAATCTTTTCTTACAGGTCTTGATTGAGTTGGATATTAGATTTCCATAATTGAATCAGTTCCAGTGCATGTATATTCATATATGTACGTTACAGTGAGTTATTTCAGTTCAGTGCATGTTTATATATGTATTTACATGCGTACAGTGAGTACCAGCCAGTTCATGCATATTCCTTGCAATGTTTACATTAGTTATGATCAGTAACTCATCCCTCAAGTTGTTTATATATCAATTGGGATTGTTCTCCCAAGATTTCTTTTGGAATGGTGTAGTGAAGATAAGTTTTGATTCAAGTTATGATCTCTGTTATCGTAAGCTGTATATCTGATAAGATTCCAGTCATTCGACTAAGTCTTGTGTCATTCGAATGAGTTTCAAAGCATCCGAATAAGTTTCAGTGTTATCGTAAGCTTTTCCCTTGTAATATTCCAGTCATTCGAATGAGTCATGTGTTATCATATCATTCGTATGAATTTTTGAGGTTTTTAGACTGTCATTCGAATGAGCCTTGTTGTCATTCGAATGAGCCCTTGAAGATGTGAGTAAGTTGTTGCTTTGTATAGCTTAGCATTCGAATGAGCCTTCTTGTCATTCGAATGATCTTCAAATTGATTCGAATAAGGTTACTGTTGCATTCGAATGAGTCGAGTTTTGCCAGTTCAAAAGTTGAAAATTTTCAAAATTCATTCGAATGAATTTGAGAGTCATTTGAATGAGTCCCAGATCAGATCCGAATAGCCTTTGAATATCATCAGTCATTCGAATGAGCCTTCTGTCATTCGAATGAGTCTCTGTCATTCGAATGAGTTTTCTGCCATTCGAATGAGCTTGTTGAAATCCATTTTTTCATTCGAATGGACTGCCTTTTCATTCAAATTACCTCCTTAGACTTTCTCAATCATCCAAATAGTATCAAATGGCATCCAAATAGCTTCCAATAAATTCTTGATTCAAGTTTTAAATTTAATATGAATATTCAATTATTCAAATATTGAATTTTTATGCCAAGATATCATCAAAATCCAATATGCCATACCTATATTCAGAAATTTCAGAATATTTGAATCTCAATATTTCTAGTAAAAATTATATACCATGTTTAGCAGTTCATTATGACATGGTCAGCATTATTTTGTGAGATTATGTGCATACACATTGTATGAGCATTGAGCATGACTTATGTGGAGCACTACATATTGTGTGCTAGCATTTATATGAGCATTGCATTATGCGCGCCAGGCGGCTTGTCCGCGGGGATCCCACTAGTATCAGTACAATTATATCTCAGTTATGAGATGCTCGCCTGATGTCGACCAGGGAGCTAGGGGCATATTGCCCAAAGTATGTGCTTACAGTTTTTATGTTTGCAGGACTCAGATCAGTCAGGTATGTGTTACAGTTATGTGGGCCTATGGGCCAAAGTTGCATACCTGCATTTAGTTTACAGCTTATGTGCATTTCATCTTATAAATGCCATCCAGTGATTATTATATCTCTCAGTACAAGTTCAGTAAGTATTTTTATCAGTATCGATATTCTTCGATTCAGCTTCAGTTATTCTTTCTAGTTTATTACTTGCTGAGCTTTGTAGCTCACCTTGTACTCTTCACCATTCCAGGTCCTAGTGGGGGAGTACCAGACGTGGGGCCTAGCAGCAGTGTCCAGTAGTGTGTGTACGTGGAGCCGCTCAAGACCAAAGATGTCTGGGAGTTATTAGTTGTTAGTTTATTAGTTAGTGCTTGATCAGTTTAGATTTATTTTATATTCCAGTTTAGGGATGTCCCTTAGATGCAGTTATGATTTCAATTTTTGTTGACTCAGAGTTTTATTACAGTTAATTGATATATACAATATTGGTATCAGAATTCAGTTATCAGTCAGTTTATTTTATTATCCCCAGTAACACCTCTTCTCGGGCAGTTCTAGGAGAGGGGGTGTTACAGTATTGGTATCAGAGCAGTGTTTTGAGGAGTCTCCAGTACACACATAGGATGTTGGGTAGAGTTAGGACTTGTGTCCATCAGTTAGATACGTTAACCCAATTTACAGTATTCTAACCCTAAGTGGTGATACAGGAAGATGAGTAATCAAAGAAGACGACCCCGTACTCGCAGCCAGGCTACTTCTACGCCAGGCGAGGTTCCAGTTCCCACACCAGGCTCACCAGGGGATTCTGGCAGTGACTTACGACACGGTATGGCCGAGATGCGAGGCATGTTGGCAGGCTTGATGAGGGTAGTTGATACCCTAGTGACGAATCAGGTGAGACAACCGCAAGTGCACCAAGAAGCAGGAGGCAGTGGAGGCAAACCGCTAGTCGCCCCAACAACTCCAGTTGTAGCGGCAGACACTGGGAGTCAATTATTGAAGGACTTTATGGCGTTCCGACCACCAGCATTTCATAGAGGTACAGATACAGCAACAGCGGAGAATTGGATGCTGTCAATAGAGAAGCATCTCCGATCTATTGGTTGTGCGGATGACCGACGAGTTCGACTTAGCACGTTCATGTTCAGAGGCGATGCCGAGAGATGGTGGGAGACTGCCCGCCAGAGGTTTGGTGATCGAGAACCCACATGGGTTGAGTTTCAACAAGTGTTCAATGACGCTTATTGCCCAGCATGGGTCAAGGAGCAGAAAGTTTATGAGTTCGTGGAGTTGGTACAAGGTACTAACACGGTGGCTCAGTACGAGGCGGAGTTTACAGCATTGTCACGATACGCTCTGGAATTGGTGTCCAGTGAAGCAAAGAAGGCTGCCAAATTCCAGAGAGGATTGCGTGCGGATATCCGACATGCTTTTGGAGGAGCTCTAAGCGTGGATTATGCCACGGTGGTCCAGCGAGCATATGCTATCGAGCGAGATCGCAACGAATGGAGAGCAACACAAGCAGCCAAGAAGGGCACAGGTACATCTCAGGGTTCATCCAACAATAATAAGAAGAGGAAGTGGACAGCCGGACAAGGAAATAAAACAGAGAATAATCCACAATGTGGTCAGTGTGGAAGGAAGCACGGAGGACCGTGCCTAGCTGGGAAGAACGTTTGTTTCAAGTGTGGACAAGAGGGGCATAGAAAGAAAGATTGCCCGAGGAATCAAGCAGCACTTCCCGCGCCAGAGGTCACTTGTTTCAGGTGCGGACAAAAAGGACACACAGCCAACCGGTGTACTCAACCGCCCCAAAATAGAGGTCAGCAGGTGAATCAGAGGCCACCAGCAGCTAGAGGGCTAGGAGTGGCACCAATACCAGCACTACTAGTAGCTCAGCATCCACCGCCCGCAGATAGACAGGTGCAGGGTAGAGTTTATGCCCTTACCACAGCTGAGGCAGAGCAGGGCGACGGGACTATCCAAGGTATTCTATCCCTATATGGTCATGATGTGCGTGCATTATTTGATACTGGTTCTACACATTCTTTTATTGCACTGCGCACAGTATGTTATGTTCCCCATTCCCGGATTTCTTTGCCGTACCACTTGATTGTGTCTACGCCGGGAGATAAGATTATGATAGCTAGAGAAATGTTTGAAAATTGTGAGATCGAGGTCCATGATAAGAAGCTATTGGGAGATTTGGTAATTCTCGATGTTAAGGATTTTGATTTGATCCTTGGCATGGATTGGCTATCACGACATTATGCAAGAGTCGATTGTCGGCGAAAGATTATTGATTTTGAACTACCTCAACAGCCGATTCTTATTTATAGAGGAGTCAAGCCTATGTCTACGATTCCTATGATCTCAGTGATGAAAGTTGAAAAGCTAATGCGTGATGGATGCGAGGCTTATCTAGCCTTTGTAACCACTGACGAAGGAAGCAAGAAGAATTTAACTGAGGTACCAGTAGTACGAGATTTCCAAGAAGTTTTCCCAGATGAGCTACCAGGATTACCTCCTCGGAGAGGATCGGAGTTTACTATCGATTTATTGCCTGGTACGCAGCCTATCTCTAAGGCTCCATATCGGATGGCACCTAATGAGCTAAAGGAGTTGAAGGCCCAATTAGAAGAATTAATAGAGAAGGGATTTATCCGACCCAGTTCATCCCCGTGGGGTGCACCAGTATTGTTCGTGAGGAAGAAAGATGGATCTTTGAGATTATGTATTGACTATCGTCAATTGAACCAGGTGACAGTGAAGAATAAATATCCCTTACCTCGAGTGGATGACTTGTTAGATCAATTGCGAGGAGCTAAGGTATTCTCGAAGATAGATTTGAGATCGGGATACCATCAGGTGCGAGTTAGAGACGATGATATTCAGAAGACTGCTTTCAGGACTCGCTATGGACACTACGAGTTTGTGGTGATGCCATTTGGGTTGACGAATGCCCCAGCTGTTTTCATGGATTTGATGAATCGAGTTCTACGTGAGTACCTAGATCGATTCATTATTGTCTTCATCGACGATATCCTAGTCTACTCATCTAATGTGGAGGAGCATACAGAGCATCTTACTCTAGTATTGCAGAGACTCAAAGAAGAGCAACTGTACGCCAAGTTCAGCAAGTGTGAGTTCTGGCTCACTCAAATTGGATTTCTAGGTCATGTGGTGTCTGGAGATGGTATTTCAGTGGATCCAGACAAGACTAAAGCATTTATGGATTGGCCGAGACCTACGACAGTGATAGAGATACGTAGTTTTCTGGGTCTTGCAGGCTATTATAGACGATTCATTGAAGGGTTTGCTCGTTTATTTTCCCCCATGACTAAGCTGACAAGAAAAGGAGAAAAGTTTGAATGGAATGACGCGTGTGCACGTGCCTTCCAAGAATTGAAGCGAAAGTTAACTACTGCACCAGTTTTAGCCATTCCAAGAAGTGGAGAGAAATACTCCATCTATAGCGATGCATCCCATTTAGGTTTGGGTTGCGTATTGATGCAAGAGGGTCGAGTTAATGCTTATGCATCCAGACAATTGAAGAAACACGAAGTGAACTACCCTACTCATGATTTGGAGTTGGCAGTGGTAGTATTTGCATTGAAGATATGGCAACACTATCTATATGGTGAGAAAGTTGAAATTTATACAGATCATAAGAGCCTACATTATCTTTTATCCCAGAAGGAATTGAACATGAGGCAGACACGATGGGTCGAGTTATTTAAAGACTTCGACTGTGAGATTCTATATCACCCAGGAAAGGCTAATGTAGTAGCCGATGCTTTGAGTCGGCGAGGAGCTTCTATGGCTACGATGATGGTTCAAGAATGGAGGTTATTAGAACAGTTGAGTGTCTTATCTATTTCAACCCCAGAAGATAAACCAGTTGTGAGTTGCGCTTATATGAGAGTACAACCCGAGCTATTTGAATTGCTCAAGACACAGCAATCGAAAGATGTGAAGTTAGCACAAATCTTAGCAGATATTGAGAAATTTTCTCCTTTGGGATATACTCTATGGAGTGATGGTATACTTTTATTTCAGGGACGTATTTGTATACCCGATGGTGGAAATCTTAAGCAAGAGATTTTAAATGAAGCACACAAGAGTCGTTACACTATTCATCCGGGTGTTACGAAGATGTACCACGACCTTAAGCGACAGTATTGGTGGAGTGGTATGAAGAAAGATGTAGCCAGATATATTTCACAATGTTCAGTATGCCAACAAGTTAAAGCGGAACATCAGAAACCCGCAGGTTTATTACTTCCATTACCCATTCCGGAGTGGAAATGGGATAATATTGCTATGGATTTTGTGATGGGTTTACCCAGGACTACTAGAGGCTACGATGCTATATGGGTGATTGTTGATCGCTTAACTAAATCAGCCCATTTTCTTCCTATTAAGAAGACTTATCCATTAAATAGATTTGCGAAAATTTACATTGAGGAGATCGTAAAATTACACGGTGTTCCATCCAGCATTGTATCAGATCGAGATCCTCGTTTTACTTCTCATTTTTGGGGAGCTTTGCATGAGGCATTAGGATCTCAGTTGAAGTTCAGCACGGCATTTCATCCACAGACAGATGGCCAGTCAGAGAGGACTATTAGGACTCTCGAGGACATGTTGAGAGCTTGCATTTTAGATTTCCAAGGTAGTTGGGATGAGCATTTACCTTTAGTGGAATTTGCCTACAACAATAGTTTCCATTCAAGTATTGAAATGTCACCATATGAGGCTTTGTATGGGCGACCATGTCGATCGCCGATATGTTGGGAAGAGATTGGAGATAAGGCTTTATTGGGTCCTGAAATTGTTGAACAGACGACAGAAAAGATCCGAGTGATCAAAGCAAGAATGAAGACAGCACAAGACAGACAGAAGAGCTATGCAGACAAGCGACGACGAGACCTCGAGTTTGAGGTAGGTGACCATGTTTGGTTGAGAGTCATGCCTATTAAAGGTGTGCGAAGATTTGGCGTAACAGGAAAGCTTAGTCCCCGTTACGTTGGTCCATTTGAGATTTTGAGACGGATAGGGACTTTGGCATATGAGTTAGCTTTGCCACCGCAGTTGTCCCATGTCCACAATGTGTTCCATGTTTCAATGTTGAGGAAGTATGTGCCAGATCCTCAGCATGTGATCGATTTTCAGACTCTTGAAGTTAAAGAAGACGTATCTTATGAAGAGATGCCTACCAGTATTTTAGAGAGAAAAGAGAAAACTTTGAGGAATCGATCAATTCCTCTTGTGAAAGTACAATGGCAGCGTCACTCGGCAGAAGAGGCGACGTGGGAGCTAGAAGAAGAGATGAGACGTCTTTACCCCTCATTGTTCGAGTAACCAGTTACGAATTTGGAGGACCAAATTCTTTTAAGGAGGGGAGAAATTGTAACGACCCATTAGAGGGTTTAGATTTTTATTTAGAAATTATTGAATTTCTTAAATTAGTTTTGTTTGAAGAATTTTTGCCAATTAATTGTTAATGTGGCAATTTAAGATTTAATTGAGAAAATAGCATTTAATTATATTTAATTATTGAGAAGATTAAATGCAAGGACGTGTTGGTCATTTAAGGATTTGATATTAGAGTTTAATTGTTAAATAGAATTAGTGTAATTAAAGGATTAATGAATCCATACGTGAGGAGGATTCGGATTGGAAGACTCCTAGTTGTATAAGGACATTGTGAAGGCTTTTAGGGTTGTTTTCTCTTTATACATATATAAACTTCCATAAGCCATATGTTCTTCACGCCGCAAGAACAGAGAGCCAAGAAGCAATCAGTGAGTTCAAGGATTTGCATAGAAGGCTCTCGGGAGATCATTGAGTCGATTAAGGAGGTCGTAAGGCAAGTTATTCTCCCTGTAAACTTTTCTTACGAGATCATATATTAGCATTCGATCATCAGTTCCAGCAGTTCTTCGTTTAAGTTTCAGATTTATGTTACAGTCAGTGTATATATATATATATAGGCACGAGCAGTGAGTTCAAGTCTTGCATAGGAGGCTCTCGTGAGATCATTAAGTCGATCAAGAAGATCATAAGGCAAGTATCCTTCCCCTGTAATCTTTTCTTACAGGTCTTGATTGAGTTGGATATTAGATTTCCATAATTGAATCAGTTCCAGTGCATGTATATTCATATATGTGCGTTACAGTGAGTTATTTCAGTTCAGTGCATGTTTATATATGTATTTACATGCGTACAGTGAGTACCAGCCAGTTCATGCATATTCCTTGCAATGTTTACATTAGTTATGATCAATAACTCATCCCTCAAGTTGTTTATATATCAATTGGGATTGTTCTCCCAAGATTTCTTTTGGAATGGTGTAGTGAAGATAAGTTTTGATTCAAGTTATGATCTCTGTTATCGTAAGCTGTATATCTGATAAGATTCCAGTCATTCGAATGAGTTTCAAAGCATCCGAATAAGTTTCAGTGTTATCGTAAGCTTTTCCCTTGTAATATTCCAGTCATTCGAATGAATTCTTGGTCATTCGAATGAGTCATGTGTTATCATATCATTCGTATGAATTTTTGAGGTTTTTAGACTGTCATTCGAATGAGCCTTGTTGTCATTCGAATGAGCCCTTGAAGATGTGAGTAAGTTGTTGCTTTGTATAGCTTAGCATTCGAATGACAATATTTCTAGTAAAAATTATATACCATGTTTAGCAGTTCATTATGACATGGTCAGCATTATTTTGTGAGATTATGTGCATACACATTGTATGAGCATTGAGCATGACTTATGTGGAGCACTACATATTGTGTGCTAGCATTTATATGAGCATTGCATTATGCGCGCCAGGCGGCTTGTCCGCGGGGATCCCACTAGTATCAGTACAATTATATCTCAGTTATGAGATGCTCGCCTGATGTCGACCAGGGAGCTAGGGGCATATTGCCCAAAGTATGTGCTTACAGTTTTTATGTTTGCAGGACTCAGATCAGTCAGGTATGTGTTACAGTTATGTGGGCCTATGGGCCAAAGTTGCATACCTGCATTTAGTTTACAGCTTATGTGCATTTCATCTTATAAATGCCATCCAGTGATTATTATATCTCTCAGTACAAGTTCAGTAAGTATTTTTATCAGTATCGATATTCTTCGATTCAGCTTCAGTTATTCTTTCCAGTTTATTACTTGCTGAGCTTTGTAGCTCACCTTGTACTCTTCACCATTCCAGGTCCTAGTGGGGGAGTACCAGACGTGGGGCCTAGCAGCAGTGTCCAGTAGTGTGTGTACGTGGAGCCGCTCAAGACCAAAGATGTCTGGGAGTTATTAGTTGTTAGTTTATTAGTTAGTGCTTGATCAGTTTAGATTTATTTTATATTCCAGTTTAGGGATGTCCCTTAGATGCAGTTATGATTTCAATTTTTGTTGACTCAGAGTTTTATTACAATTAATTGATATATACAGTATTGGTATCAGAATTCAGTTATCAGTCAGTTTATTTTATTATCCCCAGTAACACCTCTTCTCGGGCAGTTCTAGGAGAGGGGGTGTTACAACACTGGCCCAACAACAGTTTCCTACAGCATGGCTCAGGTCCCACTCTGATCTATTCGCCCCCGTAGTGTGACTTTTAACTTTCCAATCACACCTCTAATATCGAACACGGTATGACTACTACACCACGCTTGCAGCTATTTACCTAACCAGGCGTCCTACTCGACAGCAATCTATCGGATTCCCTAACGCGCTCGGCGATTCCTCTTTAGGACTACTCTAGGGGTCTTATCCCTGACAGGAGATTCTTGGTCTCACCTGACCAAATCTCCCTAGCTACTGCTCCAGTTCTTCGGCATCTGATCGTCACCTGCAGTTCACTAGGTTGCCCCAGCCCAAGGGCCACTTGCCCTCATCGCGAGTCAACTCACTAGTCCTCTGCCATACGGTCCATAGCATCAAATCCACCACAACGAGCCTGGCACCCGTAGCATCAATGTTACGACAGACTTTCGCAAGCCACAATGGTTCGGCTCTATCTAACGAAAGCAACCTCTTCAAGTTGTCGCTATCGGGACAAACTCAACCTTACATCATGAGCCTTATTCCTCAAGGCTTTATATCTCTCATCTCAAGAACGTCCCACACCAGTCCATCCAAGAACAAACGACCCATCTTTTCCATAACAATGGATCTACAACAGTTATGTTGAGCCTACTCAAGTCCTGGCATCCACCATCTGGATCACACATTGTCACCCTCCAGGTGAATCAAGACTTCACGTCTCCTCTCGCATACCCACGTATGCATTCAATCCCTATGCCTAGCTCAGCCTTTTAACACGCCTTGCTCGGCATCCATGACTTTTATCCATAACTCAGGCATTCACGTTACCCGTTACGCCTCACCCACAAAGGCATCCACAATTGGCATCTCCTCCACGTGCATAGCCCTTGGACGTCCTGATGCCTCACTCTAGCCTACCGCTGCTCTCGGCCCACACATCGTTCATACTTTCATTGGGTGACCTCATCATCACCCACATACAGCATCCCGTGACCTTGGGTGTCATCCCTGACCCCGAGCATCACCAAGAGGGTCTACCCATTCCCCACTTCCCATGACCTTAGGCATCTCACCTTACCCAAGCGTCATCATGAGGATTTAATCTGTCCCCCATCCTTTAATGTATGAATGATTTCATAGCCTTCACAGCGTGGACTACAAATCCCATAGCTTTCACACGTATAACAATACACGCCAACTCATTCAATTCTGACTCGGGTTTCCCCGAACCCCACTTACTCCTTGATCGGGACTCCTCTGAATCTCAACTCACTAGAGATCATCCATTTCATACAATACCCGCTAGGGTCCACTAGCCTCACCTACCTATCTTTCCTTAGGTTAGGCCTTGCTTCATCTTGAAGCTAACTAGGGTCCACTCACAACCTAGGTACATCCCCTTTCGGATCATCATCACGATCCACTCACATCGCACCACATACATCCATCCATCGTGCTTACAACACACACGACTCCCGCTCGAATCTTCCACAAACTATTTTCGTCATGCTTACCTTGGTCGTGACATAGGTATGCATTACATGCACACACCCCTCAGGGCCCCACTGCAAGCCATCTAGTTCGTTACTTGGAGCTCGTCATATAACCTGCGGACGACTTCTTTCCTTGAGCTTCGAGCTAATTCCTACATTGGCTCACAGTATCTCAAGCACGCAACCTCAACACCTCGCTTCCCAAAGGGAAAACACTCTATCCCCTCGAGCATGCTTAGCCAATTCCCAAACATAGGGACGCTCAACTAAATCCCATCACCGATTAGTTATGCCTCGGGCTTTCTTTGCCCTTTCATGACCCTTGTCATGACTCGGCTTCGTGTCCCCACACGAGCCTTAACGCTTCCATCTTAAGGAGTTCCCATCCTTAGAACACTTAACATGCCCAAATTTCCACATTCGGGTTTCTTGGCACCAACACCCACACTAGGGTTATCGGCTTTTCTTGGCTCAACCAGTATACCTCTCACGGGTATATCGTCTCGACCCATGATACCTTCCTACTTCTCGAACTGGAATACCCGAGCATCCCATTTCAAACCATGACAAGCCTTAAAGCCTCGACCCAAACCCGAGGGTCCTCGGACCAATAGTCCTACCTCGGACCACAAGTACTACCTTTGAGGTCATCGGGTCAACCTCACACTTGAATCTCACTTTAAATTCTGACTCACATCCAAATTATGCCGGACATCTACAATTATAACTCCATCGACCGCTCTGATACCAAACTGTAACGCCCCGCTCCCACCTACGGGTGTTACTCACGAATAGCCAACTTACTATTCACATGCTAGGACAAAGATGAAGAGACGGCTACGTTTTAACGGGAAACGACCTAGGTGGGAACTAGGTTTTGCCCTCTCTTCGCTCCGCTCGAGGGTCCGGGAATTATCAAGCGACCTATTAAAACCCGAAACCTCGCAATCGTCACTCCTTCTCAAGCTCTTTAATGAAAAGTTTAGGGTGACCTCCCAGGATCGAAAGAAAATAAGCTATAACTCTCTAGCTTTAAGTAAATTATGGCATAACGCCTTAATTATAAGAAAATAATTTTTCCTTTCTTTGCCCCAACCATTATCTCATTTATCTCACTTTCAATTCCCTTGGAGAATGTTTGGATTAATATTTCTTTGGAAAAATTTAAATAAATTTTCCTCATAAATCTCCATTGATTTTCCCCTTTAATTATTTCAAAATTTCCATAATTTTCCAACCATTAGGAAATTAATTTTTGAAATACAACCTCAAGGCATCCTCATCCAATTTCCAAAATTTAAGGAGAATACTCCATTATTTAATTTTCCAAAATATAGAAAATTTTCCCCACAATTGCCTCAAATTTATATTAATTTAATAATCAATTTAGAGGCTAAATACTCATTTATTTAAATATAAATTATTTCAGAATTTCCAAAATAATATCATATATTCAAATAAACAAAAATTAAATTAAAATAAAATAATAAAGGAAAAAAAAATACCCAATAGCAGCAAAAGGGGGGGGGGGTGTGCACGGCAGCTGGCCGCGCCCCACCCCCCAGCGCGGGGCCGCGCGCGCGCGCGCATCGGCCACGGCGCCGGCCGCGCGGCCACGCGCGCAGGCCGCGCGCACCAGCCGAGGGCGCTGGCCGCGCGGCCATGCGCGCAGGCCGCGCGCGCGGCTTGGCTGCCCGCGCGCACCAGCTGCGCGCGGGCGCGCCCAAGCGCGCCCCCGGCCAGCACACTGCCACAATGCTTTTTCTTTTTTTTTTTTGAACTGAAATTCCACATTTTCCAGAACCCTTTCTCATACCAAGGGGGTTCCAAAACATTCAAGTTTGCCCCCCTTTCCCCACATTTAGCCTTCATTACACATTAACAAATAAATACAACACTTAAGCATAAAATACATAAACACTACTTCTCTTGCTTTCTTCCTTGCTTTCAACACTTAACTTTGCAAAACTCCCTTCCTTCTTGCACATGAGATACCTACATGGTGAGGATAAAAACCTCATGAGCTATTAAGCTCAATAAGGGTGCAATGACAATAGTATGAACATGAAAATAAATGTGATGCCAATGCATGTATGCAACATGGTTAGGGCTTCCACATCCTCACAACCACCTTGGTTTGAGGCTTTAATCTACCCTACCCCACTCAACCTCATGGCCATAGGTCCTAAAACACACAACATGCCAATGCACACATAGAAATCATGCATCATACTTACAACTTGCAAGCCACCATCCCATGGGGCTATCCCTTACCTCTATTCTTTTAGATTTTCCACAATCTTTAACTTCAAGAGAGCTTCAACAACTTGACTTGGCAAGACTTCACTTGCTTCCATCCCCTAAAGAAGTAAAAGAAATAACCTTGATCTTTAAAAATCTAATCCTTGAAGATAAGAAGACTAAGAAGTTAGAAGACTTAGATTTCTTTACAAAAACTAAAGAGTTTACCTCTAGGCTTCTTCTTCTTCTTCTTCTTCTTCTTCAAATGGCCAAAGGGAAGACTTGTCTTCCTACCTTGCCAATATATATATTTTCTCCCTTTTTCAAGAATGGATCCTAACCTTTGGATCTTTGTAGGTTTAAGAGAAATAATCTTAGCCTCCCATTACAAGCACAATCCATGTCCTTTGGAGATTTTTAATCTCAACCATCCATTCTAATCATTCAAGATTCACTTCCATTTATGTTGGCAATCCATGCCAACTTTCAAGACTAATTTATGACCCTTGGATCAATTTCCCAATCCAAGGCCAAGTCTCCACCCTTGGATCATCTTGGTCTTCCATTCCAAAATTAGTCATTTTCCTCATTTATTTAATTTGACTAATTTCACCCCATCACATGAGTGACCACTTGAGAGACATATATATTTTCTTTCCCATTTAATTTAATGTGACCATTTTCCATAATCAATGCTTGACCATTTTCCATTTCTTTTGCATTTTCTTTAAATGCAACTTAATTATGCCTCCCATTAATTGCAAGAATGACCATATTTCAATTTCTTTTGAAATTAATTTAAATTTCTATTTGCATAATTGGGACAATTTCACCCATCAATAATATATATGTCAATTGTAAGGCAACTTTCCATTTAATTGCCATTTATTTTAATGAGATAAATTTCACCCATTAACCATGAAAATTTTCAAAATTCAAATTTGAATTTCTTTTCCCAACATCATCATCACCATCATTAATGGCTTGAGTGACCATTAATCTTTTCTTTTTGATTTAAAATAATCACTCTTATCTCTTCCATTTTACTTGGACAAGAAAATGCCAAGTGTCACTCCATGCCACAACCTTGGCTTTCAAGACTTAATCTAAGCCATCCATGTGGCATTTCCACATTAACCCACTATTTTAGGGAAAATCCATTATTTTACTCACATAAATAATTTATGAGTATTTTTCCCCATTTCCATAATTTATTTCCATTATAGAATTTACTCCAAAATTACAAAAAATACCCTTTGTAAATTTTTAATCCCATTTATCTCCACATAATCCAAAATGAGAACTAATTCCCTTTCATACTTAATTCCACCTAGGAATTATTTTCAATTTACCAAATTACCCTTTATTGGACTTCACTATCCAAATTACCAAAATACCCCTCTCATAGGGCGCCCTCAATCTCAAGGATCCAATACCTTCTCAAGGGCGTTTTTAGAATTTTCTCACTTTCTTTCTCATTCTTTTAACACCTGTAACACCGGGTGTTACATAAACATTGCAAGGAATATGCATGAACTGGCTGGTACTCACTGTACGCATGTAAATACATATATAAACATGCACTGAACTGAAATAACTCACTGTAACGCACATATATATATATATATACATGCACTGGAACTGATTCAATTCTGGAAATCTGATATCAACTAAATCAAGACCTGTAAGAAAGGATTACAGGGGAAGGATACTTGCCTTATGATCTTCTTAATTGACTTAATAATCTCCCGAGAGCCTTCTATGCAAAGCTTGAACTCACTGTATATGCATGAAAAATATATACATACATACTACTGTATTAATCTGAATTACACTAAGAATCTTGAATCAACTGAGGGTATCACTGAACTATAATCCCGTAAGAATGGATTACAGGGATGGGATACTTGCCTTAGACTCTCTGATCGAAACCTAACGATCGCCAAAAGAGACTCTTATGCAAGACTTTGAATCTGCTACTACTTCTTGGCTCCTCTGCTCTTCACGATTTTTCTCTCTTTCAGCGACGTGAAGAGACTAAGGCTAATGAGGCTATACATATATACATATGTCTATAGGAAACATAATGCCCTTCTCCCTCTCCTACTGTATCCAGGAGACTCTAATCCCAATCCTCTCACGGATGGAATCACTAATCTCTTAATAACTCTTATTAACTAAATTAAATAAATAACAACTTCTTAAATGTCCTTCAAGTCCTTGCATTTAATTTCAAAAATAAATAAATAATTAAATGCTATTTACTCAATAAAAATCTAAATTGCCATATTAAATAATTAAATGGCAAATCCTCTTAATTAATTACTTCAATAATTAATTAACTAATTCTAAATAAATACTAGGCCCTCTAACGGGTCGTTACACAGCACCTCGCTTAGTCCACTACCTTCAAGCTTACCCACTTGAAGGATTTTCAAACACAATCACTTTTACTAGTGATCAACCACAACAAGGGTTTTACCACGGTTCACCCTAAAACCTTGTACACGATGAGTTTTTATGGCTCAACTCAAACCTTACACCACAATTAGTTTTAAGGCTAAACTCAAACCTTACAACCAATAACAAGATAAATAAAACTTATCGTTTATAGCCCAACAGATTTAATGTAATGAAATACCTTACCAAATGGATGTACAAACCTCTTAGTTTGAGGTGAGGAGAGCTTAGAAGAATGAAACGTCGATTTCAGTTTGCTCCTCCTTTTTCACATCACAATGCAAATCAAGGATTGATTGAATGGATCTTCTCTGAGAGTTTGTCAAAAGGATTTCGTTCACTTGTGCTTGTGTATTTATATATGTCTCTTGTATGTGTGTTCATGTATATATGCTTGTAAGTGATTCTTTTGTGGTCAAATGACTGATATATATATATATATATACCATGAAATAGAATTTTGACTAATTATAACCATTAGAGACAAGATCTTAAAGTAGGTTTCGAAACACACCTTATTGGTTTCGAAACAACACACTTTTACACTAAAGTTTCGAAACATACATCACATGTTTCGAAACATCCAGCCTTTACAACTAGTTATACACTTAGAGACAGAATGAGTAGGAGACAAAGCTTTATGCCTACTTATGATTTTGTTTTATTCTCCACTTACATAATTTGAAATTGAAATTATGGAGATAAAACAAAAATAAGCTTTTTGAAAAACTTTTGGATATAAAGAGAATGAAAAGCAAAAGCATCTCGGGATTTTAAATATTCTGTTGACAGAGTCAGATGTTTCGAAAATGCTATGAAGGTTTCGAAACATACTTCAAAAACTTATATCAAAACATATGCAACTCAGATTTTAAATGTTCTACTGACAGAATTGTCAGAGGTTTCAAAACATACCATATAGGTTTCGAAACATATGCTTAAATTTCAAATAGGTTTCGAAATATAGCATGCAAGCTCAACAAACATTTAAAACTTATCAAAAGGCATTTCAAAACAGGTATAAAAACATGATAAAATGATGTTTCGAAATACAGAAACTAAGTTTCGAAACATGATGCATGAACTTTGGATTTTTCAAACATTTAAACATTCACGCCAAACACTATTCATGCATGTTTTGAAATATGAGTTTCACCTAAAAGATTTTTCATTCTAAGATAGGTTTTTCATCAAACACATTTTCTCATATATCAAAAAATACGATACAACAATTCTCCAGCTATTTTTTGATAGTGACAAAAACCTTTGAAAGACATCGAATACAAGTTTTGAAAAACCTTATAACTCTTCCATAATCTTGTATGGGAGATAGAAAACAAACCTTAGGTGTGTCATGTCCTCTTTTGGCTTTGCTTGAGATATCACAAAAAAAAATTGTTGTTACCAATAGTTAGTGCCTCAAGATTTGATAGATTCACAAAAATTTTGTTTAATACCCATTGACAACTAAACACAAACTTGATACCAATATATAGATGAGACATGATCCATTATAGTAGCATACATTTTTCTCAATTTTCTCTCCCTTTTTATCATAAGCAAAAAATATGATTACCAAACAATGTTTATGTTTTTCTCGCTCTTCAAAAGACAATATAACAACCAAGAGAACAATCGAGATGCCAAATGAAAACAATAGGAAATCAATTACCAAAACATCCATTACAAGTAGTTTCAAAGACATACCAACAAAATATATTCAATCCACAATACATGCAATCTATCTAGAAGGCTAATGAGTCGAGGAATCCGATGAGTCCTCCTTGGTATGAACTAATTCTTCTAGATTACCTATTTTATCCCTAAGACTATCTAGATACTCTTTGGTTTGACGATGGTTGTTGTTGACCTTTTCGTTGAGGATTTGGAGAGCATCTTCAAATCGCCAAGTCATAGAAGCAAAGCCTTCAGTTATGGTAGACTGAAGTGATGCAAGCATGTTCGACGTGACTCGAGAAGATGCTCCATCTTCATGATGAGGAGCAAGGGCGGCTTGAGTAGGAGCATAGTTGTCTTTGTCTTCTTCTTCTTCTTCCTCATTTTCTGAGTCCATCTCATAACTATATCTTTGATGACGGTGGACTACTTTGGTGTATTTGTGATGGGTTTCGTCAAGAACACAACCCATTTTACCAAGAAAGGTGTGGTTGAAGATAGGAATTTGATTTTCGAATAAAATATATGAGGATTTGAGATGAGAAAATTTTGTTCGGAGAAAGGCGATGATGAGACATCCATAGGGAAGAAATTTCTTTGATTGAGTACAAGCGGTGACCATTTTGGCACATATGATAGAAGGAAGACTGATGTCCTTCTTATCAATAATTTTTTTCTAAAAACCATAAATCTTCAGGGTAAAGCATTGCATAATTACTTTTTCTAGGATTCAAAACTTGACAAACTATGAGATGAAGGATACAAATGTCAATGGATAGATTGTTTAAGGTTTTGAATTGTTTGGCAAGGTTAGGGTTTTTTGAAATAATTCGACAAGTGTTTAAAGAATTGAAATTGTAGGGAGTGTAGATTTCTCCCTTGTTTGGAATGTCCAAAAAATTGGCTAGGGATTGGGGGTTTATATCAAATTTGGTGTTTTGCAAAAATGTTTTGAAATGATTGGGGTATTCATACTCATCGAAAGAGTTTTGAGCATTTGAATGAAAGATATGAACATAATCGGAAAACACATCAATTTTAAGTTCAAGGAGAGGAAGCCATTTTCGATCACGTAAGGTTGGAAGGAATGGAAAATTAGCTTCTCCTAGTAGTTCTAAATTGAAGATACGTCTAGTGTTTACCTTACACATCCCCTATGGGATCATCATAACAATACGATCACATCGCATCACATATATCTAGCATCTTGACTCCCCTCAGAGTCCTTTCGGATTCTACTTACGTCATGCCTTCACTGGCCATGACATACAGATGCATTACCTGCACCCTCCCCATACAGCCTCACTGCAATTAACCTTACCCCCTTCCTGGGGCTCGCCACCTAGCTTACTGACGACTCATTTCATTGAGCCTCAAGCTAACTTCCATTTTAGCTTACTCTATCTCAAGCGCACAAGCCTTACTGCACCACTTCCAAGGGACAACTTTATTCCCCCGAACATACTCGGCAAATCCCTGACCTAAGGACGCTCCACTAATCCCCTCCCAGACTAGTCACGCTTCGGCTTCGTGTTCCCACATGAGCCTCAACACTTTAATCTCAAGGAGTTCCCATCCTTAGAACATACAATACACCCAAATTCCAATATTTAGGTTTTCCTGACACCGACACCCACACTTGGGTTTCCGGTTCCTCTTACTTGACTTGTATACCCCTTACGGGTATATCATCTCAGCCCATGATATTTTCTTATCCCTAGAATAGGAATACCCAAACATACCATTCAAACCATCACAGGCCTCAATGCCTCGACCCAATTCCTAAGGTCCTTGGACCACATGTCCGGCTTTCAAGGCCATCAAATCAACCTCACATCAAAATCTCGAGACCACAAACCGACTGTTCTCGACCCTAACTCAGCAATTAGGACATTCTGACTTACACCCAAATCATGCCAAACATCCTCTGTTCCAAAACTCTGGCAATTACTCACATTAATCACTTACCAACCATAGATAGCATTCCAACACGCTAGCCTTCCCCACTCATATAGCTAGCCATGCTCTGATACCAACTGTAACGACCCGCTCCCACTTATGGGCGCCAAAGGTAAATAATCGACCGGATTATTCACCCGAAAAACCACAACTAAAGGGTTGGACTATGTTTCAACAGGAAACGCCCTAGGTGGAAACTAGGCTTCGTCCATCCCTTCGCTCCACTAAGGAATCAGTCCGATCACAAACAAGAAAACACAGCGGACCGAGACCCGAACCCGAGTGAGCTTCACCTCTCTTCGGCTCACCTCATAGAAAGCCAAATGTGACCCAAGCACAAAGCTAGCATAACAAACACTTAGCTGGGTATTGGGGATTTATGAGAACATACCTCACTGATCTTTACTCGGTCCGAACTTGGCTTCAACAACTAAAGCCACATATACATCACGCAGACTCACAATCATCTATCACACTATTATGATTACAACAACCAGATACCTCTAGTGCTCAATAACGCTTACTTTCAAACACAAGAATACATATAAGAAAATATAAGGGAATACACATCCACACATCCAGGGCAACAATGTTAGTTGCCACAACAGTCTCCCGGCACCATCCCTGCTTGCATTTGGTCTTGCATCATCTACAACATGAGGTAAAATCTCGTGAGTCATAAAAACTCAGTAAGGGTGCAATGCATGTAAATATGAATATAACCATGTTTATGAATATTACCATTCATCCTCACAACCCACCAAGGTTTGAGGCATCAACCTATCAACCCCCACAACGCTAGTCCTCCATATGGCCACAGGTCCACTAGATCTTGCATCACGCAAATGACAACCACTGCATGAAAATGCTATATAAAAACATTATCAAACATATTTACCAACTTGCAAGGCCACCTCCACATGGGGCCATCCCTTACCTGGCTCGAAGCCTCATCTCTGCCTCGGCACAAACTCCAGCCTGAACCTCGAACTCTTCTAAAATCATCGCCTTCTCGAAAAAACGTAGAGGCCACACAAACCATTCACATCAGGCATTAATCCAAAGCCTATGATTTTGCCACACACCGCAAACCACTCATCAACAAATTTTCAAACAACACCAACGACGGCATAAACCTGCCATCAATAATTTCCAAACAACCCTGACCCAGGGTTTAATCCAACAAATAATTATTCTACATTAACTTCCTTAATGAAAATAATTTGGCAAGAAAATATTAATTTACCTCGACTCATCTGGGAAGAAATTAGGAAAATGCCCACACCGACGCTACCTCCCGAGCTGCCACTTGTGCCCAAAATCCCATTTTTGAGCTTCCAACACGCTCCTCAAGTCCCAATTAAATTTTTAGAACTTTCCCCCATTTTTTTGGAATTTTTCCTATTTTTTCCCATTTTTTCAGATTTTCTTTATTTTAATTTTTTTTATTTCTTTTCTATTTTTTTTTTCTTTCCTTTTCTTTTCTTCCTCCTTTCTTCTCCAGCTTCCCACATGCGCACTGTTCATCGTCTTCCTCACGTGTTCGGGTAGCCTCGCGCACGGCCGCCCGCTACCCACCGGCCTCTGCCTCGCGCCAGCCACTGCTCCGGCTGGCTCTACCGCTGCCGCTCACCACGAGCCCCTCGCTAGTCGCCTCTAGCCGCTGCCGCCATGGCCTCCCGCGCGCAACCTCTGCCGCTACAACCCCAGGGATCATCGCCGCCCAAAATGGCCCCTGCCGTCACTTCCACAACGACCATCGCCTCCAATCGATGCTACCATCAACTCCCGCGCGCAGAGCAACTGTTACCAGCTTTCTTCATCGGCCATGGCAGCCACGAGCAGCCTTCTTACGCAACCAGTCGCTGCCCCTGAAATCGCCGCAACCATCCACTGCCATCTCCAACCTCCACCGTGCGCCACCGGCCGCTGGTAGCCACCATTGATGCTCGTTGATGCTGCTTCGCCCAACACCATTGCTCGGCCGCCGGTGCTGCTCTCTTTACTGGCCATGGCAACTACTGCCATGGCCGATTGGCCATCAGCTCTCTCTCTCTCTCTCTCTCTCTCGGAAGCTCTCTCTCGATCTCTCTCTCTAGCGCGTGAATTGCCCTCTCAGCCTTGCTCTCTTCTCTCTTTCTCTGATCTCACAAGCTATCTTCCCCCCTCTGTTTTGATTTCAAATTTGAAATGTTCCACAGCACTCACTCACCCGTATATATATATTTATAACACATAAATTACTTATTAATCCCTCCAATTTTTCATAATTACAATTAAGGAGATTTAATTACACTTGGTGTTCTAATAATAGCAGTTGGACCCTCCAAGGCTTAAATTAATTACCCTCAAGCCACTTAGATTATTGATTTTCCCAAAAATTATTTACCGACACTTACTTGGGAATATCGATTTCGTCCTTGCGCCTGTGTGGGACCTCTATTCGACCTGAAAACGTTTCAGGGTTGTCTTACTGATAGCATGCATATTTATACCATATTTTGGCATTTCACCTCATTCTTATTAGGCCATTTGAAGTAATTTTTGCTGATATTTCATTGTTTCTATTTTATTATGCTTCAAATTGTCCTTACACTATTTTCTATCTATCTTACCTCTACTCTATGGATCCAGGCTTTAGGGAATATTGGATGGGCTAGAGAAGTGGCTCAACTAAAGGAGCTTGGGCCTACTTTCAAGGAGCAGACTTAGGCTACTCATTGTGCTGTTTTGGGCTCACTTGTTTTCTGTTGGGCTAGGCCCAACCCTAGCCTCCCTAGCCTTTCCTTTCTTAGCCATGTATTTAAGGCCTCTTAGCATTAATTTCCAGAATATGATGAAATAGAAAGGGAGGAGAAAATAGAGAGGATTCTGCCCGTTTTTGTTGTTGTAGCATTTTTCTGTTTTCTACATCTTTTGTTCCATTTTGTTTTCCTTGCTGTAATGATAGGCTAGAGCATTTGTAACCGGTTGTGTGTCTTGAATCCATGTGGAATTTGAGTCCCGGATGAGCTACAAGAATCTGGTTTGTTGTTTGTTTCTTATTCATTTCTATTTGGTTTAGTTTGGGCAGATTTGTGAATGCATGGAGTTCATGGCAGGTTTGTGTGAATTTGCATGGTTTCATTTTCTGTTAAATGCTTAAGAGAGCAGAATGTTATAGCCGGTTGGTATAACATCTAGGAAATGAATATTATGTGCTTGAACGGTTGTTCTTGCATAGGTCCGGATAGGTTGAATAGAGAGTGAATGGCTGCATTTTGTTTACAAGAGATTTCTGTATTCATTTTGTTGTTCCAATCATTCTAATCCTTGGACGGTTGTTGGGGATGCTTTGAGTTTGTTATCTGGATATCAAAACATCTAGCAAGCCAAGGTATATAGGTTGGACGAGGAAGATTTCACATAGGAGACAAATACACAGCCGGTTGCATATCTTTTACTGATTTTTCATCCATCTTTATCTTTTTGTTTTGTTAATTAGTTTTCTGTCAAACCCCCCCCCCCCCCTAAACAAACTATTATTTGTATTGGTTCTCCTTTGTTGGTAGAAGAAAGTGAGGCTCCTTGTGAGAGATGACCTAGGGTGCACTTTGCTGCAAACTAGAGAAGAGATGCAAACATAAATCTCTAATTCTGGAGTGGTTCGACAATCGCTGGTCACTTACTCACAAAATCGGACCATCTCAGGGTCCCCTCAGCTTCCCGGAGGTCCCCTACGACCATTCGGTATTGGCACCCACTCAGGCTTATGCAGAATTTATTTCGAAAACTATTCCCAGTCAGACCGCTTCCAGCGTCATTATCCTCATCTCGAGACGCTCACCAATCTCTTGCCCTCTTTCTTGGACATCCAAGTCCCGAGGCACTCCCTGACGCCAACTCGTCAAATTTCATTAATTAATTTCTCGAAACTAACTCTTGGACTTCCCGGACCACCCGAGATCCTTTCAAAATAATCAAAAATTATTTATTTTCAATACCATGTAATATGGGGTATTACATTCCACCCCCCTTAAAGAATTTTGTCCTTGAAATTCACTTTACCTTACTCTTCTGCTCAAGACAATCACATTCTCAAGCTACTCTCTGAATCCCTTGCTTAAGAATCTCGTAACCTAACCATTCCTCACCTTTACCTCAGGCTTCACTTATGCATTTGGTCATTCGCCTCTTGAGGACATTCACCAACCGAATACCGCCTTGGCCTTCAGCCAAATCGCACCATTGGTCGCTGGTCATGCTTACTGCAACGATATCCATCTCCTGATAGATTTTCTCTGCCTCGAAGCATCGCTTTGCAGTTTACTTCCCATTTCCCATCAATCGAAACGAACTCTCGCTAACATTGCATCACTGATCAGTCTACCACGATTTTACCCCAATCACACACGGCAACGTTTCCCACTGCCAATCCCACATGGCTACGATTTTACGCTGGTCCAACCAGCAACGTCTTAGCACTGATCATCAGCCGCAATGTCTCTTCTAGTGTCCATAAGACACTCTGACACCCATTCCACTACGGCATACCGCTATTTATTACAAGCATGCATAATTTGAGTCGATCCTCATGGCAACTTCTCATTACCGATCAACTAACCATGCTATCACTACATGGGAAGCAACCATTTGGCCCACCCAGCCAACTTCAACCATTTCATACATGGTCCACTACCTTGACCAGCTAACCCTCATTTATTAATACGATTATGCATAATCGACATACTCAACACCATGCCAGGCTATTTCATATTTCAATCATACGTGCGCTACTCGAGTCCACCTCGAGTTTGGCGATGCACGCACCATTACATTCTCACCTCGAGCTTAACCATGCTCGGCCACAACCTTCTCCCAATCAGGAGTTCTTCGCATAAGAACACAGAGATACTTAGGCCTCCATTTCTGGCCAATATTGCACGCTAGTAGGGGTCCCATACCCATACCAGGGAACTCTTCACTGAGCAACCCCTTTCAATTCCTCACCTCATTTCAGCTTTCACAATCATATCCCATGCTAGGCCTTACCTTAGTTGTTTAACCCTACCACGAGTCAGGGATCCTACCATTGTGTTTAAAGTCACGAAACCATTAATCGGCCCTCGCCATCACCCATGGTGTGTGGCACAAGTGATTGGCTCATTACCATCTGCACAATCACTTATTGCATCGCACCTATAGGATGACTCATGCCTTTGGTCCCTCACCATACAAGCTAACATGGTTACACCCCCACTCTTGTAGCGGTCTTCTAGCCAAATTCACTCGTCCAGGTTTAATTTCATTGGGACCTTTCAAATTCCTCCATTTCTCGATAGAGGCTTATATCCTAGAGGCACAAAACTTTTCAGCCACCTTAATTCAGATTCATTCTCAATCCGCAATAGACACCTGACTTAAATCATGCATAATGGTTCCCCTTGTCCTCCTCGGCAAGGACAACACCATGACAGCAACGAATTTCCCTCCACAGTCGTTGCATCTCAAATTTCACAGGCACCAACCTTTATGGCCATTCATACTCGGCTTCGAGGTCCTTCTATGCACAATGGTTAACTTTGACCTTCCTGACAACATCTTTTCCCTGAAGGCAACGATGACACCACTATATCATCTCAAAAGACTTGTTGCTCCTTGAATCTTACTGGTCATCACAACCAGCATGACCCCACTCTTAGGCCACCTTCCTCATGTCACTTGCTATGCTTATAGCAGCTAGCTAATTCCTCGAGAGACTCTGGCTTCTCTCGGGTTTCTTATACACTTTGCTACAACCAGCTCACACCACTCGGTGAGCGACCACATTAGCTCTAATGCCACCATCATCCTCTAAGACGACCTCTTACCATCACTTAGTGCCACATCCAAACACAATCGCGACTCCAGATCCACCAACGCCACTGACCAACTACTCTCACGACGTAGCACAACCATGGCTAGCCACCGCTCGCCGCTACTACTATCAGCAATTGGCGCCTTTGGTCGCCATTGGCTACCCCTAGCCGATCACCAGTCGACTCCACTAGCTACTTTCTTTCACACCCATTAACCCTCAACCATGAGGTTAAATATCATCAATTGCCCACACTCCAAGGCATCCCTCTAGCTGTATTACTCACAGCTTTCAAGTGACTTCATCACCTAAACACCATTCTTGGGAACCAATCTCGTCCCACTAGCTCTTCCTTCGAGCTCTTGCTGAAGGATCATAACGAGGATACATAGCATGCAACGAAAGCGTTTTTAAATGAAAACTTTCCTCGTATTGATTAGAATCTAGGAAACTTACTTTTCCTACGGATTACTGGACGGAATGAAGCGACAGGCGGAGGATGGGCGGGAGCTTCTTCTAGTGGTGGAGACGACGGCTGTCTTGAAATCCTTCGGTTCATTCGCATCAGAACTTGAAGGCTCTCTTTCGATCTTCCGAAGTATGACTCGAACTCATGGCCTCTCTTTCGGTGAAGAAGAGTAAAAAATCGACTTAGATGAAAAACAACCAAGGAGAGAATATATAGGGAGAACCCTAGGGTTAAAAACCCTAGTGAGCCAAACCCTAATGGGCCAAGTCCATTTAATTAATTTTTTAATTGGGTTAGCCCAATTAATTAATTAAAAACTAATGAACTATGATTTTATTCTAGCCCAATTAATTATGGACCATTCTGAATAAAATAATTCTCTCTCAATGTAATTCACCCAACAAGCCAAATGTATTAAATAATACATGAGTTATATCGAGCTACCCCGGGGACCAAAAGACAAATTATTCACAGCTACTAAAATGACCAAAATATCCCTGCTACCTAGTAGCTATATTTTGTCATTCTAAGTGTTCCAACTATCACCATATGGTAACACTGACCCCACGAATAATTTTGCATATGCAATGTCTTTGACCTACTAGTGTAATGACAAAAATACCCCTCTGCGTAACACCCATCATTTAGAAAGGAATAATGTACCAACACCTCTCTAAATGATTTCTACCATCCTTAGATCACTAGTCCAATAATCTGTGACTACTCGAATGTACTTGCTTATCACTGGGAGCTACCCAGAAGCACACACTCTTAAGTCACGTTCCCAGGGCCCTGGATTATTTGATTATTCTTGGAGAATCACAAGGGGGTGAATCACAGAAACTATCTTATATTAGTCTGTCTTAGCTAATTAGAAACCATACTCCCAACTCAAAAGGTTATTGATCTTTGATAGACCTCACCTACAGTGAATCTAAGAATATAGCTCTAGGTTCACTAGACCACCAACTAATACTCAAGTATTAGAGTACTCGTCCACGTAGTAGCAGTGATAGACTAGCTCCATGATAATTAGTACTTTGTCATTAGCTTCTACCACAGGTCCACTCTACGCATTCCAAATACGCTTGTACAATTAGAGTAAACGGACTGTTTACTGACTAAGGCAAGCCATCCTCCATTAGGATCTATTGTACAATGATCTTATCATGATAGAATGCCCAGTTCTATCAAAAGATCAAGAGTAATATTTTCTTGCTTATTAAGTACCCATGATTCATGCCTAATTGTGAAGAACGACCCATCACATGAATCACTTACTTAATAGCATGGACACTTTTTCAACAATTAAATGCAAATAATATATGTGCCACAAACTGACTAAAAGAAACATCATTACCATAAATTAAACAAAACGTGTCTTTAGGGCATACATTTCCAACACTTGCCACCCATTGGCGACATCTTAAATTCTCCCTCATCTTCCATCTATCCAACTCGATTAACTCTAGCCAGATCACCCGGCTCACCACCAACACAACCTTCCTCCAAGCACTACACTTGCAATTATCGACTATCGCTTCGATACAAACTCCATTCACTGGAAATCACCCATGCTACTCTTGTGGAACCCACACTTCCACTCAATGTCGTAGGACTCATCTTCCTACTCAGGCACTCGCCTTTATGCTGGCTTTCCCCTGGTAATCCCTCTTGATAGAGTTGTAACGCCTTAGGAAGTTTATCTCATGTTATCGCCCCATGTTCAACTTTTCTTAGGAGAACATCTCAAGTTCTACCCTGACCATATTTCACACTACCATTTATAGCTCTCACTCCAGAGCCACACTTCTTTAAGCGGCACAATTCTACCCCGACTAATCAATTTTTTTTTTTTTTTTAACCTTGGATCTCTTTCTCAACACCTACCTGATCTAACCACCAGGACCCATTGAAACTTTATGTACACAGTCAATCAACAAGGCTTTACATCACAGTCCTCGAGCCTCACTCTCTCACCATTGCCATCAGGTGCTACCACCTAGCAACTGATCCTGTGTCCACAACTAGAAACCTATCCAGCGTTACATGAGGATACTTCCTCATTTTCTCATCGACACAATCAGGACTAACACTATACTGTGCAGTTACCAGCCCTCGTGGATTTCAAACTGTGCCTTAGCCACGTGTTCATCTTACTCAACTCACGTCATAGGATTTGAGATCCCTTTACTTGAAACCTTCGCACGCTTCAATATTCCCTTCTCATCGTTGGGTTCTAACTCGTAAGTCTCGCCCTCCACGGCACTCACATAACATTCTAGAGCCATTTATCGACTCCACCAATTAACCCATCTACTCACATTACTGCAAGGTCGCACTGGGTCCCACATCTCAATTTACCCAATCAACTTTGATCAAATTTAACCACAACTGTGTTAGCATCCTTTAGTAAGGAGCATTGCTACACATCTTGATATCACACCACAAGATATCCTCCAATTGATTCACAAACCTTTTAACTGCCATGACAACTAAGGCGCTACCACGATACTTCAACCCTCACGGAGTTTTAGGTCTGGCCTAGACATAACCTACAGCATACCCCAGGTCTTCGGCGTCTAATCGTCTCCACCGCAGACAGACTACTCCACATAAAAGGCTGCAGTCCCTCCTGTGAACTAACCGTCTGTGTCCAGTGGTCCCTAGAATTAGACCCGTTTCTTTTCCACGGGTTTCTTCCTCAAACATCTTGTCACGTTACAACACCTTAACATTCGCTAAACAGCCTCAACACCGCTTATTACTCATAGTTGAGTTGTGGAACTGACTACAGCTTTCGTCACCCCTACCGTGCATCTCATGGATCTTCAGCCCCTGACCATCTACATAATTACTGTGTTGCCCTGTGCTTTAGGCGAGCCAACACTTGGTCATTATTATCATGTCACTCCCATACACTGGCCCAGCACTAGTTCCCCATCGTGTTGCCCTGTGCTTCGGAGAGTCATCACCCAATCATCATTACCGTGTTGCTCTCTTACACTGGCCCAACAACAGTTCCCAACAGAACTGCTCAGGTCCATCATTGATTTGCTTCGCACCCGTAGCCATCACCCCACCAAGCTTCCTACTCGGCTACTAATTCATCAGGACATTACCCCATTCGGTGATTCCTCCTTAGGACTACTCTAGCTATCCTATCCCTTAGAGGAGATTATCGATCTCATATGACCAAATTTCCTAAGGTGCTGCTCCAGATCTTTAGCATCTAACTGTCACCTACAGTTCACTAAATTGCTCAGGCTCATGGGCCACTTGCCCTTAACGTGAGCCAACTCATTAGTCCTCTGCCACACGGTCCATAGCATCAAATCCGTCACATCGAACCTTGCACCCATAGCATCAAAGCTACTTAAAGCCTCCCCCGAACTATGATGGTTCCACCACCTTTTTACTAAAGCCATCTTACTTGGTTATCCTTGCCTTGATAACCTCAAGCTCATACCATGAGCCCCGCTCCTCAGTACTCTACATCTCTTACCGCTTAAGAGACTCTCAAACCACTTCACATCTTGAGGCCTCATGATCTTACCCCACAAGATCATACCTCACGGCTCTCACTCAACATTTGAAAGCTCCAACTTTCCATGACAATGGATTCAAACCCATCATGATTCACTTCGTCACCCAGCTCTTCCTAGAGCTTGACTATCAACAATCTCACAATCCACTACCGACATGCTGAGCCTACCTCAACCTCCGGCACCTATAACCATAGAGCACCTGTCTCTCCTTGCACACTCATGAACGCATTCAGTCACTATGCCCAGCTTGGCATTCCAACATGCCTTGCTCGAGCACCCATGACTTTGGAATTACAACCCAAGGCCTCTACATCACTTACCACTCCCCAGCCCACTTGGCATCCAAAGTTGGCATTTCCTTCACGCGCATAGCCCGCGGATGTCTTGTTGCCACACACTCATTGCCCTCGGACCACACACCCATTCATACCTTTCATTGCATGACCTCCTCGTCTCCCATCAAGGATCTCATGACCTTACGCGTCATCTCGACCCCAAGCATCACAATGAGGGTCTATTCACCTCTCATCTCCTGACCTTAGACATCCCACCAAACCCCATGCTTCATAATGAGAGTTTTGATTGGCCCCTCATCCGTCAATCACATGAACCGTCTTTTAGCCCTTCACAACTAGGACTTCTAACCCAATAGCTCTCACACGCATCTTTATGCATGCCCAACTCCTTTATCCCAAATCTGGATTCCCCTGGATTCCAACTCGACTCACTTGGATTTTCATCTCATACAAACACCCGCTAGGGTCTACTTGCCACACACCTATCATTCCCAATGATAGACCTCATCTCATCATGAAACCGACTAGGGTCCACTCATACCCTAGGCACATCCCCTCTGGGATCATCATAACAATACGATAACATCGCATCACATATATCTAGCATCCCAACTCCCCTCAAAGTCCTTTTGGATTCTACTTACATCATGCCTTCATTGGCCATGACATACGGATGCATTACCTGCACCCTCCCCATTGAGCCTCACTACAATTAACCTTACCCCCTTCCTGGGGCTCGCCACCTAGTCCGCTGACGACTCATTTCATTAAGCCTCAAGCTAACTTCCAGTTTAGCTTACTCTATCTCAAGCGCATAAGCCTTACTGTACCACTTCCAAGGGATAACTTTATTCCCTTAAACATGCTTGGCAAATCCCTGACCTAAGGACGCTCCACTAATCCCTTCCCAGACTAGTCATGCTTCGGCTTCGTGTTCCCACATGAGCCTCAGCACTTTAATCTCAAGGAGTTCCCTTCCTTAAAACATACAATACACCCAAATTCCAATATTCAGGTTTTCTAGACACTAACACCACCACTTGGGTTTTCGGTTCCTCTTACTCGACTTGTATACCCCTTACGGGTATATCATCTCAACCCATGATATTTTCTTATCCCTAGAACACGAATACTCAAACATACCATTCAAACCATCACAGGCCTCAATGCCTCGACCCAATTCCTAGGGTCCTTGGACCACATGTCCGGCTTTCAAGGCCATCAAATCAACCTCACATCAAAAGCTTGAGACTAGAAACCAACCGTTCTCGACCCCAACTCAGCAGTTAGGACATTCTGACTTACACCCAAATCATGCCAAACATCCTCTATTCCAAAACTCTGGCAATTACTCACATTAATCACTTACCAACCATAGATAGCATTCCAACACGCTAGCCTTCCCCACTCATATAGCTAGCCATGCTCTGATACCAACTGTAATGACCCGCTCCCACTTACGGGCGCCACCGGTAAATAATCGACCAGATTATTCACCCGACAAACCACAACTAAAGGGTTGGACTATGTTTCAACAGGAAAGGCCCTAGGTGGGAACTAGGCTTCTTCCTTCCCTTCACTCCACTCAGGAATCGGTCCGAGCACAAACAAGAAAACACAGCGGACCAAGACCCGAACCGGAGTGAGCTTTACCTCTCTTCGGCTCACCTCATAGCAAGCCAAAGGTGACCCAGGCACAAAGCTACAATAATAAACACTTCGCTGATCTTTACTCGATCCGAACTTGGCTTCAACAACTAAAGCCACATATACATCACGCAGACTCACAATCATCTATCACACTATTATGATTACAACAACCAGATACCTTTAGTGCTCAATAACGCTTACATTCAAACACAAGAATACATATAAGAAAATATAGGGGAATACACATCCACACATTCCGGGCAACGATGTTAGTTGCCACAACAGTCTCCCGGCACCATCCATTCTTGCATTTGGTCTTGCATCATCTACAACATGAGGTAAAACCTCATGAGTCATAAAAACTCAGTAAGGGTGCAATGCATGTAAATATGAACATAACCATGTTTATGTATGCCAAATGCATGCTAATGAGGCTAGGCCCATTCATCCTCACAACCCACCAAGGTTTGAGGCATCAACTTATCAACCCCCATAACGCTAGTCCTCCATATGGCCACAGGTCCACTAGATCTTGCATCACGCAAGTGACAACCACTACATGAAAATGCTACATAAAAACATTATCAAACATATTTACCAACTTGCAAGGCCACCTCCACATGGGGCCATCCCTTACCTGGCTTGAAGCCTCATTTCTGCCTCGGCAGGAACTCCAGCTTCAACCTCGAAGTCTTCTAAAATCACCGCCTTCCCGGAAAAACCTAGATGCCACACAAACCATTCACATCAGGTATTAATCCAAAGCCTATGATTTTGCCACACACCACAAAACCACTCATCAAAAAATTTCCAAACAACACCAACCATGGCATAAACCAACCATCAATAATTTCTAGACAACCTCGACCTAGGGTTTAATCCAATCAATAATTATTCTACATTAACTCCCTTAATTCAAATAATTTGGGAATAAAATATTAATTTACCTCGACTCATCTGGGGAGAAATTAGGAAAACGCCCACACCGACGCTGCCTCCCGAGCTGCCACTTGCGCCCAAAATTTTATTTTTGAGCTTCCGACACTCTCCTCAAGTCCCAATTAAATTTTCAGATCTTTCCCCCATTTTTCTGGAATTTTTCCTATTTTTTCCCATTTTTCCAGATTTTCTTTATTTTAATTTTTTTTTATTTCTTTTCTCTCTCTTTTTTTGTTCTTTCCTTTTCTTTTCTTCCTCCTTTCTTCTCTACCTTCCCGCGCATGCACTGTTCATCGTCTTCCTCGCGCACGGCCGCCCGCTGCCCATCGACCGCCGCCTGGCCTCCCGCCAGCCACCGCTCCGGCCGACTCTGCCACCGTTGCTCACTACGAGCCCACCGCTGCTCGCCTTTAGTCGCTGCACGGCTGCTACGGCCATGGCCTCCCGCGTGCAACCTCCGCCGCTACAACCACATTTTGCTTGCATTTGTACATGTTTTGAATGAGTTGCATGTAATGGTCATATTTGCATGTTTGTCTTCTAGTGGACCTATGGCCATATGGAGGACTAGTGATGAGGGAGGGGTTAGTTGGTGCCTTAACCTATGTAGTTATGAGGGCATGGAGGACTACCCATTATATGCATTGCATTTGCATTACATGTTTATTTCTCATGTTACATTTACACTTGCATAGCACCCTTACTGAGCATTGGCTCATAAGGTCCTTTGACCTCTATGTAGGTGGGAAATCTTCTAAAGGAAACGGAGTTGTGGAAGGTTGAAGGTATTGAAGCAAGAAGAATGTATGTGTTGGAGTATGGTTTGTGTATGATGTTGTATTTATTTTAGTTAAATGTGTATGAATGCTTAATGTGGTTGATTAGTGGCAAACTTGGATGTTTTGGAAGCCATTTGAGGTGTAAAAGCATTATGGAAATTTTGGTTTTAAAAGAAAAAAATATATATTTTTTTTAAAAACAATTTGGTGGCAGGACGGGCTGGAGAGGCCGGGCACGCCTGGCGCGCGGCTGGGGCGCGGAGGGCGTGGCGGGCGAGGCCGCGGGTAATAGGCGCGATCGCGCGCGTGACAGCTCTCACACTGGGGGAAGGCTGGGGGCTGTCGCGGGCCCCTACTGCTGCTGTTTGAGATTTCCTTTTTTATTTTTTTTATTTTTTGTTTAGTTTAATAATTAAATAAATGAGTATTAAGCCTCCAAATTAATTATTAAATTAATATAAATTTTGAGGCAATTGTGGGAAAATTCCTATATTTTGGAAAATAAATAATGGAGTATTTTCCTTAAATTTTGAAAAATGGATGAGGATGTTTGATGTTTGTATTTCAAACATTTATTTCCTAAGGGTTGGAAATTTGAGGTATTTTGAAATAATTAAAAAGAAAAATCAATGGAGAATTGATAAGGAAAATTTTATTAAATTTTTCCAAAGAAGTATTAATCCAAATATTTTCTAAAGGAGTTGGAAGTGAGATAAATGGGTTAATAGTTGGGGCAAAGAAAAATTATTTTCTTATAATTAAGGCCTTATGCCATAATTTATATGAAGTAAGTGAGTTAAGCTTATTTTGTCGAATCCTGGGAAGTCATCCTTAGCTATTCATTAAGAGCTCGAGAAGGGGTGACACTTTGCGAGATTTCGAGTTTTATTTTTGCGGGGTTGTTTCGATGTTTCCCGGATCCTTGAGTGGAGCGAAGGGAGGGCAAAGCTTAGTTCCCACCTAGGTCGTTTCTCATTGAAACGTAGCTATCTCTTCATCTTTGCCCTAGTGTGTGAATAGTAAGCTAACTATTCGTGAGTAACACCCATAGGTAGGAGCGGGGCGTTACATGTACACTGACAATCGCAATCATATTTATTATTGAATAAGGAGTTATTCAATCTCATAAGAAGTCATTCTATTAGTTTCTTGTTATTATTGTAATGACCGGATGAAACTAGATAGAAGTCCATATGATTTATATTGTGATTAATCTATAAAGATGTGAGATGATGCATCACAATTTCTAGACATCATTAAACGTCCCAAGTCATAGTAATGTCAAGAATGGACATTGATAATTGCGGTAGGACTTGTATGTGCTATGTTTTTGTTATGTGATAGTAATGGGGGTCTCACACCCATAGGCATGGGGATGCCTAGACAAGTACATAAGTGACCAATGTTGGAGAACGTGTCACTGAACATGACCCGCCATGAGAATCCATTTTGGTATGTTGATGGAATTCTCATACGAGATGGGTATAACTAATCATTGGACTTGAGGTTGTCATGGTCATCTCATAAGAAGACCAGTATGCTTTGACATCATTTTGATGGGCCTAGACAAAAGCTGCACGTGGGCTATCGTTGGGCATATCGTGAGGCCTATGGAGATGGGTGCATAACTAAGATGGGACTCATCTATCCCTTGATAGAGGATGATGTATCTAAGGCGCCTTCAATGGATATTCACTTTAAATCCATGGCCATGGTGAAAGAGATCAATAAAGAGTTATTGATTCACTTTCTATTAAGTGAGGATATCAAGAAGACTGAAGAAAACTTATGTGATCGTAATCAAGCAATACATTGCCAACTTGAGATCACATAGGATACATTAACGAGAGGATCGAATTACACAGTAACCATGCTCATGAAAGGTTATTTGCAGATTATGAATCTTTCTGAATAATTGGGTAGGCATGATGTCTTGTTAGAGGTAAATCTTGTCTTATGTGTTCATACCGATACATTTCCAACATATTCGGAAGCCTAATGAGTCATACGCAATAGGCACGATTCCTAGCTTAAACCAGGAGAGCGGACGTATGGTTAAGTGGGACACTTTGGCAAGAAGTTGTGCCGTTGTAGGTTTTCACGGAAAAAGAACAAATAGACATAATGATATCGATATGACAAGGGGTCGTCATAAAGGAAAAAGTTTCCTAAAATGGCAATTGATTAAATTAAGGAGTTTCTAATTTAATAATTTTCTATTTGTTGGAGTGGCAAATAGGAAATAAAATATATTTGGGCTTAAATTAATATTTGGTTTAAATAAAGTATTTGGGACAAATATTAAATTAAATTAATATTTGGGTTAAATTAGATTTGGGCCAAATATTAAATTAAATATTATATTTGGGGTTGAATTAGATTTGGGCCAAATATTTTATTTAAACCTATAATTGGATTTGGGCCATTTAATTATATGTCTAGTTAGACTAGGATAAGCCCACTTAAGATTCTAGTTAAACTAGGATTAATGGGCTAGCACAATCCATTAGGGTTTAAGAAACCCTAGGATGTTTTTCTATAAATATCCTTTTATGGGTTGCCCAAAATGTATGAAGTATTGTGTAGTTTTTCAAAAGTTGAAAAACGATCGTCGTTCACTCTTTCCCGTTTATTTTGGCATCAAATACGAAATGGGGGCGTTTTTTTATGTCCGTACTCAAGCTGCGAAAAAGGAGAAGGAGCTAGCACTCATATTCCTCTCTCCTCGCCAACAGATGTGTGTCGCGTATCACAAGTTAGAGGCCGGACGCTTGGACGGCTCGAATCCGCAAATGACTCCAAAATCTAAAAGTTAGATTTGTTTTATTTTGTATGTGAATGATTTGATTTCAACGTTGATCCAATCACTGGAATCAGGGTAAGGTTCAAAAATTTTGAACTATACTGCTTACCCCGTAGGGATCTTACTTAACTTTCAGATTACCTCCATCCTCCTAGGCAAACAACTTCCTCATGTACTATTCTTCACATCAACCATCATAGGTTTAATTTCAAACCTGACACCATCCAACTATTGCCAACTTTTCATGGCATGGAAACTGAAAACCCATACACCCATATGAAAGAGTTTAAGGAAGTGTGTAGCACTTGTATGGATCACACAGTGAATGAAGATGTCATAAGATTAAATCTCTTTCCATTTTCACTCAAGGATAAGGCTAACATGTGGTTGAGCACTCTCCCACCTAGGTCCATAGGAACCTGGAGGGAAATGCAAACAACCTTTTTGAAAAAAATACTTCCTAGCTAATAGAACTACCACTCTCCAGAGGCAGATTATGAACTTTGTGTGCAAACCAAATGAGAACTTTGCTCAAACCTGGGAGAGGTTTAAGGACCTTCTCCATGCCTACCCACACCATGCTTTTGAATAGTGGAGAGTGGTCAGTTTATTTCATGATACTCTTAGTCCTCACTTGAAAATGCTAGTGTCCACCATGTGTAATGGTGAGTTTTATGAGAAAATGCCTGAGGGGGCTTTTCAATTCTTTGATACACTAGCAGAAAACACTATAAATTGAGAAGTAGGACCAATCTCTTCTAGTAATCTGAGAGACCAACCCAGGGAAAAGTACCAGCTGAGTGAAAATGATGATTTGAGTGCAAGGTTAACTACATTGACCAAAACGATAGAGAATCTGGAACTAAAAAATCCCAAATAGTGAATGAAATTGAGGTAAGATGTGCCGTGTGTGAAACAACCAATCATAAAACTGAAGAATG
Source organism: Diospyros lotus (assembly GCF_014633365.1). NCBI lineage: Eukaryota > Viridiplantae > Streptophyta > Magnoliopsida > Ericales > Ebenaceae > Diospyros > Diospyros lotus. Next base: position 22,570,051 of record NC_068342.1, read on the forward strand.
TCCTACATTACCTGCTTTCAAAGAGGTTCTAGATGGCCAGACCAATAGTACACACCCACATTCTTATGAAGGAAGGTAATACTCCAATCAGAATCAGGGAGGAAACAATCATTCAGGTGGTCATAATTCAAATTTCAATACTTACCACCCAAATAATCGTAACCACCCAAATTTCTCTTGGAGAAATGACTCAGGAAACCATACTCAGACCCCTTTTCCTTCACAAACACAATCTCAACACTTTCAGCCAAATCAGGGATCTTCACTCAATACTTACCAACCTCCTCATAGGAGATCTTTGGAAGATACCCTTCATCAGTTCATGTAAGGACAGATGGGAACCAATGCACAAGTGGCTAAATTCCAAGAACAAACCAATAGAGCCATGAAAGACATTAGAATCCAACTCACAAAATTGACTCAAAATCTTAGCATTAGGGAACCTGGACGTTTTCCATCTCAACCCAACCCAAATCAAATCAAACAAACAAACTAGGTGGAAGCAACATCTAGTGAACTTAGCTCCCATGAACAAGTCTAGGACAATTAACTTAGTTCCCACGAACAAGTCCAGGCCATAACTGTCCTTAGGAGTGGAAAAACAATTGAAAAAATAGATGATCCTAGGACAAGTCAGCCTAACCAGGGAGAAAAATCAAGTGAGTCAGCCTTGGAGGAAAAACATGAAAAAATTAAAAAAAAGGAAAAAGGAAAAAACATTGTGAAGAAATTCAATACAAGCCTAAACCACCCTTCCCACAGAGAATGAATCAAACAAAAAGAAAACAACAAAATGAAAACATCTATGAGGTGTTCAAACAAGTCAGAATAAACATTCCATTGTTGGATGCAATAAAACAAACACCTTCGTATGCCAAATTCTTAAAAGACTTGTGTATAGTGAAAAGAAAAATAAATGTCCATGAAAAAGCATTCCTGACTGAATAGGTTAGTGCTATTTTGCAACTCAAAACACCTCCAAAATACAAAGACCCTAGTTGTCCCACCATCTCATGCATCATAGGAAATCAAAAGGTTGATCAAGCACTCCTAGACTTAGTAGCAACTGTCAACCTGCTGCCATTCAGTGTGTACCAATAGCTGGGATTAGGAGAGCTTAAGCCTACCAGAGTCACTTTGCAGCTAGTAGACAGATTAGTCAAAGTTCCAAGAGGTATAGTGGAGGATGTTTTAGTCTAAGTGGATAAATTTTACTTCTCGGTAGATTTTATAGTTTTAGATACTCAGCCCCACCATGGTCCTCAACCTCCTGTTCCAGTTATTCTTGGTAGACCATTCCTAACTACTTCAAATACAATCATCAATTGTAGGAATGGAGTGCTTAAGTTGTCTTTTGGAAATATGACTGTAGAAATGAACATTTTTAGAGTCTCCAAACAGCAGGACATTGAAGGTGAGGTAGAGGAAGTTGATATGATTCACACATTGATTAAGGATCATTTCAAGAAAGAATTCACAAGTGAATCAAATCAGGAAGTGGAGGAGTTGAGAGGAATAGAAAGCATCGGAAATGAGTGGGAGACAAACATGTCCTGATGGATTCCTAAGTCAGAACCTCTGGGTTCTTTGGATAGTAAGCCATCACCCTCTAAGAGTCAACCACCCACACCTGAATTGAATCCTGTTGTTGCAAAAATACAACAATTAAAATTTATAGGTGTGGGATGCCTGTGTATGCCGTCAGCCTCGAGATCTAAACAAAGACTGGCTCCAAGATTAGTGCGGCCTTCTGAAGGGTTCCTTCTAAAGGATTCCTTCCGAAAGGCGCTTTCGAAGGCACTTTGCGATAGGATAGAAATGATGTTGCTGAAGGAATGGAGAGTCCTTCTAAAGGAACAGGCGCTACTTTAGAAGGAACTGAGGAATAGAGAGTCCTTCCAAAGAAACAGGTGCTGCTTCCAAAAAAACTAAGGAACGGAAGCTCTTTCCGAATGAATGGGTGCTACTTCCGAAGGAATTGAGGGTCCTTCCAAAGGAACAGGTACTGAAGGGGGAAACAAAGGTTAGAAGGCTCACGAGATTCTCTTCTCACCCAAACCCTCTGATGGTTAAGTTAGTAACAGAAGGAAAATAATCGTAAGGAAAAGAAGGCTAGATTTTTGAAGAAAAGTGGGAGAGAAATACCAATGTCTCAATGCTGCTCTGAGTGTTAGGCTTGGCCTTTTATAGGGATCGCTAATCAGAACACGTGTCAGTTCTAAAAGGATTCCTCCTGAATGAGTCCTTCCGAAGGAGTCCTTCGAAAGAAGTCCCAAAGGGACCTTTGGAAGGAATCCCGTAAGGACTTTCAAAGGACTCCTTCTGCAGCTGCTCCCCACACCCTCTACTTCCGATTATTGGGGCACAACAATTGTCCCCCTAGTCTTTATTTTGTTCTGCTAAAGATACAGAATGAAGAGTAATTGCTAGCCATATTGCACCAAGAATCGACAATGTCTCTTCGCGAAGGCGGCTTCTGAAGACTCCTTCCGAAGGAACGCTTCCGAAGGCACCCTTAGTAAATGTGGCATTTGGGCTTCTGCATATCGGCTATAAATAGGGTCAGTCGCTTTGGGAATTTTTTCACGATTTTTCCCTTTTAAAGGAATCCCCCGCACATCTACGTTATTTCCTTTTGAAGGAAATTTCCTTCCGAAGAATTCATTCCCTGCCTTGCTCCATCTCTTTCCGAAGCACTTCTTTTTGAAAGAAAAAAGAAAAAACCTGTGCTAGGTAATCCCCTAAACATCCTTATTCCCAGTTTTTCTGAAGGAAATACGTGTTCCTTCCAAAGGAACATTTCCTCAGGACAATGTTTGTCCCCTCAAGCTTCTTCCGAAGCGAATACGCCTTAGAACCTTAGAGGTTTCTTCTAAAGGGAAATCAACTTAGGCCTAATCCAGTCCCTTCCGAAGGAAAATCTCCCAGAAGGAATCTCCTTTTGAAGGAAAATCTTTCGAAGTGACCCTAACTTTTTTAGCCAAAATAGATTCCTCGAGCCTCTTTGCTCCCTTTTCAACCTTTCCCACTCCTTACTATGGCCAGTGGAAAGATATACCATCATGATGTCAATTCTAATGGGGTCAAGCATTTCTTCTTGAAGAGTAAATGCTCCCGTATGAATGAAAACGATATGGCCCTTATCCGTCAAAATCACAACATTCTTGGGGAGTATCGTACTAGGCTTCCTCGCGCTGAGGAAAATTGCTCGGTTGATGTAGAAGAGGGATGGATGAGTGTCCATGAGGCTAGCTTTCGCCTAGGTTTCCATCTCCCTCTCCATAATTTTGGTCTTAAGTTTCTTCGTCTTAGTGGACTTGCTCTAGGCCAATTGCATCCCAATAGTTGGGCTCAATTAGTTGGTTTTTTTGTCATCTGTCGCAAGGACGACATAGACCCCACTGTGGCCTTCCTTTACTGCCTCTTTCACCTACGTCTAGTTAAGGAATGTTTTCACATGTACACCCTACAATGAACCTAAGGTGATCATCTATTTTCTGAGTCTCTTCCACGAGAAGCTTCATTCGACTCCCGGTGGTTTTGGTCCAACCTCCAAACGGGGTGTGGAATGCTCCCCGCAAATGGCGCACAAATCCTGAGAGAGCGGGGAAACCAATATTGAGTGCCCCCCTTTCCAAACTTAGGGAGAGATATGACGATAGTGGTCACATTATTACTCAGGGTGGCCCTAAGCATCTCCTTAACCTCTTAATTGTGGATAGATTGACAAGGGTGGGCAGGATTCCAGAGCGCAGCGAATTGTCTCATCGTAGGGTGCCCAGGTTACCACATCCAGATCCTCCAATTGGCCCAACGCCTATTGTCATGGCGAGAGGAAGAGATGTCCCTCTCCAGGAGCAACCTTCTCCTGAGGGTGTGGACCCCCCTAGTTGTTTCACAACCCTTCCTTATTTTAATCTTTGCACTCAGGTTATTTTTATGGTATCTAACCACGTCGTGCCTTTTTCTTGCAGCCATGCATCACTTAATGAGATCTTTTAACCAATGGGTCACCCCGCGCTGCACTAGTTGAAATGCCACCCCCACTCGATCCCCAAGACGGGGCCCCTTGTCCTAATGCTTATAATACCAAATGAGGTGAGGGGGTAGGACAGACCTGGGTTCCTCCGCGTCACCGTCAATGGAGGAGGAAGAGGAGTCATCACCAAGAGGTAGAGGCGGACCCTGTTACATTTCAACCTATCGATGATCCCCCTACTCATGATCCGCCAGTCGAGCCCCTTCCTGGGTTTCCTACAGCATTCTTTTAGCCCAAGATGGAGGTATCCGTGGCCATGAGTGGGGCCCCCCACCATACTCCACATGAGCCAACCAGGTATGGGAAGGGTCTAGACGGCGAGGCTACATCCCGCTTTGACCAGGCCGCTGTTAAAGCGGTTCAGGCCAGTGACCAGGGATTGAATCATCGCGCCGTGATTAATCCTCAACGCGGCGATCGTTGCACTTTGCACATGGAGAAAGGGTCCGCATCCAGAGGATTGGCCCCGATCCTGCTCTCATTACCAGCTCCCTACCAAGGGGCAGTATGGTTGGACGCCAATTACTAGGTCCACTGGGAGCACTTCAACATGTAACCTCGAGTTCTTGACACGGACACCATTGAAATGCCCGAGGTTGGTGCTTGCCTTCTCTACTCCTCCATGCTTCCTCACGACGAAGGTCGGTATTTTCGTAATTCTCTGGAGGATATGGACGAGTTTGAATGCTATCTCGCGATTGTAAACTTCCTTACCTCTTTCTTTATTTTTTCTTTTCTCAGCGGCCGCCTTATTTTTCTCTCATTAGCCCTCCTCTGCTCTATTCTCGCAGGGTGACCAACACTATGAACCGCGCACGACTAGCCCACTAAGAGGTGCAAATTTATAACCTGACACAGAAGTCCTTCCAATGGAAAGAGGACGAATAAGTCCTGAATATGACAATCTGCCATCTGGAGTCGGATAAGACTAGTCTTGAAGCTCAACTCCAGGATCTCTCCATAGGTTGTCAGGCGGCCAAGAATAATGCCCGCAAATGGGAGGAAGCATTGGAGGCCTGGAACTGGGCTTATAAAGAGATAGTATCTTCTCTGGCAGTGGCCCAAGGGGAGGTGTCTCATTTGAAAGGTGACTTGGCCTGTGCCGAGGAATGGGTAGCAACGTCGCTCCAAACGGCTATGCGTGCTCAAATAGAGATGGAAAACCTGCAAGAGAATAGGCAGCGTGAAATTAAAGGGGCGACAAGGGAGGCTGTGAAGTAATACTGCCTTTCCAAGGATTGCTTCCGTCGTAAGGATAGTTACGCTAGCTGCTTTTTGAAGTTCGGCTTTTATCTCTACCACAATTCCATGGAGACTAAGCGCCCAGGGGATTCTTTCTCGGAGGTAACTTTTGACAATGCCATGTCTACCGAGACCCCTCCCGACTGGAGAAAGTATGAGCTAGATGACCTTATGCCGGAGGAATTATAAGACAAGCGTCGGAGGATGACCTTAGTAATCTGCAGGGTTCATGGAGTCCTTATGCTCTGGGGTTCGAAGAGGGTGAAGTAGGCGTTAGCTCGTTGAACACCACTCAAATGATCAAGAGAGAGCTGGAAATGGACCTTGTTGTTGATGCTTCCCAAGGTCAACCCCCTGAAGAGGGTTCAGGCTGCGTAGATCGCCCTCTAGTCGAAGATTAGTGTAAACTTTATAATTTATACTATTTTTACTTGGCTGTATGGAACGATCATTTTGTTGGTTTCATCTCAAAATGTATTTTGAGTTCCCAACATGTTTCTTTAACTATTGCGCTTTATTTTATCGGCTTTGTATGAATATAGTTTTTTGGCAATCGTTCCAACGTGCTTCCTGTAATTGACTTATTTGCATCATTACGTAATTTCATCGTTGGTTGTGAGACTTCAATTTATTAGCCTCAATAGTTCAGTTATTACCTTCTTTTCAAGGCTCGTCGGTCTCAGGAAACTCGGGATAAGCCTCGTGCCCCTGACTTGTTTACGACGAGACTTATGTAACATTTATCGAGCTCTCAGATTTTTGAAGGTTGGAAGGTTGCCCTTCATTCGGGCCTTCATGAACATTTTAGGGGACACCTTCTGGTGGTGCCTGTTATTTTTCATCAGTTTCATTTGCCCTAAGAGAGCTAGGTTGGACCAAGGATCCAACGCGAGATTTGCCTCAAGCGTTCGAGTTTACCGGGAGACCTAGGTGCCGGATCGTTCGAGGAGTCGGGTCTAACTTAGGAGCATAGCACTGGACTTCAATCGAGGGATCCGAGTGAGTCTATGGGCATAGGCATCAGAACATCCGATGATCCCGAGTGGGCCTATCGTCGTAGGTGTTAAATTGAGACTAGATAGTCAAGTCTTCGAGTGTAGATTCCGATCTTTCACCTTCTCGACCACCGTTTCAAGGTCTAGTCTACCCCTGGGAATCTGGGTTTGGCCGGCAGCCCAGGTCGGGATTCCTTCCAGGCGTCCAAGTTTTTTCGGGAGACCTAGGTGCCAAATCCATCGAGAAGTCAGGTCTAGCTTAGGAGCATAACACTGGACTTTAATCGAGGGATCCGGGTGAGTCTGTGGGTATAGGCGTCGGAGTACCCAATGGTCCCGACCTAGTCTGGGGTCATAGGCGGCAGATTACAACTGGGCGATTTGAGCCTTGTATGGTGTAGGCACCTTTCAACTTACCGTATGGCAGCTTCATCGCCTCTTACCCTTTACGAGAGTCAGCCTACTCTTGGCGTATCTAGGTTCAATGGCCAGTCTGGTTCGGGATTCCCTCCTGGTGTCCGAGTTTTACTGGGAGACCTAGGCGCCAAATTGATCGAGGAGTCGGGTCTAGCTTAGGAGCGTAGCACCAGACTTCAATCGAGGGATCCGGGTGAGTCTGCGGGCATAGACGTCGGAGTACACAATGATCCCGACCCGACTTATGGTCATATGCCCCCAATTTCCACCGGGCTATCCTGGTCTCATTAGGGGTCATCATCGGGTTATTGTACCTGCATCATGTTTTATCGTACATACAAATGCTCAAGGCACAAAAGAGATTTTACGTGGTTTGGCTTATAATTTTGCCTACTCCATGGGAATACATGGGGGTACTCTTTTATTCATAGGGGAATTATTACATAAAGAAATTAAATTAAAAAGAACTTTGGCTCTTAGTGGAGTCAGGCAGCGCCTCTTCTAACAAACGCATATCCATGCCTTCAGCTTCGGATCCTTTAAGGCTAGCCTCGATTACCGGAGCGGTGAAGTATCTTTTGACGTGCATGGTATTCCAAGTCTTACTCATCGTCTCTCCCTTCAATGTCTGTAATACGCAAGTGTTGGGTCCTAGCATCTTCTATATCTTGTAGGGTCCTTCCCAGTTTGGTCTGAGTTTTCCTTCCTCCCTGAGGGCGTTTGTAATCACTGTTTTCCTGAGCACTAGATATCATTCCTGGAACATTCAAGGACGGACCCTCACATTGTAATAGTTGGTAATTCTCCTCTGATATGTCACCAGCTGCATAGCTTCCTTCTCTCTCAGCTCATCTATCAAATCCAGGTTCTCTCTCAAACTATTCGAATTCCCTTCCTCCCTGAAAGCCATAACCCGAGGCGAGATGAGGTCTACTTGTTAGAGTTATGCCCCACAAGCCAATTATATTTACATGTAATTGATCGTACTTTACATTTTGATTCTTGAGGAACAATTAATTATTATTGCAAGGCATTTATGTTTTTATTTGTCATTGATGATTGTCATTATTTATTGTAATCCATTCTTGACAAAGTCCATAGATCAAATAGGCTCATGGAATATGGTGGTTCATTGAGATGATGATCATGAAATATATTCCTTATAAGCCTTGATCTTAAATGTTCCTAGTCATAGAGCTATTAGGATTGGACACTAATAACTCAGATAGACTAGCACATATGATGCATGCTCAATTAGGAGAATGTCTCGTTTCATGGACATTAGTGTGGGGACACTAGTGCATATATGTGGGTTCTTATTATAAGAATAAGTACACTAAACTAACCCACTATAGAATTCCTAATGGTTATTTTTAATGTCAAATTAGAATTTATGTGTTGCAATAGTGCAGATTGATCCTTAGACTTGAGACATCATGGTAGTCTTATATTTGACTGGTTACGCTTTGGTTCTTTTTGATTCCAATGGAGTCATTAACAAATTATCACTGGGCGTAACCTTATCACATATGAAGGCTTATGAATGTCGAAATAGGATTCATCACTTATCAATAAGATGAGAAGATGTCCTATGTATTCTGATGATTTCATGACTGAGGAAATCCTTGGCCAAGGTGAGGTGGAAATCAAAAGGTGTTTTGATTTCACCTATCAAGTCATAAATCTAGAATAGATACATAGTTATTGAATGATTAGGGTTTCGTCATAAAACCATACCCAAAATTAATCGGGACATAGATTGATGAAAGGATTTTACTGCACGGTATTTGCAATTCAAAAGGTCTGTGTTTTTCATCGTTGGCTAGGTATTCATGGCATGTGGCTAGACGTTAACCATGATATGTAGGGTTTTAGAATTAATTTAATTAATTCTAAAACTATTAATTAAAGAGTTTAATTAAGAAGCCCATAAGTTTAATTAAATAGTTTAATTAATCTAATGAGTTGGGCCTTCATATAACCCAATAGAGTTGGCCTACATTGAAAGTAAAGCAAGATCGCTACGGGGCAAGCAGCGTAGTTCAAAATTTTGAACCTTACCCCGATCCCAGCGATTAGATCAAAGTCGAAATCAAATCATTCACAAACAAATAAATAAATCTAACGTTTAGATTATCAAGTCCTTCGTGGATTCGAGCCGTCCAAGCATCCGGCCTCTAACTCGTGATACACGACATGCGTCCGTTGGCAAGGAGAGCGGAATAAGAGTGTTTGCTCCTTCTCCTTTTCACGGCTTGTGTATGGATGGAAAAGAACGCCCAAGTTTCAAATTGATGTCAAAAGAAACAAGGAAGAGTGAAAGGCAATACGTTTTTTAACTCTTGAAAAACAACACCAAAACTCACTACTATTTTGGGCAACCTATAAAGGGATATTTCTAGAGAAATATCCTAGGGTTTCTAAAACCCTAATGGATTGGGCTAGCCCATTAATTCTAATTTAATTAGAATCTTAAGTGGGCTTATTCTAGTCCAACTAGAAATATAATTAAATGGCTCAAATCCTTTTATAGGTTTAAATAAAATATTTTGGCCCAAATCTAATTCAAGCCCAAATATAATATTTAATATTTAGTCCAAATCTAATTTGGTCCAAATATAATATTTAATATTTGGCCTAAATCCAATTTAGTCTAAATATAATATTTAATTTAATATTTGGCCCAAATCTAATTTAGTCCAAATATTAACTTAAGCCCAAATATATTTTATTTCCTATTTGCCACTCTAACAAATAGAAAATTATTAAATTAGAAACTCCTTCCTAATTTAATCAATTGCCATTTTAGGAAACTCTTTCCATTATGACGACTCCTCGTCATATCGACGTCATTACGTCTATTTGTTCTTTTTCCGTGAGAACCTACGACAGCACAACTTCTTGTCAAAGTGCCCCACTTAACCATACGTCCACTCTCCTGGTTTAAGCCAAGGACTGTGCCTATTGCGTATGACTCATTAGGTTTCCGAATATGTTGGCAATGTGTCGGTACGAACACATAAGATAAATTGGCCTCTAACAAGGCATCATGCCTACCCAATTATTTAGAAGGATTCATAATCCGCAAATAACCTTTCACGAGCATGGTTACCATGTAATTCGATCCTCTCATCAATGTATGCTATGTGATCTCAAGTTGGTAATGTGTTGCTCGATTATGGTCACATAAGTATTTCTTCGGTCATCCGGATATCTTCACTTAATAGAAAGTGAATCAATAACTCCTTACTGATCTCTTTCACCATGGCCATGGATTTAAAGTGAATATCCACCGAAGGCGCCTTAGATACATCATCCTCTATCAAGGGACAGACGAGTTCCATCTTAGCTATGCACCCATCTCTATAAGCCTCACGATATACCCAACGATCGCCCACGTGCAGCCTTTGTCTAGGCCCATCGAAACGATGTCAAAGCATATCGGTCTTCTTATGAGATGACCGTGACAACCTCAGGTCCAAGGATTAGTTACACCCATCTCGTATGAGAATTCCATCAACATATAACCAAAATGGATTCTCATGGCGAGTCATGTCCAGTGACACGTTCTACAACATTGGTCACCTATGCACTTTTCTAGGCTTCCCCATGCCTATGGATGTGAGACCCCCATTGCTATCACATAGCAAAAACATAGCACATACAAGTCTTACCGCAATTGTCAATGTCCATTCTTGACATTGCTATGACTTGGGACGTTTAATGATGTCTAGAAACTGTGATGCATCATCTCACATCTTTATATATTAATCATAGTATACATCATATGGAATTCTATTTAGTTTCATTCAGTTATTAAAATAATAACAAGAAACTAATAGAATGACTTCTTGTGAATTTGAACAACTCCTTATTCAAATAATAACATGATTACAATTGTCAGTGTACAACATGCCCAATCTGATTGGGTCTAGAGCACCTACACTAACATACATCTAGCCCAATGGTGGACCTAAGGGGTCACACACTTAGGTTGAGCCCGTTCCACAATTTAAAAGAGAGATTTGGCCCAATATGATTATGGGCCGAGTCTAAATCGTTTAGGGGTTTTCCAAAGGCACAATTAGGGTTTTTTACTCTATAAATACACCACTTAAGAAGTTGGAAAATACAAGAGAAATTTGGATCTCTCAAAGGCACCTAGGGTTACTAGCATTACTTAAGGCGTTCGTGGAAATAGTCGATCGTGTGGATTGACTTGGAGGAGTTTGTGTTTGGGACTCTACAAATTAAACAAGGCAGAATCGAAGCTTCACAGTTGCCCGATTTCTAACACTACTTCCATTGGAATAAGGGCATCTGTCCCATATACCAAGCTGAATGGTGTTTCCCTAGTAGGCACGCGACTGGTTGTGAGATAAGCCTATAAAATGCTGGGGAGTTCGTCGGCCCATTTGCCTTTGGCTTGTTCCTGTCGGGTCTTCAACCCGTGTAAGATAGTTTTATTGCTTGCTTCTGCCTACCCGTTGGCTTGTGGATATGCCACAGATGCCATCCTCAAATTGATCCCCCATCTTTGTCAAAAACCCCTGAAAGCTTCAAAATCAAATTGCGTTCCATGATCCGTGTTGAGAATTCTGGGTAAGCCGAAATGACATATTATATCTTTCCCCACTATTCCTTCTACTCTTTTCTCAATGATGGTTGCTAGTGGTTCTGCTTTGACCCATTTCTTGAAGTAATCAGTGGCCACTAGTAGGAATTTTCTTTGTGCTGACACCATTGGAAATGGACCCAAAATGTCTAACCCCATTGTGAAAATGGCTACGGCTAAAATATTGGCTAGATTGACACAGGGGGTCGCACCATCAAAGGGGCATGCTTTTAGCACTTATCACATGTCCGCACTATTCGGGCTGCGTCCTGCCTCAAGGTGGGCCAAAAGAAACCGGCCCATAGGATCTTTCCAGCCAATGATCTTTCCCCTTCGTGCACTTCTTCCAGATCCTGCTATGCCTATCGAGTTCCTAAGCACTTAAGCAATGGCACGGCATACCCTCTCTTGTATAGCTCTTGGCCAATAATTGTAAAGCGGGTCGCATGGGTCTTCAGTCTCTTAGCCTCCATGGTTGTTGCTAGGAGCTCCTGATTAAGTAGGTACTTTAATATTGGTGTCCTCCAATCATCAGCCATATCAATCTAGAGAACGCCTTCTTTACTCTCATCTACACTTGGTCATTGCAGGACCTCCATGTGGATCAACCGTCACGGGGTATCTCGAGCGGAGGGCAATTTGGATAGTGCATCAGCATCATGGTTGAGGGACCTGTTGATCTGAATAAGTTCAAAGCATTCAAACCTGTGGGCAAGTTCCTTCACCTTCTGTAAATAACGAGCCAAGATTGGCTCTCTTACCTCAAAAGTGCCTTTAAACTGTTGTACTACCAACTGAGAATCGCTGTGGGCAGTCAGGCTTTTTACCTCCAATTTTTCTGCCAATTTCATTCCAGCTAATAAAGCCTCGTATTCAGCTACATTGTTTAAGCTAGGAAAAGTGAAGCGTAAGGAATATTTTTAACACTTCCTTCTTTGGAGAGATTAATACCACCCCTGCCCCACTCCCTTTGGCATTGGACACTCCGTTCAGGAACAACATCCATTCTTTCATGTAAACTTCTTCTGCCATTGGCGAATGAGTGCATTCCACTATGAAATCCGCCAATGCTTGCCTTTTTATTTCCTTTCTGGGCTCAAAGATGATATCGTATTCACTAAGTTTAACTGCCCACTTGGTTACCTTCCTGAGCAATCCGATCTCTGTAGGATTTGTCTCAATGGTTGATCTGTCAATACGGTCATGGTGTGGGCTTGAAAGTGGGGTCTTAATTTTCTCGCTGCCATTACCATGGCCAAAGCTACCTTTTCAACGTAGGGGTATCGCGTTTCTACTCCCTGCAACACCCTGCTCACATAGTATATCGGACTGTCAATCTGTCCAAGTTGTCTAATGAGGACGGCGCTCACTGCCTAATGGCTGACTCCCAAATATAGGCATAGTTTTTCTCCGGCTTCCAATTGTGTCAATAGGGGAATCTCCTTGAGGTATGCTTTCAATTCTTGGAAGGCCTTCTCGCACTCAGGAGTCCACTGAAAATTCTTACCTCCCTTTAAAGCCTTCTAAAAAGGGAGGCTGCACTCAACCTGTTTTGAGATAAATCTACCCAATGTCGTCAGATGGTCATTCAACCTCTGAACTTATTTTACTGAGGAGGGGGACTACATGTCAATCACTGCTTGCACTTTTTCAGGGTTAGCTTCTATCCCTCTATGAGTAATCATGTAGCCCAGGAATTTTCCTGACTTTACTACGAATACACACTTGTTTGGATTCAGGCACATGTTATTTTTCCTAAATATTGCAAAAACCTTTTCGAATTGACTGGCGTGTGACTCACCTTGTTTGCTCTTTACTATCATATCGTCCACATATGCTTTCATCACCTCCCCCAGTAGGTCTTTGAATATATTTTTGACCATCCTCTGACACGTGGCTCCCGCATTCTTTAGGCTAAAAAGCATCACTTGGTAGCAGTACGTCCCTTTTTCTGTAATAAAATCCATTTTCTCAGCGTTGAGCAGATACATACTGATCTGGTGGTAACCTAAAAATGCATCCAAGAAGCTCAATATCGCATATCTGGAGGTATCGTCAACTAGCATGTCTATTCGAGGGAATGGGTAGGAGTCTTTTGGGCAAGCCTTGTTCAAGTTGGTAAAATCAATGCACACTCGCCATTTCCCGTTGGCTTTAGGTACCATCATGACATTCGCCAGCCACTCGAGGTATTGGACCTCCCTAATGAATCCTACTTCCAAGAGCTTATCTACTTCTTCTTCCAGGTGTTTCAATCTCTCGGGGGCGATGTGTCTTTTCTTCTACTTGACTGGCCGAGCTTCTGAATGGACATTCAATCAATGGGATATGATTTCAGGGTTAATTCCAGGCATGTCAGTTGGCATCCAGGCAAATATGTTCGCATAGGAGCGCAGACACCTGATGATCTCTTCTTTCTCCTGGCTCTCTAGTTGGCTTCCCACTCGTACTTTTCTGCTTCCATCATCAGGGTTTAAAGGGATGGTTTCGAGCAATTCCACAAGCTGGGGCTTGTTAGCTTCAAGAGTTTACTCACTGATTAGTAAAGTCTCTTCGATTATTGTTTTTTCCTTTCCCTTGGCACCTTGTGTGGAGCTCACATAACATACCCAGGCTTGTTTTTGAGTACCTCTTACCTGCCCAACCCCCTACGGAGTAGGAAATTTCATCAACAAATACCCTGGAGAGATGGCAGCTCTCATGACATTAATGAGCGAACGTCTTAAGATCACATTGTAGGCCGAAGAGAAAGTCCTGACTACCATAAAGTTCACCTGCCGGGTGATCACTTGAGGGTGGTCCCCGAGTGTAATGGGCAACTGAACCGATCCGACCACTGGCACCGCTTCTCCCGTGAAGCTATATAGGGGGGAGGTAACTGTCTTCAGCCGATCATGGGTAATGTGCATCCTCTCAAAGCAATTCCAGTATAGGAGATTTACGGAGCTTCCGCTATCCACTAGTATTCTTTCAATCGAGTGCTTGGCAATGACAACGGAGATAACCAAAGGGTTATCGTAAAGGAGTGGTCGGGCTGTCGAACACCGATAGATTAGATGAATAATGATTCGGATTTGCAATAAGGGTGCAACCCAAAGTCGTCTCCCAACGAACCTCAAACGGATCTGTCAAAACAAGATTAAACGGGGGGGGTTTTGATGAAAAACAAAAAAACAAAATAAACAAGAACACAGTAAACCGAGATGCAACCAGTTGCAACCTTTCCTCCCTACCCGGGTATCATCATCCACCATATAAAGAACCTATTTATCTTTAATCCCCAGATCTAAAAAAAAATGCTTGACAATCGCTGAAGACTAAATCGAAACAAATATAAAAATCACAGAAGATCTTCTTAATCAATATACAAGTTTCAATTTTTTTAGCACATAGATCTGAAACCAACATGAACAATCGCCCACTAAGTTTATGTTGTTTCTTGAAAACCAATACCCCAATCGAGCCTATTAGTCAAATCTGCCCAAGCATCATGCATGCATTCATACGATCGCATAAAATACATACACACTTGAGAAGAAGCAAAGAAACAAAACCATAAGATTAAAGATGAAAACAGATATACAAAACGTCCAGAGATTCAAACCGGATAAGAAGTATGGCATGCAACCGGTTACAAAATCCTTAGCCTTCTATCTTGACAAGAACAATGGAGAAAAGGAAAATTGGCTACTGTTCACATGAGAAAAGAATTATCCCGCCCTAATGGCCTCTTAATGTGCTGAAATAGAGCTTAGGGAGGAAACCCTAGGTTACCGAAACTTCATAGCTAATTTTGAATAGGATAACGTGCGTTCTGGGATTCGGCCCCTTCATAAAAATTGTAGATCAGGAAGATTAGATGAATTTAGAATTTTTAATCACTTGATTTGGATATCGGACACCCAAGTTATGGCCTTTTAAAGATTCAGCGTCTGTGCAGCTTTCCTAATTTAACCCAGCTATCTGGTCCCGAATTTGAAGCGATGTTTGGAGGCCCAAACGAACTCGGATTTGGACAAACCATAGCATTAAAGAAATCCTAAGAAGTCCTCTACAATATCTCTTAAGACATAATTCACGTTTTGGGATTATAACTTGGCCAAAAATTTGAAGGAATCACAGAAGGTCAAATCTGTCAGCACACTTTTTGCTTCTTTGTCTCCAATCTCCTTGTTTCCCTTCTTGCCATAAAAATTCCTTATGACCCAAGAAGCCCTAATCTGTTCAAAATAAAATAAAATAGTGTGAAGCCCAATTCCTATGAAATAAAATAAAACAAAATCAAGATGAATAAAATGACACAACTAACGTGCAAAAAGATTAAATACGAGGGCTAAATAATATAAAAATATGCGCTCTATCAGGAAGCAACACATTTCCTTGGTCTTCGGGAGCAAACATAATGGGGTCTTCATCCTCTTGAACCTTCTCCACCGAGTTCACGTGCAGCGCCTGGCATGCATATGCCTTTCTAGCAGAAGATGAGTCACCTGCCAAATTTTCTCCACCTGAGATTACATGTATCCTCTCCATAATAGGCTCATTACCGTATTCTTCTGCACTTGGTTCCGCTTCTTCCCTCCTCTGATTATTTATCTCTACTTTTTGCCGAGGCGGATGGCTTTCTCTTCTATTTGGGGCATCATTCCTTGGACGTGGGGGCCTCCTCTAGCTATATCTCTTGGGCTCCTCTTTTCGGCCTTGTTGGTTTCTTGGCTTATCCAGTATGAATCGATCGATCTTCCCCTCTCTAATTAACTGCTCAATCTGATTTCGTAGTTCCAGACACTGCTCTGTAGTATGCCTTGAGGTTTCATGAAATTTACAGAAAGAATCCATGTTTCTGCCCATCGGCTGATTGAAACGTGGATGGAAATTAATTAGCCCGGTATGTGCAATGAAGGAAAGGACAGCGGCTCTCGGCTCAGTAAGGGGAGTGAAGCTCCGAAATTGCATCTTTGGGAGCTCTTCTCTTCTCTCTACCTTCACTGATCTATCTGACCCAACGTCGTTTGGCCTTCCCCTTCTTTTACCTTCCCATGCTTCCAAAATTTCCATTTGGATGATGAACTGTTCAGCTCGAGCAAACAAGTCGACCATTGAGTCTGGCTCGATAAAGGCTAGGGATCTTCTAAGAGGGGCATAGGCGGTCCCATTAAGCAAGGCGGATGCTGCCAAACCAACTGGGAGGTCTCTTACCTCCTGTGTCGTAGCTCTAAACCTCTCAATGTATTGCTTTAGGGATTCGGTTTGCCTTTGCTGCAAGCTCATCAAATACATGGCACTTTTTTTCTTCGGGACGTAGGTAGAGAATGCTTCTAGAAATTCTTTCTTTAGTTGCTCGAATGAACGGATATGTCCGACAGGTAACTCAGTGAACAATTGTTGAGCTTGTCCTGCCAATAAGAGAGGGAAAGCCTTGCACCTGGTGATCTCGTTCCACCCATGCAACACCGCCATTGCGATGAAGTGTTGCAGGTGTCTCTCAGGGTCTTCTTTCCCTGAGTACATTGGGAGTTGTGGTAGCTTGAACCCTAGTTGCACTAGCTGTCTTTGGAGTTCTTCAGACAGGGGGAATCCCTTCATGGGTGCTTCCGTTGGTGTTGCCGTAATTTACTTCTGTTCCAGCACCTCTTCTATGAGGCACTTGATGTCGGACGCCTTAAGCGTTTCTTTCTCTACTTCGTTCTTACCGGGGAATGAGACGCAAAGAGCTCTTGAGTGGGTGCTCTCTGTCATCTCTTCGTACATGGGGGCTTTCCCTAGCCTCCTATCAAGGTTCCTTCCTAGGTTCTCCGCTAATGTGGTTCGATCATTACACCTAGGAATCCCAATTCTTATCCCTCGATGGGTTGTCTAGCGATCTCCAATGTCCTCCCCCCACACCGGTTTGTCCTGCTTGGGGAATGTGGATGTCTGGCATCAATTCATGCAGAAGAGCAGTAATCCCCTACAATCTTCTCATACTTTCTTCATTACTTGTTCTGAGCTCATTATTCTGGTTCTTCAGCTCTTCAAAATTCTTCTGTAACTGTTCATAATCTGATAGTAAGACCGTGGGTGGTACTATCCCGGAGGGCTCTAGGAGTGCTAAAGTTTCCATAGGGTTTCTCCTTGGGATTGAGGACTATCCCAGTGAGTGTTGCTCTTGGTTCGCTTGCCTTGCTGACGGGGTTTGCCTCCCCTGCCTTGCCACTTGTCTTCCTACCCCAACGACGTGCACCTTTCCTTTCTCTGAATGTTCCATGCCACCCAATCCAATGGTTTATCGTCCTTCCAGTGTTGGGATGTTTCCTGAGTGTACATCGTTGTCTAGGTGATCTTCCAAGAGTCCATGTACCGCAGGGTGCACCTGGCTAGGGTCTCCTGTCCTGGTACGAGTGCTCATTCAGGTTGGATTAAGCAGGTTTGCCAAACCAGTTGACTTTGTCCCCTTCGGCATCTTGTGTTAAGATGGGCTTTTAGTTGACTTTCCCACAGACGGTGCAAAATTGTTGTTGCAAAAATACAATAATTAAAATTTATAGGTGTGGGATGCCCGTGTATGCTGTCAGCCTCGAGATCTAAACAAAGACTGGCTCCAGGATTAGTACGGCCTTTCGAAGGGTTCCTTCCGAAAGGCACTTTCGAAGGCACTTTACGATAAGATAGAAATGATGTTACTGAAGGAACGAAGAGTCCTTCCGAAGGAACAGGCACTACTTCCAAAGGAATTGAGGAACAGAGAGTCCTTCTAAAGGAACAAGTGCTGCTTCCGAAGGAACTGAGGAACTGAGGGTCCTTCCGAAGGCATAGGTACTGTAGGGGGAAACAAAGGTTAGAAGGCTCATGGGATTCTCCTCCCACGCAGACCCTCCGATGGTTAAATCAGTAAAGGAAGGAAAATAATCGTAAGGAAAAGAAGGATAAATTTTTTAAGGAAAGTGGGAGAGAAATACCGATGTCTCGATGCCCCTCTAAGTGTTAGGCTTGGCCTTTTATAGGGATCGCTAATCAGAACACATGTCAATTCTAAAGGGATTCCTCTCGAACGAGTCCTTCGGAAGAAGTCCCGAAAGGTCCTTTGGAAGGAATCCCATAAGGACTTCCGAAAGAGTCCTTCCACAGCTGCTCCCCACACCCTCTGCTTCCGATTATTGGGGCATAACAAAGCCATTGCCAAAAGAGTTGAAGTACACCTTTCTAGGTGAAAGGGAAACACTCCTAGTTGTCATTTCTTCTAGTTTAACCACCCATCAAGAGAGAGAGCTGATCAAAGTTTTGAAAGCACACAAGAAAGCTATAGGATGGTCTATAGCAAACTTTCAAGGAATCATCCCTTTGATTTGCACCCATAGAATTCTTTTGGAAGAGAATGCAAAGCATGTTAGGAAAATGCAAAGGAGGCTTAACCCAAACATGAAGGAGGTAGTGAGAAAGAAAGTGCTTAAGCTTCTAGATGCAGGTATCATCTACCCAATCTCTGATTCTAAATGGGTTAGTCCAACTTAGGTAGTGCCAAAGCGATCCGGAGTCACTGTAGTCAAGAATGAAGAAAATGAGTTCATCCCAACTCACATCCAAATAGGATGGCGTGTGTGCATAGATTATAGAAAGCTCAATTCAATGACTAGGAAGGATCATTTTCCATTGCCATTTTTGGATCAAGTCATTGAAAGAATTACAGGCCAAGCATACTACTATTTCCTAAATGGGTACTCAGGGTACAACCAGATTTAGATTACTTTAGAGGACTAGGAAAAGACTACCTTTACTTTCCCATTTGGAACTTTTGCGTATAGGCACATGCTGTTTGGATTATGCAATGCCCCTACGACCTTTCAAAGGTGCATGATGAGCATATTTAAAAAAATGGTGGAACACATTGTGGAAGTGTTCATGGATGATTTTTCTGTGCATGGTAGTAGTTTTGAGACTTGGCTGGAAAATTTAGAGAAAATACTGACTCATTGTGAAGAAACCAACCTTGTGCTTAATTGGGAGAAATGTCACTTCATGGTTAATCAAGGCATAGTTTTAAGCCATATTGTCTCAGCTAGGGGGATTGAAGTGGATAAATCTGAAGTCGAAGCTATTCAGAAACTCCCTGTCCTCGGGAATGTCAAAGACATTAGGTATTTTCTAGGTCATGTTGGATTCTATAGGAGATTTATTACCTCATTCAGTACCATAGCACGACCATTGTGTCATTTTCTTGCTCAGGATGCCCCATTTGAATGGATATCAGATTGCCAACTTGCCTTTGAAAAATTAAAGAAAGCACTTGTTTCTACACCCATCATGCAACCTCCTAACTAGTCATTACCCTTTGAATTAATGTGTGATGCAAGTGACTTTGCAATTGGAGTTGTTCTAGGGAAAAGAAAAGATAAGAAACCTTATGTCATCTATTATGCTAGCAGAACATTAATTGAGGCTCAAAAGAACTACACCACCACAGAAAAGGAGTTGCTAGCTGTTGTCTTTGCCCTGACAAGTTTAGGTCATACTTGGTAGGTTCACTGGTGATTGTGTATACTAATCATGTTGCACTGAAGTATTTGCTCACCAAGCAAGACTCTAAACCACGTCTCATTAGATGGATCTTACTCCTCCAGGAATTTCACATTGAAATTAAGGATAAGAAAGGAGTAGAGAATGGTTTAGCTTTGGTTTGCATATGGACATTGGAAATGAGCCTTGCAAGATCGTTTTTGGTTCATGTTTCCACCACTCTTTTATTGGTTTTTCAAAAAAGTTTTGAAAGTTTACTTAAACCCTTGCATTGGTACACCTAATAATGGCGTTCCTCATTAGTGATATAAGAGCCTTGGCTCATTTCCATGTCCTATGCAATTGTTAGTGCAATGTGTATGAGTTTCGAGTTGGAAAATTCTCATTGTTTTGCAATTGCAGCTTCAAATGGTCGATAGCCTATAGCCATCTATCGACAACTCTAGGCTTCTTCCTTAAGGAACTATCAATCGGATGGAAGAAACTACCGACCATTTTGAGCAAAACCCAAAAGTTGTCGACAGTTTGCCTAGAAATTATCGACCATTTTCAGCCCAATCTAAAATTTTGGGATTTTTTTATTTCTGTTTTTTATGCAATGTGATTGATATCATACAGAACTAATTAATTCTCATGATATGAGATATCAATGACCGAAAAAATGATGCATATTACATTAACAAGGATATTAATCTAAAATTGCTATAATATTCAATGAGATTGAATTGGGAGGGTGATCGTTGACTTATACAATGTGATTGTATGAATGTATGAATGAATGGATGTATGTTATAGGTATTCAATGGTCTATAAAATAATATATTTCATTCTATTTTTGGGGATGTATTGAGACATAAGTATCATTGTAATTTCATTTTAGTAGGAAAAATGTATAGTACAAATTTCTTGTAAAATGAAGGAGCCATCAAGAGTTTGTGGCCTAAGGAGTAAGAAGGTCGTAAGGAGATTTCCCATGACATGGGTGCTGCCTGCTTTGTGTTTGATCCCTTATCGATGCTATTAATTGAGTCCAGAGGCTCGGATTTAATCAACTAGCTAAAAGTCCATGATCACATCACTTTGTATGCTTAAATTTATTTGTGTATGAGATACATAAAGGAAAAATTTAATGCATGTGTAAAGTGAAACCTCAAAAATAAATTATTAATTTATTTTGGATGCATGAAGTTTATTTGTGCATGAGATATATAAAGAACACTTTAATGCATGTTCAATGCGAAAATTCTCTGAAAATATATTATGAATTTATTTTGTTTGCATGAGTTTATTTATGTATGAGATACATAAAGGGAAAACTTAAATACATGTACAAAGTGAAACCTTTAAAATAAAGACAAAAATCTTCCCAAACATGCAAACTAATATTAGATACTATAAATGAGATTTGTCGTGACCCTCCACCATCGTAGGAATTCGTCACTCGATTGGGTGTGCCCAACATACCACCAAAGTGTTGAGGGTACATTTCTTAAAAGTAGATTGGATTTCCTATCATACCACCAAAGTGTTGAGGTCATAGATGTTTCAAATGGATCTCTAGTTGAGATGGTGGGTGTAACACCCCCTTTCCTAGATCTGCCCGAGAAGAGGTGCTACGGGAAAAAGAAAATAAACTGACTGATAAACTGAATTCTGATACCAATACTGTATATGTCAATTAACTGTAATAAAACTCTGAGTCAACAAAAACTGAAATCATAAACTGCATCTAAGGGAAATCCCTAAACTGGAATATAAAATAAACCTAAACTGATCAAACGCTAACTAATAAACTGACAACTCCCAGACATCTTTGATCTTGAGTGGCTCCATGTACACACACTACTGGACATTGCTACTAGGCCCCACATCTGGTACTCCCCCGCTAGGACCTGGAATGGTGAAGAGTACAAGGTGAGTTACAAAGCTCAGCAAGTAATAAACTGGAAAGGAAAAACTGAAGCTAAATCGAGAAATATTGATACTGATTAAAACTTACTGAACTTGTACTGAGAGATATAATAATCACTAGATGGCATTATAAGATGTAATGCACATAAACTGTAAACTAAATGCAGGTATGCAGTTTTGGCACGTAGGCCCACATAACTGTAATACATACCTGGCTGATCTGAATCCTGCATACACAAAAACTGTAAGCACATACTGTGGGCAATATGCCCCTGGCTCCCTGGTCGACAACAGGCGAGCAAAACAAAACTGAAAACTAAACTGGTGGGATCCCCATGGACAAGCCGCCTGGCGCGCTTAATGCAATGTTGTGCACATATATATGTTGGCACACAATATGTAGTGCTCCATATAAAATCGTGCCAAATGTTCATACCAAAAATGTATGCACATAATCTCACAAATAATGCTGACCATGTCATAATAATATACTAAACATGTAATCTAATATTCAATGTATTAGAATACAAAGATTCCATAAACTATGTATTATGGCATGGGCATGATTAGCTCAATATAATCTGGCATTTAAATTCAATAGGCGTATTGACTATTTTATCGAAGTTAAACTTGAATTGGACTTTCTGGAAGCCTACTTGAAATTTTGAGGAGACCCATCCGGATACTAGAAAAAAGGAATACGGATACTCTGAAGGGTATTTAGATAATCTGGGATAAAGGCTTTCGGATACTAAAAGAGACAACTTTAAGAAAACACAGAATTCAGGACAGATTGTTACCCTTTCGTATTTTAGCCATAACTCTCTGCTCTGAACTCCGATTGAGCTGATTAAAATTGATATGGAAATAAAATAGGAAGAACGACAACTTTCATGTTTTTCATTTTTCTAGATTCAGGCTCCATAAAGGTCAAAATTGGCCGGCAAGAGAACAAAAGCTTTCTGGAATGCTGAGTGGACAGATTGATACCCTTTTGTATTTTTGTCATAAATCTCTGTTATGAACTCCGATTGATCCGATTCAAATTTCTATTGAAATACAAGAGGAAGACATAAAACTTTCATGTTTTGATTGTTTCTAGATTCGGGCTCCATCAAGGTCAAAATTGGCCCGCAAAAGAACAAAACTCAAAGAGATAACTTTAAGAAAACACGGAATTCGGAACAGATTGATACCCTTTCGTATTTTTGACATAACTCTCTCTTCTCAACTCTGATTTAACTGATTCAAATTGATGTGGAAATAAAAGAGGAATACCTACAACTTTTATGTTTTTAAGTTTCCGAGATTCGGGCTCCAGAAAGGTCAAAATTGGCCCGTAAGAGAACAAAAACTTTCTGGAATGCTGGGTGGACAGATTGATACCCTTTCGTATTTTGGCCAAAAATATCTCTTATAAACTCCGATTGATCTAATTCAAATTTATATGGAAATACAAGAGGAAGACCTACAATTTTTATGTTTTGAAGTTTCCGAGATTCGGGCTCCACCAAGGTCAAAATTGGCCCGCAAGAGAACAAAAACATTCTGGAATGCTGGGTATCCGAATACTGAATTCTTGTATCCGGATACCTTCATCTTCCAAACCCAGAAATGAGACACGGACAGAGATGCCATGGATTCAATTTAAAGCTAAATAACAACACCATTCCAAAAGAAATCTTGGGAAAACAAGTCCCAATTGGTAAGAAACAATTATATGAATGAACAACGGATTAAAACTTGAAGAATCAAAGATAAAGATCCAATGAATAATCTGATCATGCACACTGTTACGCATATATATATGTATGTAAAAACTGATCTGCAATTCAATATAGATCCTACAAAATTTGAGTTTGATTGCTACACATGCTCCCGTAAGAATGATTAACAAGGAAAAGAACTTGCCTTTTGATTTGATCAATCAACCGATGAAGACCAACGGATGGAACTTGGATGAACTCTAGGCTTCTTCAATTTGTTTTCTTTGTTCTTCACGGCGTGACTCTATGCTAGAGTTTAAAGGCTTATATATATGTATATATAAGTAGGAAATACAACCCTAAATCCCATAACTCACACTCCTTTAATAATTAGGAGACTATAATTTAATCCCTCTTCTCGCAAGGATTCTTCCAACATAATAACTCTTAATTAAATAATTTAATTCTAATTAACAAACCTCTAAAAGACTGTCATGTCCTTATATTCAATCCTCACAATTTAATAAGAATCTAATGCTATTTAAATATTATTTTCTCAAATAAAATCTCAATTGCCACATTAAGTAATTAACTCGCAATATCTTAAACTGAAAATTAATGAAATAAATTAATCATTGCTAAATAAATACTAAACCCTCTGATGGGTCGTTATAGTGGGTCTTGTCTATGAATATCACTCTCCAACATACCACCAAAGCGTTGAGGAATAAGTGGCATATGGGTCAGTTGATCGAACCTCACATGAGATGTGATAGGCAAGAGTTGCCTATTCAAATATATGGGTATCCCAACATACCACTGAAGTGTTGAGAGGTATTCATGCAGGAGAGAACTCAATCACTTGGCACAAGTCCCCTTGGGGATTAGCATTTTCCACCATGGGAAGTGTGGGATTCGAAAAATTGAGTGGGAGGTACCATTTGGTTTGAGACCGAACCTAAATGGATTATTCGTCAAGAGTTGACGTGTATGTTGTTAAGAGTTAACGGGGGCCTTAGTGTCATTGTGAGATAATGAAAGTGCTATTAAGAGTTAAAAGTAGGCCTAGATGCAATTTCTAGAAGTTTTGGACAAAGGGGCCAAAATGGTCGATAGCCTTGGGAAACTGTCGACCGTTTTGAGAAAGGCTGTCGACCATTTTGAGACAAACTGTCGACAGCTCCTTGCAAACTGTTGACAGTTTCTATCGATCTTGCTAGTAGAAAGCAAGATCAATTTGTTATTTTGTGTAACGAAAAAGCTAGGGCACATGGCGGGGGCAGGCAAAGGGAGGACAGTGTGCGTCTTTCTGGTTTCATCCATGTTCTCAACCCAATTTCCATGTCTCTTTTCTATTGTGAGGATGATTGGGTGACTAGGGTTTTGTGTATTTGATATATAAGCCAAAAATTGATGAGAAGAACAGACAACAATTGTTGCATTGATTTCTCTCAACCCTAGCTTGATTTCTTCTCCACTTTTAGAGCCTGAAAGACTCTCTGATTGCCCTTCTTCCTCAGCTCCTTATTCTTCCATTGCTATAGTAACAACCTAAGCAAAACAGTGAGACTGTTTTAATCCTTGTTTCTTTTTCATTTGAACCCAATTTTCTCTTCATCCTATATCTCCCTTACTCTCTTTGTCTAGCACAAAGAGATAGTATAGGGATTTACCATCTTGCTAGAGTGTGCACTAATTAGGCCTCCCTTGTATTGGAGAGTTAACTTAGTCTAACCGAAAGCTGCTCGAAAGCAAGGAATTGCTGCCACTGAGTGGATTACAGCCTCTACTAAACCCCATGTGGCATGGTTTAGTTTCAGTTTGCATATGGACATTGGAAACGAGTCTTGCAAGGTTGTTTTTTGTTTATGTTTTCGCTGTCCTTTTATTGGTTTTTTGAAAAAGTTTTGAAAATCCGCTTAAACCCTTGCATTGGTACACCTAATAATGGCATCCCTCATCAAGTTATACTCAACATGAATCCTCTAAGGAATGAGGTGGAAATGCAAGGATTAATTGGTTAAATGGTGACTCTAGGGCATTTATCTCACTATTCACGAAGAAATGACTCCTTTATTTAAAACCGTTGATAAGGGTCAATATTTCCTATATCCTAATGAATTATATCCCTATTTTGGCTTTATATTTATGCTTAAAGTAAATAATTATTCGTATTACATATTATTTCAAGATGAAGCAAGGAAGTTGGCTTCTACAATTAATTAGGGGCATAATCGAAGACGTTGGATTACCCATTATTGTTGCTCAAAATCATGGGCCAACTATGGAGTCTAGAGGATGTTTCAAGTGCACTTGGCCCAACTATCAAATAGAATCCAACATAAGAAAGGCTCAATACCAATCAAAGGCCCAAGACCAATCAAAGGCCCAACAAAGCCCAATTTGTAGAAGACTTTTCTTTGTTTTGAATTTTTATAAGTGTTTTATCACCTAAAGTCTTTTGTATTCTTATGAGAAGTCTACCACCTAAAGTCTTTTGTATTCTTATGAGAAGTCCACCACACAAAGTCTTTTGTATTTTTGCCTTTTACCTAATTTTCTTCCACTAGTTAGGTGAATGTTTTGTTGAATAATTGTGTGGCTTGTATTGCATCTTGCGAGCTATAAATAGCTCACTTTGGTGCATCTGTGAGGAGGTGGTTATTACTTGAATCAAAGTTTAGTTTTGTTTTTAAAGTTTCTCTTAGAGAATTGCTCTTATTCTCTCTCTTGTTTTCTCTTGTAATCTTACTTCCTTTATTTCTTCTTTTAAATTCTTATGTCATTTATTATTACTTTATTATCCACCGCCTAAATGGCCGGTTAATTTCTGCCTTTAAATTTCTGCAATTTTAATTCCTGTCATTTAAATTATCCACCGCCTAAATGGCCGGTTAGTTTCTGCTATTTTAATTCCTGTCAATTAAATTCTGTCATTTAAATTACGTCATTTAAATTCCTGTCAATTAATTTTTAAATGGAAATGAGTAGCTAAATCTAATCTTGGGTTAAGGCGAGGACAGTGTCCAATGTTCTTGAATCTCAAGATAAGACAAACCTCGATGAATGCAAGATTTATCTAAGTTAAACGCGAGTTGAGTGTGTAAATGGTTTTGTGAGTTTGGATTGGGTCATCATCCTAACTTAGAACTCTCATGCCATGTATGAGAGTTGCTAGAATTGGAGATGAGATATACCCAAGCTCAGACGATCAAATCATAGTCTGTAGTATAATACAATTTACAATGACATCTTAACCTAGAACCCTCATATCATGTATGAGGGTTGCTTAGCTGAGAATCATTCGTATCTTAAATTATAACTACCAAACGATCCTCTGTTTATTTCAGATTAATGTTGCTATTTAAATTGCTATAAGAGATTTATTAGGCATTGGTTCTAAACTCGCCTCAACCCAAGACCTTTTTAATATTCCAAAAAACCTTTTCACAATCAAGAAAACTTAGCTCTCTTTGGATAAATCAACCCGAATGAAGAATTCTTTTGTTAAATAAACCTCCCAGTGAATCGACTCGGACTTGTCCGGAATTTATATTTGTGCTACAACTACACTCACACACTAGTGAGTTTAAACCTCCTCACCATTTCAACACTGAACATCCAAACTGATTAAGGCTATCTAAATTGTAGGGTGAGGAGTGCAGCCAATCGTATAGTAGACAAGGGAGTTTATCTAGTCAACTAAGTGTGAAGAAGCATTTAACAAACTCAAATAGTACTTGAGCTTGCATCTCCTCTTGACTATGCCTGAGCTAGATGAGCCTTCCCCCACCCCTCTTTTACCTTGCTATGGCTAAGGAAATAATCATCTCAGTCTTGGTCCAAGAGGAAAAAGAAAAGCAAAAGCTAGTGTGCTACATTAGAAAAAGGCTGACCGTGGTTAAGATGAAGTATAGTTTTATGGAAAATTTGGCTTATGCCTTGGTTATATCAGCTTGGAAGCTCTAGCAATATTTTCAAGCATATCCAAATATCATCATAACTAGTCATCCTCTAAAGCAAGTCCCTAGAAAACCTGATCTATTTGGAAGGATGCTCACATGGGAAATCAAGCTCACAAGATATGAAATTGAATACTAACCAAGGGTAGCAATCAAAATATAAGCCTAGGGAACTTCCTCACAGAAATAACATGGATTAAACACTCAAGAGCATGCATTGTGGAATGGTGGAATCTAAAAAGTGATAAAAGCTCAAACTTAGGCGGTAGTGGTGTAAACTTGATTCTGAGGAGCCCTGAGAGATAAACATGGTATTATGCACTTCATTTCGAGTTCAAGGCTTCTCATAATGAAGTGGAGTATGAAGTTCTTATGACCAAGCTCAAACAAGCTAAACAGATAGGGGCGAGACTAAAGTAAATCTCAAAATTGCCTATGATAGGTCGCCTCTTACATCTTATTGTTGTTCATATCATTGCCCCTCAAAAAGGTAACTATTCTCAAGTTACCAAAGAAGATTGTTGGATTATGTTCTATATATTGACTTGTACTAAAATTGATCTTTACTCTATCATCATTAGTGAAATGATTGGAGCCTTCACTACTAAGAAAATATGTCTTCCCTATGGCATGATCCTTAGCTTAATCATAGATTCCAAGGTAGAAAATCTTGGGAATGTCCATCGAGTTTTGATCTATCCTTCCAAGTTCCTAAATGAATCATCTTTAAAGCATGTGGGTTATGAGAAAAACAATTCGGGCCACTGGGTTAAATCAAAGAAGCACAAAGGGCTTTCTACATCAGAGGGTGAGTATGATCTTCCTCCTCCACCATTATCTGACTAGCCCACTGTGAATATTCCTTCATCATCTATTCCTCCTCTAGCTTCTCCTTCTCATCCCATTAGTGAGTCTTTTCAGTCTCTCAATGATTTTTTGATTCATGGACTTGTAGAACTGAAGGTTGACTTCACTAGCTTTCAAGCTGAGGTTAAAGAGGAGATGTGAGGTCTTCATCAAATGCTAGAGATGATTCTTTCTCATCTGTTGTCGCCTGCACCATCATCATCTCCACCGTCGCCTCTGGAATCTTAGATCATCTTATGTTCACACATTTCATTCTCTACATTTTGATAGTTATGATTTTGATTGTTGTATGAATACTTTTGGCACTTTGACTACATTGAATATACATGCATACTTATTTACTCTTGTGGTTTGGTTATTTATATGGAATGGTAATGTTGTTTGGCATATAAACGGACTCTTAAGGAAAGCTCAAAGTTTCAAATTTATATTTATTGAGATTATTGGTTGCCTCTCACATATGATGAATGGTAATTTGCATTGAAAATGTATGGATTTTATGTTTTGGCAATTTAAAATGATTGCGGTTTGTATGCGTATTTCGAATGATATATTTTTCTCTTGTTTGATCATTTGAATGCATGGTTTTTATATTGATGGCGCGCATATTTTATATTATTTATCCCTCTTATTCCATCTTCATTGCACTCTATTTAGGTTATTTCATGTGTCTTGTGTTTATTTTATTTTATTGGGCTTCACACTATTTTTATTCTTATTTGGCAGATTTGGGCCGCAGATTTGAGCTATTTCAATAGAGGCGCAAGTAGGCTTCGTAAGGTGGACGGACATCGAGTCTGAAAGAGGCAACCATACTTCATTATGGGTTATGGGCAAATTTAGAATCCATTGGGCCCTTTTTAATTAATTAAATTATGGGCCATATGTATTAAAAAAACCCTAAGCCCATTTAGCCTAGGTTTTTCTTTTCCAAAACCCTATAAATAAGAGCTAGCAAAGAGGCATTAATGTGGCCGATTTTGGAGGATTCTCACGGTTTCAACCTAGAAGCTATGGAAGGCTAATTCGCTTGTAATCTGCTACATTCATGTACCTTGCCCGGTTTGAGTCTCGGTCATATAGTCGAATCTGGTTTGGAACTCGATTTTCATGTTTTTATTGATGATTTCGTTTCTTTTCCTTCTCTAAGTTTATGTATGTTTCTTTTACGCGGTTGTGTGAATGCATGCATGATCTTTGGATGGGTTTAATTGACGTGCTCGGTTGAGGCTTTGATTAGAAAGAAACGGTATATTATAAATTGTATGAGCGATTGCTCGTTTTGATTTAATCTTTTATGGTTGTAGAAGAGTTTTTCAAAAATCAAACCAAACAAATTATTTTCATAAGTGAGACGGGGATTACCGTGGTAAGGAGGTAGGGTTTGTAGCGGGTTAAGTTTTAGTTGGTCGAGAATTCATCTTTGTTTCATTCTTGAGCGTTTTTAAGTTCGGTTTTCATCACAACCCCCCTCGTTTAATTTTGTTTTGACAGTTCGTTGGGATACAACCTGGGGAGCATCCTATCTGCAAACCAGTCCTAATACATACACTAATTTGGTCGGTTCGACAGCCTCGATCAATTATTCCTTTCCAAAATTTTTGTTTCCTATCATAAATCTAAAGTGTGGTTAAAACTAATGAATGGCTTGTTTATTGTCATATCAGTTTAAAGGGGAGTTTTTTGCAGTTAATGTTGCAAATTATAAGTTCTCTTCAAACTTATTCTCTTTGAGTTTTTGGTTTAAGGGGGAGTTTGTTTTCAAATGCATTTTTGATTTATGACAAAAAGGGGGAGATATATATATATATCTATTGAAATTGATTTTGAAATAGAAATGGGTTTTGTTATCATTAAAAATGGGAGAATGATATTTTACTCTTGTGTTAGGTTTTAATGATGAAAATAAAAATTGATTTGGGTTTTATTGATTATCAACAGAGTTTTACATCTATAACCTAATTAAGAAGATGTTTTGGCTACAATTGTTTCAAATGCAAATCAATTTCAATCTCTTTGTCAAAATGAACTTTATTTCTCTCAAATCTATCTTGAAAGAGATTTCAAATGATTCTTCTAAATGCATTTCAAATTTGGTTTTAAAACCATTGGAGAAAATAGAGCAAGAAGTTTTACAATCTAAGGATAAGTTATCTACATGACATAAGAAGCTATCAACTGTTTCAATTATTTGGTCCAAGATGTCGACAGTTTATTTTGATATGTTGACCATTTTGGTGGTTTTTGGTCCAAGCTATCGACCGGCTAAATGTTTGCTCTTGGGAGTTTGCTATCGACCTCTCCTGCATCAGGAACTATCAACTGTTCTTCAAAAATGTTGCCTATTTTGTTTTAACTGTCAACTGTTGTTTGAATTTTTTAACTAACCTATCAACCAATTCTTTGAATCTGTTGACCATTTTTATTCCAGAGACTTCCAACGGCTAGTTCTTCAAGTCATCATTTGCGGCTATCTACCACCAATGGCCATATTTTTGAAATCTCTCATGAAGCGCTATAAATAAAGAGCTTATGGATTATTCAATCCATCCAAGTGAATTCAATACAAGCTCACAAGTGCTCATTTTTTCAAGTGCTCAATTTTTTCATTTATTTTTCTATTAAAGGCTTTGCATTCAATTTGTATCATTTGTTTTTCAAGCCTTGTACTTTTGAGAGATCCTGTAACTAAGAGATTTATCTCTTAGAATATGCTCTTAGTAAATCTCTTACATTGCCTAGCTTATTGCTAAGGGATTATTTTGATAGTAGGAGAATTGTATTTCCTAGCAAGGTTGCTAGAGGGCCTATATCGATTATAGGAGAATTGTATTTCCTAGTCTTGAATGTTGTTGTACTTTTTGTATATTAGTTTTGATGATAAAAAACATATTTTGTTTAATCCCTAAGTCATGAGTCAAGGTTGTGGTTTTCAACATAAATCAATTTCAATATCAGGTATTACTTTGTGAGAATGAAAACCAAATGAATTTCAAGCATCGAGATTTCAATGTCATATTTTTTCTATGTCTGGAAAGTTAGCACCTTATAAGGAGACATATATGAAAATGTTTTCTTTTTAGAAAACTAACTCCCGGTAATTCAATATCTAACATTCATTAGTGATAAAATGATTTTTAAAGAATTTTTCAAGAAATAGAAAGTATATATCTTGGAGATGGTAAAATAACAAAATCCTAAGTTTGTACTAAAACCCAAATTCTACTTTCTTATTCTTATGGATTTTGATTTTTTTAGATATTTTTATTGAATCCAAATGGGGGGTACTTTGTTATTTACATTTATGTATTAAAGTAAATGTAAATATGTTGCAATGTATTGGATTGAATTTGCTCTTGCTTGGTCGACTAAAGCCATGGGATCTGTCGACTAACAGTGTGTTTGTATTTGCCTTAGTCGACTAACTATAAGCATTGGTCATGTAAATATGTTGCAATGTATTGGATTGAATTTGCTCTTGCTTGGTCGACTAAAGCCATGGGATCTATTGACTAATAGTGTGTTTGTATTTGCCTTGGTCGACTAACTATAAGCATTGGTCGACTAATAGTATATATGTTATGGTCTTGGTCGACCAACCTATTTTTGTCTGTCAACTAAGCTTTTTATTTTGCTTGATTCTGTCGACTAACCATTTTCATCTGTCGACTAAGTTTCTTTCGTAGAAAGCACAACAGCTATTTTTTTTCAAATCCCAATAGTCACAAACGGCTAGTTTCCTCTTCAATTTTCTAGGATGCCTATATATACAACTCATTGATGACCAAGAAGAGGCTAATGGATGGGAATGAAGTGAAGTGAGCTTAAGGATTATTTCATACTTCTCGATTTACATTTGTGCTTCAACTTTTCTCTCAAAAGGCTTTGTTCTAAATTTGTTTCATTTGATTCAAGCCTTGTATATTTATTAAGAGTCATTGTAACTAAGAGGATATACTCTTAGAAACTCTCTTTTGTATCTTTCTTGTTTTTCCTAGCTTGATTGCTAGAGGGCTTGCTTGAAAGCAAGAGATTGTTTTTCCTAACTTGTATTGCTAGAGGGCTTGCTTGAAAGCAAGAGGTTGTATTTCCTAGCTTGGTGCTAAAGGGCCTATCCGAAGTGAAAGGAGGTTTTAGTAGATTGTTTGCAAAATCCTTAGTGAGGAGCTAAGGTAGTGGATTAGGCTTGGATTAAGCCAAACCACTATAAATCCTTGTGTCCATCTCTTGCTTGCGCTCTTTGTTTATTTATCTTTCCAAGCATTTTATTATTCCTCACTTAGTTCACTTATTTATCTTTGCAAACTTATATTTGTCATTTTATATGCTTTACAGTTTTAAATCACTAAAACCTTAATTTGTATCAAAAAGTTTTTCAAGTTCAATTAAGCTTTTAAATTATCCAATTCACCCCCCCTCTTGGTGTGTACCATAGCACTTCTATTCTAACATTGAAGACTATAGGGCCTACTTGTGATCAAGTAGAAGGATATAGTGAAGAATTTCAAAATCCTTAGTGATGAGCTAAGTGAGTGGATTAGGCTTGTTTTAAACTGAACCACTATAAATTGCTTGTGTCTCTCTATCACTTTTATTTTTTATTTCATTATGCCAAGCATTTTCTCAAATCATCCTCAATTGCATTAAAATCTCATTTATCTATAAAAAGGAGTTCCAGTTCGATCAATTTTTAAAATAATCTAATCCACCCCTCTCTTAGGTTGTGGTTCCATTGCTATAAAATTATATCGTGTCCTGCACTTAAAATTGGCTGAGGCAGTGCGAGAGTCGACTTTCAGTTCAAGGAAGTCGACTTTTAGGTCAACTGCAGCTTTAAGAGAATTAACTTTCAATTACAAAAAGTCAACTCCCATGGCAGCCAACATCCTGAACAAACAGTCGAATCCGCAAACTACCAGCTTATTAACTATTAACGAACCACCGTCATTAACACTTAATGACACATCCAAAACCATTGTTAACTATTAATGATGTCCGAGGCACATCAAGTGCACAATGTCGATACCAAATGCAACACTATATAGTTTCTATATAGTTGTGTTCTGTTTTTCATTTTGTTATCTTTATTATTCACTGCCTGATATGGTTGGTTAAATACTATTTTTTTAATTTCTACAATTTCAATTCCCATCTCTTTATTATCCACCGCCTGATATGGCCAGTTAAATACTGTTTTTTAATTATTTTCAATTTTAATTCTCGTCTCTTTATTATCCACCGCCTGATATGGCTGGTTAAAAACTGTATTTTAATTTTTGTAATTTTAATTCTTGTTATTTAATTTTTGTCATTCAAATCCCTATTAATTAATTTTCATATGAAGATGTGTGGCTAAAATAAGACTTGGACAAGGCAAGAACAGTGTCCAACACCCCTGATTTCCCAAGCAAAGCCGAACTTCAACTGTCCTAATATTGGTCTGAATTGAACTGAGTTATGCTTGTATATATACTCTTTGGGTTTAGATTGTTGCGTAAGCCTAACTTAGAGTTTCCATGCCATGTATGGAGGTTACTTAACCTGTAAACGCTATCATACCCAAACTCAAATGAGACGATATTTTGACTATTATTTACCATTTAATTTATGGCAATTGCTTAACTTAGAGTCTCCATGCCATGTATGGAGGTTGCTAGACCTAGAATTATCATTATCTTGAATTGAACTTAATAGAAAAATCTCAATTTATAAAATGTTTTGTATTAATCACAGTTTGATTTATGATAATTACTTAATTTAGTGTCTCCATGCCATGTATGGAGGTTGCTAGACCTATAATTATCATCATCTCATATCGAAATTAATATCAAAACCTCAGCTTCGTTTCAGACTGATGTTACTATTTTTATGACTATTTGGGAAATCTCGACTTGACACTGAAGTTGTCTTGACCCAAGGCTGCTTAAATTCAGTGTTAGTTTAGTTTTAATTCTTACCTTTAGATCATCTTAATCACCTCCTAAAACCAAATATTCTGTGATTTTTGTTTTCATCCATAAATAATCTCCCTGTGAACCAACTTAGACTCACCGAAATATAAATTTAAAATTATACTACACGCACACTCGCACACTGGTGAGTATAATCGCCCTACACCTGCTTTAATAAAAGGATTAATGTTTGATGATTTTTGTTATAGTTTTGATGAATAAATGTGCAAGGTAGCGTAACAGTCAACGAGCCTCTCAGTGCATTGGTGATGAGACTCTCAATGTGTTGGATGATGAGACTCTCAGCACACGGTGACAAGACTCACAACGCACGTTGGCGATAAGACTCAAAAAGCTCACGATGCCTAAACAAGATTTTCGTGATCAGCCACGCACCTTGTATTCTCCCACAAAAAAAAAAAAGAACTGTTGTATTTTGGAAACAACAATTGGCGTCGTCTGTGGGAAGAAGAGTAAGAAATCAACTTAAGAATGGCAAACACCTGTGGACACTGATGAACTCTCTCTCAAGTCATAGAAACACACCCACCTCTGTAGAACTCTCTCTCAAGGCATAGAAACACGCCCACCTCTGCGAAACTCTCAACAGCAGGGAGCACCTCCCTCTATTCCAAACTCTCACCCACAGGGAGCACCTCTGCCTCCTCCCAACTCTCAACCATAGGGAGGTGAAAGCTCTATTTCCCCGAATCGATAAGTGAAGTACCAGTCAGCCCCACCTCCACTTAACACCAGCTCATAAGCACCCCCCACCGATCAAGCTGAGACTTCTCGACAGCCACCGTGCATGGTCCCGTAGGAAGACTATGAAGCATTGAGACAACAACACTTTGTGGGCATGCAAGCACTTCGAGAGATGGCTGGTATACTCCAAGGCATGAGGCCTAGAGGGAGACTGCTTAACACCTTGAAAAAGTTTATGCTAGAATCTATGCCCCCGCCTGAGTCTCATCCTGATGCGGGAGCTGATTCCTATCAGGAAGCCACTCTAGATTCTCATTCTTGGTTCTCTCCTCATTGGTAAGGTAGGTCGAAATCACCACCACCAAGAAGGAATCCTCACGATGTGTGGCCGGCGGCTGTCGAACCACTCCAGATTAGATATCTATGTATCTCTTCTCTAGTTTGCAGCAAAGTGCACCCTAGGTCGTCTCTCACAA
The DNA here is from genome assembly GCF_014633365.1 of Diospyros lotus. NCBI lineage: Eukaryota > Viridiplantae > Streptophyta > Magnoliopsida > Ericales > Ebenaceae > Diospyros > Diospyros lotus. The sequence continues at coordinate 22,605,430 of NC_068342.1, forward strand.
GGAGCCTCACTTTCTTCTACCAACAAGGAGAACCAATATAAACAACAGTTTGTTTAGGGGGGGGGTTTGACAGAAAACTAAGTAACAAAATAGAAAGACAAGGATAGATGAAAATCAGTAAATGAAATGCAACTAGCTATGTATTTGTCCCCTCTGTGAAATCTTCCTCGTCCAACCTATAAATCTTGGCTTGTTAGATGTTTTAATCTCCGGATATCAAACTTAAAGCATCCCCAACAACCGTCCAAGGATTAGAATGATTGGAACAACAAAATGAATACAGAAATCTCTTATAAACAAAATGCAACCATTCACTCTCTATTCAACCCATCCGGAGCTATGCAAGAACAACCATTCAAGCACATTATATTCATTTCCGAGATGTTATACCAACCAGCTACAACACTCTGTTCTCTTAAGCATTTAACAGAAAATGAATCCATGCAAATTCACACAAACCTGCCATGAACTCCATGCATTCAAAAATCTTCTCAAACTAAACCAAATGGAAATGAATAAGATTAAAACAAACAAACCAGGTTTTTGCAGCTCATCCGGGACTCAGATTCCACACGGGTTCAAGATACACAACCAGTTACAATAGCTCTAGCCTTTCATTACAGCAAGGAAGACAAAATGGAGACAAAATGAAGAAAACAGAAAAATGCTAACAACAAGAAAAACGGCCAGAATCTCCTCTCTTTTCTCCTCTCCCCCCCCTGGAAATAAGTGCTAAGAGGCCTTAAATACATGGCTAAGAAAAGAAGAGCTAGGAAGGCTAGGGTTGGGCCTAGTTCAACAGAAAAGAGAAGAAACAGAAGAGAGATAAGTGAGCCCAAAACAGCAAAATCGAGCAGCCCAAATCTGCTCCTTGAAAGTGAGCCCAAGCTCCTTTAGATGAGTCCCACAATTGCCCAAGGCCAACCTACCCTCATGAAGTCCGAAATGAGCCACTTCAAGTCTTTTCCAGCTGCTTCTCTAGCCCATCCAATATTCCCTAAAGCTAAGCAAGCTTGGATCCATAGAAGTAAGATAGAAAATAGTGTAAGGACAATTTGAAGTATAATAAAATAGAAACCATGAAAGATCAGCAAAAATTACTTCAAATGGCGTAATAAGACTGAGGTGAAATGCCAAAATATAGTATAAATATGCATGCTATCAATGTGCCCAAAAGTATGAGAACCTAAGAATGGACAATAGAGCTAGGAGCCCGCAAAGACGGAGATACCATGAAACTGTGGCCAGTACACCAACAAGATCGGATAACCAAGCAGCAACAAGTATACGAGATGACATGAAAAGGGTAGTTGAAGAAGTACTTGAACGAAAGAAATTGATCCCATCCGTTAAGGAGCAACAACACAGAAAATGTCCGTTTACTACAGATATATTGGAGAAGCCACTGCCCAGAAAATTCAAGATGCCCCAAATCACCCCTTATTCTGGCAAGGATGATCTCTATGATCACATTCAAAACTATGAGTCGTTAATGATATTGAATGGATAGGATGATGACATAATGTGTTGGGCCTCCTCCTTAACTCTGTCAGGGCATGCCCAAACATGGTTCAACAGTTTACCTGAGGCCTCTATCTTTTCATTCGGTCAACTCAGAACGGAATTTGTTAAGGTGTTTATGATTAATAATCAAAGAAAAAAGGAAGCGACATACTTGCTCAATATTCAACGGGGGAACAAAGAAACTTTGCGTCAGTATGTGGATAGATTTTGAAACGCCACCCTCAAAGTTCATGATTTTCCAATTGCAATGGCAGTGTCTGCTATGTTACACGGAACATGGCTAACTCCCCTACAAGAATCATTATCTTTGGACCCACCAACATCCCTAGAAAATTTGTTTGCTATAGCAAATAAATACGTACTCCATATGGAAGTTATGAGAGCTATAGGTGGGAATGTGGATAAAGGCCGAAAAAGGAAGGAACACGATGTTGAAGAATACTCTAGACGAGTTAGGGGATCAGATATACCTCGGCTCCAGTTTCACCATTACACCAAACTACTCCAACCTCAATCGACCATACTTGCAACCATCAAAGGGTCAGGTCTCATTAGACTCCCAAAAAAGGTAGACCATCCCATGGGAAAAAATAGGGAAGAATATTGTAGATATCACAGGACACGTGGTCATTCCATTGACTAGTGCCGAGAATTGAAAAATCAGATTGAAATACTCATCCGAGAAGGGCATCTGCAAGGATATGTGCAGAATGAAGAAGAAGAAGAAGAATGTAGGGAATCCCGACGAAGGGAAGACAGGCATGAGAGGCAAGAAAGACAAAACCCAAGACAATAAGAGAAGGAAAGAGATCGCAGGTAAGACCTCCCTCTAGATAACAAACCAACCCACCAAGCCACCCATGTTATTTCAGGAGGTGAAACCCTGGCTGGAGACACTTCGGTCTCACGAAAGGCATATACCCGTCAGGCCTACCAGGTTAATTCAGTGTAGAGGTTAGAGAAGACGAGGAGCCAATTACATTCACTCTTGCCGATAGAGGGGATATAATACTCCCGTATGATGATCCAATGGTAATTTATGCAGTTGTTTCCAAATACCCCATCAGTAGAATCTTGGTGGATAGCAATAGTTCTGTTAGATTTGATCTACTGGAACTGCTTTGAGCAAATGCATATATCTCATGATTGATTAAGGAAAGTGTCCTCCCCCTTATATAGCTTCATCAGGGAGGCTATCCCAGTAGCAGGGTCTATTCAGTTACCAATCACATTGGGCATAGGCCCCCAAAGCATGACTCAATAGGCGAACTTTATGGTAATCAAAGCCCCTTCAGCAGCATACAACATGATTTTGGGCCGCTTACTTATATGAGGGTCGTAGTGTCCTCCTGCTGCTTATTGATGAAGTTCCCCACACTTACAGGGTTGGGACAAGTTCGAGGGGATCAAAAGAAGGTACGCACTTGCTATGTGTCATCCACAAAAGGGAAAAAAGAGCGAAGAAATTTTATTCGTTGCCAAGACAAGCCACGAAAGGACATGCCCTTAGGAAAAGGCAATCAGCTACCATTAATTCCCTTAAAGAGAAAACTGGGAGAAAAATTCAAACACATTCAAGAGAGACTATGTTAAAGATCAAGAAAGTAAACTGTTTGAAATTGTGCATGACCCGTGTATTTCATGATCAGAGACAATAGTAAGACTCCAAAATGAAACAGTGGATGTACTCACTTATTTACTAAGCCATTCCAAAAATGTCAGCGTTTTCATTACGCATGGCTTTATGAAAGTTTGTTTGCTATGTTTAGCTTCCAGGAAATGAAAACAAATTCAAGCTCGTTGCCCCACTCACAACCTGGCAATGAAGGAAAAACCCAACACAACCCCGTTGTCCCACTCACGGCCCAACAACAAGGGAAAAACAAATTCAAGCCCATTACCCTACTCATAGCCCAGCAATGAGGGAAAAACCCAGCGCAACCCCGTTGTCCCGCTCACGGCCCGGCAACGAGGGAAAAACCCAATGCAACCCCCGTTATACCACTTATGTCCCGAAAATGGGGGGGGAACAAATTCAAGCTCGTTGCCCCACTCAAAGCCAAGTAACGAGGGAAAAACAAATTCAAGCCCGTTGTCCCACTCACAGCCTAGCAAAGAGGGAAAAACCCAATGTAACCTCGTTGTCCCACTTATAGCCCGACAACAAGGGGAAAAATATATTCAATCCTGTTGCCCCGCTCACGGCCTGCTAACTAGGGAAAAATACAGTAGAACCCATTGCCCCGCTCACGACCCGACAACGAGCTAAAAATACATTCAAACCCGTTGCCCCTCTCACAACCTGGCAACGAGGTAAAAATACACTCAAGCCCATTTTCCCACTTAAGGCCCAATAATGAGGAAAAAATAGATTCAAGCTCGTTGCCCCGATCATTGTCCAACAACGAGAAAAAAACATATTCAAGCCCGTTGCCCCACATATAACCCGACAACGAGGGAAAAAAGATCTTGGGCCCCTTGTCCTACCCACAGCCCGACAACGAGGAAAGCATAAGCCCAACCTTGTTGTCTCACTCATAGCACAACAATTAGGGGAAAAATCCATATTCATTTCCCTGCGTATAGCCTGGCAATGAATAATAAAACCAGAATCCATTGTCTCGCTTACAGCTCGACAACAAGGGAAAAACGAACTCAAGCCCATTATCTTGAGCTCATAGCAAACAACAAGGGAAAAACAAATGCAAGCCTATTATTCTACACATAACACAATAACTGGGAACAAAATCAAACTCATTGTTCAGTGAATAGTATGACATCCATGGAAAGTGAACTTATTAGTATATCTACCTCATACTCTACAAAGGAATTGAAAAGCACAAAAGCCAAGAAATTCAAAGTCATGATGTGTAAACAAACTTGAAAGGATGTGTAGAAGATGAAGAGACTAAAAGAGAAGTAATGTTCAAAATTTTACAACACAAGATACTCTTCCACCAGGAACTTTCGGCCGAAAGAGTAGAGAGCAATTGATATGCCCTACAAACTTGGAGAGTCACGGGACCTAAAAAAGTCACAAGACATGGATATAAAACCCAAAGGGAAAACGGGTTGCAAGAGATCAAAGAAACAAGATGAAAGAGCAAGAGGTTGAGCCGAGACCAAGAACGAAGGACCCACTCGGTTATGACCGAGTGGGTGTGACACTGCTTTGGTTTTCTAAGCATAACTCTCTCCTATGAGCTCCGATTGAGGTGATTCAAAATCCTATGGAAATACAAGAGAATTATATACAACTTTGGTGTTTTTAGTTTCAAGAGATACTGGCTGAATAAAGTCTGAAATTAGGCTCTAAGTTGATGCACCCGCACTATTAAGGAGCAGAGTCAAGCATTTGAGTGAGAATGGATCCTAACCGAGATAAAAGGAAAAAGGGGTGCTCAAAATCGAGTAGGTGGGGTCCAACCCCTTTCTCATGACCCACTCAGTCATGAACGAGTAGGTATCACTTGTGCCCCTACAGACAGGCTCTGAGACTCTCAAATGGGCTGCAAAATCATCGAGATGAGCCCCGAGGTTCTCGGCACGATCGCCACGCGTCTCCCCTCTCCCTCCTTTATAAATAGGAGGCCATGCCTCCAACCTCAGTTATGCACTTTTGGGCCCTCTCAACACGATTTTGTACTTTTACTCTCAAGAATTGACTTAGGCATCAGAGGGTTTGCACGAGGACACCCATCCGCGCCCCTAACGATGCTCTCGTCTTGCCAGTCACTTGGTCATCAAGGCCACTCGTTTATCAAGGGCCACTCAGTCATCAAGACCACTCGTTTATCAAGGGCCACTCGGTCATCAAGACCACTCGTTTATCAAGGGCCACTCAGTCATCAAGTCCACTCGTTTATCAAGGGTCACTCGATCATCAGGCCACTCGTTCATCAAGGGTCACTCGTTCATCAGGGTCATTCGGTCATCTGGCCACTCGTTCATTAGGGGCACTCGGTTATCAGGATACTCGATCACTAGGGGCACTTGGTCATCAGGGGTACTCGATCATCTTGGGGAACTCGATCATCTTGGGGCAACTGATCATCAGACCCACCTGATCATCAGACTCACCCGTTCATCAAACACACTTGGTCACCAAGACCCTCAGCGCGTTGGTGACGAGCCTCTCAATGCATTGGTGACGAGACTCTCAGCGCGTTGGATGACGAGACTCTCAGCACACGGTGACAAGATTCACAGCGCACGTTGGCAATAAGACTCTCAAAAAGCTCATGAGGCTTAAACGAGATTTCTGTGATCAGCCACACACGTTATATTCTCTCACAAAATAAAAATAAATAAATAAATTATTGTATTTTGGCAACAACATAAGTAAAAAATACAAGTGCAATTATTTTCCCTCTAATTGGGGTAGGCCATCTAATTCCCCATCTTGCATTAAATGCTAAAGAGAGATGGCAGAAGTTGAGAAATCCACATTAAGCCTCAAAAATGGGAAGTGGGAGTTGAACAGTTTCAACCTCAGTCCCAATCATGAAGCAGCTAACAGAAAAGGAGAAAACCCTTTACACTTGTAATACCCAAGAATTTCAAAAGGGCTCAAGAGTAAATTATCTTGAGAAAAAAGTGAAATTTGCAGATAAATTGAGGATATAAGGTAATTTCTTATCGTATAGATGACCGAATCAATTGCAAGGAATGCCCTAGAGCCGAGATATCAAAGAAAAATGATATGGCATTGATGAGAATATTAAGGCATGATTTATGACATCGAAAGAAATTAAATCGAGAATAATTTTTGTTATAGCTAAAATGTAATTGCCATTTAGGCTGAAAATTTGAATAATCATAAGGGACTTTCGAGAAGTCAACGGAACCTTGAGGGGGTTCATATTCGGTATATAGAACAACCCTTCAACAGTTTTAGGAAGAAACGAAAGGGTTTACAGCCAAAATGAATATTCGGGCCAAAGTGTAGTTTTTCAAATTCACCGGAATGAGGTTGAGATGGTGAATTTTCAGAATCTTCAAGGGTGAAATGGAATTTTTAGGACATAAGGGACTCAATGGAAATTATGGAAAGTTCAGGGACTTTTTGAAAATGGGCCAAAGCATAAGAGACAAAATAGGTGGGGCAAAAGTGAAATTTCTCAAACTTGTGGAGGGAGCAAGGCCGCCATGGCCGACTAGCCTCATCTAGTTGCTGACCAACGCCTACCAACCATGGGAAATCGAGCAAAATGGGTTAAGGATGCCTTAGGGTTAGGTCTGGGCCGACAAAGAGGCACGGGTTGGCCAAATTTTGAAGTTTTTCTGACCAAAGCTTTTGACAGAATTTTGGAAGCTTCAAAATCTTATTTTTTGGTCTGATTTTGATGCTTTTAGGTTGATTTGAGGCAAGTATAAGTTTTAAGGGATTTGGTTTGGTCAGTAACGAGCATTTGGAGGCTCGAAATCGCCTATAAATAGAAGTATTCGGAGATGTCGAAATGAAGAAGAAAATTAAACTCTCAGATCCAAGAGTTTGAGAATAAATTGAGGGCAACGGATAAGGGGCTTTTGTTCACCAAGTCTAGAGGATCATTCATGTGAAATTTGAGCAATTTTCGTTGAAAGATGAGGGAGTTATGAAGTTTCAACAGAAAATCAAGTTTTACCAAAAAATTGAGTTGAGCAATCAAAAAATGGCTCCAATCGATCGATTTGAAGCTATAATCCTATAGAAGAAGAAGAGAGGAAAGCGTAGATTCAAATGGGAGGCAAAACGGAGCTCGGATGAGGGAGATATGGCAAAAAAACCAAGCAAAACGCAAGCTGTTTGGCGTGCTGGAAGAAGAAGACGACCGACGCGTGTAGTGCACACTTCAGCTGGGCCCCGCAAGTGGGGGCGCGTGGAGAAACTTGTGTGGGCGTGTGACCACGCGTCCAAGCTCCAAATATTCTGAAAAAAAATTACTAAATTCCTTTAAAATCGAGCTCTAAAGGCCTGTGCAAAAAATTTTGAATTTGAATTTCCCGGTTTCTCGATTTTCACATCGACCAGCCTCATTTAGCGTGAAAACGCAGCATACAGGTAAGTTTAATAACTTCCTCTTGAAGTTCTTAGGTTATTGTGATTTATTGTGAAGAAAGATTGGAGAAAATAATTTTGGAGATATTTATTTGGAATTTTAGAGAGGAAAATGGGAGAAAAATAGAGAAAATTATGAGGAAAAATAGGTTCTGATGCCTATATGATAATTAGGGTGCTTTGAGGCTTAAGTTGAAGTGATTTGCGCAACTTTTAAAGTTTGGCACGAAAATCGAGGTGATGCACATTTTTTAAGGTATTCCGAACTTCGTGCTAAAGGTGAGTGGTTTTATCTCAAGAACTTATGTATGATATGTTTGTTTATATTATGCATTATATTTATGAAATTATGATCATATTGTCATATTGCATGGAAAGTCGTGATTTTCATGGCACGATATTATTGGCATATTAATATTTGTGCATGGGATGGGATGTCGCCTTGATAGTGTAGCTGGAATTCTCCAAGAGCAATTGTTGGAACAACGTTAGGATTATCCTGTCGAAGGTGTCGGGATTCTGCCTAGGGTTCTGTGCTGAGCTTGTGGGCTAGGGAAGTTACACTAGGGCAAATGTTTGTTCATGTTATTGTATCATGTATTCATGTATATGTTTTTAGACTCTCACTAGAAGTTTCATCTTCTAATTGGGTTATGCCCCTTGAACATTCAACGTTCCAATTGAGACTTACAACTTAGGCATGGAGGTGATTGAGATATGACGGCATGGGGTGACGTGTCTGATGGATTTAATAGGTAGTTCCGATATTTGGTTTGATCATGAAGATCCAGATATGCTTCAGGAGTTGAGAAATGGAAATGTATATTTGAGGTCTCATTTGACTGCACCTGAGGTATTTAGTTGATATCTCGGGAAACGAGTCTCCATGTATTAAGGTTGTTGAAGAGATGATGTTAAAATATGGTACGAATTCTTATGTTATAAATAAAGTGAATTGAGTATGTACCATATCAGGTTTCGATTATTGCTTCCACATTTGTAATGATATGCTGGAGGGTTTCTCTTTGAAATATGATATTTGAGGTTTGAGAAAAATATTTAAGGAATAGAATATGTATTTATATGTTGGGCTCCAGCATAGTGACACCCTCTAGAAGAACGGGGCGTTACAACACTACTCCTAAACCTAACTCAAATTAGGGAATGGGAGGCAATTAATGATGGACACTATTATAAAGCCCATAATAGTCCAATCCTAAAAAATGGCTCAAAGACAAGGGAGACCCAACAAGAGCTTAGCTCACTTTCAAGTCCTTATTTGCAAGTCCAGGCCTCTTCTTGACGATTCTCTCAACATAAATCACTTGTATAAAGGTGTAATGTCTAATGAGTGAGATACATCATTAATTGCGATCTTATTGCATCATTATTGTGTCATTTTTTATGATAGTAATTGATTTAAGCGTTGAATGATCTACAAGGAGATAAGAACTCACCTTCTTTTTTTCTTGTAGGAAGAGACAATTTTGAACGTGCCTAAACTCGATAATTGCTAAAATAATCTGGAAACTAAGAATTGCATAAAAGGAATATGAACAAATCATAAATTGTAGTGGCCGATCTTTCAACCCTTGTCAACATATATAATATATGGATTCGCCCATCAATCTATATTATAGTAGGAATGAGCATATATATTCAATTGATCACCTCTTTTATGGTTTAATAATTTGGCAATTTATATCAATTTGATTTCCACGATTTGATTTTTTTAATTTATTTCTATATTCTTTAAGAGATGAGCTTTTAAAATTCGAAACACGAATGCCTAGAAGTCGTCGAGAGATTGAGAGGACATAAACAAAAGAAAATTGCGACGGCAACTTGTTAGGTTTGAAAAATACAATAATATGGTAATTTTCAATTAATCTAAATAAACTTTAAATAAATTTGAAAAACTCAATAGAAACATCTTTGCAAATAAGAAAACCCCAAGCAGGATGATAGAGAAACGAGTCACGTCAATACAATCATCATTCAGTTCACGTACATGCATCCATACATATTATTATTATTATTATATATTACACAAATAAACGAAGCAGAAAGAGAGAGGAGGGGAGAAGGGAGTGGGGCCCACACCGGACCCAATCTATCTGTCGGTCGTCGCCTTGAATTCCTCGCCAACTATGCGCCAAACGAGGAACCTTCCCTTTCTTCGTTGTCAAATAACAAATAACAAATCATCGATACCCTTATCTTAGAAAATAAATTGCATTTACTTCGAAAAGTATAAATAAATTACATTTATTATATTTTATTCAGTCATATTTATTTTTAATATTATTTAAAAATAAATATATAGTATTTTAAATTATTTCAGCAACTAAGAAAAATATTTAAGTGCTCAGTAGAACTCAATATAATACCTATTTATTATCTAATAATAATAATAATAATAATAATAATACACTTTTAAGATAATAATTAGTATTACACTTTATTATTTATGTTTAACTAATTTTATGGCTAATGGCAGGCAATTATTTTTCAGAGAATATTTTATTATATTTTATATTTACGCGTTATGTATGTTTTCTTTTAATTGTTTCTTTTTTTTTGTAAGAAATGTATTTGTTTTAAGATTAGCTAATGAAAAGTTTTTTGTTGTTTTGCTCTTTTGTTTTGATTTTGTTGATTGACAAGTTGGTCAAAATGCTTTTGTAGGAAGGTGCACCTAAGTCATCTATAAGTCTTATAAACACCTAATCAAAAATCAATTTCATATCATAAAATTTAATATCAATTCAATTTCAAAAACATCATTTTCAAATCTCATTTGAAAAAATAAGATTTTATGTCGAAAGAATCATTTAAAATTAATTTATTGAAATCAATTTTAAAACACTTGAAAAATGAAGCTAAATTTTAAAAAATGCAAAGTCAAATTGTCCACCGCCCACCGCCCATGAGAAATGGTTGATGTTTTTACCCTTGCTATCAACCGACTTTCATAGCTTGTCGATCAGTTCAATGCATATTCTCGGCCAAATGCGGTCATAGGCTCTACATAAAAATCAATCAACCATTTTTAGATCTCTCGTCAATCGATCTCTAATCTCGTCAGTTGTTTTTGTCGCAGAACACTTTAATGGCTATTTTTGCAACTCGTTAATGGTGACCAATGGCTATGGAATTCAAATGATCGGTGAAGACTATAAATATCAGATGGTTGGAGCATTTAATTGTAAGCTTTAAGTGTTCAAAATATATTCAAGTGCTCAATTATTTTCAAATTTTTTCCTGACAAGCTTTCTTCTTAATTTTTATTATATGATTTCAAGTTTTATATTTTATTTTGAGAGATTTTGTAACTAAGTGATTCATCTCTCGAATCCTTTGTTATTGTAAATCATTTGTAATTGCTTAGCAAGGTAGTTAGAGGGACTACTTGGTAAAGTAGGAAGTAATATTCCTAGTCTTAGAAGTAGAGGGTTTACTTGAGAACAAATAAAAAGTTTTAATAAAGTATTTAAAATCCTTAGTGATGAAGTAAGGTAGTGGATTAGGCTATTTGTCCAAACCACCCTAAATCGCTTGTGTTTCATTTGCAATTATTTTCATTTCATTGATTTTGATTAACATCATATTCAAATAACCATCATTTTACACTAAAATCTCATCATTTGACAAAAAGTTTTCAAACTCAATTTAAATTTTTTAATCGTCCAATTCACCATACTTTTGAGTGTGTGGTGTCATTACTAGACTATTCTATTATTTTTTAGTATAAAAAAATATATAATAAATATACATTATTTTAAAAAATATATATTTAATGTTCTTTAATTTTTAAGACAATGGTTAGCGAAACACTTAGTGTATTAATTATAATTAACACATTTGCTTTTACAACAACTAATAAACAAGGGTAATGCTAATAATTTCTTTTATGTTTAAAGAATGCATATTTGTTACACATTTTTTTTAATTCTCAATTATAGTGATAAATATATTATGATTTAAAATTTTTCATTAACTAATATAGAAATTCTTTTTGGTATAATAAATTTATCTTACTTAAAAGCAAAATCATTTATTGCATTTTAAATTAAATACATTTTAATTAACCTAAGGGAACGTCTCGAACACATCAATCACAAGAGGCATAACGAAATTAGACCTAAGGAAAGGGGCAGAGATTGGGCCTGAATGGTCCAACTAGTTATAATCACCCAAAATAAGGTTAAAATCTACTAAACAATCTTAATTAAAGTTTATAATTTGGAATATTTAACTTCTTTGTAATTTTATTTTTTTACCAAAAACCTCATTTGATATTATTTTATGACTAAATAAATTGTATTCATATGTCCAAAATAAGAAATTAAATAGCCATGATACCCGAATTATTCTTAAACAATTATATGCAATTCTATTATTATAAATCATTTTAAAATAAATAGCACCCTTAAGTGAAGAAAAGTAACGTCAATTGATGATTTGACAGAGAAAAAAAAAAGTAAAAACTATAATTACTAATTTTAGTCGGTCGTTAAACTCAAGTAAAATCTCAATTTATTTTTAAGAAAAATTTAAAAACTAATAAGTTCATAACATAAGCAAAATCTAATTCATTTTTGAATTAAGAAATCTAATTCACCTTTAAATTTAGTATTAATTTGTTTATGTGATTCAAAGATGGGTTAACTTTCACTTACATTATAGATTGATTGAAATTTTCACTTCTTTAAAAATAAATTGGGGTTTTTACTTGCGTTTAAGAACTAATTATGATAGTGGTTATATTTTTTTTATTTTCTATTTTTCCTTCTCAAATAAACAATTTGTGCCATTTTTTTTCACTTAAAAGGTAAGTTTGAATTTTTTTTACTTTTAATTAATTTTTAATAATAGAAATGCCTATAATTGTTTAAATTAATTGGATCATTAAGTTAATTTTATTTTTTTTTGACATATCAATTAATTTTTTCATATAAATAATATTAAAAATTTATCAATAAAATATAAAAATAGGAAAAAAATTAAATGTCTTATATTACAAAGCTCAAGCGACGTGCATTAAATGAGAGGCATCTAATTATGGGCAGCAAAATATCTCAACCACTTCTCGCTCGTGGCCCTACTCATTAATTTGTTTGATTCCATTTTATTACATTAATTATTCAAATAAACAGAAATGTTATTTTTATGTTTAGAAGTGATATTTAATGTATTAATAATTATATATTTATAGTATCACATTAAATATCACTTTTAAATATCTAAATAACATTTGTATTAGCGTTTGTTAAGATGAATAAGATAAAATTGTATTAAGATAATTTATTTGTAAAGTTCAAGATAACTTATTCGAATGAAAAGGGATAAGAGGCTGTTTGGCTTACCGTTTTTAATTGAAGCTTTTAATTTAGTTATCGGTTAGTATAAAAAGTGTGTAGTGTTTAAGTTAATAGCGTGTTTGGATAAATATACTTTTAAACTGCTAGTTAATAGTTATGTGTTTAATTTGTAAAAGCTGATAAGTTGTCAAAACTTAACAAAAAGACTAAAATAGACATGATACTAAATAATACAAATAAAAATTATAAAAATATTATTTTTAATAAAAAATAGATAAATTATACATACTTATTAAAAAATATATCAAAATAATATACAAACATCTTTTATTTTTTTTCTACCATTAATATATATACAACATATATATATATATACCTGTAAGTGTATATATTGTATATACACTTACAGGTTGGGGACGTCACTGGAGGAGGTGGCGATCAAAGCTAAAGGCGGCACTTGATGAGGCGATGGCGATGGCTGGAACCAGATGAGACGATGCTATGACCCATCAGCTGAGGCGATGGCTCGATCGAGCCTGGAACCAGATGAGGCAATGGCGCGATCGAGGCTGGAACGAGATGAGGCAATGGCGCAACCCACCCACGAGCTGCTTGCTGCGGCCCAGCTGCACAACAACGATGGCGATGGCGGTATGGAGGAGGGGCGACGACAGTAGCGACGGTAATGGCAGAGCACAGCTTCGGAGAAAAGAGCTTGGTATGTAAGATATTTTGATATTTTTGTTGGTTAACGATGCAGTGTTTTCTAGCAAAGTTGAGGGTACCAGCTTTTGCTAAACGTTGCTATAACAGCGTTTCAGTGGATAGCGTATAAGTTGAAACGCTAAGCCAAACAGTTAATCATCAAACGCACCATAGCAGATCAGCTGCACAAATGGCTTATACGCGGTCAAACCGTTAAGCCAAACAGTCTCTAAATTTATTTGAAAAATTCACGATAAAAAGTCACAAGATTTCTTTTTAGATAAATTTAACAAATATAATGAAAAACACTTTTGTTTGAAATATTTTTCATATCCCATTTTTTTTTTGTCTATATCTTAATTAACAAACATTACTTAATGATAGAATATTATTCAATAATCAATACCTAAACTATCTTTCGGCCGATGATCATTTAACTTATGACACTATTATATTACGCTTAATGTAATGCCTATTATGTTAATCTATCATCTATCAATTTATCTCAAACTCTATTATATATGTTAATCAAATTATGAATATAAATTAATAAGTAATATTAAATTAAAAAATTCTTACATATAACACGATTCAAATATGAGATTATGATTTCTAAGGTCTCCACCTTAAGAGAGTAATCTCGTTAAAGTGCATTTAATACGTTTCGTTTTCAATTTCCAAAAATTTTTATCATTAACAAAACCCAATTATAGATTAAAAATATATAAAACCCCGTTCAACAAAATTTGATAATACAAGTTTAAATTGCAGTAATGCTATTTATGCGTTTTAGAACTTGTAGGGTTATAAATATTTTTTTTAAGAATTAATAATATTTTTTTCATAAATTATCAACTATTTACAAAAATTATAAATATTTTCGGCACGTGTAAAAAGTGTTATAGTTTTTCAAAAATTAGAAATAATTTTAATTTTTAAAAACTAATTAATACTTTTATAAAAAATATTATTAATGACTTATAAAATTAGTTATAATCTTGTGAATACTGTTACCATTTAAATTATACCAAGTAACAATTAACAAATTTATAACGGCTATAAGGTTAAGGAAAAATATTGTATTAATTTGTTGGTTCTAATTGAGACGCTTAACCCAAGCATCTAACCAAAATCAGATTAATATCAATTGAAATGAAACGTAGAGAGAAACCCAGAAAAAAGAAAAGTAAAAGGGATATAGAAAATTAGAAATTAAAACAGGGAGTCAGTATAGGGTACGGGGAAGTGCATGGGAAGGTTTGGTGGTCATTTGAGCAGGTAAAGGGGAAAAAATACGGGGGGAAGTGGGTGTGGCAGTAGCATTTTTGTCTTTTTCATGTGGGGCCTCCTTCCTTCATTTTTAGCCCCCTTTTTTATAATCGCCCTGAACCAAATCATTCCCTTCGTCATCAAATCCCCCCCCCCCCCCCCCCCCCTCTCTCTCCCTCTCTCTCTCTCTCTCTACCCCTTGAAGGAAGGCGAAACTCTTGGGGGACTTGACTTGCAGAGAGAGAGCGAGGAGAGAGAGAGAGAGAGAGAGTACACGACCACACGAGGAGGCGGAGAAGAAGAAGAAGAAGAAGAAGAAAAGGGGGGCTTTGCTTTTGAGGGGAATGTTGTCTGGCTCGAGGACCTTTGCCTGATGATCGCTTGATTTCTATTGCAGATCTGGTTGCTTAATTTACAAATCCATCTCTTCTAAGCCTCGATCGACGGAAACACACCTCATGTAGAGATCGAGGGAGCTTGATGTTGGGCCAAAGTGTCGTCGGACCAGGCTTCATTCCCCCCAATTAGTATTGCCCCCAGCAGTTAATTACCTAAGATTGCTTTACAGACTAGACGATACGATTGTGTTGTGCGCTCGATCTAATCCGAAGGTTAGGTTTTTGCTTTGGTTCATTTGTTTTTGTTTTTCTGAAGGTTGGTTTTGTCAGTTTTGACGAATGATTGGCGTTTTCTGACGATTTATTTTGTTTTATGAGGCTTAGGGGTAGGTGGTTATGTGTGCAGATTGGTGTAATGATGAAGAATCTTGACTCTGTATTTGCATCTTTTGTGGCCTGGAAAAGTTGTTCATTATTACATCCTTTTTCCCCTTTTGATGGATCATGGATTCCGACCATGCTATGATGGTGTTTGTGTCAGTGAGTGCAACACTTTCTGATTCATATTTTGTTCATCCATCCATCCATCTATCTATCTATCTATCTATCAGCTTCTAATATCAGATCTGGCCCCTTCTATCTCCCCCCGCACCCCCCTCCTCCTAGGGTTTCTTCTGCAAGTTGAGAAGCCACCACAGCAAATGCCCTTTCTGTATTTTCTTGAGAGAGATTCCCTTTTCCTACCATGTCTTTTGCTGGTTAATTTTTGTGGTTCTTCCCCATGCAGGTCAGGCCGGAAAGTTGTGGTTTTTTAGCATTTAATTAATCAGCTTGGTTTATGCAGTAGCACGTGATTCCCATCCCATGGTGGTTGAAGGCTTTCACTTCACGATTCCATCTATTATCTATATATCTTATTATTCTTGTTGTTCGCATCATATATATATATATATATGGATGTATGTATGTTGGCCATTCTATATATTAAGCCGTTGAAAATTTCTTTTAATGATCTATATTCCCTTTTAGTGCAAACCTTGTTTCCCTTCTGAAGTGTATACGTTTAATCCATTATATTGGTCCTTTTTCAGCAATTATCTGATTGTCAAATGTCTTTGATAACAGGACAGATGACTTCTCATCGCTGTGTGGAGGAAGGAACCCTCTTGCCTTGGCTTGGATCTAGAATAACCCTTTGTCTTCCGCTTCACTTGGGGACTAGCTAGTGATGTAGAGGCATCTCCTGAATATTAGCCAAACCTCAAGTGGTTTGAACTTGTCAACGTATTCTATGCTAAATGCTGCTATGTAACCCAGCTTGGGTTTAACATGTGTTTGCAGGTAAATGAAATTTGTAAACCCATGGAACTAGCTAGTTTGAAATGGCAAGCAACTTCATGACAATATGTGTGTTTAATTTATTTTTTTCATTCACTATTGTTGCTAGGATATTGCCAAAGCTAGCACCACAATTTTTGTGCAGAATCTGTCTCTACATTAATAGTCAGTATGGGTAAATAGTAATGAGATTGCAAAACTGGCTTCTCATGTGTGTTCTTGTTCCAAACTTTCTGGTTCTTAGCCTTCGAACCAGAGCATTGGAAGAACAGCTCCTAAATTGGATAGCAAGACGACGACCCTTTCTAGCGCATATTACTTGGGCCTTAGTCGTCTCTCTCTATTTTCTCTCTCTCTCTCTCCATGCTTGAGCAACATTATTAGCAGGGAGGTTACCTTTGGAGTTCTTCCTTCATCTTCAACCTTAAAAATAATTGAGATGAAACTGAAGTCAATTTGCTAAAAACAAAGCTGGGTGATGGTCCCAATCCCATGCTAATTTATTTTGTATTCTGGGTGTAGTGGACACATTTGAGAAATATGATATTAGGAATGCTAATATATGATTTGAGGATGCAGGTATTTGAATTGAATCCAACCGAGTTACCAAGGGATAGGGATAGGGATAGGGTTGCTCCAAATCAACCCAAGTCGTTGCTACAGGGGATCAACGTAGAAGTTGTTCCTAGGGGGTCAGAACTTTCATATTATAATTGTACTTATGAAACGATAATATTGCCATGCTTTGGGTTGTTGGAATTTGGATCTTTGACTTGCCACACAACTTTTAATTTATAATTGGGTGTACTGCAGAGACTTTTTTTTAAACAGAAAAAGCATCTATATATAGGTCATGCAGATAATATAATATAATATAGTAAAAGTAAAGTCTATGCGAATGGGGGGCACGGATGTTTTCGACACTAGGGAATTGGTATTAGCTTCTTTATTCAGTGGCTTAAAGGCCTGGCCCAAACATTGAGATAAAGGCACGAACAGGCCCATGACTTAGCCCATCTATCGCCACCAACTTATTAAAATATTCAATGTAATAACAATATCATCATATTATTATGTTAATAACGTGGTATTGCAACTCGTATAAAATTTATCTTGTATCCATTATATGAATACGTGACTATTGGTGAGTGATTTTGAAAATTTCAAAATTTAAGCTATAATTTATTTTTAGTCTTTTATCATTTGTTATGTAATTAAATTAAATTATAAATACGTAAAAAAAATCCCCATGTACCTCTTAATTATCTTTTATCTTGTAGATCGGAAGACCCAGACTAGCTGGAGACCATAACTCCCTTTAGAGCCCTTTCACAACTTTTCACACCTGAAGACTCTTCTCATTCCGAAGCCATCATTTCTCTGGAACCCCTTCAATTGATCCCCTTCGAGTAGACCTTGTTCTTTCGCTTAGCCTTGCTGACTAATTTGCTAAGTTTTCTCAAAAATAAACAAGTTTTGATTATTATATTCCAACAACAATACAGTCTTAACAACTATAGTTTTAGATTTGCATTGAATATTAGTCGTGTAAGATAAACTATTACTTGAGTAAGATATAAGGTTACTCGAGTGGTTTTAACATTTAATTGATTAAGATAAATATTACTCGATTACTGAATAATCTTTTTCAATTAAGATTATCAACTACATGAGTAATTACTCAACTATTTAGATTTGTTACTCGACTAAAAATGATAATACTCAATTATAAACTTTTCTTAATCGATTAACTTTTTAACCACTTTGTTGTTTCCATAAATTACTCAATTATGCACTTGCAATACTAGGCCAAAGGATTTCATTACTTGATTAAATATTTTTCTTAATCAATTAAATATTCGAGTACCATTTTGTCCAAGAATTGTTACTTGATTAAGAAATCAAGTTATTCAACAAAGTAGGATGTTAATTGATTATAAAATAATTCTTAGTTGATTAAACCTTTGAGTGCCTTTCTATTTCACGAATTGTTACTCGATTAAAATATCATGTTACTCAACTAACTAAGATATTACTTGAAAGACTAACACTTAGTCCATTAAACTCTTAAGTACATATCAGTCAAAGTATTATTTACTCGATTAAAAAATTATGTCAATTGATTAAGTTAAACGTTATTCAATTAAGAATAACTCCTTAGTTGATTAATCTATTGAGTCCAATTCTATCATTGTTGTGGGGTGTCCTAAAAAAATTCAAAAAATCCTAAGTTCTAAGAAGTGTCCCGCTATGTCTGAGGACCTCGAAAAGTCTCCCAAGATGAGAGTTTGGGCCGCCAGAGAGTCCTCGGGATGGTCGAGCCTTATACCTTGCATAGCCCAAAGACTTTCTTGGGGTCATCCAAGCCTAAGTTACCCGGTGGTTTTGAAGACTTTTCGAACCCATCTGGAGACATTCATCGGGGCGATTTTGCCCCAAAGATATCTCTAGGCCCTTCCTCCTCACCCGATGCATTGTCCTAAAGAATCTAAAGACTCTTATTCGTGGACCCCACTAAATGTCTATAAATAGCCACCTACTGCTAGGCAAATGGATCATTTTGGAACCACACTCAACCCATAATCTCTCTAAGACCTTAGATCGAAAGACTCAAACTTTAAACTACAGATAACTCATCGGAAGCCTACTCCCCTGAGGACCCATATATACCGCATACATCTACATTCTACATACTGCATACATGCATACTCTGCTTCAAGACACAAATGTCTAACTTAGGCATTGAAAGGCTCGCTTAGGGAAGATCTCCTTGTGCTTTTTGACTATCTTTGTGGTTGCAGACTTAGTCGGGACAACAATCCCTTAAGACCAACCACAAGTTTCCCCCGAAGAGTCTTCGAGACTTTCCTATCCTTGGTC
This sequence comes from Diospyros lotus, assembly GCF_014633365.1. Classification (NCBI taxonomy): domain Eukaryota; kingdom Viridiplantae; phylum Streptophyta; class Magnoliopsida; order Ericales; family Ebenaceae; genus Diospyros; species Diospyros lotus. Next base: position 22,624,848 of record NC_068342.1, read on the forward strand.
TCTTGAAGACTTCCCCAGGGCTGACCGCCCCGAAGACCCCGAAAACTCATTCGGGTCCTTAAAGCTTCAGTTTTCTCAAGCAACGGATAGAGTTTATACCCTGTTGGTTCCCCAACTACATCCCATACCTCATTATTTTACCGAGGTGCTCTGCTCTGCCTATTTCCTAAGCAAATAAATTTAATTGTTATAGTCTAGCAACAACGGTCACAAAATAATTACTCGATTAAAAAGATATGTTACTCGACTAAAATATCTCTTAATCGATTAATTCTTTGGTCACTCGATTAACATTACTTTATAATCATTCGAGTAATGTAAATGAGTAATCGATTAATGTCTTAAGTGTTTTGACTTTTCTCAATTAAAGGGACTTTAGTCGAATAAAATGCTTGTTACTCGACTAAAATATCTCTTTACTCATTTAAAAAATATTACTTAATTAAGTATGTTAGCTGATTAATATGATTTAAACTTGTTGTTGCCAAGATACAACAATAGATTTATAAGGTGGAAAAAAGTGATCTTGATGTTCTTCGTCAAGGATGATCAGGAGACTTTAAGGCGAATGATCAGGAGGCCAAAAATAATCAGGTGGCCTTGAGAGATGGTGACTCGTTGATTCTGATGAGCGGCTACTTGCTGATGAATGAGAGGCATAAAATAACCAAGAGACCTCAAATGATCGAGAGGTCTCAAATAACTGAGTGGCTTTAAGAACCAAGTGCCCATGAGAACCGAGTGGCCTTGAGAATCGAGTGACCCTGAGAACTGAGTGTCCTAGAGAATCGAGTGGCCCTGAGAACTGAGAGATCTGCCAAAACAAACAAATAGTGAGAGACGCGAGAGACTGTTCTTGCGCAAACCCTCTAATGCTTAAGTTAGTTTTCGAGTGCTTGAGCGCAAAAATAGGGTTTAAGTATCAAAGTGAGCGTACCTGAATGATGAGGTATGCTTCCTATTTATAGAAGAGTATATATGGAGTAATCCTATTTAATCTAAGATTATGATTCTTTGTAGATAATGCTTATCTTATTTATTCCTAGTTTGGCAGGGACTAGGATTGTTATAGATGGCGTCCATCTTTTATGAATGACTTATTCTTAGTCTGGTAGGGACTAAAATTGTTATAGATGGTGTCCATCTTTTATGGATGATGCTTTTTGTAACACCCCATTTTTCAAGCGTGTTATAACTTGGGATAACAATTTTTTTTCTATTCAAAACTAATGCTAACAATATTATTCCTCATATCTACCCCAAAATTTCCATTCATCTATCTTGTATGAGAATCATCATAAACATCAAATGCAGAAGTTAAGAATCGAACCTTAATCTTTAACATTAACTATAATAAAAGGTTATACATCGCCATTCTTCAAAACATTCAAAATTCAAAATAACAGAACTTAAATACATAGGCAGCATAACACATATAACCATTACATCATGCACTTTTACTAAGTGCCATTACATGCCTCTTTCATCCTTGTTTTTGCTACAATCTCCCTCTGAAACGTTCGAATATTCCAAGGGCAAAGCCTAGATTAAATGATAAATCATCTAAGTAAGGGTACAAAATCATATTTCGTACATGGATGCAATATACAAAATATCTTTTTCCTTTTCCTTTCTTTTGATCCGACCGCACCTTAATGCTATTCTTCTTTTTTACGGCTTCCTTACCATGCTGAGGTGTATGGGTGCACTCTTCGTGGAGTAATAGTGCCGACCTGTACTCTCAAACATATGCAATGCATGATCAATAATATCATCATGAATATATGCATATTTTATCATAACATGTAAATGCAATCTACATGACATATTCACATCAAGGCATGACAACATGATAAAGTCATTTAAATAAAATCGGGTTTAGGGTCGGACCACTTACCTCAAACGTATATCAAAATATCTTGATTCTCGTGTCAGGCTTCTAATGTGCTCAATTTGAAACCTCAACGTACCCTTGACTTAGCCTCTTAGGTTTCCTTGGTTTGTGTGTCCTGACCTAGAAAGCCCATTAACCTCGATTGACATGCTGAGATCTGAAATCGCACTCTTAACCAAATCTTAATTCATCAACGATCCTTGGTCATTACATTTAATCCAGAACTTCAATATCACATTTTTCCTAAATTTCTCTTAATTTTCTACCACTTTTTCCTTGATAAATTCAAACTAAATATTTCTCAAATATTTTTCTATAACAATTCATAAAATAATTTTCTTGATTTTCTCAAATTTTTTAAAAAATTTTACTCAGCTCGATGAAGCCTCGTCAACCTTTTCGGTATACATACTTTTTCTCGAACTACGTGTCTTGAGTAACTTTCTTGGCCAATTTTTTCAAAAAATTAATAAATCTTCATTTTTCAGAATTTTTTGGAAATGTTTCCCATTTTCTTTTTTTTTTTTCTTTTCTTTATTCATTCTCGCCTTCTCCTTCTTCCTTCTTCCTCCCTGCACTTGAACATCCATGCTCGCCACCGCACACAGCCCGTCCAGCCACCACTGACCTCGCTGGTCGCCACCATAGCCACCGTCGACCTCCCTACTACCGTTGTCGCTTCTTGCTGGTCAAACTCGATCGCCGTTGCACCACCACGGCTGCTGCCCATCATTGCTTGCGGCCATGGCCGTCGCCTTCAGCCGCCACTATTAGCTACCCCTTAATCTTCTGCTCTCTCTCTTCTCACACTTATCTCCTTGAGTTAGCATTTTTTTCACCAATTTCTCCCAAAGCCTTTGCCAATTTATAGGCAAGTTACTGCTTGTGCTCCATGAAATGCATATATATATATATATATCTTATACATCAAAATCTTATCTCAAATCTTATACATTACCTACTCCAGATTTTCTTATAGATCTTCCTCAAAACCTGTTGTAATTAGCTTTCCAACTTGCAGCAAATGTAATACCCGGTATTACATGGTATTGAAAAATAAATAAATTTTAATTATTTTGATAGGACCTTGGGTGGTCTAGGAAGTTCAAGGGTTAATTTCGAGAAATTAATTAATAAAATTGTCGAATTGGCAGCAAGGAGTGCCCCGGGACTTGGATGTCCAAGGGAAGAGGGCAAGTGATTGGTAAGCATCTCGAGGTGAGGATAATGATGCTGGAAGCAGTCCAATAGAGAATAATTTTTGGAATAAATTCTGTATAAGCCTGAGTGGGTGTCAATACCGAATGGTCGTAGGGGACCTCCGGGAAGCTGAGGGGACCCTAGGGGTGGTTCAATTTGGTGAGTAAGGTAACCTTGAAGCATTTTCGAATCGAATAAAGGTTACATGCAGGTGTAGGGACGAAATCGGCTTTATCAAGTAAAGTCGATTATTAATTTTTGAAGAAATCAAGTCTTGGTGTGGTTTAAGGATAATTAAATTAAAACTTGGAGGGTCCAAGTGTAATTATAAAATCCCCAAGTGCAATTATTAATTCCTCAAGTGGAATTATGAGTTATATGGGGGTTTAATATATATATATATAAATATGTATATATTCATGTATGAGCAAGGAAGCTTCCTATTTGAGTTTTAAAATCAGAGAAAGCCAAGAGCAGGAGAGGAGATCGTGAGAGATAGAGAGAGAGAGAGAGAGAGAGAGAGAGAGAGAGAGAGAGCTTGATGGGCGAACTCGGCCATGGAAGTAGCAGCCTCAAGCTGCTGTTGCAGTGGTTAAGGGAAGCGAGGTAGCCAAAGGCGGTGGTAGCAGCGAAGCTAAAAGCAGCGGACGGCCGTGGCTGAGGCGGAGGCACACCAAGAGCTTCAAAAGCTGGCAATGGCGGCCGCACGCAGCGGCAACTCTGTGCGTTTGGGTTGGTGATGGCTGGAGGCTTGGGAGGTTGCGGTGGTGGCTGTGGTGGAGGCCGCCGTACGTGGCTGAGCTGGGGCGTCTGATGGCATCGTGAGTAGCGGCTGGCGGTGCGCGCAGGTGCTGTGCGCGTGCGGGAGATGGCGAAGAAGACGGTGAACAGGAAGAAGAAGGAGCAGGAGCGCGGGAAGGAAATGAAGGAGAAGAAAAAAAAAAGAAAAGAAAAGAAAATAAAGGGAAATGGAGAAAATAGCCAAAAAATTTTAGAAAAATTGGGGGAAGTTCTGGAAATTAATTCGGGGCTCAAGAACTATGCCAGAGGCTTAAAATGGGAATCCAATTGTATTATGGCAGTCCAATGGGCAATACCAGTATGAGCGATTAACTGATTTTCTCTTCCAGATTGACTGAGGTAAGTTAATTAATTCTCTTCAGAATATTTCCTTTATGTGAGATATTAAATTGTGTAGTGTTCTTGGATTAAACCCTGGGGTGGGGTCATTTGGAAAATTGTTGATGGTTGGTTTATGCTGTGGTTGGTGTTGGTTGAAGATAGTGTTGATGAGTGATTTTACGGTGTAAGCAAAAGAAAAGGCATTGGTTAATGTTTGATATTGCGGGGTTTTGTGTGATTGGTATCTAGGTTCAACTGGGGAGACGGTGATCCTAGAAGAGCTCGGAGTTTGAGCTGGCGTTCTCACCGAGGCAGAAGAGGCTTCTAGCCAGGTAAGGGATGACCCCATGTGGAGGTGGCCTTGCAAGTTGGTAAATATGTTTGATAATATTTTTATGTAGCATTTGTATGTTGTGGTTATCACTTACGTGATGTGAGATCTAGTGTACCTATGGCCATATGGAGGACTAGCGTTACGGGGGCTGATAGGTTGATGCCTCAAACCTTGGTGGGTTGTGAGGATGAATGGGCCTAGCCTCATTTGCATGAATTTGACATACATAAACATGGTTATATTCATGATTACATGCATTGCACCCTTACTGAGTCTTTATGACTCATGAGGTTTTATCTCATATTGTAGATGATGTAAGACCAAATGCAAGCAGGGATGGTGCCGTGAGACTGTTGTTGCAACTAACATCGTTGCCCGGGATGTGTATTCCCCTGTATTTTCTTATATGTATTCTTGTGTTTGAATGTAAGCGTTATTGAGCACTAGAGGTATCTAGTTGTTGTTATTATAACAGTGTGATAGATGATTGTGAGTCTGCGTGATGTATATGTGGCTTTAGTGTTGAAGCCAAGTTCGGACCGAGTAAAGATCAACGAGGTATGTCCTCATAAATCCCTAATACTCAGCGAAGTGTTTGTTATGTTAGCTTTGTGCCTGGGTCACTTTTGACTTGCTAGGAGGCGAGCTGGAGAAAGGTGAAGCTCACTCGGGTTTCGGGTCCCGATCCGCTGTGTTTTCTTGTTTGAGTTGGGACTGATTCCTGAATGGAACGAAGGGAAGGACGAAGCCTAGTTCCCACCTAGGGCGTTTCTTGTTGAAACATAGCCCAACCCTTCAGTTTTGATTCGTCGGGTGAGTAATCCGATCGATTATTTACCGATGATGCTTGTAAGTGGGAGCAGGTCATTACAGTTGGTATCAGAGCATGGCTAGCAATATGAGTGGGAAATGCTAGCGTGTTGGAATGATATATATGGTCGGTTAAGTGATTAATGTGAGTAATTGCCAGAGTTTTGGAATAGAGGATGTCTGGCTTGATTGGAGATGAGTCAGAATGTCCTAACTGTTGAGCTGCGGTTGAGAACAGTTGGTTTGTGGTCTCGAGATTTTGATGTGAGATTGATCCAATAACCTTGAAAGTTGGACATGTGGTCTGAGGACCCTAAAGGATGGGGTCAAGACGTTGAGGCCTGTGATGGCTTTGCGGGTATGCTCGGATATTCCTGCTCTAGCAATAAGAAAATACCTTGGGTTGAGATGATATACCCATAAGGGGTATACAAGTCGAGTAAGAGGAACCGAAAACCCAAGTGTGGGTGTCGGTGTCAGGAAAACCCAAATATTGGAATTTTGGTGTATGGTATGTTTTAAGGATGGGAACTCCATGAGATTGAAGTGTTGAGGCTCGTAAGGGGACATGAAGCCGAGGCATAACTAGTCTGGGAGGGGATTAGTGGAGTGTCCCTATGTCAGGGATTTGCCAAGCATGTTCGAGGGAATATAGTTGTCCCTTGGAAGTGGTGCAGTAAGGTTTGTGCACTTGAGATAGAGTGAGCCTAAGTGGAAGTTAGCTCGGGGCTCAAGGAAATGAGTTGTCAACGGGCTAGGTGGCGAGCCCAGGAAGGGGGTAAGGTAAATTGTAGTGAGGCTCTATGGTGAGTGTGCATGTAATGCATCTGTATGTCATGGCCAGTGAAGGCATGGCGTAAGTAGAATCCGGAAGGACTCTGAGGGGAGTCAGGATGCTAGATATATGTGATGCGATGTGATCCTATTGTTATGATGATCCCGGAGGGGATGTGCCTAGGGTATGAGTGGACCCTAGTTGGTTTCATGATGAGACGAGGTCTATCCTTGGGAATGATAGGTGTGTGGCAAGTGAACCCTAGCGGGTATTTGTATGAGATGAAAATCCCAAGTAGGTCGAACTGGAATCCAGGGTAATCCAGATTTGGGATTAAGGAGTTGGGCATGCGTTAATATGCGTGTGAGAGCCATTGGATTTGAAGTCTAGGTTGTGAAAGGCCAAGTGACTGTTCGTGTGAGTGATGGATGAGGGGCCAATTAAACTCTCATGGTGACACTTGGGGTCTTGTGGGATGCCTAAGGTCGGAGGATGAGAGGTGAATAGACCCTCATTGTAATGCTTAGGGTTAGGATGACGCCTAAGGTCACGAGACCCTTGATGGGAGACGAGGAGGTCACCCAATGAAGGGTATGAGTGGGTGTGTGGGCCTAAGGTGATGAGTTGTGACAACAGGACATCCATAGGCTGTGCGCACGATGGAAATACCAACTTCGGATGCCTGGGTGGGCAGGGGTATGGTGAGCAATGTGAGGTCCCAAAATTTTAGTTCCAAGTCATGGAAGCCCGAGCGAGGCGTGCGGGAAGGCCAAGTTGGGCATCGTTATTGAATGCATTCATGGGTGTGCAAGGAGAGACGAGAGGTCTCTATTTACCTGGAGGGTAATGGTAGGTGCTCTATGGTTATGGGTGCCAGAGCTTGAGATAGGCTCAGCATGTCGGTTGTGGATTGAGAGATCATTGATAATCAAGCTTTGGGATGAGCTAGGTGATGAAATGAATCATGATGGATTTGGATCCATTGTCATGGAAAGTAGGAGCTTTCAAATGTTGAGTGAGAGCCGTGAGGTATGATCTTGTGGGGTAAGATCATGAGGCCTCAAGATGTGAAGTGGTTTGAGAGTTTCTTAAACGGTAAGAGATGTAGAGTCCTGAGGAGCGGGGCTCATGGTATGAGCTTGAGGTTATCAAGGCAAGGATAACCAAGTAAGATGTCTTTGGTAAGATGGTGGTGGAACCATCGTAGCTTGGGGAAGCTTTAAGTAGCTTTGATGCTATGGGTGCAAGGTTCGATGTGACGGATCTGATGCTATAGACCATGTGGCAGGGGATTAATGAGTTGGCTCGCGTTGAGAGCAAGTGGCCCATGGGCATGAGCAATTTAGTGAACTACAGGTGACGGTCAGATGCCGAAGATTTGGAGCAGCACCTTAAGAAATTTGGTTAGATGAGACCAATAATCTCCTATAAGGGATAGGACATCTAGAGTAGTCCTAAGGAGGAATCGTGGAATGCGATAATGATCCGATAGATTAGTGGCCAAGTAGGGAGCTTGGTAAGGATAATAGCTGCGAGCGTAGCGGGGTAGCGATGCCGGGTTCGATATCAAAGGTGGGACCGGAAGGCTTGGAGTCACACTAAGGGTGCGAAGCAAATCAGTGATGAACCTGAGCCATGCTGTAGGGAACTGTTGTTGGGCCAGTGTAAGGGAGCAACACGGTAAAGATGATTCGGTGTTGACTCTCCGAAGCACAGGGCAACACGATAGGGAACCGGTGTTGGAACAGTGTATGGGAGTGACACGGTAATGATGACTAGGTGTTGGCTCGCCTAAAGCATAGGGCAACTCAGTGATTATGCAGGTGGTCAGGGGCTAAAGATTTGTGAGATGCACGATAGGGGTGACAAAAGTTGTGGTTAGTTCTACGACTCAGCTGCGAGTAATAAGCGATGTTGAGGCAGTTTAGCGAATGTTGAGGCATTATAGCGTCTCGAGATGTTTAAGAAAGAAACTCGGGGAAAAGAAACGGGTCTAACTTGGGAATAACGCTACAGTTGATGCCTACCGTTGATCGATTTAATGCTAAGGACCACTGGATATGGACAGTTAGTTCACATGAGGGACTGCAGCCCTTTATGTGGAGTAACCCGTCTATGGTGGAGACGATTAGACGTTGAAGACCTGGGGTATGCTGTAGGTTATGCCTAGGCCAGACCTAAATTTTCGTGAGAGTTGAAGTATTGGGGTAGTGCCTTTTGTTGTGATTATAGCAGAAGGTTTGTTTATCGATTGGGTGATATCTTGTGGTGTGAAAACAAGATGTGTGGCAATGCTCATTGCTAAAGGATGCTAACGCAGTTGTGGTTAAATTTGTCCGAAATAGTTATGGTAAATTGGGATGATGGACCCAATGTGACCTTGCGGTGATGCGGGAAGATGGGTCGATTGGTGGAGTCGGTAAGTGACTCCAGAATGTTATGTAAGTGCTGTGGAGGGCGAGACTTACGAGTTGGAAGCTAACCATGAGACGGGAACGCTGAAGCATGTGAGGGTTTCAAGTAAGGGGATCTCTAATCCTATGATGTGAGTTGGGGTAGGCTGAACGTGTGGCTAAGGCATGGTTAGGAATCCGTGAAGGCTCGCAATTGCACAATCTAATGTTAGTTCTAAATGTGTCGATGCAAAAATGAGGAAGTATTCTCATGTGACACTGGAGGGGTTTCCAGTTGATGACACAAGAGCAATTGCCAAGTGGTAGCACCTGATGGCAATGATGGGAGCGTAAGGCTCGAGGACTGAGATGTAAAGCCTTGTTGATTTTCATATATGCCTTCAATAAAGGTTCAGCGGGTCCTGGTGGTTAAACCAAGCAAATTTTGAGAAAGAGATCCAAGGTGATAAAAGATGGTTGGTCAGGGCAGAATTATGCCGCTTGAAAGAGTGTTACTCCGTAGCGAGAGTTATAGATGGTAGTGTTGAAATGTGGCCTGGGTAGAACTTGAAATGTTATCCCAAGAAAGGTTGAGCATGGGGCAACAACATAGGATAAACTTCCTAAGGCACTACAACTCTAACTGGATGGATCACCCGAGAGAAGCCAGCGTGATGGCAAGTGCCTGAGTAGGAAGGTGAGTCCTACGGCATCAAGTGGAAGTGTGAGTTCCACAAGAGTGGCAAGGGTGATTTCCAGTGGGTAGAGTTTAAATCGAAGTCATAGTCAATGATTGCAAGTGTAGTGCCTGGAGGAAGGTTGTGTTGGTGGTGAGCCAGGTGATCCGAATAGAGTTAATCAAGTTGGTTAGATGGAAGATGAGGGCGAATTTAAGATGTCGCCAATGGGTGACGAGAGATTGAAAGAAGAGCTAGTGGGACGAGATTGGTTCCCAAGAATGGTGTTTAGGTGATGAAATCACCTGAAAGCTGTGAGTAATACAGCTAGAGGGATGCCTTGGAGTGTGGGCAATTGATGAGATTTAACCTCATGGTTAGAGGTTAATGGATGTGAAAGAAAGCAGCTAGTGAAGTTGATTGGTGATCGGCTAGGGGTAGCCGATGGCGACCAAGGGCACCAATTGGTGATAGTAGCAGCAGCACGCGGCGGTTGGCCATGGTCGTAAGGCATCATGAGAATAGTCGGTCAGTGGCATAAGTGGCTCCTGAGTCGTGGTTACGACTGGATGTGGCGCTAAGCAATGGCAAGAGGTCGTCTTAGCCGATGATGATGGCATTAGAGCCAATGTGGTCGCTCACTGAGTGATGTGAGCTGATTGAGTCAAAAGGTCTAAGAAGAATCCAGGAGAAGCCAGAGTTTTCAAGGGATTAGTAAGCCATCCGGGAAAAGGCAAGATGGTAGAGAAAGGCTAAATCCAAGATTAGCGTTGTGTAGGTCAGGTTAACCTATGAGAGTGAGATACAACGACCTTGAAAGGAAATCCGTTGCAATCCTGGTGTTGTCCTGGTTGAGGAGGACAAGGAGAACCATTATGCATGGCTTAAGTCATGTGTCTATTGCGGATTGAGAATGAACCTGATTTAAGATGGCTGAAAGTTTTGTGCCTCTAGAATATAAGGCTTTATAGAGAAATGGCAGAATTTGAAAGGTCCTAATGAAATTGAAGCTGGGCGAGTGAATTTGTCTAGAAGACCGCTACAAGAGTGGGGGGTGTAACCATGTTAGCTTGTTATGGTGTGGACCAAAGGCACGAGTCATCCTACAGGTGCGAGGCAGTAAGTGATTGTGCAGATAGTAATGAGCCGATCACTTGTGCCATGCACCGTGGGTGATGATGAGGGTCGATTAATGGTTCCATGCCTGTAAGCGTAATGGTAAGATCCCTGACTCATGGTAGGGTTAACAACCAAGGTAAGGCCTAGCATAGGTCGTGATGGTAAAAGATGAATTGGGTAAAGAATTGAAGAGGGTTGCTCAGTGAAGAGTCCCTGATATGGGTATGAGACTCCTACTAGTGAGTAGTATTGGCCAGTAAGAAAGGCCTAAGTATCTCTGTGTGCTTATATGAAGAACACATGGTTGGGAGAAGTTTGTGACCCCAGCATGGTTAAGCTCGAGGTGAGAATGTAATGATGCGTGCATCGCCAAGCTCGAGGTGAACTCGAGTAGCGCATGTATGATTGAAATATGAAATTTCTTGGCATGGTGTTGAGTATGTCGATTATGCATAATCGTATCGATAAATGAGGGTCGACTGGTCAAGGTAGAAGACCATGTATGAAATGGTCGAAGTTGGTTGGGTAGGCCAAATGGTTGAGTCCCATGTAGTGCTAGCATGGTTAGTTGATTGGTAATGAGAGGTTGCCATGAAGATCGACTCAAACTATGCATGCTTGTGATTAATGGCGGTATGCTATGGTGGCATAGGTGTCAGAGTGTCTTGTTGGCACTAGAAGTGACATTGTGGCGTAGGATTAGTGCTAAAACGTTGCTGGTTGGACCAATGTAAAATCGTGGCCATGTGTGTTTGGCAATGGGAAAAGTTGTCGTGTGTGATCGGCATAAAATCGTAGTAGACTGATCAGTGATGCAATGTTAGCGCGGGTTGGTTTCGCTTGAGGGAGAGAATGGGAAGTGAACTGCAAAGCGATGCTTCGAGGCAAAGAAAATCCATTCAGAGGTGGATATCGTTCAGTAAGCATAACCAGCGACCAGTGGTGCGATTCGGCGGGAGGCTAAAGTGGTGTTCGGTTGTTGAATGTCCTCGAGAGATGGAGGATCAAAAGCTTAAAGCAAAGCCTTGAGGTAGGGTAACCCGAGGTAAATGTGAGAAATGGATAGGCTATGAGATTCTCAAGCATGAGAATTTGGCATGTAGCTCGAGAATGTGATTGTCTTGGGCATGAGAGAATGGTAAAGTGAATTTCGAGGACGAAATTCTTTAAGGGGGGTGGAATGTAATACCTGGTATTGAAAAATAAATAAATTTTGATTATTTTGATAGGACCTTGGGTGGTCCGGGAAGTCTAAGGGTTAATTTCGAGAAATTAATTAATAAAATTATCGAATTGGCAGCAGGGAGTACCCCAGGACTTGGATGTCCAGGGAAGAGGGCAAGTGAATGGTGAGCATCTCGAGGTGAGGATAATGACGCTGGAAGCATTCCGATCGGGAATAATTTTTGGAATAAATTCTGTATAAGCCTGAGTGGGTGCCAATACCGAATGGTCGTAGGGGACCTCCGGGAAGCTGAAGGGACCCTAGGGGTGGTCTGGTTTGGTGAGTAAGGCAATCTTGAAGCGTTTTTGGGTCAAATAAAGGTCCCGTGCAGGCGTAAGGACGAAATCGGCTTTATCGAGTAAAGTCGATTATTAATTTTTGAAGAAATCAAGTTTTGGTGTTGTTTAAGGATAATTAAATTAAAACTTGGAGGGTCCAAGTGTAATTATAAAATCCTCAAGTGCAAGTATTAATTCCCCAAGTGCAATTATTAATTCCTCAAGTGGAATTATGAGTTATATAGGGGTTTAATATGTATATATATATAAATATGTATATATTCGTGTATGAGCAAGGAAGCTTCCTATTTGAGTTTTGAATTCAGAGTGAGAGCTCGGGAGGGCGGAGCCGAGAGCAGGGGAGGAGATTGCGAGAGATCGAGAGAGAGCTCGCGAGAGAGAGAGAGAGAGAGAGATTTATGACCGAACTCAACCATGGAAGTAGCAGCCTCAAGCTGCTGTTGCAGTGGCTAAGGGAAGCGAGGCAGTTGAAGGTGGTGGTAGCAGCGGAGCTGGAAGCAGTGGACTACCGTGGCTGAGGCGGAGGCACGCGATGGTGCACCAGGAGCTTCGAAAGCTGGCAATGGCGGCCGCGCGCAGCGGCAGCTCTGTGCGTTTGGGCCGGTGATGGCTGGAGGCTCGGGAGGTCGCGGTGGTGGCTGCGGTGGAGGCCGTCGTACGCGACTGAGCTGGGATGTTTGATGGAGTCATGAGTAGCGGCTGGCGGCGCGCACGAGAGATGGCGAAGAAGACGGTGAACAGGAAGAAGAAGGAGCAGGTGCACGGGAAGGAAAGGAAGGAGAAGGAAAAAAAAGAAAAAAAAAAGAAAAGAAAAGAAAATAAAGGGAAATGGAGAAAATAGCTAGAAAATTTTAGAAAAATTGGGGGAAGTTCTGGAAATTAATTCAGGGCTCGAGGACTATGTCGGAGGCTTAAAATGGGAATCTGATCGCATTATGGCAGTCCAATGGGCAATGCTAGTATGAGTGATTAACTGATTTTCTCTTCTAGATTGACTGAGGTAAGTTAATTAATTCTCTTCAAAATATTTCCTTTATGTGAGATATTAAATTGTGTAGTGTACTTGGATTGAACCTTGGGGTGGGGTCGTTTGGAAAATTGTTGATGGTTAGTTTATGCTGTGATTGGTGTTGTTTGGAGATAGTGTTAATGAATGATTTTGCAGTGTAAGCAAAGGCATTGGTTAATGTTTGATATTGTGGGGTTTTGCGTGATTGATATCTAGGTTCGACCGGGGAGTCGGTGATCCTAGAAGAGCTCGGAGTTCGGGCTGGCGTTCTCACCGAGGCAGAAGAGGCTTCTAGCCAGGTAAGGGATGGCCCTATGTGGAGGTGGCCTTGCAAGTTAGTAAATATGTTTGATAATGTTTTTATGTAGCATTTGCATTGTGGGGGCTGATAGGTTGATGCCTCAAACCTTGGTGGGTTGTGAGGATGAATGGGCCTAGCCTCATTTGCATGCATTTGGCATACATAAACATGGTTATATTCATGATTACATGCATTGCACCCTTATTGAGTCTTTATGACTCATGAGGTTTTACCTCATATTGTAGATGATGCAAGACCAAATGCAAGCAGGGATGGTGCCGGGAGACTGTTGTGGCAACTAACATCGTTGCCCGGGATGTGTATTGTAACACCCCCTCTCCTAGAACTGCCTGAGAAGAGGTACTACGGGAAAAATAAAATAAACTAACTGACAAACTGAAATCTGATACCAACTGAACATCTCAATTAACTGAAATAAAATTTTGAGTCAACATCAATTGAAAACCATAAACTACATCTAAGGGGGAAAATCTCTAAACTGGAATATAAAATAAATCTAAACTGATAAAAACACCAACTAATAAACTCCCAGACATCTTTGGTCTTGAGCTGCTCCACGTACACACACTACTGGACATTACTACTAGGCCCCACATCTGGTACTCCCCCACTAGGAGCTGGAATGGTGAAGAGTACAAGGTGAGGTACAAAGCTCAGCAAGTAATAAACTGAAGAGAATAACTGAAGCTGAATCGAAGAATATCGATACTGATAAAAATATTTACTGAACTTGTACTGAGAGATATAATAATCACTGGATGGCATTTATAAGGTGTAATGCACATAAACTGTAACTAAATGCAGGTATGCAGCTTTGGCACGTAGGCCCACATAACTGTAATACATACCTGACTGATCTGAGTCCTACAAACATAAAAACTGTAAGCACATACTGTGGACAATATGCCCCTAGCCCCTTAGTCGACAACAGGCGAATGACTCATAACTGAGATATAACTAAACTGATACTAGTGGGATCCCCGCGGACAAGCTGCCTGACTCGCATAATGCAATGCTCATATAAATGCTAGCACACGATATGTAGTGCTCCATATAAAGTCATGCTCAATGCTAATACAAATGTGTATGCACATAATTTCACAAAATAATGCTGATCATGTCATAATTAACTACTAAACATGGTATATGATTTTTTTACTAGCCATATTGAGATACAAATATTCTGAAATGGCATATTGGATTTTTATCATATCTTGGCATAAAAATTCAATATTTGAATTATTGGATATTTATATTAAATTTAAGACTTGCATTAAGAATTTATTGGAAACCATTCGGATGCCATATGATACTATTTGGATGATTGAGGAAGTATAAGGAAGCAATTCGAATGAAACAGCAGCCCATTCGAATGAAAAAAATGGACTACAGCAAGCTCATTCGAATGGCAGAAACTCATTCGAATGACAGAGGCTCATTTGAATGAAAGAGGCTCATTCGAATGATAGATGATATATAACAAAGGCTATTCGGATCTAATCAAGGACTCATTCGAATAACTCACAAATTCATTCGAATGAATTTTGACAACTTCCAACTTTTGAACTGGCAAAAAGCGACTCATTCGAATGCAACAGTACCCTCATTCGAATGAATTTATGGGGTACTCACGGGTCATTCGAATGACAGAGAGACTCATTCGAATGCTAGACTATACAAAGCAACAACTTATTCAAATTTTCAAGGGCTCATTCGAATGACAAGAAAACTCATTCGAATGACAGTCTCAAAACCTCAAAAATACATACGAATGATACGATAACACATGACTCATTCGAATGACAAAGGACTCATTCGAATGACTGATACATTATAAGGGAAAAACTTACGATAACACTGAAAACTCATTCGAATACCACTGAACTCATTCGAATGACAAGGAGGCTCATTCGAATGACTGAAAACTTATACAAAACAAAGCTTAAGATAACAGAGACCATCTCTCGAATCAAAACTTAGCATCACTACATCATTCCAAAAGAAATCTTGGGAGAACAATCCCAATTGATATAAAATAATATCAAGATGCATTAAATCAATCGCTTATGAAAGAAAACGCTGTAAAGGATTATGCATAGCTTAACATAACTCATTGGGTAATAATATATCGCATGAGAATATATATATATATATACTTGAACATACCATCTGATTAAACTGGGAACCCAAAACAAAGAGTCTTGGTATTCTAAGATCATTGCTAATATGATTTGAAGATCATATTTAAAAGATTCGCTATAAAGAATCCCACATAACTTCCTCATGCACTCACTGCTCTACGCATATATATATATACACTGGAATTGATATAAATCTGAGAACTCAAAGAAGCGCTGGAATAAACTGAGAACGAACTAACTTGAATCTGTAATGAGAGGGATTACAGATAGGATACTTGCCTTAGACTCTCTAATTGAACCCTTGAATGATCTCCCGAGAGCCTTCTATGCAAATCCTTGAACTCACTGACTGCTTCTTGACTCTTTGTTCTTGCGGCGTGAAGAACATATGGCTATGGTCAAATATATATATATAAACAGCCCTAAGTCCATCTCACATTCCCATTATAATTTGGAGACTTCTAAGCCCAAGCCTTCTCGCACCTGGACTCCTAATCTCATAATAACTCTTATTAACTAATTAAATAAATAACAACTTCTTAAATGACCCTCAAGTCCTTGCATTTAATTTCAGCACTAAATAAAGAATTAAATGCTGATCTCTCAATAAAAAAGAAAATATTCTAAATTGCCACATTACAAATTAAATGGCAAATTCTCTTAATTAATTACTTCAATAATTAATTAACTAATTTTGAATAAATACTAGGCCCTCTAACAGGTCGTTACATGTATTCCCCTGTATTTTCTTATATGTATTCTTGTGTTTGAATGTAAGCGTTATTGGGCACTAGAGATATCTAGTTGTTGTAATTATAATAGTGTGATAGATGATTGTGAGTCTGCGTGATGTATATGTGGCTTTAGTGTTGAAGCCAAGTTCGGACCGAGTAAAGATCAATGAGGTATGTCCTCATAAATCCCCAATACTCAGCGAAGTGTTTGTTATGTTAGCTTTGTGCCTGGGTCACCTTTGGCTTGCTAGGAGGTGAGCTAGAGAAAGGTGAAGTTCACTTGGGTTTCGAGTTCCGGTCCTCTGTGTTTTCTTGTTTGAGTTGGTATTGATTCCTGAATGGAGCGAAGGGAAGGACGGAGTTTAGTTCCCACCTAGGACGTTTCCTATTGAAATATAGTCCAACCCTTCAGTTGTGATTCATTGGGTGAGTAATCCGGTCGATTATTTACCAGTGGCGCCCATAAGTGGGAGTGGGTCGTTACCGCAAATCTCGGCCCTTAAAGCTATTCACAAAAGCTTGGCCACACACGTGCACCCATATGAATATATATAACATATTATATAATACACTATCATATAGGGAAAAATAAACATTAAACCCCCAAATTTCATCCTTATTTCGCTTGGATAATTTTCTAATTGCAATTACATCCTCAAGCATCAAATTATTCGCATTATGTTACTTAAAATGCAAAATTAATAACTCCAAGCTTACTCGATAAGGACGATTTCGTCCCTGCGCCCTCATAGGACCTTTGTTTCATCCTGAAACCACCTTAGAGTTGATTCTTACATAAAATCAAAGCCCCATCAGGATTCCCTTAATTTCCCAGAGGTTCCTTACTATTGTTTAATTTTCTACAGTGAATCACAACTGTGCCGAAAATAGTCTCGATTCCAATTTCTTTTAACACCATAAATTCTATCTTGGAATGTTCGTTAATACCATATCATTTTCCTTAGACATTTATACTCCAGGGCATTCTCTACAGTCGATTCGACTGTTTAAAATGCTTAAACTATCTTTTAGATCCTTAAATTTGACTCTTCTAACATCACGAAATATGAGATATTTTGATCTATTATTTATTTTGATTTGGGATATTACACTTATCATGGAATTTCTCATGGAGGGTGTTTATCTCAATTGTTTCACAGTCCTTTTAGAATTAGAATTCTTTACGGACAACCAACTATTCTCTTGGAATATTCGAATTAAGGAACGCCCTGGGAAGGTCTGTTGACATCAAGGAAGGTTCTCGAGGGTTGAAGGATTTTTGTGATCAGGTTTGGCAAGGCATAATCAAGTGGGCACTCAGTTATGCTAAGTTTCCCTTTGGGAGCCCTCTTGGTCTTGGTTCCTTGGGAGCCCGAGTAGGTACTCAGCTCATTGGGAGACCGAGTGGGCACTCCATCATGCCTAGTTTCCCTTCTTATCTTGGTTTCTCTTCCCTTACTTTCTTCCTTAGTTTTCCTTTAGCTTTCTCTCTCTCTCTCTCTTGATTTGCATTGTTTTTTGCTTACAAATGGACCATCTTCATGGCTCTTGATCTTTCATGACCGAGTGGTGGCCCCTCGGTTGTTGCCTTGTTCAATTATGCACTTGCTCAATAAGTTGTGCGCTTCATACTTCATTTCAAAGGATCGATGGGAAATCTTCAGTTAGGTTATGCTTGTTATTTGTAGGGCATATCAAAACCTTCAAATCGTAATAACCTTTCTCGATTAATAATATTCAATAATAGAGTAATGTTTAAAAGTTAGTTAAAACTGGCATTCCCAAACATAGTTACTCAATTAAGATGGATTTTTACTTAATTAAAAGGTATGTTAATCGATTGACGAGTACTATTACTCGATTAACAACTTGTTTTTAGTTTTATTTTAATAGATTATATTTGAAGCATATGTTTTGTAGAAAGTATCAAAATCAAGGATTCAACAAGCACAATCCACTAGGAAGTATATAATACAATAAAGATAATGAGAGCAACCACTCTCAAAAGCACACCACTCTCTAAGATATCAAGCTAATACAAGGCTTTGAAGAAAGATTTACAGTGAAGAAAAATAACCTTCACTAAAAATGAGAGTGAAAGATGAAGCACAAGAAAACTTGAGAATGTATAATATGAAACTTGAAAGCCTAATTGTCAATCTCTCTTCTCAAGCTTCAAATCTTCTTCTATATATAGGTTTTGTCATCCCTTCTTGAAGATATAGTCATTAAAGATAAAAAGATTTAAAATCCAACATGCAGAGATCAAGTACAGTTAGCCATTGGAATTTTTGCGACACAATTGGTCGACTGATTTGAGTAAAAGGTCAACTATTTTTCAAAACTTTAACTGGGTCAGTCGATAGTTTATAAAAACCAATTGACAGTTCCTAAAACCTTTGATCGGAAATGATGCAGTAATAGTTGACAGCAAGCGATTGGGAGCATGTACAAAAGATGCTCAACAATATTTAAGAACTAATCAATGGTTTTAACTATGAAAAACTTTGTTAAAGAGATAATACAATAATTAGTTGACAAGGTCAACCAATCAACAATTTTGACATTTGACTTCAAAATGAGTGTTTCAAGCCTATTTATTTAAAATTTTGTGAAACCAATATTCATCATCAAAACATCACCAAAATTAATACAACATTCCTAATTACCTTCCTTATCGTCTCTACACAAGACCTTGGCGGTGTGCTAGTCCTAATTGATTCCATAATACTACTAGAACTACTATTACCTAGACTATATCCCTCAGAGCCCATGGTATTTCCAAGTGTTTGATTTTGAGAATAACTAGGAGAAGACATACCTATCAAGAGGGTCAGATGATGCCAAGAGAAATATCAAATATGAATGACTGAACATGGTGGAAAGAAAGGAACAAACCAAACGTTGTTTCTATTTGACCAAAGATTTGTAGAGAAAAAAATGAATTCAAGAAAAAAGAGCAAATGTTTATTATTTGAGGAGGAATACTAATCGGAGACAGTTGTACTAGATGAAGATGCCATATACTTTGGATATGCTGTCCCAAGGCTATATACACGTCCTTTCTTATTCCATCCTTCAACCACATCCATATAAATGTCGTTGTTAGAGGTATCTAACAACTGACCTCCATAACTCTTCTCTGTAGATGCTTATGATGAGTCTCTCTGCCCTTGTCTCCTATTAAGCTTATCCTAAAGTAAGAATTTTAGATTCAAGTAAATTATGTGAAATAAAATTGAATTTCACATTACAATGACAATATAAATATTAAATTTGATTAGAAAACTAGTACTTACAACAATATGTGTAACTTTTGAAGAGACCCAACCATCTTTGGTTTATGGTGTTTGAGCCATGTAAATATTTCAAAGCTTGTTGGTTCCCTATTTAACTCAATTCTCCACAAAAGAGAAGAGATGCACATTATTTCAATTGAGTTAAATATAAAGTTTTGTCATGAGATGTAACTAAACTTAATACAATAATTTACTTATTAATAATATATAAAAAAAACTTGTGAATCTTTTTTTGTGCCAAACCAAATATATGCTATCACCTATGTGGATTGAAGAACCTTCTTCGAAGTATCCATTTTGGATATTCTTTTAACTTTCTGCAACTACTTCAATTCTTGCCATTTTTCCTTTAGGGTCCTCTGAATATCAAGAAAAATCCATTCTCCTTTGTCATCTCCATCCCTCACTTTTTTCAATCACATTCTTGAACGCTCTGGAGCCTGTTGAAGTGTTTCCTCACTTGATGCTCGTCCTATGGCTGTCACTTGTATTTTTTTTACATGCATGTACGAATATTTTAAACAATTTTGAAGAGTTAACGTTTTATATGAAAAATATTATTACTCAATTACTACTATACTTTTACCTTAAACTCTTTAGATCACATATCTTTCACCCTGGCATCCACCTTACTCCATGATCTCCATATGCCCTCAAACTTGGATTTCAATATGTTGGAGATATAGCCCAATGATCCCTTAGTTGGCTCAAAACTGCAATTATATAAATAAAAAAATACCATCAGGACTTATATATATATATATAATAATTAAAAGCTAGATGGTTTGAGTTATAAATACTTACTCTAATATAAGGACAGCCTGTATCTATATACGCTAATCGTCAGAATCCATAGCTCCAAATGGAGGTTGGGGAGATAGTTGTGTGGAGATTAGGTGAGAGTAAAAAAAGACTGTGCGATAGGAGTACTGGGGAATGGGGAGAGTAAGGAAGTCTCGAGGACTATATCCATGCATGGGATGAGTTGATCTCAGCCTGTATGCCAACCCCTCCCCCTGACCTCTACCTTGATCTGTCATCTATATTAAATAAAAGAATACATATATTACATTAAGTGTCAACACATTTTGATAAACTATGAAAAATAGACGGTTAAAATTACAAAGAAATAAAGTACAAATTTTGATAAGCTTATATTTATATCATTTTTTATATCCCTATTTACTGAATTTTGATTAATTTCTGATCTATTTTACTCTAATTTGGTTATATTTCACTTTGTAGGTGAAAGAATAATTTTGAAAAAAATAAATTAAAAGCGTGTTGTTGTATTTATTTCCCGGAAAGCTAGGAAATAAATAAAATCAAGTGAGTCCTAAAATAATAAAATAAAAAAGAATTTGGGATAGACAAAAGCTGGCCCATGAAAAAGAAAATTTAATCTAATGCTATAAATTAATTGGATGAAGGAGAAGAAGGGATTCTCGTGTGGTGGAAAAACAAGAGGAATACAGGAGAATAGGGGCGGCGGAAGAAGACAAACAGAACGGCAGTGAAGCAAAAGAGAAATTGATGAAAGCTCGTGCGGCGCAGGGTTTTATTGGAGCCCACGTGCAAAGCAAGGCAGTGCGGTGAAGCAGGCAGGTGCAGAACCAGCGAGAACCTTGCGGTAGTCGAGCGGCAGGCGTGGCCCACGCAGCGCAAGGCGCAGGAGGCAAAGCTGAAGCGCGGATCAGATCTGGTCTCAGATCTGACGCAGGGGAGAATTTTCATTTAATTTAATTTAATTTCTTTATGCTCTTACTGTTGATTTGAGCATTGATTAATTTTTTCATGAGCTAATTTTCTTAAACTAAGACCATGTTATGGTCAAAACTATGATGGGTAATTTTTATAATTTTATGTGATTTGAATGATTTAGGTTATGTAGTATTGATTATAATGCTTGTGAATGTTTGGCCACAATTTACATGAATAGATGCATGAGATCGAAACGATATAGGCTGGGAATGCATTATTTGTATCATAGACCACAAAGTGAAATCAATTGGAAATAGAATTCAATTTTTTTGTATAACTTTGAGCGATAAAGTGATCCACAAGTCTCATTGTAAGCTAGAAATTTCCCAAATCATGATGTATTTTCATTTAATTAAACTTTCATAAAAATATAAAGAGTTATTAAATGAAAATAGAGTCATTATAACTTAGAGATAGGATAATGAATGTATTAGGAGATTTCGCCATAGTATACTCAATTCACCAATTCATTTGGATAAAATCTATTAGTTGCACTCATTTTATTTTGTTATTTTAATTAATTAATTTAATCAAATTCCCAAGATTTAATAGCTTTAACTTAAGATAGGTAATTCTATAATCCAAGTAGTTAAATAGATTAGTACTCGAGGGATTGATACTTGGACTCGTGCCCATTATATTACTCAATATGAAATAGTATACTTGCTAGGTTTTGAGCAATCAAGTTTTTGGCGCCATTGCTAGGGACTAATTATTTGTTTAATATTGGAATTCTATTGTCTATTTTTAGATTGAATTGTTTCTTTAAGTAGTTTTAATTTTTGTTTTTGTTTTTTTGCAAGGTGTTGTTGTCAAAATACAAAAATGAATTTTTACTGTGAGAAAGATGCTCTTGATGTTCGTGTTGGTCCCTTAGAGTATGGCCATTCAAGAGGGAGGTTAATTAAGTGATTAATTTTTTTTTAATTTTAATAAATATACTTAATTAATGATTTTATTGAAAAATATATATTTGATAAATATAATAAATTATGTTTGAGATTAATAATAAATGTAAGTCACAAGATATAGGAAAAATAAATAAAATGAGATACAAGATAATTTATAATGGTTTAGTGTCTTTACACACATTTAGTCCACTCTCTCAAGGTCTAATCATCCTTGGGATTCCACTAAACTAATTTCACCAAGATTTTCACATTGGCTTATCTTGGAAATTAGATGCATACCTAGATTACAACGGGTTCTAGACAACTATTACACCAAGGTTTCCACCCTAACTTAGCTTGAAAACTAGATTCACCTAGATTTTAACTGTTCTAGGAAACCTGTACAATCCACAATGGTAATTTAAATGTTACAAATAATTTGTCTACACTTGGACACAAATAAGCAATTAAGAACAAATTATACGAGATAATAGTATTTAAATAAATAAATAAATTTGTAATCTCAAATGGAGAAGTTTGGATTTGTTGTAGAAGACTTGAAGAACTTTTCTTCTCTTACCTTGTGGCTCTTCGGTGGATGTGCAATAATGTTTCGAAAGCCTCGAATTACTTGGATGCTTTGATTGAGAGCGTTGAGAGCTTTCGAGTATTTTGGATATACAATGGAAGCACTTGAATGTCTCAAAAATGAGTTTGAAAGGTATTTATAAGCATTTTGGACACTTTTTCAATGGTAAAAAATTTGACCGTTATAGACAGAAAAGCTTAATATAACTTAAATTTAATATGTACACTCATATAACTAAAGAGCCTTGTAGATGAGCTGACAAATGAAGCCTTGGGCTAGTTGGAGGTTAAGGGTTTGAATCAAGGGGCATGTGATTGGTTTGTTAAATTCTTTTTGTGATACATATGTTATAAAAATATTTTATAAATTAATCAAAAATAATTCGATACTATAATTTATATATTGAAATATTTTTTATTAATCATCAAAACTTAATTAATATAAGCAAGTTGGCTTAACATTCTCCCATTTTTTGATGATGACAAAAACATGATTTATGAAATTATTAATTTGATAAAATATTTTTTAAACTTCCCCTTAATTTTAGATTATAAGTTTTCCCTTTCAAAAATACTAATAGCATAAAAGTGTTTTGGATATAGTTTAATAGATAAAATAATTTTTAGGAGTTTTAAGGATTAAACTTCATTGTCAAATCTGATTGCCTTGATTGCACATGCTCGCCATGAATGCCTAGACTGATTTCTTATCTCCCAGATATACAATTTTCTCACATACAAAATCTCTCAATCATAAAAATTTATTATACATTTTTCTCCCCCATACAAAAATAAAACTACAACACACTCTCATACATACAATCTTTCATCTCATAACATCTCATTCTTCTCTCCCTTTTTGTTATAATCAAAAGACATTATTAGTGAAGAGAATAAAAATTTAAACAATATAGTCCGTGAAAGAAATTTACCAAGTATAATCCACATAAACAATATGATGGTTGATGAACAAAGAGTACTAAAAATATAGATGTAATGTTAAGTACTAAAAACAGTACGTCATACCCATCATGAAAAATATTTTGAAATTAAGATGCAGTAAAAAAATAGTATTTTTCATAAAAATATTTTCGCATATAGCACATATTTATATTTCATATATATGATAGCACATTTAGACATACAATGCGCACACACACAAAACATTTTCTCTTCTATTTAAAACGGATTTATTATCCCTAACTTTCTTCAAATGAAATCAAATCTTTCTTGTGGCAAAGGTTTTGTGAAAATATTAGCTAATTGTAATTTTGTTGGGACAAACTCAAGAGATATTTCTTGATTTTGGACATGGTCCATAAGAAAATGATGTCTAACCTCTATATGTTTTGTTCTTGAATGCAACACTGGATCTTAGAGAGGTTAATAGCACTGGTATTATCACATCTAATGGGGGTTTCCTTAAAATTTATTCTGAAGTTTTTTAGTTCTTGGCAAATGCAAAGAACTTGAGCACAACAACTACCGGAAGCTATATATTCAGCTTCAACAGTAGATAATGCTACCGAATTTTTTTTCTTTGAGAACCATGAAACCAACTTGTTTCCTAACAATTGACAAGTTCCAAAAGTGCTCTTACAGTCTACCTTACAATTAACAAAGTCCGCATCAGAATATCCAATCAATTCAAAATTATCCCCATTTGGATACCATAATCCTATGTCTTGAGTTCCAATTAGTATTTGAAAATTCTTTTAACTGCCAATACATTAGATTCTTTGGGATTTGATTGAAATCTTACACATAGGAATTGTAACACCCCACTTTCCTAGGGCGTTAGATAATGTAAGATTTCGGGGATATATATTTTTTTTCCAACAGAAACTTAACACATAGATCGTTCCTTAACAATCCCGTTACACCTTCTCTGTATATCAACTCATAATCATTAATAAACTAAGACAGGTAAAACATCTCAATTGCGGAAGCTAGATCGAAACCTCAAATGATATATAACCAAAACCATCTCATTCATAATTTTAAAGTTGAACCATCATTTACATGGTGTCATCAAAATGTATAAAATAATTTAAAAGCGACATACTATAAACCATCTACTAATCACCGTCACTCCTCAACAATCCTTTTTCCTTTTGCATCACTGCTTTTACTTGGAACGTTTGAATATTCTAGGGACATAGTCCAAATTAGATGATGAATCATTTAAATGAGAGTTTAAAACACGTTTTCATGAATGTATGCAAGACATGAAGTAAACCGACACGCCCTAGCCTAAGAGAATCCCTCACAGCGCTTAACCCAACCACTGGGAAAGAGCAATCTCTCTAAAGGCAACATCATCACACCGACACATTGACACCACATAGTCCTAGCTCAAGAGAGGCAAAATCAACGCATCTCCCTGACACCTCGGGAACAATCGTCACCACTACTAGCCCAAGAGGGTCAACATGAACGCAGGAACTTGGCTCACCACAATCACGTCAGGGATTACATTCCCACTCAAAAGCATTCCAGAAACATTACCCATTCCCAACTCATATCTCACATGGACAACCAGTCGTCCTAGTGTAACTTCCTTGGCCATATGACCTCTGATAGAGCGCATATTTTCATATTATTTAGCCCTCATATTTAATCTTTTTGCACGTTAGTTGTGTCATTTTATTTATCTTGATTTTTTTTATTTCATTTTATAGGAATTGGGCTTCACACTATTTTATTTTATTTTTGGCAGAAGAGAAACAAGGAGATTGGAGACAATGTGCTGACAGATTTGACCTTCTGTGCTTCTTTCAAATTTTTTGCCAAGTTATAATCCCAGAACGTGAATGATGTCTTCAGAGATATTTCAGAGGATTTCTTGGGCTTTCTAGAATGATATGGTTTGTCCAAATCCGAGTTTGTTTGGGACTCCAAACATCGCTTCAAAGTCGGGACCAGATAGTTGGGTTAAATTAGGAAAGCTGCACAGACATTGATTCTTTAAAAGGCCATAACTTGGGCGTCCGATATCCAAATCAAGTGATTAAAACTCCCAAATTCATCTAATCTTCCTGATCTACAATTTTTATGAAGGGGCCGAAGCCCAGAACGCACGTTATCCTATTCAAAATCAGCTGTGGAGTTTCAGTAACCTAGGGTTTCCTCCCTAAGCTCTATTTAAGCACATTAAGAGGCCATTAGGGCTGGACAATTCTTTTCTCACGTGAACAGTAGCCGATTTTCCTTTTTCTCCATTGTTCTTGTCAAGATGGAAGGCTAAGGATTTTGTAACCGGTTGCATGCCATACTCCTTACCTGGTTTGAATCTTTGGATGTTTTTGTATATCTGTTTTCATCTTTAACCTTATGGTTTTGTTTCTTTGCTTCTTCTCAAGTGTGTATGTATTTTATGCAATCGTATGAATGCATGCATGATGCTTGGGCAGATTTGATTAATAGGCTTGATTGGGGTATTGGTTGCAAGAAATAAAATAAACTTAGTGGGCGATTGTTCATGTCGGTTTCAGATCCGTGTGCTAAAAGAAATTGAAATTTGTATATTGATCAAGAAGATCTTCTGTGATTTTTATATTAGTTTCGATTTAGTCTTCGGCGATTGTCAAGCATTTTTGTTTGATCTAGGGATTAAAGATAAATAGGTTCTTTATATGGTGGATGATGATACCCGGGTAGGGACGAAAGGTTGCAATCGGTTGCATCTTGGTTTACTGTCTTCGTGTTTATTTTGTTTTCTGTTTTTTTCACCAACCCCCCCTCCCGTTTAGTCTTGTTTTGACAAATCCGTTTGAGGTTCGTTGGGAGACGACTTTGGGTTGCACCCTTACTGCAAATCCGAATCATTATTCATCTAATCTATCGGTGTTCGACAGCCCGACCAACCTGACACAAAACCCTAGGAAGCTATCTTAACATGCACACCAACACAAGATACCCTTATACGTTATTCCGACAACACCCTTGGAGAATTACAGCTACACTATCCAGACAACATCCCAGGCTAACATCTCATATGGACAACACAAACACATGACAATGCCATATACCACAACTTGATGCATCATATAAAACAACATTTTATGAACATCATTTTTATCGAACAAATTTCAATACATAAGTATAAAACGTTTTGGGACGAACCTCCCACATGAAACCAACCGTCACCTATTACCATTCGCATGCAACAAAACCATTTTGCATGAAATCATAACACATTTAGATAGAACAAATACTAAGTTTTTAGGGTAGGAACACTCACCTCGAACATATTCAGAATGTCTCGATTCTCATGCATAACCTCAATTTGCGTACCAAACCTCAAACATCCGCACTTATTCTCAACCTCAAGCCACAACACTCCGTAAACACCATATTTATTTAAAGGAACATCAAAATCTATTTTTCCTTAATTTTCCATAATTTCTTCTATTTTTCTCCTAGTTTTCACCTCGATAATTCCAAAATAATGATCTCATCAAGTATTTTCCCAAAATTTTCAACACAATAAATCCTAAAATAATTTTAAAAAATATTAAAATTAATTTTGGAAAATACCATTGGCCCACGCGCCCTCACGTACCAAGCGGGTGTCTACAAGTGAAGGGTGGCGCATGTAACTCATATGCCGATTGTCTTCCTCGTTTCAAGATGCCAGCAACTACTCCGATGCCTGATCTGATCACATCCCTTTGAAGCTCTCCCTCAGTCGATCCTGATGGCACCCTTGGTTGCCCAAAACCTCACCAAAAAAGGCCTCAAATGACCAGTTGTAGGTTCAGCCCCAACATCCACCTCACATTTTTTGGCCAAGCTCGAAACAGCTTCAAACTCATCCAAAAATTGCACCAAAATCTCCAGAAATTATCCTTGATACCTCAAGAACAAAAGCCCTCTATCCCTTCCCTTCAAATAACTCTCAAACATGAGTAATTTGTGTGCTAATTCTCGGACAAAACCTTTGTTATTTATAGGCAAAATCTAACCATTCTTCAACCAATCAGAGGCCAAGGCTTGGCCCCCAAGCTTCCCCACGCCGTATACGACTCCCCCAAGCCACCCTCGGCCGTCCCATCGCCGCTGACTTTGCAGGTTTCACACCTGCTCTTGATTTATTACACTTCAACCTCCCAACTAATTTCCAATCTCAGTTTACCGCTTTCCTTGAAGACCCTGATTTTTCCAATAACACCACTACGGCTCATAAGTTTTATACTCTTCATTTCATCCTTGAAATTTTTGAAAAACTATATTTTTGACCTCCATCGGGCAAAATTGACAAATTACACTTAAGCCTGATTGATCGATTTAACCCTAAGTCCCTTCGTTTCAACCCGAAATTGCTTAAGGGTTATTCTATATATAAAATCTAAGTCCTCAAAACACTCCATTGACTTTTTGAAAGTCTCCTACGTTGATTCAATTTTTTAGCCCGATCCACAGTAGTATCGAAAATTATTCCCGATCCAATTTCTTTTGACATCTAAAATCATGCCTCGAATCACTCGTTGATACTATATCATTTTTCTTAAACATCTAGGGTATGGGTCACTCCCTATGGTCGATTCGGTCACTCAAAACTGTGATAGTGTACCCTATAGCCCCACTATTCTAAAAATTCCACTTATACCCTTCATAAAATTCCATTTATAACCTCAAGAATTTTCTGGGTATTACAAGCATACACTAAACATGATATCGGGCATACTTGTCGTTAGATAAAGTAATGACCCTATCCCTTGATCATCCTTATCTAAATTTGTGGATGTACTCATAGATGTGCCTATTGCTTTAACATTTTCCATCCCAAATTTCTTTAACATTTCTTTTATATATTTTGCTTGATAGATGATTGATGCTCAAAAATGCTAAAAAATTG
This sequence comes from Diospyros lotus, assembly GCF_014633365.1. NCBI lineage: Eukaryota > Viridiplantae > Streptophyta > Magnoliopsida > Ericales > Ebenaceae > Diospyros > Diospyros lotus. The sequence continues at coordinate 22,653,300 of NC_068342.1, forward strand.
TTGTATTTTTATTGCCTCTTAATCCATTTAATGAGCTAAAAATATCAAAGAATACTTGTTGTAGCCCAAAGGAAGAAAAAGAGATCAAGGGTTGAATTAATCCCTCAAAGGCATGATCAAAAGAGGAAAAGAAGAAGAAGCCAAGAAATGAAGATATTCGAATGAAAGAAGCAAGAAGGAAGGCATTCAGATGAACATATAGTATGAAAATGCTGAAGACATATTCGAATGAAGACTGAGTCATTCGAATGTAATTGAAGAAAATGGAAGAGCTATTTGAATGAAAGTACTATCGCATTCGGATGAAATCATGAAGGAAGCATTTGAAGGAATCATTCGAATGAAGGCTGAGCAATTCGAATGAGAAGCAGCAACTCATGAAGTCAAAGTAATTCGTATTAACCCAAGAGCATTCGGATGAAGATAAGGTCATTCGAATGTTGCCTACATTATTTGAATGTGTAGAAGAAGTCAAAGAGAAAAATTAGAAATTCATTCAAATGGATTCACTGTTGCATTCAAATGAAAGAAGAAATCGCCGTGAAAATGAACAGTAAAGCATGAAATTCATTCGAATGAGCTTTGACCTCATTCGAATGATGCAAGTGGCCAAGGGAAATCAAGCGCACATTCGAATGAAGACCCAAAAACTCTTTGACATGCGCAAATGAACACGGTGGCTCTAAAGTAAATATAACCAACTTTTTAAACAACTTTACACCAAGTGGTCCCCTTCTTCCATGCGCGATAAGCTTAAAGGAGCCAACATTCCTCGGAATCAGGGGATAGAGAGCACAAAATACTCAAAAAAACACAAAAAAAGATAGGATCATTGGAAAGTTACAAGTCTTTTCATTCTTTCTGTTTTTAGTCTCAATTCTTGTCTGCATTTTAAATACTTGCACTTGAGTTATTTTTCTTCATTCCTAGTTCTTAGTTTTGTTCCAGATACATTTCAAGTTCATTTTCAAACTATAGTTCATTTCAGTAATCAATATAACAGTAGTTTGTTTTGTTCTCATTATCTGTTATCGCTTACTTTCATTCTCGTCATTATTTGTTGAGATTAGTGTTAGTCGTGCACTTCTCATGAAGATGTGTGGCTAATCCAATCCTTGGGCCAAGGTAAGGATGGTGTCCAAAGCCACTGATAACCCAAAATAGCAAAGCTTCAAATATGAAAGTGACAAAAACAAAAATAGCTTGAGAAATGTTCCTAATGAAAACCTTAGGCTTGGATTGGTTCGTATGACTAACTTAGAATTTCCATGCCATGTATGGAAATTGCTTAACTTGGAAACGTTCTCATACCCAAGCCCGAATGAATATCTTGTTAAAACGTTATTTATACACTGATTTATGATAGCTGCTTAACACAAAGTCTCCATGCCATGTATGGAGGTTGCTTAAACAAAGAGTTATCATCATCTCAGTAGTATATTTAATGGTTAAACTCCAAGCTATTTAAACTTTTAGTTACACCAAAGAAAGCTATATGGGAAATCAGTTGGGTTTGGCACTAGATTTGTCTTGACCCAAGAATTCACCATATCTAGATAACAGTTGTATTCCATTCAGTTTAATCTCATCTTATTATCTTATTAATCAAGCGAACTGGTGTGGTTATCTCCTTCCATGAGTAATCTCCCTGTGAATCGACTCGGACTTTCCCGGTAAAAAAATAAATTTCTGCTACAATCATACTCGTGCACTGGTGAGTATAAACGCATCACCCTTTCTTTGAACATAAATAGCTATTAAATAATCTGAGTTAATTGATTAGTGATCAATTTTGTAAAAATTTTATTATAATTTCACCCTTATTTTGATTTTAAAATGGTTTAAATTGAATATTATTATGCATTTTGTAATTTTGTGCATGTTTAAAAATATTAATATAAAAATATATAAAATATAAAAAAAATTAAATATAATATATATAATAATATAATATATATATAATAATATAAATATGGAAAGCCCAGGCCCAAGCCCAACACATGGAGAGCCCAGGCCCAAGCCCAACACAAGGAAGGCCCAAGCCCAAGCCCAACACAAGAAAGGCCCAAGCCTAAGCCCAAAACAAGGAAGGCCCAAGCCCAACACAAGGAAGGCCCAAGCCCAAAAATATGAAAAGCCCAAGTCCCACAAATTGATGACATCATCGCTTACATCATGGGTTGGAGTGACATCATTGCTTACATCATGAGTTGGAATGACATCATCGCTTACATCATGTGTTAGATATTTTATTTATCTTTGTATTTTTAAATTAGTTATTTTATTTTTCTTTAGATATTTTGTATTATTAAATTATATAATTGAGTGGTCTCTATTGCATCTTTTACCCTATAAATAGAGCACTTAGGGTGCATTTGTAACCATTCAATTTTCCTATAATGAAAGTATAGTTATGTTCTTGAGATTTCTCTCTCAAAATTTTCACTTTAGTTTTAATATGATTTCGTTCTTAGAATTTCTCTCTTAAATCTTCAACATTTGTTTCCATATAGTTGTATTATGTTATTCATATTATCTTTTTATTATATACGGCCTATATGGTCGGTTGAATATTGTCTTTAAATATTGTCTTTTCATTATAAACCGCCTATATGGTCGGTTAAAAAAATAGTCTTTCAATTCTTGTCTTTTCATTATAAACCGCCTATATGGTCGGTTAAAAAAATAGTCTTTCAATTCTTGTCTTTTCATTATAAACCGCCTATATGGTCGGTTAAAAAATAGTCTTTCAATTCTTGTCTTTTCATTATAAACCGCCTATATGGTCGGTTAAAAAATAGTCTTTCAATTCTTGTCTTTTCATTATAAACCGCCTATATGGTCGGTTAAAAAATAGTCTTTCAATTCTTGTTTTTTCATTATATACCGCCTATATGGTCGGTTAAAAAATAGTCTTTTAAATACTGTCTTTTAATTCCCGTCATTTAAATTCCTGCCAATTTATTTTAAAAATGAAGATGAGTAGCTAAATCCGATCTTGGGTTAAGGCAAGGACAGTGTCCAACGCCAATGATTCCCAAAGAAAGCTGCGCTTCAATTGTGTAATATTAATCTGATTTAATTTGAGCAGTGTGCGTATAGTGTATCTTTGAGTTTGGATTGGAGCATAAGCCTAACTTAGAGTTTCCATGCCACGTATGGAGATTGCTAGACCTGGAAATGTTTTCATACCCAAGCCCAAATGATTAATCTGTACCTATAAATTCTATCTGTGGGATATAATTCAATTTATGATAATTGCTTGACTTAGAATTTCCATGCCATGTATGGAGATTGCTTAAACAAGAATTATCATTATCTTGAACTAAAATTACTCATAGATATGCAAAACTTAATTCAGATGAATATTATTGATCTTTTCTATTAAGTTGGGAATTAATTGGTTTTGACACTGAAATTGTCTTGACCCAAGCTACTTAAACTCATTGTTAATTTAGTTTTAATCATTTCCTTTAGATTATCTTAATCACCTCTTAAAATCAAATATTCAGTGATTTCTGTTTTCATCCAAAATAATCTCCCTGTGAACCGACTCGGACTCACCGAATTATAAATTTAAAATTGTACTACACGCACACTCGCACACTGGCGAGTATAATCGCCCTATACCTGCTTTAACAAAAGGATTAATGTTTGATAAATTTGGTTGTTGTTTTGATAAATAAATGTGCAGGGTAGCGTAGCAGTCAGTTTTTGGCGCCATTGCCGGGGAGATTAATTGGTAACTTAGTGTGTTATTTTTGTTGTTTTACTACTTTTAAAAAAAAACAAAAAAAAAAATATTTTAAAGATAAAGAAAAAAATCTATATACTTAAAAAAAAAAAAAACTTGTTAGGTAACTTTTAGTTACTAAACAGTGTATGAGACTTAGATCAGGTAGAGTACTAGAACAAGAAGTCCATTCACAATCTCTAATGTCTCAACAAAATGATAACATGTCTGCTCAAGGGGGTGATCATGTTGATCAAGATCCCTTGGGAGCTGAAATGCTTCGACCTCTCAGGGACTATTTGCACCCTCCGAGGCAAACTACTCCCTCTTGCATTGTACTTTCAGTTAACCATCATAGATTCAACTTTAAACCAGGTACCATTCAGATGTTACCTACTTTTCATGGTATGGATTCGGAAAATCCGTACACTCACATGAGAGAATTTGAAGAGGTCTGCGGCACTTGTGTCGATCAGAATGTCAATGAGGATACTGTGAGGCTAAAATTGTTCCCATTTTCATTAAAAGACAAAGCTAAAATGTGGTTAAACACATTAGAGTCGAGATCAATAGGAACATGGAGAGAAATGCAAACTAAATTTTTAAAGAAATATTTTCCGGCCAATAGGACAGCATCCCTTCAAAGACAAATGATGAACTTTGCTTGTAAACCCACCGAGTCATTTGCTCAAGCTTGGGATCGTTTCAAAGATCTACTTCTTACTTGCCCACATCATGCTTTTGAGCAGTGGCGGGTGGTTAGTTTTTTTCATGATGCCTTAACCCCTAACCTTAAGATGTTAGTGTCGACCATGTGCAATGGTGAATTTTATGAGAAGACACCTGAAGAAGCTTTTCACTTTTTCGACACTTTAGCTGAGAATACTAGGAATTGGGAGGTAAGTCCATTGTCTTTGGAAGACTCAAGAGAGCATGTCAGTCCACAACCTCGAGGAAAATTTCAAATAAGTGAAAGTGATAACATCAATGCCCGGTTAACAGCATTAACAAAGAAGATGGAAGAATTAGAGTTAAAAAAAACCAAGGCCGTCCATGAGGTGGAAGTCCTTTGCGTGGTTTGTGAGACGAATGGCCATATGACAGAAGATTGTCCTACCATTCCTGCTTTTAAAGAGGTCCTCTATGGCCAAGCATCTGGAGCACAACCACGTCAGACAGAGGGTAGGCCTTACCAGAATCAGAATCAGAGTGGGAACTACTTAGGGTACAATCCTAATTCCAATACATACCACCCCAACTCCCGTAATCACCCTAATTTTTCATGGAGAAATGATTCTGCCGCCCAACCCCATGCACCATTCCCCTCACAGCCACAGTCTTACCAACCAAACCAAGGGTCATCTGGTGCATATCAACCTCCTCATAAGAGATCTCTAGAGGACACCCTACAACAATTCATGCAAGGTTAAATAGGAACTAATACCCAAGTAGCCAAGTTTCAAGAACAAACAAATAGGGCTCTAGAAGACATGAGAAGTCAGCTAACTAAGTTGACTCAGACCTTGAGTGTTAAAGAACCAGGAAAGTTTCCCTCACAACCAAGTCCGAACCCCGTAGGTCAAGCCCATAGAGCCGAAGGGTCATCTAGTGAGAATCATGAACAAGTCCAGTCTGTCACTGTCCTTAGGAGTGGGAAAGTAATTGAGAAACCTAAGGACCCTAGGACAATGTGGCCTACCACTAGTAAAAAAGACCAAGGGCATGATGAAATGAATGATGAGGAAGTGAATGAAGGAAGTAAAGAGGGTAAAAAGAAAGCTGAGAAGGAAGAAAGAGAGCAAGAGAGAAAGCAAAAGGAAAAAGGGAAGAGTGTTGAAGAGAGATCCAAATTTGAACCTCGACCACCCTTTCCTCAAAAATTAACCCAATCAAAAAGAGATAAAACAAATGCAGACATATACGAAGTATTCAAACAAGTAAGGATAAACATTCCTTTATTGGATGCAATTAAGCAAACACCTTCGTATGCTAAGTTTTTGAAGGATCTCTGTACAGTCAAAAGAAAAATCAATGTGCGGGAAAAAGCATTCTTAACAGAACAAGTAAGTGCTATCCTTCAATTTAAGACCCCTCCAAAGTACAAGGACCCAGGATGTCCTACCATTGCTTGCATAATTGGAAGCCAAAAAGTCGACCAAGCACTTCTTGACCTAGGGGCTAGTGTCAATCTGTTGCCTTTCAGTGTCTATCAGCAACTAGGGTTAGGAGAACTCAAGCCCACTAGGGTCACTCTTCAATTGGCTGACCGATCAGTAAAAGTTCCTCGTGGGATTGTGGAGGATGTCTTAATCCAAGTGGACAAATTCTATTTCCCAGTGGACTTTATTGTCTTAGATACCCAGCCCCACCAGGGTCCTCAGTCACCTATTCCCGTTATCCGAGGGAGACCATTCCTTGCTACTTCGAATGCAATCATCAATTGTAGGAATGGGATCATGAAACTATCATTTGGGAATATGACGGTGGAGATGAATATTTTCAAGGTAACTAAGCAACCAAATGACGAAATGGAATTGGAGGAAGTAGATTTAATCCAGACCTTAAGTGAAGAATACTTTGAGGAGGCTCTTTATGAGCAGGTTATTTATAAATTAGAGAAGCAAACTTCGAAAGGGATAGAGCCTGACGTTGAGTCAGCCAGGGTGATCACACAACTGATGCTTGGCCTAGAGCCATTGAAATTACCTGGGAATGAAACCACACCATCTTTGGTTCGTCCACCCCAACTTGAGAGAAAACCATTGCCGAATCACCTTAAGTACGCATTCTTAGGTGAAAGGGAGTCTTTGCCAGTAGTGATTTCATCAAGCCTAGAATTGCATCAAGAGGAAGCATTACTAGATCTCCTCAGAATGCACAAAAAAGCTATAGGATGGTCTATCTCTGACCTACATGGCATTAGCCCCCTCACCTGCACCCATAGGATATTCTTAGAGGAAAATGCGAAACCTGTAAGGCAAATGCAAAGGCGTTTGAACCCGAACATGAAAGAAGTTGTCCGGGGAGAGGTTCTTAAACTGTTAGATGCAGGTATCATCTACCCCATCTCAGATTCCAAATGGGTCAGTCCGACTCAAGTTGTACCTAAGAAGTCAGGAGTCACTGTGATAGCAAATGAGAACAATGAGCTCATCCCTACGCGCATCCAGACTGGATGGCGTATGTGCATTGATTATAGGAAGCTCAACTCTGTGACAAGGAAGGATCATTTTCCGCTTCCATTTCTAGATCAAGTCTTAGAGAGAATAGCGGGACATGCCTTCTACTGCTTCTTGGATGGGTACTCTGGGTATAATCAAATAGAAATTGCGTTAGAGGATCAGGAGAAGACCACATTCACTTGTCCATTTGGGACATTTGCTTACAGACGAATGCCATTCGGTCTATGCAATGCCCCTGCAACATTTCAAAGATGCGTGATGAGCATTTTTAGTGAATTGGTAGAGAATGTGGTGGAACTTTTCATGGATGACTTCTCAGTGTATGGAGATAGCTTTAATAGTTGTCTGAAAAATTTAGAAAGAGTCTTAGAGAGGTGCAAGGAAACGCATTTAGTGCTAAATTGGGAGAAGTGCCACTTCATGGTCACTCAAGGAAGTGTCTTAGGACACATTGTTTCTTCTAAGGGTATTGAGGTGGATCAGTTTAAGGTTGAATTAATTCAAAAATTACCCGCCCCAAAGAATGTGAGGGATGTTAGGTCTTTTCTTGGCCATGCTGGTTTTTATAGGCGCTTTATTGCTTCATTCAGTGCCATAGCCAAACCTTTATGTCACCTTTTAGTCCTAGACATGCCCTTTGAGTGGACCAGTAAGTGTCAAGCTGCTTTTGAGAAATTAAAAAACTCACTTGTTTCTGCACCTATCATTCAGTCCCCTGATTGGTCCCTACCATTTGAGCTGATGTGTGACGCCAGTGATTACGCGATAGGAGCCGTGTTAGGTCAGAGGAAAGACAAGAAACCTTATGTGATATATTACTCTAGCAAAACTCTTAATGAGGCTCAAAAGAACTACACCACGACAGAGAAAGAGTTGCTAGCAGTTGTCTACCCCCTAGACAAATTCCGGTCTTACCTCGTGGGGTCACTGGTGATTGTTTTTACTGACCATGCTGCTCTTAAATATTTATTAACAAAGCAAGATGCAAAACCCCGTCTCCTTAGATGGATCTTATTGTTACAAGAATTCCATATCGAGATCAGAGACAAAAAAGGGGTAGAAAATGTGGTAGCCGATCACTTGTCTCGTCTACCATGCCAAAATCTTAATCAATTTGAAAACCCAATCCAAGATTCCTTTCCTGACGAACAATTATTTCAAACAAACACTCAAACTGAACCACTCACCTTTCCATGGTACGCTGATATAGCAAATTATCTAATCACTAGACAGATCCCAGATTATTGGTCCAAACTAGATAAAGAAAAATTTTTTAGGAAGGTGGTGACATTTTTCTGGGATGACCCGTATCTGTTAAAATATTGTCCTGACCAAATCATTCGCAGATGCATCCCTAATCATGAACAACAAAGTGTCATAAATTTTTGTCACACTCTTGCTTGTGGAGGCCATTTTTCCATCAAGAAAACAGTTGCAAAAATTCTACAAAGTGGATTTTATTGGCCAACATTATTTAAGGATGTGTACAGATTTTGTTCAAGTTGTGATCGATGTCAAAAACTAGGCAGTCTATCCAAGAGAAACATGATGCCATTACAACCAATCCAGGTGTTAGAAGTCTTTGACTGCTGGGGTATAGACTTTATGGGTCCATTTGTTAGTTCGTTTGGGCATGAGTATATCTTACTTGCTGTTGACTATGTGTCCAAATGGGTTGAGGCAATCCCGACAAGGAGCAATGACCATAGGATTGTGGTGAAATTTTTAAGGGAAAACATTTTTAGTCGGTTTGGGATGCCACGAGCGATCATTAGTGATGGGGGTTCCCATTTTTGTAACAAGGTCGTGGCAGGTCTCATGAAAAAATATGGTGTGTTGCACAAGATTTCCACGCCGTACCATCCCCAAACCAGTGGTCAGGCTGAGCTAGCTAATAGGGAGATTAAACATATCTTAGAAAAGACCGTTGCCACCAATCGCAAAGATTGGTCTTTGAGATTAGTAGACGCTCTTTGGGCATATAGGACTGCATATAAAACGATCTTGGGAATGTCTCCATATAGATTAGTGTATGGTAAACCTTGTCATCTTCCCGTGGAAATTGAACATAGAGCATATTGGGCAATTCAAAGAATCAACAAAAGTTTGACCGAAGCAGGCTTCTCTAGGAAGCTCCAATTAAATGAGCTTGATGAAATAAGAAACGATGCATTTGAAAATGCACGACTGGCTAAGCTTCGCATGAAAGAGTTGCATGACCGACGCATCATTAGGAAAAGCTTTCATGTCGGGCAACAGGTACTTTTGTATGATTCTCGATTGCATTTATTCCCAGGAAAATTAAAATCAAGATGGGTTGGCCCCTTCATAATCAAGTCCATCTCGGAATATGGGGCTTTCGAAATTGAAAATCAAGAGTCAGGGCAATGCCTTAAGGTCAATGGTCATAGGTTGAAACCTTATCAGTATAGTTATGAGGAAGACGAAGGAAGTGTGGATTTAGGGGATCCACCATTAAATGAGTAAAAGAGGTTTCGTATCGTCTGGGAATCTGACGTTAAAAGACCACCTTTCCATTTAGGTTAAATGGATGTCTTTAGGTCCAGGACATTAATAACAACCCCTGTAGCTATTCAGGGTGAAGAAAACATCACATATTCATGCATTGATGACCGCCAGGTATGTCTATCCTCTATCTTTTCTATTATTGTCGATTGAGGACAATACGCAATTCAAGTTGGGGGGTAAGGTGGGAATTGTTGTTTTGTGTGGTATATGTGATTTTGATTTTATGAGGCCCCTTCAAAAAAAAAAAAAAATTATTAAAAAATATATAATAAGATAAAAACTTTATTTTCTTAATATATATATATATATAACGATATAAGAAGGAGACAAACTCAACGCCGATGACAACTATTTATTTATTTTTTGGGCAGAGCAATCACACTGCCCTATAAAGGAAACGACACACTGCCCTATAAAGGAAAATGAGACGCGGAACGTTGAAAAGAAACACCGAACGTTGAAAAATGAGACACCAGACGTGACCCTGCACTTGTGGCACGTCTCGAGCCAAGTGTAGTTGTTGGAATGGTGACTTCCACAGCCCTATAAGAGACCCCGTATCTGCATGAGGCAAGCCACACTTCTTTGAGCTCAGTCTTCTCTCATTTGTGTTGTTCTCTGATCAGGTACTCTCGTTCCTTTTGTAAGGTTCATTATTTTGTTTTACTTTTCTTTTACTATAGTTCTGTTTTTAAAAAAAATGAATCTTCAGCTCTTGAAAATTCGTAAGTACTATCCATCTCTTCCCCAAAATGATTTAAAAAAGATTTATGCCACTAGGTGTGAAAGACTTCGGATGTTGATGTATAAAAATATCCCTGAGGATATTCGCTGGTTAATTGAAGCAAAAGTTCGATTTCTTGGCGAAACCTCACCTAGTTTTAAGCATTTTTCAGGATTGGGAAAGAGTAGTTTTTCGAAAAAAAGAAGAGCGAAAAGATTAAATGGTTGTCACAAATGTGCTCGATGGACTTGTAACACACGATGTAAATCTGTGGGGTTTACTTCCATAAATCGAGATGATAAATTTTTTTTCATAAAGGATGGGCTGAGTAAGGAGTCTTTGGATGATATCCGATTGACTCTTGAGACGCATCCGTGTGGAATAGTGCAACGAGAAATTCTTGCTTTATGGACCCAGTTTAGAAGTGACCACCAACGCTATAGTCTTGGGAATCTGACTATAATTGACCCTGTTTGCCAATCTATAAGAAAATTGGATGGGAAGCCTATCCCCGCTTCATAGAAGGTGTTTAAGCCGTTTCTGGACGTAAAACCAGAGGAAGATGTGAGCCACAATCACAACTACTTGTATATACGCATGATTTTTGTTTATGTTTATTTATTGTTGAATTTCTATGTAGTTACTTTTGATTGCCAAAGCTCTTTAACCAGTTCTACTTTCAGGGCATACATAAAGAACTAACATAAATGGAAGGCCAGCCAGTTCGTCGAATCAATACCATATGTGTACTATGTGGCTCTCAACCTGGGAGTGATATTTGTTACACACTTGCAGCAAGCGAACTTGGCATAAAATTGGGAGAGAGAAAAATTAATTTGGTCTATGGAGGGGGAAGTCGTGGATTGAATGGATGTGTTTCACAGGGTGCACATCTTGGGCAATCATATGTGGTAGGTATTATGCCAATCCCTTTGGCTGATCCACAGATTTCCGGGTACACACGAGGTCAACTTATAAGAACGACTTCTATGTCTGAGCGCATGGCTTGTAAGATTTATCAGTCAGACGCCTTCATTGCTTTGCCAGGAGGTTTTGGTACACTTGAAGAAATCTTTTGTATAATCTCCTGGGCCAAGAGCAATCTCCATACCAAACCCATTGGACTTTTAAATATTAACCATTTTTTTGATGGGTTGCTCTCTTTTCTTGATCAGGCTGTGGAACAAAAGTTCATTTCTCTTTCTGCAAGAAATATTCTCATTTCCGCATCCACCATTGAGGAGCTACTAGAGAAATTACACACTTATGTTCCACAGCATGATCCTTACGAGCCTCGGATAGACTGGTCTAAGGTAATTGGAAGCAAGCGCAAAAGGGGTCCGATTAATTTAGATTTATCCCTCTAAGGAGAGCAAGTCTATGATAACATGGCTGAGTAATGAGTACTTTTTGTACTCTTGAGACGCATCTGTTTATTTTGACTTGCATGAATTTTTTTATGTTTTGTTTTAAAAAATTATGGAATGTTGTTAGGCAAGTCTATGATAAGATGGCTGAGTAAGGAGTACTTTTTGTACTCTTGAGACGCATCTCTTTATTATATGACTTGCATGAATTTTTCTTATTTTGATGTGAAAAAGAAAAAAAATATAAAAAATATATGTAGGGTATTCTCACTTGTTTGTTGAAGATTTAGCAGTTCAGAGTAAACTTACAGACTCGTGGAGTTACAGGTATTCCTAACAAACCCTATTTTATTACTGCAATTCAAGTTGGAGGGAGTAAGGTATATTTATGAACTATCTAGTCCTTGTTTAACTGTGAATTTGTAACTGCATGCTTGTAATTTTATGTGAATTATTTACTTTTATCTACTCCTATTAAAAATAAAAAAATTGTGCGTGCTTTAAATAATGCTATCCCTAAAGCTTTGGAGTTATAAACTGATAGCCAGTTGAATTTGCAGTATGAATCATGAATGCATTAATTTCTTATTTGAAACCGTAGATATGTGGGATTAGAATAAGTGATTTGCATGCATCGGGTGTTCAATAATTAGAAATTGGTTTATCGGTCATAAAGTCAAAGGCAATGGTAATTAGCACACTGCATGATCCCTTAACAGAAGTGGAAACTATTACCCGAGTGAGTGTTTGAGCCTAATGATCATTAATTCTGAGTGAAATAACACTTATTCTAAATGCGTTTTATTGTTGATCTCATATTTTCAATAGCTTCAAAACATCAATTTGCTTTGAATGTCTAGTATGATGGCGGATGAATTTGGCTTATTTCAAACTCTGAATTAGTTGACTGAGTAACATCGTTTTATAGAAGCATGATAGGGGATCAATTTCTTTCAATTTGGACCTATTAACCTTTTTCTTTCTTCACATTAACCCCCTTGCTAGCCCATTTGAGCTGTTCTTAGCATAATTCCTTTCATTACCCTCGTCTAACCTAGAACCATATGAAGTTTATCCAACCTGGTGTGTTTTTAGGAATCAGTCTATCTCGGTACTTTCCTATTAAAAAGAAACAAAAAAAAAAAAAAAAAAAGAGAAAGAAAAGAAAAAAAAAGAAAAAAGAAAAAATGGAAGTTCTCTTAGCTTTTCAGCACGAGTGTTTCAAAATAAATGCTGAAGAAAAAAATATGTTTAATTTGATATTAGTGTCAAAAAAAAAAAAATCCCAACACACCCTTTGCACACTTTACCCTTTTCTTTGACAACCCGTATTAACCTCATAGCCCCATTACAACCCAGTCTGGTCCCTCTTGATGCTATAAATCATGTGATCTTAGGATTCGAGTTCAGAGTAAAGAATTCTGTTTAAATTCAGAAGTTATTTATCTATGGCATTATTCCAGTCATGAAGCTATGTTAAATTCCCTATTCTTTCATGAAAATACGTTCTTTGTATTTGGGACGACACCGAGTTTGAACTTGTTTTACATTTACTCTTAAAACGGTGGCTCCCTTGTGTGTACACCCAAGGAATCATTTTTTTTATTTGAGGGAAAATCCATAGTAAGGTTTGAAGTCGAAACTTCGAGGGAATAAATTAGTTATTTTATTTTTCTTTAGATATTTTGTATTATTAAATTATATAATTGAGTGGTCTCTATTGCATCTTTTACCCTATAAATAGAGCACTTAGGGTGCATTTGTAACCATTCAATTTTCCTATAATGAAAGTATAGTTATGTTCTTGAGATTTCTCTCTCAAAATTTTCACTTTAGTTTCAATATGATTTCGTTCTTAGAATTTCTCTCTTAAATCTTCAACCTTTGTTTCCATATAGTTGTATTATGTTATTCATATTATCTTTTTATTATATACGGCCTATATGGTCGGTTGAATATTGTCTTTAAATATTGTCTTTTCATTATAAACCGCCTATATGGTCGGTTAAAAGAATAGTCTTTCAATTCTTGTCTTTTCATTATAAACCGCCTATATGGTCGGTTAAAAAAATAGTCTTTCAATTCTTGTCTTTTCATTATAAACCGCCTATATGGTCGGTTAAAAAATAGTCTTTCAATTTTTGTCTTTTCATTATAAACCGCCTATATGGTCGGTTAAAAAATAGTCTTTCAATTCTTGTCTTTTCATTATAAACCGCCTATATGGTCGGTTAAAAAATAGTCTTTCAATTCTTGTCTTTTCATTATAAACCGCCTATATGGTCGGTTAAAAAATAGTCTTTCAATTCTTGTCTTTTCATTATAAACCGCCTATATGGTCGGTTAAAAAATAGTCTTTCAATTCTTGTCTTTTCATTATATACCGCCTATATGGTCGGTTAAAAAATAGTCTTTTAAATACTGTCTTTTAATTCCCGTCATTTAAATTCCTGCCAATTTATTTTAAAAATGAAGATGAGTAGCTAAATCCGATCTTGGGTTAAGGCAAGGACAGTGTCCAACGCCAATGATTCCCAAAGAAAGCTGCGCTTCAATTGTGTAATATTAATCTGATTTAATTTGAGCAGTGTGCGTATAGTGTATCTTTGAGTTTGGATTGGAGCATAAGCCTAACTTAGAGTTTCCATGCCACGTATGGAGATTGCTAGACTTGGAAATGTTTTCATACCCAAGCCCAAATGATTAATCTGTACCTATAAATTCTATCTGTGGGATATAATTCAATTTATGATAATTGCTTGACTTAGAATTTCCATGCCATGTATGGAGATTGCTTAAACAAGAATTATCATTATCTTGAACTAAAATTACTCATAGATATGCAAAACTTAATTCAGATGAATATTATTGATCTTTTCTATTAAGTTGGGAATTAATTGGTTTTGACACTGAAATTGTCTTGACCCAAGCTACTTAAACTCATTGTTAATTTAGTTTTAATCATTTCCTTTAGATTATCTTAATCACCTCTTAAAATCAAATATTCAGTGATTTCTGTTTTCATCCAAAATAATCTCCCTGTGAACCGACTCGGACTCACCGAATTATAAATTTAAAATTGTACTACACGCACACTCGCACACTGGCGAGTATAATCGCCCTATACCTGCTTTAACAAAAGGATTAATGTTTGATAAATTTGGTTGTTGTTTTGATAAATAAATGTGCAGGGTAGCGTAGCAGTCATTAATCCAAAAAGAACACAAAAAGTGACAAATGTAGGATAAGTGATGCAGCAAATTTTGGCGCTTTGTCAGGGAGATTGTGGTAAGCCAAATAATCATCCCTAGTTCTTTTGTTGTTATTGTTTTCTTTCCTTTAGTTTCTCTTATCTTTTTGCTTGGCATGGTGTATGAGACTTAGATCTGGTAGAGTAGTAGAGCAAAAATCACATTCGAAAAACTCTCTGCTTGATTTTGAGCTTTCATTGTTACATTTACTTATGTCTCGACACGATAATATGTTTGAACATCGTGGTGAGAATGGTGGAAATGATCCTGTTGATCAGGAGATAATCAGACCTCTTAGGGATTATCTCCATCCTCCTAGACAGACAACTCCCTCATGCATCATCCTTCCCATCAACCATCATAGGTTCAATTTCAAACCTGGCACAATCCAACTATTGCCAACTTTCCATGTCATGGATTCTGAAAATCCATACACTCATATGAAAGAATTCGAGGAAGTTTGTAGCACTTGTAAGGACCATACAGCAAATGAGGATGTCATAAGATTAAAACTCTTTCCATTCTCACTAAAAGATAAGGAAAACATGTGGTTAGGAACTCTCCCACCTAGATCTATAGGAACTTGGAGAGAAATGTAAGCAACTTTCTTAAAAAAATACTTCCCTGCTAACAGAACTGCTACTCTTCAAAGACAAATCATGAACTTCGCTTGTAAATCGAATGAAAACTTTGCTCAAGCGTGGGAAAGGTTTAAAGACATTCTTCACACTTGTCCACACCATGCTTTTGAGTAATGGAGAGTGGTCAGCTTCTTTTATGACTCACTCATTGTGACGCCCCGTTCCCACTTACGAGTGCCACTCGTGAACAATTATCCAAATTGTCCACCTGCCCGGCCTTGGGTGAAGGGCGGACCATGTTTCAAGACGAAACGTCCTAGGTGGGAACTAGGCTCGTCCTTCCCTTCTCTCATCTAAGATGGCATTCAAACAAGAACTCACTTTACATACAAAGAAAACAAAAATAAAGAGAAGAAAGATGGATCTTACCTTGATCCCTTACTTCTTCTTCTTTACTTTTTCCTCCATGGGAGACTTCCTTATCTCTGTTTGTTTCTTCCCTTCTTCATTTCTTTCTTCAAATGGCCAAAGGAAGACAAGTCCTCCTCACTTGCCATTAAATGCTACCCTTTCCCATTTTCAAGAATGGATATCCACCATTCATTAAAAGCACAATCCATGTTCTTAAGGAGAATTAAATCTCCACCATTCATTTCAAATAAACAAGTCTCCTCTCTAGGAGAAAGCACAATCCATGCTCTTTATCTTGATTAATCTCATCCATTGGATTATTTTGCCTTTTCAAGACTTAATCCCCACCATTTAAAGAAAGCACACTTTTAATATGTTGGCAATCCATGCCATTTCCTCTCTTTAAATCCCCACCCTTGGATTTATTCTCTTTCTCAAGAATACATCTCATCCATTAGATCTCTTGAATTTCCCATTTATTTCTCATTTACTTAAATGAGACTATTTTCATAACCATCACACTTGAGAGACATAATTAATTTATTTCTCATTATTTAATGGGACCATTTTCCATCATTAATGCATAACTAATTTATTTTCTTTTGGATTTTTCTTTTAATCCAACACCATCATGCTTCTTATTAAATGCTTGAAAGACCAAAATCATTTCTTTCTGCATTTAATTAAATCACCCATTTATACTTGAACAAGACTTTGCCAAGTATCACATTTTAAACCCATACTTGGCTCCCAAGTTCTCATCTTATCCATCCATGTGGCATTACCACATTTATCTACCAAATTTATGGAAATTCAATTATTTCTCATATACTTGAATATTCTCCATTTTCCCTATTTTGCACAATTTAATTCCTTTATGGAATTTCATTCCAAATTACCAAAATACCCTTTCATAAATTATTAATCCCATATATCTCCACATAAATACCAAATTGGGATTTAATTCACTTACATCCCTAACTCCACATAGGAATTATTTCCAATTTATCAAAATACCCTTTTATTGGACTTCACTATCCAAATTACCAAAATGCCCCTCTCATAGGGCACCAATATTCTCAAGGATCTAACACCTTCTCAAGGGCATTTTTGAAAGTTTTCTTACTTCCTTTCTCATAACACTAGGATTACTGGGTGTTACACTCACTCCCCAATTGAAAATGCTAGTTTCTACAATTTGCAATGGAGAGTTCTATGAGAAAACTCTAGAAGAAGCCTTTCACTCCTTTGATACATTGGCTGAGAATACTAGGAACTGGGAAGTTGGTCCAACATCTTCTACTAATCCAAGAGAAAACCCATAACCTAGAGGTAGATACCAACTGAGTGAGAGTGATGATTTAAATGCAAAACTAACTACTTTAACAAAGAAAGTTGAAAACATGGAGCCCAAAAAAGTACAATCTGTTAATCAAGTGGAAGTAAAATGTGTTGTGTGTGAAACAACAGATCATGTGACTAATGAATGTCCTATATGTTAGAATTATGCCCCACAAGCCAATTATATTTACATGTAATTGATCGTACTTTACATTTTTTTGATTCTTTAGGAACAATCAATTATTATTGCAAGGCATTTATGTTTTTGTTTGTCATTGAGGGTTGTCATTATTTATTGTAATCCATTCTTGACAAAGTCCATAGATCAAATAGGCTCATGGAATATGATCGTGCATTGAGATGACGATCATGAAACATATTCCTTATAAGCCTTGATCTTAAATGTTTCTAGTCATAGAGTTATTAGGATTGGACACTAATAACTCGGATAGACTAGCACATATGATGCATGCTCAATTGGGAGAATATCTCGTTTCATGGACATTGGTGTGGGGACACTAATGCCTATATGTGGGTGCTTATTATAAGAATAAGTACACTGAACTGACCCGCTATAGCATTCCAACTGTTATTTTTAATGTCGAATTGGAATTTCTGTGTTGCAATAGTGCAGATTGATCCTTAGACTTGAGACATCATTGTAGTCTTATATTTGACTGGTTATGCTTTGGTTCTTTTTTGGATTCCAATAGAGTCATTAACAAATTATCATTAGGCGTAACCTTATCACATATGAAGGCTTATGAATGTCGAAATAGGATTCATGACTTGTCGATAAGATGAGAAGATATCCTATGTATTCTGATGATTTCATGAATGAGGAAATCCTTGGCCAAGGTGAGGTGGAAATCAAAAGGTGTTTTGATTTCACCTATTAAGTCATAAATCTGGAATTGATACATAGTTATTGAATGATTAGGGTTTCGTCATAAAACCATACCCTAAATTCAATCGGGACATAGATTGATGAAAGAATTTTACTACACGGTATTTGCAATTGAAAAGGTCTGTGTTTTTCATCGTTGGCTAGGTATTCATGGCATGTTGCTAAATGTTAACCATGATATGTAGGGTTTTAGAATTAATTTGATTAATTCTAAAACTATTAATTAAAGAGTTTAATTAAGAAGCCCATAAGATGTGCTAATTAAGAAGCCCGTGAGTTTAATTAAAGAGTTTAATTAATATAATGAGTTGGGCCTTCATATAGCCCAATAGAGTTGGCCTACATCTAGCCCAATGGTGGACCTAAGGGGTCACACACTTAGGTCGAGCCCGTTCCACAATTTAAAAGAGAGATTTGGCCCAATATGATTATGGGCCGGACCTAAATCGTTTAGGGGTTTTCCAAAGGCATAATTAGGGTTTTTACTCTATAAATAGGCCACTTAAGAAGATGGAAAAGAACAAGAGAAATTCAGATCTCTCAAAGGCGCCTAGGGTTACTAGCATTACTCGGGGCGTTCGTGAAAATGGTCGATCGTGTGGACCGACTTGGAGGAGTTCGTGTTTGCGACTTCACGGATCAAACAAGTCAGAATCAAAGTTTCACAGTTGCCCGATTTCTAACACTACCTTACCTGCTTTCAATGAGGTATTGTATGGCCAGACTAATAACAACCATTCACACAACTTTGAGGGGAGACAAAATCAAAATCAGAGTGGAACCTATTACGGGAACAATCAGAACTACAATTCATATCATCCCAATAATAGGAACCACCCCAATTTTTTTTCTTGGAGAAATGATTCTGGGAGTCACTATTGATGAGAAAGAGAAATCAAAAGGTCATGAACCAATCAAAGAAAAAGATGAAAAAGAAGAAAAAATCAAGTAAAAAAAAAAAAGAAGATGGAAAAGGTAAGAACATTGAAAGAGAGATTCAATATCATCTCAAATCTCCTTTTCCTCTAAGACTAAGTATTACAAAAAAAGAATAACAAAATGCTGATATATATGAGGTGTTTAAACAAGTGAGAATTAACATTCCACTTTTGGATGCAATCAAACAAACACCCTCATATGAAAAATTCTTGAAAGATCTTTGCACTGTAAAAAGAAAAATAAATGTGCACGGAAAAGCATTTTTGACCGAACAAGTGAGTTCCATTTTTCAATTTAAGACTCCTCTCAAATAAAAAGATGCAGGCTGTCCAACCATCTCATGCATCATGGGAAGCCAGAAAGTTGATCAAGCACTCTTAGACTTAGGATCAAGTGTTAACCTATTGCCATACATTGTTTATCAACAATTGGGTCTAGGAAAATTGAAGCCTACAAGAGTCACTCTGCAGTTAGCGGATAGGTCAGTCAAAGTTTCAAGGGGTATTGTGGAAGATGTATTAGTTCAGGTGGACAAATTCTATTTTCCAGTAGACTTCATAGTTCTAGATACTCAGCCTCACCAAGGTCCGCAACCTCCTGTTCCTGCCATCTTGGGAAGACCATTCCTAGCAAGTTCCAATGCAATCATTAATTGTAGGAATGGAGTTTTGAAATTGTCGTTTGGAAACATGACTGTGGAGATGAATATTTTCAGAATTCCAAACAATAGAACCCTGAAAGTGAGATAGAAGAGGTATATTTGATTCAAACTCTGTCTGAAGAGTATTTTGAGAAAGAATTTGTGAGTGGAACTGTGAAAAAGATAAAAATTTGGAAGATAGCAAAGGAGAAAATGAAATGCCCATGACTCAATGGATTCCTAAGCTGGAACCTCTGGAACCTTTGCATAAAGAGCCATCAACCTCTGTGATTCACCCACCCATACCTGAAAGGAGACCAATACCAAGTGAGTTGAAGTATGCCTTTCTAGGTGAAGGAGAGACATACCCAGTAGTCATTTCTTCTAGCTTGACTACTTAATAAGAAGTGCAATTGATAGAAGTATTGAGACCACACAAGAAAGCTTTAGGATGGACTATATTAGACTTGCATGGAATTAGCCCTCTGATTTGCACTCATAGGATATTCTTGGAAGAAGGAGCAAAACCAGTTAGACAAATGCAAAGGAGATTAAATCCTAACATGAAAGAAGTTTTCAGAAAAAAAATGCTTAAGCTGTTGGATGCTGGAATAATTTACCCAATCTCTGATTCTAAGTGGGTAAGTCCAACTTAGGTAGTGCCAAAAAGGTCTAGAGTCACTGTGGTGAAAAATGATAAAAATGAGTTGATCCCAATCCGCCTCCAAATAGGTTGGCGTGTGTGTATAGACTATAGGAAGCTCAATTCCATGTCTAGGAAGGACTATTTTCCTCTCCCATTTTTAGATCAAGTGCTTGAAAGGATAGCAAGCCAAACATACTACTACTTTTTGGATGGATATTCAGGATATAATCAGATTGATATAGCATTGGAAGATTAAGAGAAAACCACCTTCACATGTCCATTTGAGACATTTGCATATAAATGTATGCCATTTGGGTTGTGCAATGCTCCTACCACCTTTCAAAGGTGCATGATAAGTATTTTTTGTGAAATGGTTGAACATATTGTGGAGGTATTTATGGATAACTTCTCTATCTATGGAAGTAATTTTGACTTGTGTTTAGAGAATCTGGAGAAAGTTTTGACTCGATGTGAGGAAACTCATCTTGTGTTCAATTGGGAAAAATGCCACTTCATAGTTAACCAATGCATTGTTTTAGGACACATAGTCTCATCTAGGGGTCTTGAAGTAGACAAAGCCAAAGTTGAAGCTATCCAAAAGCTTCCAGCCCCTAGAAATGTCAAAGATATCAGATCTTTTCTTGGTTATGCTGGTTTTTACAGGAGATTTATTGCCTCATTTAGCACAATAGCGATACCTCTGGGTTATCTGTTATCTCAGGATGTTCCATTTGAATGGACATCAAATTATCAAAGTGCTTTTGAGAAGCTGAAAAATGCACTTATTTCAGCACCCATCATACAACCTCCTAACTGGACTTTACCTTTTGAACTAATGTGTGATGCAAGTGATTATGCCATAGGGGCTGTGTTAGGACAGAGCAAGGACAAGAAGCCCCATGCCATTTACTATGCTAGCAGAACCTTGAATGAAGCTCAAAGAAATTATACTACCACATAAAAAGAATTGTTGGTTGTAGTATTTGCTTTGGATAAGTTTAGGTCATACTTGGTAGGATCAAAGGTGATTGTTTACATAGATCACGTTGCTTTGAAATACCTGCTCACCAAGCAAAACACCAAACCACGCTTCATTAGGTGGATTCTACTACTCCAAGAGTTTCACATAGAAATTAAGGACAAAAAGGGAGTAGAAAATGTGGTAGCTGATCATCTGTCTAGAATCCCAGGTCACGATCTCACTGAGGGTCCCATTCATGATAGTTTTCCTAATGAACATCTTCTTCATGTGAATACATTGACTTCCACTCTTTGGTATGCTGACATACCCAATTATTTAGCTGTAGGTTCAATATCGAGTTATTGAACCAAGTTAGATAAACAAAAATTCTTTAGGAAGGTTAGAACTTACTTCTGGGATGAACCTTACCTGTTCAAATACTGTGCTAACCAAATCCTTAGGAGATGCATTATAGAGCATGAACATCATAGTGTGATCAAATTTTGTCATACTCTTGCTTGCCGAGGCCATTTCTCCACAAGAAAAACCATTGCAAAATTTTTTTAGAGTAGATTTTATTAGCCAACGTTGTTCAAAGATGTGAGCCAATTTTGTTCTTCATGTGACCGTTGTCAAAGACTATGAGGTTTAACCAAAAGAAACATGATGTCTCTGCAGCCCATCCGTATCCTAGAAATCTTTGATTGTTGGGGAATAGATTTTATGGGTCCATTTGCCAATTCTTTTGGATATGAGTACATTTTTCTTGTTATAAATTATGTATCCAAATGGGTTGAAGCCATTCTTGCCAGAAACAGTGATCATAAGACAGTGCTGAAATTCCTGAAAGAAAACATTTTTAGCCACTTTGGTATGCCACGTGCCATCATCAGTGATGGAGGGTCACACTTCTGCAATAAACCAGTGGCAGAGCTCATGAGAAAATATGGGGTAGTGCACAAAGTTTCCACACCTTATCACCCCCAGACCAATGGCCAAGCTGAACTAGCCAATAGGGAAATAAAGAGAATTTTGGAAAAGACTGTCAATTCTAACCAAAAAGATTAGTCTTTGAGGTTGATTGATGCTCTATGGTCATACCAAATTACATACAAGATAATCTTAGGAATGCCTCTCTATAGGTTGGTATTTGGAAAACCTTGCCATCTACTGGTGGAAGTAGAACATAAGGCTTACTGGGCTATCAGAAAGATTAATGAAGATCCAAATGAGGTAAGCCACAACAGGAAACTACAGATGAATGAACTCGAGGAAGTGAGAAATAAAGCTTTTGAGAATGCCAGAATTTCGAAAATGCACATTAAAAACCTGCATGATAGGCATATAAGCATAAAGGATTTCAAAGTAAGTCAATATGTGCTTCTGTATGATTCTAGGCTTCATTTGTTTCCTAGAAAACTAAAGTCCAGATGAACTGGACCTTTTAGAATCCGAGCTATCTCGACTCATGGTGATCCTCCTCCTGTCTTGTGAGTGTATACACCTAACTTGACCCTTAGGGGGATTTCTTGGCTTCTGTTAATATGGATGTTGCTGTTGTTTCTTTACCTGACCCTTGGGACAGAATCTGGAAATATGACCCATTTCACCACAATTATAACATGCACTAGTTCCCATGAGACACAATCCAATATGACGCTTCTGACATTTGCCACACACTAGGTTCTATTGATAATTTCCCGATGTTGGACCTCCTCCTTTATTCTTTTTCGAATAATCCTACTTCCCTTTACCTTTATCCTCCCACTTACGCTTTTCTAGTGGTCCAGACTGCAATAGCTTGCTATTGCTACTGGAGCTTTCTCTAAAGTTCGCTAATTGGGCCTTAGCTAGCACCTCATGATACGTGCTCAACTCAAATGTTATGACTGCCTGCCGTAAATCATCTCTTAACCCTTGTTCAAAGCGCCTTGCCCGTTTTTGTTCTGTATCCACTAAGGCTGGGGCAAAACGTGATAGCTCATCAAACTTCCTTTCGTATTCAATTAAGGTTATCCTACCTTGTTTTAACATGAGGAACTCTACTTCCTTCTGGTTACGGATGTTAGCGGGGTAATACTTCTTAAGAAAAAGTTCCTTAAACTGATCCCAGGTCCACACATGTCCTTGGGGCCTGGATCTGGCAATAGAATCCCACCAATGCCTTGCTCCATGTTGTAACATATATGTAGCGCAAGTTACCTTCCTCGGGTTTGGACAATCTATGAGGTTAAAGATCCATTCAATTGCTGCTATCCATTCTTCAGCTACCAGAGGGTCCAACCCACCCTCAAAAGTTGGAGGTTGAAGCTTCCAAAACTACTCTACCATGGTAGCATTATTTCTTGGGTTTTCTTGGGGAAGTGCAACTGGTGGTGTGGCAAGTGGCGTCATGTTGCGAATGGCATCAATGAACTGCATGAACTGCCCATTGAGATTGTCAGTTTCATTAGCCTCATTTTGTGGCTACCTGCCCCTACTATTGGCACTTCTTGCACGGGTTTCCATAACCTTATGTGAAAAAAGAATAATTAATTCCTGAATGTAGGGTCCTTAAGGATAAAGAGTACTATTGTGGAACTTCGTGTTAACTATGATTTTTTAGTCCATCGTTTCATCTACCAATATGTATAACACGCAACTAAAGAGCTTCCAGGTAAGGAGGGGGGTCACATGGACCACTTAAGTCCCAAGCTCGCCTTAGACAGTTTAAGTCTTTGTGACAAAGCCCTTAGCGTGGTCACACTTATCAATAAACTCAACAATAGATTTGTGTTTAATTATGATTCATTATACAAGCTCTTCTTGATGGACTTGATTCCTAATTGCTTTCGTTCTAATAAGCCCTTCCTAAACAAGTATTTCCGTTATAATCATGAACTCTTAAGTTTGAAGCAATATCACTTGCGAAAAATGCATACTAATTTAATGGAAAATAAGAATAATATCTCTCACATACTTATTCCAACATGAGCTTCATACATGTGCATACATATAACAACATATGGTCATAAATATAGCTTGAGAGAATAACTACATAGTTAAGGGGGACGTGGCTTGCATGAGAATAACTGTGAGGTATAAGCTTGGTACCCATAGAGAATAAGCATAACAACTCTTATAACTTACCTGGAGATTAGAAGCTTGGACTGGATGTGGTGGATTTCAACTTGCCTTGAAAGATTTACCTTACAAATCTTTCTAAAAAAACTCATAATTTTTTTTTTCTTTAAAAACAATTTGAGTTTATAGGAAAGTAAAACTCTGCTCTGATACCACCATGTGACACCTGTAACTTACTTAGATGCTTAACAATAATAATAATATTCAAATGAGCTTTAAGGTTTAGTGCAGAAAAATTGGAAAAACCAGACTTTTATAAACTTAAGTAAAGTTTTGAACATAATAAAATTCAAAGCACGTTTTGTGTAAATATAAAGTTTGACATGGAAAACATGGTTTCAACAGAAGAAAGAAAGACTTCGCGAAGATGCTTTACAGCAATAGCATATATAAAAATATCTAGAGCTTAAAGCCAAACTCATACTTCCTTTAAATTAAATAAAAATCCAAGACATGCTTTATGGCATACATATAGGAAAAGATCAGAGTTCAACCCCAATAACTTTGTTTCAAAAGGAAACTAAAACTTAAATTCTTTTTCAATGAGACATCACGCTCCACGTCCACGTCCCGATCTCCTCATTCATGATCACCTGGGGGGGGGGAAACATAAGCGGTGAGATTATGCAAATCTCAGTAAGTACAAGAGAACTATCAAACGTATTTAAACATAACATGAACTTGCAACATGAACATATAACATAAGGGGACATGATAGGTTCTACCAACTTGCAGGGGTAAGAACCTCCGTGCATAGCACTACTAAACCCTGATCCCATAACTTGCTTGAGAACATGAAACTTGCTTAAAACATAACATGAGGGACCACATAAACATGATTCATGAGCATGCCTAAACATCGTAGATAGTTCATAGTGTACTTACCTCAACTTGGTTGGAAAGAACCCAAATTTTCTGGAGAGACTATTTTGCTCCTATTTCTACACCAAATTTGCTCCTTCATTTTGCAAAATTTTCCCCTTACTCCCTATCTCAAAATCCTCTCTTCTGATTCTCTCAACCTTACCCAAATTCTACCTAAAACTTGTGAACCACCTTAAGGCCTATTTATAGACATTTTTGGTCAATCATGTTTTGCCATATGTCCCATCATCATGAGGTCTCATTATTACCTTCTATGTGTGGCCAATAAATGCTTGCCACCTGCCCTTAAGGATAAGGTTTGGAGACTTTTGCAAACTTGGAGGCTAAGTAAGCTTTTCTTTGGCCAATCACGCGATGCCACCTTAGGGGGGTCATTATGAGCCATCATGTGACCTTATCTTATCTTCCAAGTGGCCAATGGATAATTACCATGTGTCTCTAGCTTGGAGACTAAGAAAACTTGGAGGCTAAGTCTTGGACTCCAAAGCTCCATTTGATTTGAGTTTGAAATCCATGATATTTTAAAGAGATATTTTAAGGTTTCAAGAAACGACGCTCTGGTCCTGAACTTTTCACGTAACTGCACTTAAACCCTTGCAACTTGGTTCCTGAGCCATTTTTAATTGCACTTTTTGGTCCTCGAAAAATGGATAAATTACACTTAGCACTCTAAGATTTTAGGTAAATTACACTTTTACCTGAACTTCAATATTTACGATTTTGCCACTGGCTCAGAAATTGAACCTTTGTCTCAAGGCTTCTATAATCCCTTAAAAGGACATATTTCCTCAAGTATTAGAAGCTAAAAATCCCGAGTATTACATCATATTTCAGTATAAAAATCTCGGGTGTTACAAAGCCTCATCTAAGTTGATCACGGGGGTACCCTTGGGTGCCTGAACCAACCACCGAAGAGCCTCCAAATCGAGCAAAATTAGACCCGCCCCGGCCACCGCGCATGACTTTCCGACGACCATCGAACACCCTTCAAACACACTCCAAAATGCTTCAAAATCTCCAGAAACACTCATCTTGCCTCAATGATTAAAAGCCCCTTATTGGCTTCCTTCGATTCGCCCTCAAACTCGAGCAATTTGTGTCTCCAAAATCATCAAAGAACCCTCGCTATTTATAGGCCAAAACCGACCCCCACGTGGCCAATCTCCCGCCATAGCTTATCCCACACGCCTTTTGAACCATCCTTGGCCATGCCCTGACGAGATTGGGCTACCATTTCTCTAGATTTTCCAGCCAAAATCGCGGCCAGATGGCAATTAACCATCTTTTAAACTTTCCTTGAGCAGATTTTCAAAATTTGCATTTTAGCCCCCCTTTGAAACTTTCTTTTACATTTTGGCCCTTATCATCAAGCCCTTGAATTATCCAACTATCCCACTAAGCCCCATAAGATCTAAACTCTTCATTCCACCCCTGAAAATAAAGAAAAACCATCGTTTAGACGTCCCTTGACCAAAATTAATAAATTACACTTAGGCCCGATCATACGTAGGATCATATGCTGATGGAAAATCTTTATGTTTCTTCTCAAAACCTTTTAAGGGTTGTTTCTTATATTTAATATAGCCCTGTTTGGGGTCCCGTTGACTTCTCGGGAATCCCCTACCATCATTCAGTTTCTCAGCCTAAATCCTAGCTGTACCGAAACTGTTTCAAATCTGATTTCTTTTCATGCCATAAATCATATCTCGGAATACTCGATACTGATGTACCATTTTCTTTAGGCATCTAAGTCCCGGGGTACTCCCTGCAGCTAATTCGGCGATTTATTTTACCATCAAACCCACTTTTCAGTATCCCAATCTCCTTGAAATTACATGGTAACCTTATGCCAATATAAGGTGTTACATCTGATATACCTGGGACGTTGAGTATCCCAGGGGTATGAAACACCTGAGTTAGATAACGACATCTAAGTGAATGGTACAGGGAAAGAAACTATGCACGCAAGAGCAATATATAGCTTTGCCAAGAGATATGCAGAAATAAGAATGAAATCTCCTAAGATCACGGCTCACCGCAAGAGCACGAGGTCTAGGCTCACCGCAAGAGCACGAGATCCCCTGTGATATCCCAACAACTAGCCACAAATACAAATATCGAGATGCATATAAAATAAGTAAGATTTGCTCAAAAGCAATAAAACATGAGATGTAACCTCTCAGCCCCCTTACACAAGAAAAAGATATCCTCCTTACTTTCCATGTATGAACCCCTCAGCCCCCTTACACAAGCTTGAGGTAGTCCCCTTACACAGACCCACTGGTCAGAATCAATGTTTTGATGAAAAGATTAAAAGATTTGATGAGGCTACATAAGTGCTAGGGCTTGTGCACACTGATGTGTGTGGGCCCATGTCCGCCCATGCTCAAGGTGGATATGTCTACTTTATAACCTTTACTGATGATAGATCACGTTTTGGTTATGTGTATCTCATGAGACATAAATCTGAGGCTTTTAAAAAGTTTAAAGAATTCATATTTGAAGTAGAGAAACAAACTGGGAAAAGTATCAAAGAACTTCGATTAGATCGAGGTGGTGAATACTTGAACAGTGAGTTTCTAGATCATCTGAAGCAGAATGAGATTCTCTCACAATGGACTCCACCTGGAACACCAGAGATGAATGGTGTGTTTGAAAGGAGGGATAGGACCTTATTGGACATGGTCTAGTCCATAATGAGTCGCACTGAACTCCCCATTTCATTTTGGAGATTCACACTCCTCACCGCGATCTTTGTTTTGAACAGGGTTCCAAGTAAATCAGTTACTTAGACTCCATATGAGATATAGAAAGGAAAGAAGTCAAATATGTATTTCCTTAATATTTGGGGTGGTTAAGCTTATATCAAGCATGTTGACAATAATAAGCTAAAACCCAAATCGACAAAATGTTTGTTTATGGGATATCTAAAGGAAACAAATGGATATTACTTTTACCACACATATGAACAAAATGTGTTTTTTTGCTAAGCATGTGGTATTCTTTGAGAAGGAATTCTTAGATGTTGTGGCTAGTGGGAGGAATGTTAAGCTCGAAGAGATTTGAGGCGAACCACAAACACATACTCTTCTCTAGGAACCCGAGAAAGATCAAACACAAGATGTTGTGTCAACTCCCCAACCTTCTACACAAGAACCTCGTAGGTCGACGAGGGTTCATCACAGGCAAGAAAGATATGGATTCTCATCTCGGCACATGGAGATGTGCTTCTAGTTGTGAACGATGAGCATACTACCTATGATGAGGCAATGTCTGACATTGACTCTGGTTATGGCAGATGGATGACAAAACAACTTTCCTTAAAGGAAACCTAGTCAAGGATGTGTATATGACACAACCTGACGGTTTTGTTACTCATAAACATGCAAATAAGATTTACAACTTGCAAAGGTCCATTTATGGACTAAAGCAGGCATCCCGGAGTTAGAATCAATGTTTTGATGAAAAGATCAAAAGATTTGATTTTTCAGAAAAGGGAAGTTGATCCTTGTGTTTATAAAAAGGTTAGTAGGAACCCAGTTACCATTTTTAGTCCTATATGTGGACAATATATTGCTCATTAGGAATGTTGTTCCTATGTTGCAATTAGTTAAAAGATGGCTTTTAAAAAATTTCTCCATGAAGAATTTGGGAGAAGCAGCCTATATTCTAGGAATAAGGATCTATAGAGATAGATCCAGGAGGTTGCTAGCACTCTCCCAAAGTGCGTACATTGACAGGGTGTTAAAGAGGTTTAGTATGGAAGATTATAGGAGGAGAAGTCTTCCCATGTCACATGGAATACATCTCTCCAAGGCTATGTGTTCGAAGACATAAGATGAGAGAGATAGGATGAGTCAAGCACAATATGCCTTTGCTATTGGCTCGATCATGTATGCCATGTTATGTACGAGGCCTAATATCACATAAACTTTGAGCATATGTAGTAGATATCAAGCTGATACAGGTGAGAAACACTGGATTGCTGTGAAAAACATTCTTAAGTAGTTGTGAAACACTAAAGAGATGTTTTTTCCATATAGAGAATGAGATCATACCATGAAGGGGTTCATGGATTCCAATTTCCAATTCGACCATGATGATTTTAAATCACGTACAGTTGAAATTCATATTCTACCTATATGGAAGGCCATGAGTTGGAAGAGTTCCAACAACAGATAGTTGCAGATTCAACAACTGAAGTCGAATACATTACAATTTTCGAAGCAGCTAAGGAGGTTGTATGGATCCGTAAGTTCATTGACGAACTTAAAGTGGTGTCCAGCATTGTTGATCCAATAACAGTTATTGGGACAACAATGGAGCCATCGCGTAAGCGAAGGAACCACGGTCTCATCAACGGATCAAATTTGTATTGCGGCATCACCATATGATAATGGAGATTATTAGTCGAGGTGACATATAAAGAGAAAGTGTCGACGGATGACAACGTCGTAGATCCCTTGACTAAAGCTCTATCCTAGGAGAAACATGAAAGTCATGTTCAATCATTAAATATAAGATACATGAGTGATTGGCTCTAGTGCAAGTGGGAGATTGTTAGTGTAAGTGCTCTAGACCCAATCAGATTGGGCATGTTGTACACCGACAATTGTAATCATGTTTATTATTTGAATAAGGAGTTATTCAAATTCACAAGAAGTCATTCCATTTGTTTCTTGTTATTATTGTAATGACCAGATGAAACTAGATAGAAGTCCGTATGATGTATACTGTGATTAATCTATAAAGATGTGAGATGATGCATCATAGTTTCTAGACATCATTAAACGTCCCAAGTCGTAGCAATGTCAAGAATGGACATTGACAATTGCGGTAAGACTTGTATATGCTATGTTTTTTCTATATCATAGCAATGAGGGTCTCACACCCATAGGCATGGGGATGCCTAAACAAGTACATAGGTGACCAATGTTGGAGAATGTGTCACTGGACATGACTCGCCATGAGAATTCATTTTGGTTATATGTTAATGGTATTCTCATACGAGATGGGTGTAACTAATCCTTGGACATGAGGTTGTCACGGTCATCTCATAAGAAGACCGGTATGCTTTGACATCGTTTCGATGGGCCTAGACAAAGGCTGCACATGGGCGATCGTTGAGTATATCGTGCGACTTATAGAGATGGGTGCATAACCAAGATGGGACTCGTCTATCCCTTGATAGAGGATGATGTATCTAAGACGCTTTCGGTGGATATTCACTTTAAATCCATGGCCATGGTGAAAGAGATCAATAAGGAGTTATTGATTCACTTTCAATTAAGTGAAGATATCCGAATGACAGAAGAAAAACTTACGTGATCATAATCAAGCAACACATTGCCAACTTGAGATCACATAGGATATATTGATGAGAGGATCGAATTACAGGGTAACCATGCTCGTGAAAGGTTATTTGCAGATTATGAATCCTTTTAAATAATTGGGTAGGCATGATGCCTTGCTAGAGGCCAATCTTGTCTTATGTGTTCATACCGATACATTGCCAACATATTCAGAAGCCTAATGAGTCATGCGCAATAGGCACAGTCCCTGGATTAAACCAGGAGAGTAGACGTATTGTTAAGTGCGACACTTCAGCAAGAAGTTATGTCATCGTAGGTTCTCACGAAAAAAGAACAAATAGACGTAATGACGTCGATACGACGAGGGGTCGTCATAATGGAAAGAGTTTCCTAAAATGGAAATTGATTAAATTAGGAAGGAGTTTCTAATTTAATAATTTTTTATTTGTTAGAGTATCAAATAGGAAATAAAATATATTTGGGCTTAAGTTAATATTTGGACTAAATTGGTTTTGGACCAAATATTAAATTAAATATTATATTTGGACTAAATTAGATTTGGGCCAAATATTAAATATTATATTTGGGCTAAATTAGATTTGGACCAAATATTAAATA
The DNA here is from genome assembly GCF_014633365.1 of Diospyros lotus. Lineage (NCBI taxonomy): Eukaryota > Viridiplantae > Streptophyta > Magnoliopsida > Ericales > Ebenaceae > Diospyros > Diospyros lotus. Next base: position 22,684,450 of record NC_068342.1, read on the forward strand.
ATAAATATTTGGACTTGAATTAGATTTGGGCTAAATATTTTATAAATAGATTTGGGCCACTTAATTATATTTCTAGTTGGACTAGAATAAACCCATTTAAGATTCTAGTTTAACTAGGATTAATGGGGTAGCCCAATCCATTAGGGTTTAAGAAACCCTAGGATGTTTTCTTTATAAATATCCCTTTATAAGTTGTCCAAGAATAATGATTGGTTGTGTGGTTTTTCAAGAGTTGAAAAACGAATGCCATTCACTCTTCCCCATTTCTTTTTGGCATCAATTTGAAATGTGGGCATTCTTTTCCGTCCATACACAAGCCGCAAAAAAGAGAAGGAGCTAGCACTCCTATTTCGCATGCCGCGCATCATGAGTTAGAGGCCGGATGCTTGGACGGCTCGAATCCGCGGACGACTCAAAAATCTAAAGGTTAGATTTATTTTTTTTGTATGTGAATGATTTGATTTCGACGTTGATCCAATCGCCGGGATCGGGCTCAGGTTCAAAATTTTTAAACTACGCTGCTTGCCTCGTAGCGATCTTTCTTTACCTTCAATTTGATTCTGAAAAATCTCGGGTATTACACAATGGGCCTTATTTTTCCTCATTGCCATGCTACATGCGAGACAAAGATCTTATCTTTCTTCATTGTAGGGGTATTCATGGGACAATAGGCCTTATGTTTGCTCGTTGCTGGGATATATGCGAGATAACGGGCCTTATTTTTCCTTACTGTGGTCTACAAGCAAGACAACAGATCTTATACTTCATCATTGTTGAGCTACTCACGAGACAATGGGCTTATTGTTGCTCATTGTCTCAGGCTATTCGCGAGACAATAGGCCTTATTTTTCCTCAATGTCAGGCCACATGCAGGATAATGGGTCTTATGCTTCATCATTGTCGAGCTACTTGCAAGACAATAAGTCTTGTGCTTCCTCGTTGTCAAGCTACTCTAGGGACAACAGGCTTATCTTTCCTCGTTGTTGGGTTATTCATAGGACAACGAGCCTTATTTTTCCTCATTGTCAGGCTACATGCAGGATAACGGGTTTTATGCTTCCTCGTTATAGAGCTACTTATAGGACAACGAGTCTTATACTTCCTCATTGTTAGGCTATTCGAGGTACAACGAGCTTATCTTTCCTCATTATCGGGTTATTTAAGGGACAACTAGCCTTGTTTTTCCTTGTTGTGGGGCTACATGCAAGATAACGGGTCTTATGCTTCCTCATTGTCAGTCTATTTGTCAGACAACGGGTCTTATGCTTCCTCATTGTTGGGCTAGTCACGAGACAATAGGCTCTTACATGAGAAGGGGACTCATGGTCTGCTTACCTCCCATCTTTTATTCTGAAAAATAAAACAAATAGAGTACTATGATCAAATAATAATGTAATGCATATGGGTACAAGTATTTTTACATGGTTCGGCCAGATGTACCTATGTCCACAGTTCTCTCCTATAACTAACTAGGGCCTTCTTTAATGTCTCGTTCTTTTCTTTTTCGCTCCCTATTTTCATTTCCTCCTATAGTCATCATCACTTTCGTATGAAGTATATATTTGTTTGTTCTTACAAGAAAATTAGGCAGGGATCTTAGCTGGTCTAGAGACAGGGATTCTTGTACGGACGTAGATCGTGTTCCTTAAAACATAATGGATATTGCCATTTAAACTGGCAAACCACAAACCTCAAGGGTGGCATTATGGAACCTGTCCACATACTAATAAAGGGTCTTTTTGCCTTCCTGTTGAATGTTGAGGAGATATTTTGCATCTTTCTTCCTCCAACTGTTAATAACAAAAGCTTTGATAAACTTCACACTCAACTATTCAAATAAGGATATGGATGCTTCAAATAAATTATTGAACCAAGCCCAGGCATGTCCTACTAGGGTTAGTGGGAATTCCCAACACATAATTGTTGTATCATATTTTTTGATATATGAGAAAAAGTGTTTGATGAAAAATCTATCTTAGAATGAAAAATCTTTTATGTTAATCTCATATTTCGAAATAATCCTTACATATTTCGAAACATGCATGAATAGTATTTGGCAGGAAAATTCAAATTGCTTTAAATATCTCTAATTCATGCATCATGTTTTGAAACCTAGTATCTATGTTTCTAAACATTGTTCAGCCATGTTTTTGTATGTGTTTCAAAATGCTTTTTGAAAAAGTTTCATTGTTTGCTAAGTCTGCATATCATATTTCGAAACCTTTATGAGATTTAAGCCTATGTTTCGAAGCCTACTTGGTATGTTTCGAAACCTCTGACTCTGTCAGTAGATTTTTTAAAAATCCTAGATGTTTTTTTCTTTTTCATTTTCTTTACATCCAAAAGCTTCTCAAAAGTTTTTCTTTAATTTAATCTCCATGTTCTGAGATTTAAATTTCAAATTTTGAAAGTGGAGAACAAAACAAAATCATTGTAAGCATAAATTTTTATCTCCTACTCATGCTATCTCCCAGTGCATAATCAGCTGTAAAGGTTGGATGTTTCCCAACATGTGATGTATGTTTCGAAACCATAGTGTAAAATTATGTTGTTTCGAAACCAATAAGCTATGTTTCGAAACTTTCTTTAAAATCTTGTCTCTAATGGCTATAATCAGACAAATCTCTATCTCTTCATATATATATAGCAGGTCTTTGAAGACAAGGAGAACTTACTTACAAGCACATACACAAGAACACACATACACGAGACACAAGATACATACACAAGCACAAGTGAACGAAATCATTTTGACAAGCTCTCAAAGAAGATCCATACGTACAATCCTTGATGTGCATTATGGTCTGAAAAGGAGAAGTAAGCTGAATCTAAAGTCTCATCTTTTTAGCTCTCTCCTCACCTCAAACCAAGAGGTTTGTACATCGATTTGGTAAGGCATTTTATTGCGTTCAATCTGTTGAGCTACAAAAGATAAGGTTTATTTATCTTGTTAATGTTTGTAAGGTTTGAGTTTAGCCTTAAAATTCATTATGGTGTAAGGTTTGAGTTGAGCCTCAAAACTCAGCGTGTCAAGGTTCGAGTTAAGCCATAAAACTCATCGTGTATAAGGTTTTAGGGTGAACCGTGGTAAAACCCTTACTGTGGTTGATTACTAGTAAAAGTGATTGTGTTTGAAAATCCTTCAAGTGGGTAAGCTTGAAGGTAGTGGACTAGGCGGGGTGCCAAACCACTATAAATCTCGTGTGCACTTGCTTTACTATTTTACTTGCCCATTCTCACTGTTTAAGCTTTCAAAAGAATCATTTTCAAAAGTTAAAAGTTTCAAAATAAGAAAAACATATAGGTTGGTTTTGAAACATATATAGTAGGTTTCAAAACATACTTAATAGAAAGGTTGATTTCGAAATATATAACCTATATTTCGAAACCTAGTGTTCTGCCATCAACTACTGTTTTAAATTATCAAAAATTTATACAAATCCCAATTCACCCCCCCTCTTGGGATATATTTTCCATCCTTTAAACTAACAATAATCTCATCCTCCCAGCCGTGAAGCATCATTAAGGATTCATAATTTTGAATGTGATCGTAAAGGTCATCTTAGCCGGAGTAGGGGGTTATTTGTGGCATCTTGAATTTCCTTGGCAAAGATTTCTCTTTCTGTAATGAATGGGAACCTTCTTCGTGGTAGTTCCTCTATAGCTAACAATAGCCTTTTTTGTCCAAGAACCTATCGAACCACCTTTCTCATGTTCGCTTTCATGTTAAACGTAGTGGGATTATCCACCTCCTTGTTTCTTTTTGTTAAACCCCTAATGGGCTTTGATTTCCTCCCATAGTTTCCTAATACCTTCCCTTTTGGAGGCTCTATCTTTCCTTCCCCACTCTTCGGTGATCTTCCTCCTGATCCTGATTTCGTTATGGTGGATGACCTTGAGTATTAGTTCTCTATGGTAAGGGTCTTGGCTGATTATCATGGGGAGGAGTGAACCAAGAGTAAGTGTTAAGCGTGGCCTCCAGGTAAGAATTGACCCCTACATCTCGTAAGGCTCTTTGTGGTTATGCAATTTCTAGTACCAATCTCCTCAAAGTAGCTAGCAATGCCTCGCTAGGAACTATGTTCTGTAGTATCTTGGCCATGTCTCGAAGCACTTGCATCCCCTCAATATGTTGTTATCACAAGGTTTTGTATTCCTCCCAAGAGACCATAGGTGGTGCCTACTAAGAAGTGTTAGGTTGATTGAAAATATGACCATAAGGATCAACCCCTGACAGGTGTTGAAAGTCCAGTGGGGGTGGTTGAGTACCCATCTATCGCTGAGGGTCACGTGGGGTTGTATGAGTCCCCGCTAATAGTTGAGGATCCTAAGGAGTTCGATGAGTATCCCCTTATTTTTGAGAGTCTAATGAAGGTGGGTGTGCTCCCATCGGATGTTAAGAGTCTCATAGAGGTGGGCGAGTCTCAACTCCTTGAGAGAGAATCCATCAATTGCCTCTGGTATTTGCCATCAATAGCTATCTTTGTTTGGCTTTTTGTTTTATTTTCCAGAGATAGCTCTAATTGTTGTTGCCTCAATACAACAATTAATTTGTTGTGTAGGAAAGAATGGTCCTGAGAGTTTCAAATCTAGATGCCAGTGATTTTGAGAGTCCCAAGTCTGAGCACAAGTCATCTTGAGACCTGCAAGTCTGGATGCTAATGATCAGGAAACCTATAAGTCTGAGAGCAGATGATCAGGAGACCTGGAGGTCTAGATGCAAATGATCTAGAGACCTACAAGTTTGAGTGCAAGGGGGCTTGAGAGTCATATGAATGATCAAGTGCCTTCTGGATAACCAAATGCTTGGTGATCAAGTGCCTTACTATTGAACGGATGCCCAATCATCAGGTGCCTTGCTGATGACTGGATACGTTGAACAACTAATTAGGGGTACGTGTGGATGTCCCCGCACAAACCCTCTGATACTTAAGTCAGTCTTCAAGTGCTTGAGAACAAAGACTAGAGTTTGAGAGTAAAAGTGAACTTACTTGAGAAAGGAGGTGGTTCTCCTATTTATAGAGAGAGGAGAGGACACATGGCAGTCAACCCATGTTTTTAGGATGGCATAATCTTAGCATATTATGTGAAATCTTAGAATATTCTTGAGTCCTAGGGAGGGTCTTGGAAAGAGACTCCCTGGTTTGGTTTGCGGATTACCTCGGGAGGGTCTCTTGGTTGCAAGAAAGGCTTCTAGGGGTGACGAATTTCATAGTTGAGCTTGAGAGATGGTGTGGCTAAACCTTGATGGAGACAAATGGGTAGAGCATATCCCACTCAATCACGGCTGAGTGGAGGGGCTCCAATTTGGCTATTACTTCTTTCTTATGTTATCTTGATGATATTCCTTCTCAAAATTGATCTTACTAGGAGTTAGGGTTGCTAATGTCATGGATGATCGAGTGGGGTGTATGCCACTCGTTCATGACCAAGTGAGGTGTACTCCACCCGATCGTGGATCAAGTGGAGGGCTTCCCACTTGATTTTGTGGTTTCTCTTATCTTTCTCTTTGCTTAGTATGCTCAATAATGCATTGTTTGGCATTTTTTTCTCTGAATATAGGTCGATTATGCCTTTTTAGAGGCTAAAATCAATCATGATCGAGTAGATTTTTGATAATGGCATGTAATCCTATTTTTTGAAGAATTTGGTTTATGAAATGGTTTCTTTGAACTAGATTTTGAAAAGATGCTTTTACAAAAATAGTTTTTTTTTGCTTAAATTGGAATGTATCAAAACCTAATCCTTGTTTATTTCCAAAATTATTTTAAGCTCCTAAAATCATTTCTAACTTCTTTTTACCTTCAACAAGTTTTTCTAGAGATTCCTTTAAATCTAAATTTTGTTTAGAAAGTCTTTCTTTTTCATCAATCAAAACCTTCTTCTCATTAATCCAAGATTTTGTTTTCTTCTTTTAATGAGTTCATTTCTTCATCTAGAGTTTTTAATTTCTTCCTTAAAGGCTTATTTTTCAAACTAACTTTTTCAAATTCACTCATGATATCATTGAATGCATCATATAATTCATCAAAAGTAAAATTTGTAATTGAAACAATAAAGGGGGAAGTTACCTCATCTTCTTCTTTACCCATGAGACATAGGTTCGCCACTTCTTTATCTTGTGATTCATCAATTGAGGATAAGTCTTCTTCATACCTTGTGGACAAGGCTTTCTTCTTTCCTTTCCTAGCCTTATCTTTTAACAAAGAACATTCGATCCTTACATGACCTAGCTTCTTACACTCAAAATATCGAATTTGATTAGAAGTATCTTCTTCTTATTCTTTATTTTTCTTAAACTTCCTTATTTGATTAAATCTACCCTTTTTCATAAATCTATTAAAACTTCTAGCAAACATAGAAAAATCATCATTATCACTATCTTGGGATTCTTGTTCTTCTTCTTTAACCTTAAGTGCTACATTTTTATTTTTTCTTGACTCACCTACATCATTTCTTTTCATCATAATTTCATAAGTCATTAGTGATCCTATTAGATTATCAGATTAGAGATTATCTAGATCTTTAGCTTCGGTTATCCCAAGCCCTAGGTAGACTTCTCAATATTTTTCTTACCTTGTCACCATTTGTATAAGTTTTTCCTAGAGACTCTAAGGTAGTGACTATATCATTGAACCTACTGTACATTTTTTTATAGATTCATTTTCTTTCATGAAAAATAATTCATAATCATGAACAAGTAAATTGATTTTTGTTTCTTTTACTTGATTGGTACCTTCATGTGTTACCTCTAGTTTCTCTCATATTTTCTTGACAGTTTTGCAAGTTGATATGTGATTGAATTCTTCGGGGTAAAGAGCACAAATCAAGGTGTTCATTGCTCTTGCATTGATTTCCATATTTCTTCTTTCCTCTACTGTCCAAGCATCCATTTTCTTCTCATCGGACAGTTTGATTTCCTTCTTGATAGCTTGCATAATGCTGGAATCCTAAATGAGATAAATTAACATTCTTTTCTTCCAATACTTATGTAACGCCCCACTTTTTCAAATACACAATGATGTAAAATATAAGCTAACATCACCTACGGGCATTATGGAAACCCTTACCAACGGAAGCATTGGATCGAACCTACAATCTTAATCAAAGCTTAATAAAGGGATTTCCACTAGATTTCCTTTACAAGAGTAATAAATGCACATGGCTTCCAATACACCAAAAACACAACACACCACTATAGGTACAGTTGTAGGACACCCGCATACACACACTTCTTACAACCTTGAGTACCCTATCTTTTATTCACAATACATTACTTAGGTTACAAGGATACATAGCGAAATCAAAATCCCAAAGCTAGCGAAGCTCCACCTCCTTGCCCACGCTTTGAATCTTGCAACCTGAAACACTTGATACTTCTAACAAAGCTGGGACGATGGATGTCAGGGGTAAGAAACACCCGAGTTAGATTATTACATCTAAGTGAGTGGTACAGGAAAAGAAACTATACATGCAAGAGCAATATGTAGCTTTTCCAGGAAACATGCAGAAATAAGAACGAAATCTCCCCACAATCACGGCTCACCACAAGAGCACGAAGTCTAGGCTCACCGCAAGAGCATGAGATCCCCTGTGATACCCCAACAAATAGCCACAAATACAAATATCGAGATACATGTGCAATAGGCAAGATTTGCTCAAAAGTAACAAACTCACGAGATGTAACCTCTCGGCCCCCTTACACAGGCACAAGATATCCTCCTTACTTACCATGTATGAACCCCTCGGCCCCCTTACACAAGCTCGAGGTAGCCCCCTTACACAGGCCCACGTGGTCAGCCCCCTTACATAGGCCCCCGTGGTAGTTTTCACATGACAAGCCACCAACTAGCCATAGCCACCAAATGACAAGATGTATGACAAAGCAGAATGAATATGATCACAAGCCACCGAGTCACCATCATCCTTGACGGCACTTGTGTGAAACATCTCAGCCTCACCTCTAGGCTAAGCCCCACCTCTAGGAACGTGATCATGGTCCAATCCCTCAGCCTTACCTCTAGGCACGACCCCACCTTTGGGCACAAGATTGCCCCCCCGATCATCGTGATGTTCCACCAACAAGCCCCCAAGCTATCATGTACAAGTTCTCGATCAACCAATAGCAACTATCACCAAACAACATGTGGAAGGCAAAGCAGAAGGAATATGTACAAACTAAGGAATATCAGGTAGGCACGACCTCACCTATAGGCACGGTGCACAAACCAAGGAAAATATGATATGCAATCCACAAGCTATGAGTAAGAGTAGTCATGCTTAATCCCATCTATGAATCATAACAACAAACTCCGTGATGCAAGCAAAATAGGAAAGAAACGCTCGAAAGTAAGGAAACATGAGATGTAAGCAACAACCATCCACAAGTGGAAACCAAGAGTGATCAATAGGAATCAAGGAGCATGCATAATAACCTCTCACAAATGAAACCAAGAATGATCAAGAGGAAGCATGCACAAGAACCACTCACCTTGATCGTTTCCCTTCGATAGCACGGTTTACAGACCGGTTTCGAGCACTAGGGACTATTTCTGCAAAAATCATGGATTTTAGTGAACTAACCTTAAATATTTTTATACAGGGTTGTAGGTAATTAAAATAGGAGAACAACGGTGAAAATTTCAAGCTAAAAGGAGGCCGGATGCGCCCTCACGGGCCCTAGGAAGGGTGGCCACGCGCTGCCCCTTCTCTATTTTGCAACCCAAAATTAAAACGGCCATATCTTTCTCATTTTAACTCCGATTTGCTCTCCGTTTGAACCTACGGACTCCTCTTTTCACGCTCTACGATCCTACAAAAATAAAATGGGCTTAAAGTTTTAAAAGTAAGACAAGATCGCTACGGGGTAAACAACGTAGTTCAAAATTTTGAACTTACCCCGATCCCGGTGATTGAATCAACGTCAAAATTAAATCATTCACAAACAAATAAATAAATCTAACCTTTAGATTATCGAGTCATTCGCGGATTCGAGCCGTCCAAGCGTCCGGCCTCTAACTCGTGATACGCGGCACGTGTCCGTTGGCAAGGAGAGCGGAATAGGAGTGCTAGCTCCTTCTCCTTTGCGCGGCTTGAGTATGAACAATAAAAGAACGCCCACGTTTCAAATCGATGCCAAAAGAAACAGGGAAGAGTAAACGGCAATGCATTTTTCAACTATTGAAAAATGACACCAAAAACCCTCTTATTTTGGGCAACTCATAAAGGGATATTTATAAGGAAATATCCTAGGGTTTCTAAAACCCTAATGGATTGGGTAAGCCCATTAATTCTAATTTAATTAGAATCTTAAGTGGGCTTATTCTAGTCAAACTAGAAATATAATTAAATGGCCCAATCCTTTTATAGGTTAAATAAAATATTATAGCCCAAATCTAATTTAAGACCAAATATATTTTATTTAATATTTGGCCCAAATCTAATTTGGTCCAAATATAATATTTAATATTTGACCCAAATCTAATTTAGTCCAAATATAATATTTATTTTAATATTTGGCCCAAATCTAATTTAGTCCAAATATAATATTTAATTTAATATTTGGCCCAAATCCAATTTAGTCCAAATATTAACTTAAGCCCAAATATATTTTATTTCCTATTTGTCACTCCAACAAATAGAGAATTATTAAATTAGAAACTCCTTCATAATTTAATTAATTGTCATTTTAGGAAACTCTTTCCATTATGACGACTCCTCGTCATATCGACGTCATTACGTCTATTTGTTCTTTTTCCGTGAGAACCTACGACGACAAAACTTCATGCCGAAGTGTCCCACTTAACCATACGTCCACTCTCTTGGTTTAAGCCAGGGATCGTGCCTATTGCGTATGACTCATTAGGCTTCCGAATATGTTGGCAATGTGTCGGTACGAACACATAAGACAAGATTGGCCTCTAGCAAGGCATCATGCCTACCCAATTATTCAGAAGGATTCATAATCCGCAAATAACCTTTCACGAGCATGGTTACTGTGTAATTCGATCCTCTCGTCAATGTATCTTATGTGATCTCAAGTATGGCGATGTGTTGCTTGATAACGATCACATGAGTTTTCTTCGATCTTCCGGATATCTTCACTTAATTAGAAAGTAAATCAATAACTTCTTATTGATCTCTTTCACCATGGCCATGGATTTAACGTGAATATCCACCGAAGGCGCCTTAGATATATCATCCTCTATCAAGGGATAGACGAGTCCCATCTTGGCTATGTACCCATCTCTATAAGCCTCACAATATACCCAACGATCGCCCACGTGCAGCCTTTGTTTAGGCCCATCGAAACGATGTCAAGACATACCGGTCTTCTTATGAGATGACCGTGACAACCTCAAGTCCAAGGATTAGTTACACCCATCTCGTATAAGAATTCCATCAACATATAACCAAAATGGATTCTCATGGCGAGTCAGTCCAGTGACACGTTCTCCAACATTGGTCACCTATGTACTTGTCTAGGCATCCCCATGCCTATGGGTGTGAGACCCCCATTGCTATCACATAGCAAAAACATAGCACATACAAGTCTTATCGCAATTGTCAATGTTCATTCTTGACATTGCTACGACTTGGGACGTTTAATGATGTCTAGAAACTGTGATGCATCATCTCACATCTTTATAGATTAATCACAGTATACATCATATGGACTTCTATCTAGTTTCATTTGGTTATTACAATAATAACAAGAAACTAATAGAATGACTTCTTGTGAAATTGAATAACTCCTTATTCAATAATAAATATGATTACAATTGTCAGTGTACAACATGCCCAATCTGATTGGGTCTAGAGCACCTACACTAACATTTTTCAATTTCCTTTTTGTTTTCTCAGTTTTCCATCCAGGTCTCTCTTTCCTTTCTTCTTTGCTTTTTCTTTGGTTTTTCTTGCACTTTCTTTCTTTACTTTCTCCTTAGCTTCTCATGGCCTTAATTCCCTCCCTTTATATAGCCTTTACATGCCCAAATCCTCAAGATTTTACTTGGCCCCCAAGTTGCTCATTTTCCACCCAAGTAATCATCACACTTTGAAAATTTTTCCAATCTTCTCAAGCAAGCCTCCACTTCTTCCAATCCTAGGCCACCAAATACTCTTTCAAGATAAGCCTTATCATCATCTTTCCTTGCAAGCAACCCCTAGCCAATCTTAATCTTCCAAGGTCACACTTAACCCTTAAGTTAGCCATTTTTCTACCCAAGTAATAATGACTAGATTTGAATTTTCTCCACTTGATTCTTCCTTCATTTGAAAGCTTTTCATTCTTCCAATATCATGCCTCCAATTGCCCCTCATGTGGCCTTCAAAGCAACCCTTCTTATCCCTTTCTTTTGGTGAACCAATAGAATTCTTCCAAGTTTTCCTTACTTTGAATTAAGGGTGAAAGTAATTATTGTTATCTCAAAACTTTGAGACTTTTAAGTTAACCCTCCAATCCAATTTCTCCAACTCAAAGCTTCTTAAATAAGCATTTATCATTATAATTATTCTTATTGTTGGAGAAGTTATCCTTTCTTATTTGCATTTAGGTCCTTCAAACCATTTTCATTTGCACCTAAATCTAAAACTTCCATTAAAACACTTTATTGCATCATCCAACCTTTACATTAAATTCTGGGGTATTATAGCTTATAGTTAGTACCATCGAAGAAAAGAGGACGAGTGGTGCTTTGACCCTCGGATTGAGATGAACTAGCAAAGTGTGTCATGTGTGGATCTTTTACCCTAGATTGTTAGACCTTAAAAAAAATGGGAACCTTGCTCTGATACCAATTGATAGGTTTGTATAGCAATGACACTAATACCCAAGAGGGGGTGAATTGGGTTATTTAAAAATTTGATTGAAGTTTGAAATCATTTTTGATGAAAAATAAAATTTTAATACTTGTAAGAGAATTACTTGGAGCTATAAGTAAAACAAGAACAAAAACAAAAAAGACACAACCGATATATAATGTGTAATATCCCAAATTTTTTAAAGGGCTCATGAGTAATTTTAACTTGGGCTATAGGTGAAATTATCAAAAGATTAGGGGCTTAAGTATAATTTCTTACAATTATCAGTACTGAATCGAGTGTAGGGAATGTCCCAGAGTGTAAATGTCTAAAGAAATTGGTATGGTCTCGATGAGCGTTCTAAGATAGAATTTATAGTATTAAAATAAATTGGAATCAAGACTATTTTTAATACAACTAAAATATAGTTATGATTCAGGCTGAAAAATCGAATAATTGTAGGGGACTTTCGGGAAATCAACAGAACCCTGGGGGAACTTCGATTTTTCTTAAGGATCAATCCTGAAGTGGTTTTGGGATGAAACAAAGGTCTGGTGATGGCGCATGAACGAAATTGTCCTTATTGAGTAAGTTTAGAATTATTAATTTTGGATTTATTGTATCGTAAGGCAAATTAATGTGACGTTTGAGGATATAAATGCAATTAGAGAATTTCATAAGTGAAATAAAGATGAATTCTAGGACTTAAATATGTAATTTTTATATATATTGATGTAATATATAATGTTTTATATATATATACGTGGCCGTGAGACATAGGGGAAGATTAGCATCATTGAGGGACAAATTTGCATTTGGCTGAGAGAAGAGCCGAAAGAAAGGGTGATGACCAACTAGAAATGGTGCAATAGCCAGCTTTAAATTAGGTACATTTCCTATAAAAAGAGAAAGCAAAACGAAGAAAGAAATAATGAAAGAAGCAGAGAAAGAAATGGAAGAATAGCCGAGAGATTGAGAGTTGAGAGCAGAGATCAGACTGAGAGATGAGAGAGATAGAAGAGAGGTCGCGTGAGAGAGGGAGAGATCGAATGAGAGAAAGAGATAGAGCTCGTGAGACCTTGGGCCAAACTCAGCCATGGTCGCGATGCTAGAGGAAGATGGAAGTTGGCTGGCCAGCAAGCGAAGCAGTAGCAACAGGGTTCTGAGGTGCACTAACGGAGCAAGGAGGCCGGAGGCAGCCTTGAGGTTGACCAAAGGCCACTTAAATGAGCTGTAACCCCAAGATGGAGATGGCCATGGCGGTGCGACAGTAAGTGAGCAAAGGGCGGCAGTGCTATGCGTGCATGCGGGCGAGGCCGGAGGTCGGTGGTTGTGTGGTGGCCATTAGAGGCCAGCGAGGGCGGCAGCAAGGCGGCCGATGGTTGAGCCGCGAGGTTATGAGCAGGAGTTGTGGGGCAAGGGTTACACGAGGAAGAAGGTGAATAGGGAAAAGGAAGAAAGAAAAGAAATGAAAAAGAAAAAGAAAAGAATAAGAGAAAATGGAAGAAAAAAATAGAGAAAAATCCTAGAAAATTCTAGAAAAATAGTTAATGGATATTTATTAATATTTCAAAGATTTTGGCGAGAAAAACTATACGGGCATGCATTTCGAGGAGGTGCACCAAAATTGAGGCGGTGCACAAGAATCGAGATAGTGCACAAGAATCAAGGTGGTGCATAAAAAATGAGGCAGTGCAAGAAAATCAAGATAGTACACGAGAATCAAGGTGGTGCATGAGAATCAAGGATTGCACGTGTTTCAAGGCACACATACCGAGGAAGCTTGAGAGGCTAAGTTAAGGTGAGTAAAATTTTCTAAAAAATTTTAGAAATTCAAGAATGTTATTTTATGAATTATCATAGTAAAATATTTGGAAAAATACTTGAGAAATATTTAGTTTGGATTTATTGAGCAAAAATAGGAAGAAATACAGAGAAAAAATAAAGAAAATGAAAGAAATTATGGAAAAATAGGTTTTAATGCTTATTAAATAAATATGATGATTAGGATACTTTGAGGCTTAAGTTTAAGTGACTTGTGCAAATTTTGAGGTTGGTACGCAAATCAAGATGATGCACGTATTGATGTCAATATGTCATGTAGCCCGATAAGCTCGAGCAAGTAAGTGGTATTATTCAACTGGATTTAGTTTTATTGAAAATGCTTGGTTTGTAAGTGGTTCCACCCAAAACCTAATTTTAATGTAAATAACATGTTGTCATGTATTGATGTGAATATGTCATGCAGATTACATTTACATGCTGTAAGGGATGTGCATATGTTCACAATGATATTATTGATCATACATCGCATAAGGGTTTGGGATTATGGACTGACACCCATGCTCTACCAAGGGTGCACCCATACACCTCTGCCTGGTAAGAAGGTTGTAAAAATGGGGAGCAGCAGTTGGGTGCAGTCGACTCAAACTAAGATAAGAAATAAGACATTTTACATAATTGCATCCATGCACGAGATATGTTTATTGTTCCCTTACTTAAATGATTTACCATCTGACTTGGGCTTTGCCCCTAGAATATTCAAACGTTCTAGATGGAGATTGTAGCAGAAACGAGGATGAATGAGGCATGAAATGGCACTTAGTAAAGTGCGTGATGAATTGAATGTATGTTATGTAGCCATGTATTTAAGTTCTGCTACTTCAAATTCTGAACGTTTTGAGGAATGATAATGTATAACCTTATTTATGGTTAATAAGGATGTAAGAATTGATTTATGATTAATGTTAAGATGTTAGGTTCAATTCTAGTTTCTGCATTGAATGTTTATGATGATTCTCTTTCGAGATAGATGTATGGAAATTTCGGGATGGATATGAGGAATGATATGGTTTATAAATAGTTTTTAAGAAAAAAAAAATTATTATCCCAGAATTGTCCTAAGTTATAACACGCCTGAATAGTGGGGTGTTACATAATGGTTCGGCTTAAACCAAACCTAATCCACTACCTTAAGTCCTCACTAAGGATTTTTTCATCAATCCACTATAATCCTTCTATCTCTCTAGATAGACCCTCTAACAACAAACTAAGAATTTACAACCTCTTGCTTCGACAAGCAAACCCTTTAGCAACAAACTAAGAAATGCAACCTCCTACAATCAATGTAGACCCTCTAGCAATAAGCTAGGAAATATAACCTCCTACAATCAATGTAGGCCCTCTAGAAATCTTGTTTGGAAAACCAAGAATGATACAAAAAAAAAAAGATCTAAGAGTGGACACTCTTAGTTACAAGATCTCTCAAAATAAACACAAGACTTAAACAAAATAATACAAATGATAATCAAATCATTTAATCACTTGAAAGCTTGAATTCAATCCTCTTAGTTGTCTTAATTCATCCATTTTTCCTCTATTTATAGAGCTTCACGACCACTTTCAAGAATCTTTCCATTGGTAGTGAAAAGAGCACTTTCGGTGAGTGAAAAAACTAACCGTTGGAGGTTCCTGTGATAGAAACGATCGACAGATGAAGAGTATCAGTCGACTAGTTAGCTAAAATTTGAAAATCGGTTAATAGATTAATGAAAATGATTGACAGTTTCATTACAAACATTCTTTCGATCGACAGATCGAAGCAAACGGTCAACAGATGCAAAAATGCATTCTATTAGTCGACAGATGGGAGCAAGTCGATCAACAGATGCGAGGCAAACATTTTTCCGGTTTACAAATTGGAACAAACGATCGACAGTTTGCTAAGGAAATCGATTCAGTTTATTGTATAATTAATTTTGTGTGCGTATATAGGTGAGAAGTGTTGCAAATGAAGTGGTCTTGTGCACGTGCATAGGAGCCTAGGCGCAGTTGGTGTGGCGGGGGTTCAAGCCTGGGGTCAACAATGCTGGTTTTATTCTCAATCTCTTTGAAAATAATTTTTTTGGTACAAAAGTTTTA
Source organism: Diospyros lotus (assembly GCF_014633365.1). Taxonomy (NCBI): domain Eukaryota; kingdom Viridiplantae; phylum Streptophyta; class Magnoliopsida; order Ericales; family Ebenaceae; genus Diospyros; species Diospyros lotus. Next base: position 22,700,173 of record NC_068342.1, read on the forward strand.
ATCAAATAAAAACTTAATATTCCAAATGCATTAAGAAATTTATCACAAGCTTTTTGGCACATTTTTAATCAAATAAAAAACATAATATTCCAAATGCCATCAAGATTTTTAGCATTGGATTGCATGATGAATTTAATTTTTATTTTGATGCTTAATGGAACATATAAAAGTAATTTAAAGCACCAGGTTAATAACCATTAACAAAATAATTTCATCATTAAAATACAATTTATTTTCATCATCAAAACTATATCAAAGGCAATCATCATCAAAATAAATATAAGTTGTTGCAAATCTCTTTTTAAGATATATATGAATATAGCTCTATTTTAACTAAGTATATGAAATTAATTTTTGTTTGAAAACCATATACTTGACTTATGACTTAGGGTATAAATCAATTTATTTTTCATCATCAAAACTAAATACAAGAGTAAAATATCAATTTAGTCAACCAACTTACTTGGGTAGCTTTCACAAGAGGATCAACTACAAACCTTTTTACAAATGGCTTTTAACAGGATTAGCCACAACCACTGCCTTTTGCAAAGATAAGGCGTAACCTTTACAACTCTCAAATGAATGTGAATAAAAGATATACAAGAGAAGTTTTGGAAGAAGGATAACATAATACAATTACTTCTCTTTGATTACAGAGATGAAAAAAGATAGAAAGGGTAAGCTCAATCTCTCTTTTCTTTCTAAGGATGTGTATGAACAAAACACACTTGAAGTTCTTTGAGATAAGCTCTTTTTGAAAGTACAATTTGTTTCTTCTTTTATGTATTTTCTTTTCTTCATTCTTGAGCTCTTTATATAGACTTGCCATCTTAAATGCTGTACTACTTTATCCTTACATAAAAAATTCTTTCTTTGTAACTGTCAAATTTCACTTTAAACAAGCTCACAAAGATATTAGAAATGGATAATTAATATATAAACCATCTCAAAATGATCAATCGGCAATTAATGAACTAATCATGAGCTGAAAAATAGAAGCTACATGCATTAATGCACTATAATGGCTATAAATTCAAAATCAGCAATTAATTACTCGACTAAAATTTCATATTGTAAGAACCCATATTTTTGTGAGGTTGCCATGTAATTTAGGCAAGTTTAGAATACCAAAAAATTGGTTTGATAGCAATTATAAGTACCGAATCGACTACAGGGAATGCCTCCAAGTGAAATTATCTAAGGAAAATGATATGGTCTTGATGAGCGTTCTGAGATAAGATTTATGGTATCCAAAGAAATCAGATCGAGAACGGTTTTCAGTACAGCTAAAATGCAGCTGCTATTTAGGCTATAAAATCGAATTGTCGTATGGGACCTCCGGGAAGTCAACGAAAGCCTAAGGGGGCTCTGGTTTTTTGTAATGAGCAACCCTTTAGTGGTTTCGGGATGAAGCGACAACCCAGTGAGGATGCTGGGACAAAATCATCCTTTTAAACTAAGCCTTGGATTATTAATTTTGCGTTTTCGATATCGTAATGTCAATTAATTTGATGTTGGAGGATATGATTGTGATTAGAGAATTGTTAACGTGAAATAGATATAAATTAGGAGTTAAATATGTAATTTTATTATGTAATATGAAATTATATATATATGCATGTGCGAGCTGTGCACGTGTGTGGGTGCCTATACCTCTGCAAATGGTGGCCATACCCCTGCCAAATCTTGGCTGCCGGTAGAGTGATCTTCACGCAAGGAAGAATGGCCAAGTTTGCTAGAGTAATGCCCAAGCTACATTTGGCTATAAATAGGAAGCTTTGGAGAGGAGAATGAAAGGGAAAATGGGGAGGAAGCAACCGGCCAAGCATGGCTGAGAGCAGAGAGAGAGGAAGAGAAGGCAGAGCTCATGGAAGCAAGGTGCGGTGGGCTAGGTAGAGGCCCGGGAGGCTTCTAACATAGGTGGAGGCGATCGAAATGCGCTGCCACATCGAGCGGCAGCCATAACCACCACCATGGCAGCTCACAGAAACCGCAACAGCAGCGAGGAGGCGCGGCCGGGGATGGCAGCAAGGTCCGGTGGCTCGCAGTGGCATGATGAGGCGCAAGGAAGCAACGAAGGTGACTGTTGCAACAGCAAGCGGCCATAGCCGCAAGCTCAAAGCGACCATAGTTGACGCATAATGAGCAGGACAGCAATGGGGAGGCCAATTATGGTGGCTCACGGCGGGCCTGGTGGCGACGACGGAGCCGGGAGTAGTGGCGACTGGCAAAGCCAGGTGGAGTGTGGCAGATCTGGGGTGCACGGGCGCATGGCTCGCTTAAGCATTGTAGGTTGTAGAGGCGAGTGAAGGAAGAAGATGAAGGAGAAAAAGAAAAGGGAAAAAATGGAAAGAAAATATAGAAAAATTATAGAAAAATCCCGAAAAAATAGGAAATGAAGATGTATTAATATTTCGAATATTTTGGTAAGAAAAATGGTTCGGGCACGAAAATTGAGATGGTGCACAAAAATTGAGGTAGTGCACAAAAATCAAGGTAGTGTGCGAGAATCGAGGTAGTGCGCGAGAATAGAGATAGTGTGCGAGAATCGAGGATTTGCATGGCAATCAAGGTCGGGCACACATACCAAGGAAGCTTGAGAGGCTAAGTTAAGGTAAGTAAAATTTCTTAGAAAATTTTAAAAATTCAGAAATATTATTTTATGAATTGTTATAGTGAAATATTTGAGAAAATATTCGAGAAATATTTAGTTTGGATTTATTGAGGAAAAATATGAATAAATAGAGAGACGAATAAAGAAAATACAAGAAATTATGGAAAAATAGGTTTTAATGTTTATTTAAATAAATATGGTGATTAGCATGCTTTAATGCTTAAGTTGAAGTGACTTGTGCAAATTTTGAGGTTGGCACGCAAATTGAGATGATGCACGAATTTCGAAATAATGTGCAAATATCGAGGTAGCTCAATAAGCTTGAGAAGGTAAGTGATACTTCCCAACTGAATTTAGTTTTATGGAAAATACTTGGTTTGCAAGTGGTTCAACCCAAAACCCAATTTTAAATAAATGATTTTATCTTGTTGTCATACCTTGATGTAAATATATCATGTAGATTGTATTTACATGTATTGATGATGAAATGTGCATATGTTCACGATGATATTATTGATCATGCATCGCATAAGGGTTTGGGATTTTGGACTGGCACCACTGCTCTGCCAAGGGTGCACCCATATACCTCGGCCTAGTAAGGAGACTGTAAAAATGGGGAGCAACAGTTGGGTGCGATCGACTCAAATCAAAATGATATGGAAAGGACATTTTGCATTCATGCACAAAATGTGTTTATTTTTCCCTTACTTAGATGCTTCATCATCTAACTTGAGCTTTACCCCTGGAATATTCAAACATTCCATATAAAGATTGTAGCAGAAACGAGGATGAATGAGGCATGAAATGGCACTTAGCAAAGTGCATAATGAATTGAATGATGAATGAAATATATGTAATGTAGCCCATGTATTTAAGTTCTACTACTTTGAATTCTGAACGTTTGAGGAATGATGATTTATAACCTTATTTATGGTTAATGAGGATGTAAGAATTGATTTATGATCAATGTTAAGATATCAAGTTCGATTCTAGCTTCCATAATAGATGTGTATGATGATTCTCTTTCGAGATAAATAAATGGAAATTTTGGGATAGATATAAGGAATGATATGATTTATCTTTAGGTTTTGAAGACAAAAAATTATTATCCCAGAATTGTCTCAATTTATAACATGCTCGAAAAATGAGGCGTTACACATATTACTCGATTAATTTCAACAATCACTCCGATGCATACAATTTGTAATTGACTAATTTTGGATTTTACTATATTACAATTTGTAAGTTCAATGCGCAACTACTTGAGTGAAAGACAAGATTACTCGACTGGATTAGCACATACTCAAGTGAATTTAAGTGACAATCGATGAAGATAAAGCTTCACTTAACTGCACAAATCACTTAGTCAATTATTATTTTAAATATAGAGAACCACTCTCTATTCAAGTAAATTCCCTCGATTAAGTCACATCTATACTCGATTGCATAATAACATTATTCGAACACCAAACTACTTTTAATCGATTAGATTATGTGACTTAGATAAAGAAAATTAATTAACCATTCATAGTACTCGATTGAGTCATGTCATTACTCAAGTATTAAATACTTGATAATCGATTTAACAATGATGTAACGCCCCACTTTCCAATTACACAAAGAAGCATTAAGATATTCATTTTATGCTAATAATGACCTCGGGCGTTATTGGAAACCCTTACCAACAGAAGCATTGGATCGAACCTGAAAGCTTAACAAAAGCTAGATAAGGGAGTTTCCACTAGATTTCATTACCAAGTACAAGAAATGATCATGACTTCTAACATTCCGAAAATGACTCAGCACATCATTGTAGGTACAGATGTAGGACACCCACATACACACACCTCTTACAAACCTGAGTACCCTAACTGTTATTCACAATACATTACTTAGGTTACAAGGGTACATAATGAAACCAAAATCCCAAAGCTAGCAAAGCTCCACCTCCTTGCCCACGCTTTGATCTAGAACCTGAAACACTTGATACTTCTGATAAAGCTGGGACGTTGAATGTGTTAGAACAGTAGGTTCTATAGCACACACCAACAGGGGGGGTGAATTGGTATAATTAAAACTCTTGATAGAACTTGAAAACTTTTTGACCCAATTGAGGTTTTAGTAACTTAAAACATAGAACATATGAGATGATAAATGTAAAGCAAGAAGAATAAAAGACACAAAGGATTTATAATAGTTCGGCTTAAACCAAGTCTAATCCACTACCTTAGCTCCCACTAAGGATTTTAAACCAATTCACTAAAACCTCCTACTTACACAAGTAGGCCCTCTAGCTACACAAGCTAGGAAATACAACCTCCCAATTTAATGGGCCCTCTAGCTGCTGCTAGGAAAAATACAACCTCCCAATTTAATGGGCCCTCTAGCTACACAAGCTAGGAAAATAGAAACGATACAAATGAAAGAAATAAGCTAAGAGTTAACACTCTTAGTTACAAGTTCTCTCACAATGAAAAACAAGGCTTAACAATAAATTTACAATGATAGAACAACAAAGCCTTGGAGAGAAAAATAAAACAATGAAAGCCCAAACACTGTAAGCTCGAATAAAATTGTTTGCAATTGCTAGATCATCTCGTTTCCGTCCATTAGCCTCTCCTTGATCATCCAAGAGTTGTATATATAAGCATCCATAAAGATTGAAGAAGAAACTAGTCGTTTTTGTGACCGTTGGAGTTGAAAAACTAACCGTTATAAAATTCTGTGAAACACAATAATCGACAGAGAAAAGGATTAGTTGACTATTTTTACATGTAAAGCAAGAAATAGTCGACAAACAAAACGAATAGTCGACTATCTTATAACACAAATTTTCAATAGTCGACAGACACATTCCAATAGTCGACAGATGCAAAAATGTGAAGAAAATTTTGAAACTTATGAACAAAAATAGTCGACAGACCAAAAGGCATAGTCGACTATCCTTACTCGATAGTCGACAGATGCTAAAATAGTCGACAGATGCCTTGAATAGTCGACAGATCAAACAGAATAGTCGACTATTTTCAGGCATAGTCAACAGAATGAAAAATATAGTCGACTATCCTTTTGAAAAGATTGAAAATTTATCAAATCCTCATTTGATTCTTTTGAATCCTCATTTTGATTATCTTGAAAGCAAGTTGAGATTATCAAAAGTATGATTTGAAACAAATTATTCTTAACAAGCAAGTTGAGATTATCAAAAGTATAATTTGAAAAATCATTCTTACATCCATACTCAATATTTCATATCTTGCTTTAAGACTTATACACTAAAAAATGCATTTTCTCATTCATATAATCCACATAGTAGAAATTGATTTTCATATAGTCATTATCAAAACTATTTTATTACTAAGAGTGAAATATCAATCTCCCCCTTTTTGATGATGACAAAACAAATATGAAAAATGTGAAAATCAATTTACTCATTTTATCTCCCCCTTTTTGTCAATATCAAAAAAAATAAGAATACTCCCCCTTTTTGAAACACACTGAGGGCATAAAAAAGACCTCCTTAAACCAAAAGATAATCTCTCTCCCCCTTTTTAACTCTTCCCCAATGATAGTTTTAAAAACTTCATTTTTAAATATAAACATTTCACACGATTTTACAAATCACAAGACTTTTTCAATATTTCTTTTAAAACATTAGAGATAACTCCCCCTTAAGATGACATTATTAATATCAAACATAATTTTTGAGCACATGTCATATATACATCTAAAACCCTTTTTCATGAGATGCCAAAAAAATTTCATACCATATTGCAAACTCATGATCATATCAGAGCCAATCTATATCTTTCAAAGTAATCACTCATATTTAAACAATCAAAGCACTAGATCAAATGCATAGCCATTCATCATATAAGAGGCATATACATTAAATGATCAATATAGGAGTGAAATAAATCATTTCAAGCAAATAGAAAGACTCTTTTTGAAAAAGACTCCCCTTTAAACTTATATGGGAGGTTTTAAGATATAGAGACATTTTTTCATATAAAAATAGAATAGCAATTTGTCTCAATTCGAATGATTTTTGCAAGAGTAAAATATGACAATGATCATAAATTTGAGGAATGAACCACATGCACTCATATATATATGTTCAAAGAATAAGTGGTCATCCAAAAACATAAATCTAAACAAGTTATGGCAAATTTAATGCAAGACATGTTAAGGATAGGCTTTAAGAACACGCATTTGTCTTTTGATAATCTTAGCCATACTTGTAATCACATAGGATCATTACATATAGATAACTTCAAGAAGCAAGATGATCCTTTAGCAAATAAAGCATGATTTCATACTCAAGTATTCATTTGTCACACAAAGATAATCAAGCTATTTCATACAAGAAAAATAGCATTATAAATTATTCAAGACATGAATACTATATGCCATCAAGAATATATCATTTAAAGATCTAAGAGGCTGACGGCATTGTTCTTTGATTCAACCAATGATGGATTTGAGAGAAATGAAAGGTTGATCTATCTTTGAAATCAAAGGTTTCAAAACTTAGAACAATATATTTCAAAATAGAACGCTTTGGAAATTGTGTTTCGAAATAGAAGATATGATGTTTCAAAACTTCTTCAAAAAAAAAACTTGAACTCAAAGATTGATAGGGATTTATCTAGAATTTGATTTCTAACAAGTTTAGACACAATCTAAAGTGTTCAAACTTTTGCATACTCCAAAATGATATTTTCTCTTTAAGCATGATCCCTTATGAAATGAAGCTTGATTTCAATATATTGAGCATGAAAACCAGAATTTTTGTTAGGGACATAGCATTTGTATTAGCACATTTGATTTGGAATATTGTGGGGTTTTATGCCATAGTCTTGTTGTTCCATCCATAGGATTCAAGCAACTATATAATCACTTTTAGTGAAAGAGAACGGAATGGAAATTCACTTCCTTCTAAACAAAGACACTAGGAAATTTCTTATAACATGTCATGGATCACTAGTGATTCAAGGCATAATCATTAAAGTACCCAAAAACATGACATTCAATCATATATTTAATGCCTTTATAAGAGATCAAGCCATAGGCACCATATCCTAAACTTAGGATAACATAGGATCATTTTATATAGAGATCTACAATAAGCAAGATGATCCTTTAATTTTTAAAGACAAAGCATGTATTAGAATAATTTCTTACTTAAGAAATACACCAGAGTAAATACTAATTAGCCCAATAAGCATACATGCATGTCATATTATAGCTAAAATGCAAAAACAAGCTTGGCTTTTGACAATTTAGATCACAAGATTTTTGTATATTTTCAAGGGATATAAGATTTTGCATATCACACACAATTTAAAGATGAATCATTTAGAAATTTGGAAGGATGGATTGAAACTCTATGAACATTTCCCAGTTAATCTACTTTGGAATCAATGATTGAGATAAGAAGCATGCCATATGGAAGACATCTTTTGTTTGAAGTGAATGCACTAATCATTTAAAAAAATAGAATTGTAAACAATATCTCCTTTTATAGATATAAAACAATTAAAGGTGTTAGGGGCATTTCAATATAAAGATCTAATGGCATCTTCATAAATGATTCTACGGAGTGTAAGAAAGTATTTCCAAACAATATTTTCTAGATTAATTGTATATGGAAAATTTATAGAGTCTAAGAAAATCATATATAAGAACTCTTCCTAATAAATGTTTTAATCACACAGTATATCAAGATGCAAACCTCTCTAGTTCACTTGTCTTAGGATTGGATTGAAATCTAGCATATAGGAAAATACTAAGCACAGTGTTCTACCTACTTGCTATCAATATAGCAATAATCCAATCATACTTCTATAATGCTCATTTTCCACCATTTTGGCATTTCCCATATTTGTCTAGGGTTGATGTACAATTCTTTTGAGTGGCTACTAATTTGCTTTTGAAGAAAATTAGATTTCTTAAGAAAATGATTTTTTGAAGAGATATATAAATTCATTTATCTTCTTGCCTAGATTGCAACTTTAAAAAGTTTTTAACTTGCTCATTATGCTCATTTCACTTTTCCTTTTTGCATTAGATTGGCAAAATGATTTCATAGGGATTTTGTTTGAGGTTTCAAATAAAATGTTATTTACATAGATTATTTGTAGATTCATAAGATGCCCTTGATATAAGGTTTATAATCAATGTTATATCTATTTGTCCCCTTTTAGATTCTTTCTCTAGAACAAATTTGCTAGGATATTCATATTATGACTTAGGGCTTGATTTGGAGACAATATAGTGCCTTGATGAGTTTGAGCACATGATTCTCATATTGAGGATTCTTAAGATTGGGAGTTTGTTCCACATACACTTCCTCATTTATAACTATTTGAAGAGGCACTCTTGACATTCTTTTGATGAGCTTAAAGGATTTGTGGCATGCTAATGCCAACAACATTCTTTTGGTTTCTAGACTTGCTATGGGAGCCTAGGTTTCATCATGATCTTTTCTTTCTTATTGAATACGCCCTTAAGATACTAATCTAGCTCTATTCCTCTTTTATCCATTTTGATCTTAAAACCCATTTGGTTCATTTGTTGGGAGATCTTTAGAATTTGGAGCTAATTTCCACAAGAAGGGGTGAATTTGGAAAAATAAAGGATTTCCCCCTTTTTTAAACAGTTTTTCAAAATGAGAGAATGTCACCGGTGAAGGCAATGGCTTTGTTAAACCTCAAGACCTTGAAATGGCATGATGAGGCATCAACCGTGTAAAGACAATCCCTTTATGCAAGTAATAATCCTAGATTTGAAATGTAGAGATAGGTTTCAAAATATAGACAAGGAGGTTGCAAATTCTCACTCATTTCTAATGGATGCTCTTGTCCTAAAACCTTTTGAAAGGATCTCCAATACTATCCTTATTCTCTACATAGGGTTTTCTTTAGGATGGGATCTATGAATCCCTTTTGATCTAATTAGAATTTTTCATATTGAGATCATTCTTCTTATAGGTTTAGGAGCTTCAACACGAATATCATCAATTATAACTTATATGGGTTTTCTTTTAAGATGAGCCTTGATGAATCCCTATTTAGCATGAGGTGTTAATGGCTTAGATCAAAGGATTTACATACATAACATAATTCTAGCCATTTCTTATAAAGATCTATTTCTCTTTTCAACTACCTCATTTTGTAAAGATGATCTAGCACTAGAAGCATTATGATTAATATTATTTTCCTCATAATAGTGCTTGATTTGATCATTCCAAAATCTCTTAAATGTTACACTTTTAGATGCAAGAGATATTGCCTAGAGTAGTCATCTATAATGACAAGAGAATAATGCTTTTCATCTAGGTTTTGGATTCTCAAAGGTCCAAGAAGATATGGATAGATTAAGGTTAGAGACCTAGAGGTTGAAATTTTATTTGAAGACTTAGATGATATACTTATTGTTAGCCTTTTATGGATGCCTCACAAATGTTTTTCATATTCAAGCTTTAGGCACTTTCTCAACAAGATCATGTTTGGATAGATTATAGAAGCATATTCATATTTGCATGACTTAGTCTATTATGCCATAGATAAATATTTGAGATATGGATTATACTAGGCATTTCTCTTATACTAGACAAGAATAAGTCTATGCACAAATTCTATCCTGTTTTCTATGATCTTCACTTTATTTGTGACAAGATATTTTCACATGAATTATCATTAAAGCATACTTTATATCTTTATCACATAATTGACTTATGCTAGCTAGGTTATGCATAGGAGCATTTATCAAGAAAGTATTTCTAGCATATATCAACAAACTTCGTTCTTCCCTCACTTAATGTACATATCAAAACATAATAGAGTGCAAGCATATCATTCATTTTTATCAAAAACTAATAAGCATAGGGAGTTAAGGAATAAAAGCATACCACCAAGATTTTGATTAATAAAATCTTTCTTACACTTGGTTGGCAAAATGAGGAGTGATCTTCTTGTCCACTTCCTCCTTCCTTCATGCTTGATCCATCCATAAAGATTTCTCTTTAAAGTTCATTTGGATGTCAAGCAACCTACATAAACACTATCCACAAGCTTTTGGTGCCCAAACCACCTTGGGTTCACCCATGTTAGCATAGAGCTCCTCCTTAGGAACCCAAACTTGTTTTAGCTTATGTGGATGTTTTGTTATGAAACCTTTATGTTCAAAATGATACCAATGACTAGGATGTGTAGCAAAGGGTTTTCGTTTGAAATTCATTTTCCTTTTATCCTTATGCACATTCCTCTTAAAATGATCATTTTTAGGTTTCAAAACATACTTGGATCCTTGGGGTTTAATATATGAAGTATTAGATACTTTAGTTCCCTTAGGAATCCATTTTATTTTAGGACCACTAGATGATTTCCTCCTAAAAGGACAACTAGATACAATGTGGCCTAACTTGTTACAATGAAAACATTTAATATCATGAGAGGTGTGTATAGATGAGCTTTTGAAATTTGCTCTTTGATTATGAAAGTTTTTAACACCTTTAACATGATCACAAGAATTTGAAATCTTCCTATTTGAAATAGGTTTCTCATTTAAAGGAACATTAGGAGATTTCAATTGATTTTCATTCAAATCATTTTTCATTGATAGTTCATTATTGGAAGCAAGCAAATATTCATTTTTAGATTTTAAAGGTTCCAATTCATTTTGACAACAAGTCTAATTGATCTTGAAGAGTTTTGTTTTCAAACATAGTTTTTCAAAGTTGGCATGTAAATCATTAAAAGCATTTAACAACTCTTCATTTGAAAAAGTATCATGATCATCATTTTTATCATTCAAAGAACTAGATTCATGATCATTTTCAATATCAATAACAAGAATAGAAGTAGAGGTTACCTCCTCTTCTTCATTTACCATGAAGCACACGTTTGAGCTTTTATCACTAGAGACGTGGGAGCTTTCTTTCTCCTCTATTTGTTGATGATTCAAAGGATTTTCAATCTTTATACTTTCATCAACATTCTCACAACATTTGTTAGAAAGATATAATGAATCAAGAGTGTTTAGAATATCTTTAGCATTGGAGCATTTAGAAACTTTAACATAAATATCATCACTTAGGGCATGCTGTAAAATATGCATAGCTCTAATATTTAAAGAAAAATTCATTTTATCACGATCATCCCATTCCATCTTTGGTTTTAAAACAAAACCCTTTTCCACTATATACCATAGATAACAATCGATGGATGTCATGAATACACAAATTCTTTTTCTCCAAAAATCATAATAAGAGCCATCAAAATAAGGTGCCACATTTATAAGATAACCTTCTTTTAGAGCCATGGATCTCTCCTTAGGTTGTTAGACCTTGAAACAAGGAGTTAGGCTCTGATACCAATTGTTAGAACAATAGGTTCTATGGCACACACCAACAGGGGGGTGAATTGGTATAATTAAAACTCTTGATAGAACTTGAAAACTTTTTGACCCAATTGAGGTTTTAGTGACTTAAAACATAGAATATATGAGATGATAAATGTAAAGCAAGAAGAATAAAAGACACAAAGGATTTATAGTGGTTCGGCTTAAACCAAGCCTAATCCACTACCTTAGCTCCCACTAAGGATTTTAAACCTATTCACTAAAACCTCCTACTTACACAAGTAGGCCCTCTAACTACACAAGCTAGGAAATACAACCTCCCAATTTAATGGGCCCTCTAGCTGCTGCTAGGAAAAATACAACATCCCAATTTAATGGGCCCTTTAGCTACACAAGCTAGGAAAATAAAAACGATACAAATGAAAGAGATAAGCTAAGAGTTAACACTCTTAGTTACAAGTTCTCTCACAATGAAAAACAAGGTTTAACAATAAATTTACAATGATAGAACAGCAAAGCCTTGGAGAGAAAAATAAAACAATGAAAGCCCAAACACTGTAAGCTCGAATAAAATTGTTTGCAATTGCTAGATCATCTCATTTCCGTCCATTAGCCTCTCCTTGATCATCCATGAGTTGTATATATAAGCATCCATAAAGATTGAAGAAGAAACTAGCCGTTTTTGTGACCGTTGGAGTTGAAAAACTAGCCGTTATAAAATTCTGTGAAACACAATAATCGACAGAGAAAAGGATTAGTTGACTATTTTTCCATGTAAAGCAAGAAATAGTCGACAGACAAAATGAATAGTCAACTATCTTATAACACAAATTTTCAATAGTCGATAGACACATTCCAATAGTCGACAGATGCAAAAATGTGAAGCAAATTTTGAAACTTATGAACAAAAATAGTCGACAGACCAAAAGGCATAGTCGATTATCCTTACTCGATCGTCGACAGATGCTAAAATAGTCGACAGATGCCTTGAATAGTCGACAGATCAAACAGAATAGTCGACTATTTTCAGGCATAGTCAACAGAATGAAAACATAGTCGACTATCCTTTTGAAAAGATTGAAAATTTATCAAATCCTCATTTGATTCTTTTGAATCCTCATTTTGATTATCTTAAAAGCAAGTTGAGATTATCAAAAGTATGATTTGAAACAAATTATTCTTAACAAGCAAGTTGAGATTATCAAAAGTATAATTTGAAACAAATCATTCTTACATCCATACTCAATATTTCATATCTTGCTTTAAGACTTATATACTAAAAAATGCATTTTCTCATTCATATAATCCACATAGTAGAAATTGATTTTCATATAGTCATTATCAAAACTATTTTATTACTAAGAGTGAAATATCAGAATGTCCCAGGGGTATGAAACCCCTGAGTTAGATAATTACATCTAAGTAAGTGAATCAGAAAAGGAAATATATGTGCGTGCAAATGCAATAATGCTATTATGAAATCCACTCATGTGGTAGCAATGCCAGGGTGTTGTAATCACCCCAGCGGTCATCATAATCACTCCTTGCCTCACCGTAAGAGCACGAGTTCTTCCATGATGGCCCAACAACTAGCCATAGTCACCAACACAAACATGATATAAGATAAAGCAGAAGGAATATGCATAGCTAAGGGAGAATATGACATGTAAGCCACAAAGGCATGATATGCAAGCCAACATCCACACACAAGTGAAGCAACAAATTCAGGTAACGCTGAGGCAAGGCCGTGTCCGGGGTCTCAGCTATCATATCCTCCACCCTATTGAGGTAACACTGGATAGACTCACCGGGTCTCATAACTGATAGGGCTAGAGTCCATTGGGCCTTCAGCCTACGAATGTAATCTCACACCAGCCAGATCGAGCGAAATGGTGTTTGCCATTGAGACTTAAGGAAATTTCAGCAAAATTATCCAAACCTCTTTAACTTTATGGAGACTTAAGGAAATTTTGGGGATGAAATTTATTTTAAGGACGGGAGGATGTAATACCCCAAAATTTAATGTAAAGGTTGGATGTTGCAATAAAGTGTTTTAAATGGAAGTTTGGAATTAAAGTGTAAACAAAAAATGTTTTTAGGACCCAAATGCAAATATCATAACTTATAAAAGAGATAACTTGTCTCCAATGAATAGGAATATTTGCAATGATGAGTTCTTATCCAAGAAGGCATGAGTTGGAAAGTTAGGATTGGAGAATTTTCCCTAAAGTCCTAAAGCCTTATGATGGTAATAATTGGATTCACCCTAAAAGTCAAAAGTAACAAAACTTTGAAGGTTTGTATTGGCTTACCAAAAGAAGTAGATAAAGAGATTTATCTTGAAGGCCACATGAGGGGCATTTGGAAGCCTTGGATTAGAAGAATGGAAGACTTCCTTTAAAAGAGAGAATCAAATGAAGAAATTTCAAAGCTTGCCATAATTACTAGGGTAGAAAAAATGGCTAACTTAAGAGCTAAGTGAAATCTTAGAGATTTGGGGTTGAAAGGCTATAAAAAGGGAAGAAGAAGGACCACGTAAAGCTAAAAGTAAGAGAGAAAGAAAAGGAAGAAAATGATCCAAGGGAAAAAAGCAAAGGAAGGAGAATAGAGAGACCTGACCAGAAAATCGAGAAAATAAGAAGGAAACCAGAAATTTAAGCCAATTTTATTTCTATAGGGTCATATTACATTGAAAGGGGAGTCCATAGGTTCAAATGGAAGGCGAATCGAAGTTAAAATGAAGGAGTTATAGCCATTTTAATTTCTAGTGTAAAATCCGTAAGAAGTAGGGAGACGGCTCGTGCATCATATGCACCAGCCACTACTGCGCATGGCCGCGCGTGGCCACCCTTCTGGTGGCACTTGAGGGCGCGTGGTAGGGGCTCTTGCTCTGTAATTTTATGGGTTTGTTTCTTAAATCATTCTCTATGATTGTATGTAAAAATATTTTGATTTGGTGACCCGAACGGTAGGAAACTGCAGCTAAACCGGGCTTAAATTCATATAAACGGTGAACCATCAAGACCTACAGCAAGTGTGAGTGGTTTCTTGCATTATTTGTGTTTCATATTGATCATTTCTTGAATCATTTGTGTTAAATGTGGACATACTCACTTACTCTCTTGTTTAGCATGTTATTTCACTTGTTTCATCACTTCATGGCATGTGGTTGTTTGTGACAAGTTAGTGGCCTCCATGAGTGGCTCTTGTGAAAGTAAAGCAAGATCGCTACGGGGGAAACAGCGTAGTTCAAAATTTTTGAACTTACCCAGATCCCGACGAATGGATCAACGTCGAAATTAAATCATTCACAAACAAATAAATAAATCTAACCTTTAGATTATCGAGTCGTTCGCAGATTCGAGCCGTCCAAGCGTCTGGCCTCTAACTCGTGATACGCGGCACGCGTCCGTTGGCAAGGGGAGTGGAATAGGAGTGCTATCTTCTTCTCCTTTACGCGGCTTGTGTATGGACGATAAAAGAACGCCCTCGTTTCATATTTATGCCAAAAGAAACGAAGAAGAGTGAGCGGCAATACGTTTTTCAACTCTTGAAAAAAGACACCAAAAACCCACTTAATTTTGGGCAACCCATAAAGGGATGTTTATAAGGAAATATCCTAGGGTTTCTAAAACCCTAATGGATTGGGGTAGCCCATTAATTCTAATTTAATTAGAATCTTAAATGGGTTTATTCTAGTCCAACTAGAAATATAATTAAATGGCCCAATCCTTTTATAGATTAAATAAAATATTATGGCCCAAATCTAATTCAAGCCCAAATATATTTTATTTAATATTTGGCCCAAATCTAATTTAGTCCAAATCTAATTTAGTTCAAATATAATATTTAATTTAATATTTGGCCCAAATCTAATTTAGTCCAAATATTAACTTAAGCTCAAAAATATTTTATTTCCTATTTGCCACTCCAACAAATAGAAAATTATTAAATTAGAAACTCCTTCCTAATTTAATCAATTGCCATTTTTAGGAAACTCTTTCCATTATGACAACTTCTCGTCATATCGACGTCATTACGTCTATTTGTTCTTTTTTCGTGAGAACCTACGACGGCACAACTTCTTTCCGAAGTGTCCCACTTAACCATACGTCCACTCTCCTGGTTTAAGCCAGGGACCGTGCCTATTGCGTATGACTCATTAGGCTTCCGAATATGTTGGCAATGTGTCGGTACAAACACATAAGACAAGATTGGCCTCTAGCAAGGCATCATGCCTATCCAATTATTCAGAAGGATTCATAATCCGCAAATAACCTTTCACGAGCATAGTGACCGTGCAATTCGATCCTCTCGTCAATGTATCTTATGTGATCTCAAGTATGGCGATGTGTTGCTTGATAACGATCACATGAGTTTTTCTTCAGTCTTCCGGATATCTTCACTTAATTAGAAAGTAAATCAATAACTCCTTATTGATCTCTTTCACCATGGCCATGGATTTAAAGTGAATATCCACCGAAGGTGCCTTAGATACATCATCCTCTATCAAGGGATAGACAAGTCCCATCTTGGTTATGCACCCATCTCCATAAGCCTCACAATATGCCCAACGATCGCCCACGTGCATCCTTTATCTAGGCCCATCGAAACGATGTCAAAGCATATCTGTCTTCTTATGAGATGACCGTGACAACCTCAGGTCCAAGGATTAGTTACACCCATCTCGTATGAGAATTCCATCAACATATAACCAAAATGGATTCTCATGGCGAGTCATGTCCAGTGACACGTTCTCTAACATTGGTCACATATGTACTTGTCTAGGCATCCCCATGCCTATGGGTGTGAGACCCCCGTTGCTATCACATAGCAAAAACATAGCACATACAAGTCTTACCGCAATTGTCAATGTCCATTCTTGACATTGCTACAACTTGGGACGTTTAATGATGTCTAGAAACTGTGATGCATCATCTCACATCTTTATAGATTAATCACAGTATACATCATATGGACTTCTATCTAGTTTCATTCGATTATTACAATAATAACAAGAAACTAATAGAATGACTTCTTGTGAATTTGAACAACTCCTTATTCAAATAATAAACATGATTACAATTGTCAGTGTACAACATGCCCAATCTAATTGGGTCTAGAGCACCTACACTAACATCTTGGAGTCACATATGCGTGTTTTGAGATGAGTATGGCGTGTGCAGGGGTGATTGAAACACACTGGCATGGCTTCCACAAAGGGGGTTTCACTTTGCATATTTGCATCTCATACATGATCTATTCTTTTCTTGAAACTGTCTCACTTAGATTCATGTAATCTAACTTGGGTTGATGCCCCTGGAACGTTTCGCGTTCCAGGTATGTTTGGTATGTCAGGAGGGAAGGAGGCAAGCGAGGCAAACGGAAAAGAAACTACAAACGTTTAATGCTTTTTTGTTGTTTTATGTAATCTTATTCAAAAGTGTTGTAACTATTCAGAGATTGCACTTCTTTTTCTTATGTTATACTTTAACTCTATCCTAATGAAAGGTTTGTGCATATTTAGCTTGTATGGGAACCCTACAAACATTCTGGCAGATTCGATCCGTTATTTTCACTGCTTAGGGTTTCCTAACACCTCTTGGCAATTAGGCGTAAACCTACCATGATACTTGAGACGAGGAGGTGTTACACTGAGGAGCAAATCAATTCTGCTAGTTAAATTTTAGTGGAATCATCACTCTGATCGAGAAGCAACATGGGAGCTGGAAGAAGATTTAAGGCGCCAATTTCCCAAATTATTTGTTGATTTAATGGAAGAGTAGCTTTGATGTATTGATCAATTATATTAATGGAAATGAAATTTTGAGGATGAAATTCTTTTAAGAGGGGTGAAATGTAATACCCTTGATGAGTCATGATAAAATTGTCAATTAAGAGAATAATGGTATATGAAAATTTTCATAATTGCCCTTGAATCAAAGAGAAGACACATAATTTATAGGATGTCTTGAGAAGGGAAAAACGGTAATTTGGAGTCTCGTCCCATAAAAGGTAAATTATTTTTGTGGGGAAAATATTTATATTGGAGAATTGATTTTGGGAGAATTTAATTCTTGTTTAAATGCATGGGAAAATGACTGAAAAATGTGGAATTAAAATGGAAGCCAAGTAGGGAGATTGGTGACACTTGGCAAGATCTCATGAAAGGGATTTAATTAAAATATGGGAATAAGAAATTAGTTGGATTAAGTGTAAGTGGGACACTTTGCATGATCTTGTGAAGCAAGAGTAAGATTAAAAGTAATTCAAAAAGAAAAGGAAAGTAGTCTCTCAAGCATTAAATGAGAGTCATTATGGTGTGAATTAAAGAAATTCTTTATTAAATAGAAATTAGTCATGCATTTATGTGGGAAAATGGTGGATTAAAGTAAATGCAAATTAAAATGGATTATGTCTTTCAAGAGTGATTTAAATTAAATAAAAAAATAAATAGATATTAGTCTCCATTAAATGCTTGAAAATCTAGGGATTTAAATTAAAGGAGAAATGTGGAAAATAGTCAATCTTGAAATTAGTCAATATTTCTTAATTTTGAAATTTGGTTAATTATGGGAATAGGAGCTTTGATCCAATGGTGGAAATTAAATCTTGAAATTTGAAGGAATCCAATGGTTGGGATTTAAGCCTACCAATGGCATGGATTGTCACATGGGTAGGATAATTTCAAGAAGAAAGATAATGGAGGGTGAGGATTTAACCTCCAAAGAGAATCAAGGGATGAGATTTAAAGATGCTAGGTCTCTTGGATTGTGTTTTTCCGAGAGAGTAGAGATTGGTTCTTTAAAATCAAAGGGTAGGATTGAGTTTATCAAAAGCACAAGGATTGTGCTTGTATTTGAGGGTTGAGATTGAGTCTCTTAAATCAAAGAAAAACCAAGGGCTAAGATAGAATCTTGAGTTTTGGCATGGATTGAGTAGGAAATCTCTATAAATAAGGAGTTGAGATTTTAGTCCAAGGTTTTCCCACTTGTTAAGAGAAAGAAAGGAAGAAGAAGATTTGGAGAAGGAAGAAGAAAGGCAAGCAAAAGGTAAGCTTTAGCCTTCTTTCCCTCTCATGTAGTAATCTTTAGTTTGTTTGTGAGCTAAGTTATGTTCTTTTCTTCCAAGGTGGCTTGAATCAAAGAGAGTCTTGGCAAGTGAGGACTTGAAGCTTCAAGGAAATAAAGGTAAAGGATGACCCCAAATGGTGGGGTTTGCTTGCATTAGTAAGTGTCTTGTATGAGTTGCATGTAATGGTCACATTTGCATGATTTGTGTTCTAGTGTACCTATGGCCATATGGAGGACTAGTGATGTGAGAGGGGTTGGTTGGTGCCTTAACCTATGGACGTTATGAGGGCATGGAAGACTACCCATTTATTGCATTGCATTTTGCATCACAAGTGTTTCTCATTTTTACATTTATTGATGCATAGCACCCTTACTGAGCAATGGCTTATAAGGTCCTTTGACCTTTTTGTAGGTGGGAAATCTTCTAAAGGAAAGAAAGTGTTGGAAGGTTGAAGGAAGTGGAGCAAGAAGAGTGTGTGTGATAGTGTATGTGTTTAACTCGTGTATGGATGTATTTATTTAGCTTTTATGTATGAATGCTTAATGTGGATGGATGAAGGAAAACTTTAATGTTTTGGAAGGTATTTGAGGTATTTTAGTGTTCTGGAAATTTTAATTGAAAAGGGAAAAAAAATAAAAAAAACATTTGTGGTGGCAGTAAGCTGGGGGTCAGGGCGTGCGGCTGGGCGCGCCTGGGGCGCGGTAAGCACAGTCGCGCGCAGCAGGCGCACGTGCGGCCCGCGCGCTGGGGCACAGCTGGTGCTGCCGCTGCCCCCCCTGCTGCTATTTTGAAATTTTTTTTTTTTTTCTGTTTATTTAATTATGTATGCTATTTGGAAATTTCTGAAATAAAAGCATGTTTAAATAAATAAATAAATGAGTATTTAAGCCTCCAAATTAATTATTAAATTAATGTAAATTTTGAGGCATTTGTGAAAAATTCCTATATTTTAGAAAATAAATAAGGGAGTATTTTCCTTGAATTTTGGAAAAAGGATGAGGAAGCTTGATGTTTGAATTTCAAAAATTTACTTCCTATGGATTGGGAATTTGAGGTATTTTTGAAATAAACAAAAGAAAAATCAATGGAGATTTGCTAACGAAAAATTTATTAAATTTTTCAAAAGAAGATTAACCCAAATATTTTCAAAAGGATTTGGAAGTGAAAAAAAATGGGTTAATAATTGGGCTAAAATTTATTTTCTTATAATTAAGGCCTTATGCCATAATTTAAATGAAGCAAGTGTGTTAGCTTATTTTGTCATATCCTGGGAAGTCATCCTTGGCTCTTCATTAAGAGCTTGAGAAGGGGTGACACTTTTCGAGGTTTCGGGTTTTATTTTCGAGGGGTCGTTTCGATTTTTCCCGGATCCTTGAGTGGAGCGAAGGGATGGCAAAGCCTAGTTCCCACCTAGGTCATTTCTCATTGAAATTTAACCCGTCTCTTCATTTTCGTCTTAGCATGTGAATAGTTAGTTGATTATTCACGAATAACACCTGTAAGTGGGAGCAGGGCATTACAGCATGCTCACTACTGCATTAGCATTTGCGTTAGCAAGGGCAGAATTCAAGATAATCAAATCAGAGCCAATTGCTCACAATTTTGGGGTGTACAATAATCTGCATACCAAACCGAAGGCTATGTCAGTAACCAGAATAAAATTTCCCTTCCGTTAAGGCCAAGTATGGGAACCGCAATCCCATTGGTTGCTATTACGGGAAAACACATTTCCTAAGCAAGCTCATAACACGTCACATGCCCACATCGGGGAAAACATTCCATTCACAATTACGACCTACCCCGACCCATGTATGCAATTTACCATTCCATCACCCCCTTTCCAAACCTCTGAATTCCCAAGCCCACTTAGCACACAATGCAGTAGTCACACTCTTGGTACCGACACTTTCACATGCTCGAATTCTCTCAAGGAGAACAAGTCAGATATCACTCCACAAATACAACCACAAACTAATCTAAGTATGATTCGAACACCTCAATCATTAACTCACAAGGGTTACAGGTGCGCTAATCCCAAATATCTTTACTAGATACTCATAATAACCCGTAACATGATCTAGAGCAACCTTACCACACTTTTCTTTGAACTCTCAATTACATTCCTTAAAATCACAAACCATACTCAAAAGTTACAATTAACACACATTAATTAACAATATTCCTCAACTCATAACTACCCAACTTACTATTTGGCATCCCTTATTCTATCAAAATTCAAGTTGACACCCGCATGTGAATGGGCAGACTTGGGGTTAACTAACTCTCACATTAAGGGGAAATCGATGTACCTTGTACAACTCTTGGGCTTGTGTTGGCATCTTCCCCTGTCAGATGATACACCCAGCCTCGTCGTGGTTCGTGGCCTCCTTGGTTTGTCTAAGATTGATTAACTCCTCTTCTTTGCGGGCATTCCTTAGAGAGATGGCCTGTCCGCTGGCAATTAAAGCACATGGGTCCTTTGGGGCAATCTCGAGACAAGTGGTCATTTCTTCCATAGGTATAACATTTTTTATTCCCTCGATCACAAGGTTTTCTCGGATGAAATTTTTGACATCTGGGACAATTCTCTTTGTGTTTGAAATTTTCTCCTCGAACCCCAAGATCATGTTTTTTCTCAAGTTTTCTATCCTTGGATACCTATATCTTCGTCCTTAGGGCATTCATTCAGTGGAGGTTGTTTTTCATGGTCAAGGCTTGTAGGACCATTTTTGCATATGTGTGGGCCCCCGAAGAACTTAACACCAGCTGAATTTCAAACTTTAGTCCACTAAGAAATTTCTGAGCCTTTGCCTCCTCATCCAAATTGTAAATGGGCATGTACTTGATTAGCCGAGTAAAATGGTCTTCATACTGGGTAACAGTCATGTTCCCAGCCTGTTTTAGGTTCATAAATTCCTGACCCTTTTCCATTTTCTTGCACAGGGGAAAATACTTAGTATTAAAAATTTCCTTAAATTGCACCCATGTAATACTAGGCGTACCTTTCCCTTTAGGATCTTGCAGGGTCCTTTGCATGGTTTTCCACCACTGGTCGGCCTCATCTCGGAGCATGAATGTAGCACAACCAACCTTATCCACCTCCTCGCATCTAATGAAATCAAATATCTTTTCGATATGTTCTAACCAATACTCACTCTCACAGGGGTCGGCTCCTGCCCTTCCTCGAAAAATGGGCGGGTTTAACCGCTAGAACCTGTCACTAACATTAGAGTTTTGGGGAATAACCTGACCTGTCATTCGTGTCCCCTGCATAAGTGTGACCATACTCCCTAGGACTCGTTCCATCTGGTCCATGCGGTTACTTCCTCTTTGGTTTCTTTCGGGCGGTGGATTCTATAGGGATGTTTCCATTCTTTCATCATAGTGGTCCGACATCTCCTCTTCTTGGGTGTTGTTCCTGCGCCCAAAGTTTCAGGTTTGGCGAGTGTTTACCATCTGCAAATAATCACGCTCTAAAATTATGAGTTCAACATGCACACTTTTGTAGTAAAACGATCCTAAAATAATCATAACCAATGAATAAGATGAAAACTCAAAGTTCATAAATTCTCGACTTTCTTGACTCACGCAGACCTAGCCGGCAACAAATCCCACATACCCACATCTAGAACCCTGCACAAGGATTTCGTGAACTCGGTACCTACTAGACCTTCATTGCATCAATACTTAACTCAGAAAATTTCCAAATTCCAAATCTCTGTGAATCATTCAATCAGAAAGATAGTCTTTCACCACCTGCAACCATTTAGTACTTCTAATGAACCTCAATTTAAGTATTTACTTATGCCATTCTCTAACCTACTCATCCCACTCACCCATCAAATCCTTTATGTTCTTTAAGCTGTCATCTATATTTTTTTTATCACCATAAAGCCTGAAAGTTAAGCAAGATCGTTACGGGGCAAGCAGCGTAGTTCAAAATTTTGAATCTTACCCCGATCCCGGCGATTACATCAACGTTGAAATCAAATCATTCACATACAAATAAATAAATCTAACCTTTAGATTATCGATTCGTTCACAGATTCGAGCCGTCCAAGTGTCCGGTCTCTAACTCGTGATACGCGACACGCATCCATTGGCAAGGAGAGCGGAATAGGAGTGCTAGCTCCTTCTCCTTTTCGCGGCTTGTGTATGGACGGAAAAGAACGTCCACGTTTCAAATTGATGCCAAAAAAAAATGGAGAAGAGTGAACGGCAATACATTTTTTTAACTCTTGAAAAACTACACCAAAAACTCTCTTCCATTTTGGGCAACCTATAAAGGGATAAATATATATATAGAAATATCCTAGGGTTTCTCAAACCCTAATGGATTGGGCTAGACCATTAATTCTAATTCAATTAGAATCTTAAGTGGGCTTATTCTAGTCCAACTAGAAATATAATTAAGTGAACCAAATGAAATTTATAGGTTTAAATAAAATATTGTGGCCCAAATCTAATTCAAGTCCAAATATATTTTATTTAATATTTGACCCAAATCTAATTTGGTCCAAATATAATATTTAATATTTAATATTTGGCCCAAATCCAATTTAGTCAAAATATAATATTTAATTTAATATTTGGCCCAAATCTAATTTAGTCCAAATATTAACTTAAGCCCAAATATATTTTATTTCCTATTTGTCACTCCAACAAATAGAAAATTATTAAATTAGAAACTCCTTCCTAATTTAATCAATTGTCATTTTAGGAAACTCTTTCTATTATGACGACTCCTCGTCATATCGACGTCATTAGGTCTATTTGCTCTTTTTCCGTAAGAACTTACGACCGCACAATTTCTTGCGAAGTGTCCCACTTAACCATACGTCCACTCTCCTGGTTTAAGCCAGGGACCATGCCTATTGCGTATGACTCATTAGGCTTCCAAATATGTTAGCAATGTGTCGGTACGAACACATAAGACAAGATTGGCTTCTAGTAAGGCATCATGCCTACCCAATTATTTAGAAGGATTCATAATTCACAAATAACCTTTCACGAGCATGGTTACCATGTAATTCGATCCTCTCGTCAATATATCTTATGTGATCTCAAGTATGGTGATGTGTTGCTTGATTACGATCACATGAGTTTTCTTCAGTCATCCGGATATCTTCACTTAATAGAAAGTTAATCAATAACTCCTTATTGATCTCTTTCACCATGGCCATGGATTTAAAGTGACTATCCACCGAAGGCGCCTTAGATACATCATCCTCTATCAAGGGATAGACGAGTCCCATCTTGGCTATGCACCCATCTCTATAAGCCTCACAATATACCCAACGATCGCCCACGTGCAGCCTTTGTTTAGGCCCATCGAAACGATGTCAAAACATACCGGTCTTCTTATGAGATGACCGTGACAACCTCAGGTCCAAGGATTAGTTACACCCATCTCGTATGAGAATTCCATCAACATATAACCAAAATAGATTTTCATGGCGAGTCATGTCCAGTGACACGTTCTCCAACATTGGTCACCTATGTACTTATCTAGACATCCCCATGCCTATGGGTGTGAGACCCCCATTGCTATCACATAGCAAAAACATAGCACATACAAGTCTTACCGCAATTGTCAATGTCCATTCTTGACATTGCTACAACTTGGGACGTTTAATGATGTCTAGAAACTGTGATGCATCATCTCACATCTTTATAGATTAATCACAGTATACATCATATGGACTTCTATCTAGTTTCATTTGGTTATTACAATAATAACAAGAAACTAATAGAATTACTTCTTGTGAATTTGAACAACTCCTTATTCAAATAATAAACATGATTACAATTGTCAGTATACAACATGCCCAATCTGATTGGGTCTAGAGCACCTACACTAACATTCTCCCACTTGCACAAGAGTCAATCACTCATGTATCTTATACCTGATGATTGAACATGACTTTCATGTTTCTCTTGGGACAGAGCTTTGGTCAAGGGATCTACAACATTGTCATCCGTTGACACTTTCTCTATATATGTCACACCGGTAGATAATCTCCATTATCAAATGGTGATGTCGCAATACAAGTTTGATCCGTTGATGAGACCGTGGTTCCTTCACTTACGCGATGGCTTCATTGTTGTCCCAATAACTGTTATTAGATCAACGATATTGGACACCACTTTAAGTTCATCAATGAACTTACGGATCCATACAACCTCCTTAGTTGCTTCGAAGGTTGTTATGTATTCGACTTCAGTTGTTGAATTTGCCACTATCTCTTATTGGAACTCTTCCAACTCATGGCCCCGCCATATAGGCAGAATATGAATTTCGAATGTACGTGATTTAAAATCATCATGGTCGAATTGGAAACTAGCATCCGTGAACCCCTTCACAGTATGCTCTCCTTCTCCATATGACAAAAACATCTCTTTAGTGCTTCACAAGTACTTAAGAATGTTTTTCACAACAATCCAGTGTTTCTTACCTGGATCAACTTGATATCTACTACATATGCTCAAAGTATATGCGATATCAGGCCTGTACATAACATGGCATACATGATCGAGCCAATAACCAAGGCATATTGTGCTCGACTCATTCTATCTCTCTCATCTTGTGTCTTTGAACACATAGCCTTGGAGAGATGTATTCCATATGACATGGGAAGATTTCCCTCCTAGAATCTTCCATGCTAAACCTCTTTAGCACCTTGTCAATGTACGTGCTTTGGGAGAGTGCTAGCAACCTTACGAATCTATCTCTATAGATCCTTATTCCCAGAATATAAGTTGCTTCTCCCAAATTCTTCATGGAGAAATTTTCTGAAAGCCATCTTTTAACTAATTGCAACATGGGAACACCATTCCCAGTGAGCAATATATATTGTCCACATATAGGACTAAAAGGACCACCACGCTCCCACTAACCTTCTTATAAACACATGGATCAACTTTCCTTTTGTGAAAAATCAAACCTTTTGATCTTTTCATCAAAACATTGATTCCAACTCCGAGATGCTTGCTTTAGTCCATAAATGGACCTTTGCAACTTGCAAATCTTATTTGCATGTTTATGAGTAACAAAACCGTCAGGTTGTGTCATATACACATCCTCGACCAAGTTTCCTTTAAAGAAAGTTGTTTTGTCATTCATCTGCCATAACCCAGAGTCAATGTCAGACATTGCCTTATCATAGGTAGTAGGCTCATCATTCTCAGCTAGAAGCACATCTCCATGTGCCGAGATGAGAAATCCATATCTCTCTTGCTCGCGACGAACCCTCATCGACCTACGAGGTTCTTGTGTAGAAGGTTGGGGAACTGACACAACATCTTGTGTCTGATCTTCCTCAGGTTCCTGGAGGGGAATATTTGTTTGTGGTTCGCCTCGAATCTCTTTGAGCTCAACATTCCTCCCACTAGCCACAGCATTTAAGAATTCCTTCTCAAGGAATACTGCATGCTTGGCAACAAAACACCTTTTGTTCATATGGTTAGTAAAAGTAATATCCATTTGTTTCCTTTGGATATCTCACAAACAAACATCTCGTCGATTCAGGTTTTAGCTTATTATTGTCAACACGCTTGACATAAGCTTTACAACCCCAAATCTTAAGGAAAGATAAATTTGGCTTCTTTCCTTTCTATATCTCATATGGATTCTGAATAACTAACTTACTAGGAACCCTGTTCAAAACAAAGATTGCGGTGAAGAGTGCATATCCCCAAAATGAAATAGAGAGTTCAGTGCGAATCATTATGGACCAGACCATGTCCAACAAGGTCCTATACCTCCTTTCAGACACACTATTCATCACTGGTGTTCTAGGTGGAGTCCATTGTGAGAGAATCTCATTCTGCTTCAGATGATCTAGATACTCACTGTTCAAGTATTCACCACCTCGATCTGATCGAAGTACTTTGATACTTTTCTCATTTTGTTTCTCTACTTCAAATTTGAATTCTTTGAACTTTTCAAAAGCCTCAGATTTGTGTCTCATAAGATACACATAACCAAAACGTGATCTATCATCAATAAAGGTTATGAAGTAGACATATCCACCTCAAGCCTGGGTGGACATGGGCCCACACGCATCAATGTGCACAAGCCCTAGCACTTATGTAGCCTTCACTCCCTTTACTTTAAAAGGAGATTTAGTCATCTTGCCAAGCAAACAAGATTCATAAGCACCATATGACTCATAATCAAATGCGCTAAGATATCCATCTTTATGCAAGTTGGATATGCAAGTCTCATTTATATGGCTAATACGACAATGCCATGAATAAGTGCTATTTAAATCACCTGATTTAAGTCGCTTAATATTTATGTTATTGATAGGAGTATCAACATCAAGGACATACAAACCGTTACGTGCTGTTGCTTACCATAAAATAACTCATTTTTATAAAATGAACAACTATTGTTTTTAAATAAAAATGAATATCCATCCTTGTCAAACAAGAATTAGAAATTATTTTCCTAGTCAAACTAGGATTGTAGTAACAGTTATGTAAATCCAATACAAGCCCTGTGGACAATGTCAATAAATAGATCCTTACAACTAATGGAACAACTTTTGATCCATTTCCCACGTGTAGTAGGTACACTTCTCCTATTATTAATCTCCTTGTACTCCTAAGCCCATACACGAAAGTGTAAATATGAGCATTAGATCTAGTATCTAATACCCATGTGGACTTATTAGAAGTAGATAGATTAATTCCAATAACATAAATACCTAAAATGTCCTTAGTACAACTCTTCTTACTCTACACTTCTCGGTTTATCACAGTGGAGATAGACCGCATCCTCCTTGCCCTTTCGGGTTTTGGTCTTTTGGACTCTTCCAGATTGCGCTATGGAAGAACTCTTCTTCCTTTTGGCTTTCTTACTCTTGGGCTTGCCCCTGTGCACCTTGGGCCCTTCAACTAAGAGAACACTTCCCTTGACCTATAATCAATTTTAGGTTCAGTCTCTCTTAGTATGGACAACCACTCTCCAAGAGTCTTTTCCATAACTGTTAGGGAGGGACTGTAGCACTAAGTCTAAGGTAAGTTTCAGCATCCATACCCAAGTTCAATTGTAGCAACCTATTGATAAAATGTATCATCTCCATAACATGCTTCTCAATAGATGATCCTTGAGCCTAGCCATGATCTCATAGGCATCATAACTCTTATGTTGCGACCTATGTTTTGGGGTTATGGAAGCCAAGATGATATACCAAGCGATGATCATATCACCCTTGTGCATCATCCAGGTTTTATGTGCTATTATTTACTCAACTGGTGGCTTCGCAAGAAGAGATCTCTCTATCGAATAGAGAATCTTATCATGTGTGAGTACTATCCTCAAGATGATCTCCCAGTCATATAAATTAGTCTCGTTGAAGGTATTATTGCCCTCGAGTATCGATCCTATCGACATGTTTCCAGACATTCTGGATCAACAACTGAATTATAGAAATATTATTATAATCATATTGAATTACGAAATCATAAATTGCAAGAAGTAACATTTTATGATTACTCCCACTATTTTCTACGAGTTCGCCACCCTCAAGACATAACTCAGGAAATCCCGTTGGAAGATTTCCTAATGGGCTAGAATCCCATCTCCCCTCGCACAACCTTGAATAACTCAACAAATTGTGCTAGGATTGATTAGGTAGGTACTTGCTACCAATTGCATCTCCATGCAACTCCTAGATTCATTGGGTGGATAACTCCTTGTCAAGCACATCTTATGTGACTCCCAATCTTTGCCTCTATACTCAGTAAAGCCTTGAGTGACTCAACAAACCCCACCTTTCTAGTTAAGTCGGACCCATCATTCAGGGACATCTCATGGCCCATGAAGCATAGGAATCATAGGTGACACATGACCTTGAGTGACTTAACAAATCAAGTGCCAACTAGAAACCTAATACTTCATAATGATGGAAGGCAAGTTGGCTTAATATTAATGAGGGATTTATTACTTATTTATTTAGGTCTCATCACATGCAATTAATCAAATTAATCATGCATAATAAAGGACTCAAACCGGTGTATGGTATGGATAACTACGGCTAGCCCCCTCGAGCCATAGAAGGGAAGCTAGCGGGTCAAACCTAGGTGAAGAATCATAACTTGCTTCTCAAGCACATTCTTTATGCCTTCATTAGTCTTCGAATCTTGTCTTCAATTTGGCTCCATCTCTTGCTCCTCATACAAACTACAATTATCACTACACTATTCTATTCTACATACATTACATAGAATTAGAAACCCCGAGTTACATTCGGGGGAGTGAGATGAGAAGAGAATGTACATCAGAGTATAATAGAGGTAGGACACACAAGCCCTATTTCAAAAACCAAATTTACAAGCATTCATTCCCAACATAAAAAAATGGTCGACTCGATCCATACCATACACTTATGCAATCAATCACATTGATTCATTTAGATTATGTTAATTAATTGTTGCATCTATTTCAATCTTAATTAAACGCTTTCAATAAATTGAAAATTTGTATAATTTTGGAAAAACAAAATTGTTTTAATTGTGTTGGGCTTAGGCTCCATCCATTAGTCTAACTAACAAGGCTCAACAGGCCTTGGATCAACCAATGTATGTCAAACATACACTAGCAGCCCAATAATTAATAAATAATTCAATTAACGACCTCGGCCCACTTTTAATCACGATCCATGGGTGTCATACACTCATGGATTGGATAAAAATAATAAAAATAGCCAAACAAATTGGTCAAGCCCCACCTGAGGGTACGAAATGCACTGGGCCACCGAAGGGTCAACCCGGGTGCTTCACGTCGACCCCAAGGAAAGGTCAAACCGAAGCCCGAGGCAGCGGAAGGGGCCGGGCAGCATGTCGTACATGTTGCCAGCCAAAAAAGCCCAAGTGGGCGCGGCTGGGGCCACATGGAGCGCGCCTGGTCCGCGTCTGGCGCACGCTACTACGGCCTATGCTAGCAGCAGGGGCCGCGCGGGTTGGCCGCGGCTGAGCGTGGGTCGTGGGTCGCACCCGCGGGCCGCGCGCGGGCCCCGCTCAACCGCGTCTTTGGATTCCCCGGTGCATCCGTATGCACCCCAAACCCAATTTTTTGCTTTTTCGTGTCATACACGATCTTTTGCCCTACACCAAAAACATTTTGCAATCCAAAAAATACAAACACAATAATTATTTAATTATTTCACAAATAACAACATAACCAAATCTGCACGTAAGGAATTGAAATATTTCGACGATGGCTCTGATACCACTGAAGGGTAAGCAAGATCACTACGGGGAAAGCAGCGTAGTTCAAAATTTTGAACCTTACCCCGATCCCGGCAATTGGATCAACGTCAAAATCAAATCATTCACATACAAATAAATAAATCTAACATTTAGATTATCGAGTCGTTCGCATATTCAAGCCGTCCAAGCGTCCGGCCTCTAACTCGTGATATGCGGCACGCGTCCGTTGGCAAGGAGAGCGAAAAATTATGAGTTCAACATGCACACTTTTGTAGTAAAACGATCCTGAAATAATCATAACCAATGAATAAGATGAAAACTCAAAGTTCATAAATTCTCGACTTTCTTGACTCACGCGGACCTAGCCGGCAAAAAATCCCACATACCCACATCTAGAACCCTGCACAAGGATTTCATGAACTCGGTACCTACTAGACCTTCATCGCATCAATACTTAACTCAGAAAATTTCCAAATTCCAAATCTCTGTGAAGCATTCAATCAGAAAGATAGTCTTTCACCACTTGCAACCATTTAGTACTTCTAATGAACCTCAATTTAAGTATTTACTTATGCCATTCTCTAACCTACTCATCCCACTCACCCATCAAGTCCTCTATGTTCTTCAAGCTGTCATCTATATTTTTTTTGTCACCATAAAGCCTTCATGGTTAGTTCTTCTAATATGGTAGCAAATACAACTCATAGGGAATTTTCACTATTACATATGTACATAGCCATTCTTGACGCACTACTTTATTTATACTTGCCTAAACACTATCTTGTTTCCTTCGCACACATCCACGAGTCTACATCCTCAAACAACAAAATTTGTTCCTTAGGACAAGGTTACTCTTCCTCCGTTTCTGATCTTGGAGGTGGCGTAAGATCTCATTCTTCAGGTTCCTCTTTGCAACTCTAGTTTATCGCTTCCCCCACAGGGTTTAGGTATGCCTCTACCTCGCATAGATGGGTAATAAAAGTTACAAAATCATCATAGGGTCCCAAAATGTGAAGATTATTTCCAGCGTCCTGCCATTCTGGGGTTAGTAAGAAAATCAAATAGAATATTTGTAAGTCCACCATATAGGGATTCATCACATAGGTTGGAAACTGTTGTAAAGTAGGGGTAACTAAATTCAGGAAATCTACTAACTTCTCCCCCAGATGCATATATCGTCCTCCTAGCAACGCGGTCCATCCTCCCATGATGGCACGCTAAAATTGGTTTTCTTCTATCCGTAGATCCATTCCTGTCACAAACCAAAATATCTTCCAAGATTAGTCATATCAAAACTCAAAATAACTCATATCACTATTGCATCTTCAAAGTTAATTAACTCAAACCCAAACCAAACTATTTATTCTAGCTCTGATACCAACTGTAACGCCCCACTTTCCAATTACACAAAGAAGCATTAAGATATTCATTTTATGCTAATAATGACCTCGAGCGTTATTGGAAACCCTTACCAACGGAAGCATTGAATCGAACCTGAAAGCTTAACCAAAGCTAGATAAGGGGGTTTCCACTAGATTTTATTACCAAGTACAAGAAATGCTCATGACTTCCAACATTTCAAAAATGACTTAGCACATCATTGTAGGTACAGATGTAGGACACCCACATACACACACCTCTTACAACCCTAAGTACCCTACCTGCTATTCACAATACATTACTTAAGTTACAAGGGTACATAATGAAACCAAAATCCCAAAGGTAGCGAAGCTCCACCTCCTTGCCCATACTTTGATCTGGAATTTGAGACACTTGATACTTCTGATAAAGCTGGGACGTTGAATGTCCCAGGGGTATGAAACACCCGAGTTAGATAATTACATCTAAGTGAGTGAATCAGAAAAGGAAATATATGTGCGTGCAAATGTAATAATGCTATTATGAAATCTACCCATGTGGTAGCAATGCCAAGGTGTTGCAATCACCCTCGCGGTCATCATAGTCACTCCTTGGCTCACCGTAAGAGCACGAGTTCTTCCATGATGGGCCAATAACTAGCCACAGTCACCAACACAAACATGATATATGACAAAGCAGAAGGAATATGCATAGCCAAGGGAAAATATGACATGTAAGCCACAAAGGCATGATATGCAAGCCAACATCCACACACAAGTGAATCAACAAATGCTCAAAGTGTCACAAAAATGGAAGAATCACTCACCTTGATCGTTTTCCCTTCGATAGTACTATTCACAGCCCGGTTTCGAGCACTAGGGGTTGTTTCTGCAGAAATCACGCATTTTAGTGAACCAAAACTTAAATATTTTTACATGGAGTTGTAGATAATTAAAATAGGAGAATAATGATGAAAATTTCAGATCAAACGGAGGCCAGACGCACCCCCACACACCTCCAAAAGAGTGGCCACGCGCCATCTTCCTCTCTGTTACGGATTCTGTAACTGAAAATTAAAAATGCTATAACTTGCTCATTTTTTATCCGATTCACTCTCCGTTTGAACCTACGGACTTCCCTTTTCGTGCTCTATGACCTTATAGGAAGAAAATCAACTTACCTCTTTGTTTTACCCACTGTTTCAGTTGATTTCCGATGAGATGTCTCCACCCTTCTTCTTCCTTGCTTCCTTTGAGCCTTTTCTTCGTTGCTTTACTTGATGCACTCACTACACTTGTTATACTTCACTTCCACGTAGGTCTTCCTCCCCCCCTTTATATAAGCTTTCAAAGCATCCATATCTCAAGACATCCTTTCCCCTTAAATTATATCTTTTTCTTCCCAAGTCATCATTACAACCCTTGAATTATCCCTTTGAATTACCTTTAATTTCCATTTCCTTCCAATCCCAAGCCTCCAAATTACACCTCCACGTGACTTTTAGGATAAGAATCTATTATGACAATTATCTCTCTTTTCCAAGGCCAATCTCATTCTTCCAAGTCAAGCCAACATATGACTTTAGGGTAAAGGTTCATTATAACCATTATCTCTTTTCTCCAAATCCAATCTCATTCCTCCAAGTCATGCCTCCATGTGACTTTAGGATGAGGACTCATCATTACAATCATTCCCTTATTACGTTAATGCCCTGAATCAAAATACCATTCATTTTGCTACTATAATTTCCATTACAACATCCAAGCTTTATATCAAGTTCCGGGGTATTACAAATGAGATACAAAAACATGTTCTTTGTTCATCATTAAGTATTCGACTATGGTTCAAGCCTACTTGACTAAGAACCTAGATACTCAATTGAGCATAAATCTTAGTCAATTATTCTCAAGGTACAAACACTTGACACACTTCAACCTATGTCTTGCTCAATTAAAAGACTTCTTTACTCTGCTAAATAAATTATATACTCAATTGCAATAAGCCCAATTATCTATCTACTCGGTTGTTAAGATATGGATACTCAAGTGATGGTTTGAAAGTTGGTTTAAAGCTAACTTTCACATTTCATTAACTCGATTATTAGAAACCTTTACTCGAGTAGAATATATATATATATATACTTGATTTAGTATGGGGCTTTATTCGAATATTAATTTCAAATTAATTAAAATTTTACTCTATTATTCTATCATCATCATCATCATCAAAACTTATCAAAACATTAACTCAACAGCATTGAAGGTAATGATGGTAACAGATGGAAATCGACAACGATGGTGGGTGACAATGGCAGCAAGCAACAACGGCAACGGATCAGGTACAATGGCCATCAATTGATCAAATTAGGGATTTTGCGTATTTTGCACTTTACCAAAAATGGAAGAATAAGAAGAAGAAGAAGAATCCCAATCAGTTATATCAAATTTAGAGACAAAACTTTAGAGACAAAAAATTCTATCTCTGATTTTGTCTCCGATGAAAATTAACACGTCTTTGATTCCGTCATTGATAGAAAAACAAAACTAAAGATAGAAATGTTTTCTGTCTCTAAAGGTTGAAAACATTCAGAGACGGAAATTTTTCATCTCTAATGGAAAAAAAAGTTATAGAGATAGAATTATTTTCGTCTATGAGTCAAAGACAACAAAAATTCATCTCTGATTCTGTTTCTAACTTAGAAACATAAAAAATCTGTCTTTAAAACCATCTCTGAAAGCTTTTTTGGATGATTTTTGTCATTTGTCTCAAAATTCGTCTCTAAACTCAATTTTTTTTTGTAGTGCTACTATATCAATTACTCATCTCGAACTTTCCTCCCCCGGTCTAAGAATCCCCAGAACAATCATTGAGTGGGATATTGCCCAAGCATCATGGAAAAATAATCTCGTTCGTTAATGATCAGACAATATAAGCAGAACAAACACAACACAACACAAATCACAAAGGAATAAATGAATGATTTGAGTTGAGATGCATGATCCATCATGTTGGGCTAGGCTAGCGCACACAGGTTGGGCCAGCCCAATTACCAACTGCCGAACCACGCTTAGCCCACCATGGTGGCCCACTTCAACTTGACCCATGCCTTGTTTTAATTAAAAAAAAAATTAAAACATTAAAAATAAAAAAAATGAGAGAAATTAATAAATTCAGCACACATTTTACTTTGTTTATACTAACCAAAACTCTTAATTTTTTCTTCTTTTATGGGCACAAGTTACAATCATAATCAATTAAATTATTACGGTACAATAAATACAAAATTAAATTAATTCAACAAGCAGAGAGAAAACTTACATGATAGCAGTTGAACCTAAAGACTCTTAAGCTTGCCTTACTCTTAAATCTTTTAGAAATTATAAAAATGTTATTGAAATATGTCAAACTTACAAATTTTTGTTCTGAAATTTAAAATTTAGAATTTCTCCCTAATTATGATAATTTGAAATTTAAAGTTTATTTAAAGATGTAACATCTTTAATAATATTATGAGACATACAATTTAAAATTCCAATTTCAACTTTGAAGATGGTTACATAATATTAAAAACGTTATAAATAAATATCATATGTTTAATATAATTTTTATTTATATGTTAAAATAATTATAAATATTTTAAAAATATTATTTTTCAAAACAATTTGAACAGGCCAGCCCAGCCCATTCCGTGACCCAACTTGGGTTTGTTAGGAGGCAAGTCAACTAACTTGACCAGCTCATTTGACAAACTTTTGGCGGGCCTCAATTTACATCCAAATATCCAATTTTGTAATACAAACTAAGGACCACACTCGTGTTATTTGTGTGTTAAAAAAATTAAAAATTTTAAATAAAAGTTTATTAGGTGATGTTTAACGACAATAATTTATTTTTTAGGCAAAGTTTTAAACAAAATGAAATTTGGTATAGTGGTAAAATTATTTGAGAAATCAATTATTATTTAAAAATTATGAGTTTAAATCTTTGGTAATATTAATTTTTATTTTTAAGTAAAATATATAAAAATATATTTTCAAAAAATATTTTATTGACAAAAATCTAATATTTGCTTAGAAGATAATAACCCATAAATCACGGGTGCCGAGTCTAGATTTTTGACATATCATTAAAAAATAATAGGGAAAGATTGTGCCAACAAATTAATATCTCGCCTAAAATATATTTTCTCACTAAAAACTCGATTAATTATTATTGTAATTATTGAATATACAAACTATTGATTTAAATATTTTAGGAAAAATAACCAAAAATATTGTTCCCGATTCACATCTTAGTCAATTTTTTCTGCTTCGTTTCATTTAATTTTCCAAAGCAAAATATTGTGTTATTTCAACTTTGTTTTGGGATGAATATCATGTCATGTCCATCCAACAAAAAATAAAAAATGTTACTCATAAATAAATTTAATAAATAATTTAACATAACATAACATTCATAATAATTTTATTTATTTAAAATAAATAATAATTTAATAAATTACTAATTTTAAATAAAATTATAATAAATTTATGCTCAATTTATAAAAACTATCAGTTAAATTTGTCTTTAGTCCATTTAAGGGAAGAAGAAAAATGATTTGGCCTATACCATTTACCATTTTCAAGAACAAAACATAAATCTAAAGATGATGAATTACATTAAATATTAGAAAAATGAAAACAAAATTGAGATTAGGAAGCAACAATGAGAGCTGAATATGGTGTAAAATTAGGATTTAGAGCTTAATTAAAACAACACAGAAGATAATTTGTAGGGATCTAAGGGAAAGTTAAAAAAGCTATTACGGCTGCTGGCACTGTGACAGTCGTCGGAACACCACACTTGCATTTGCCGGTGCCACTATTAACACTCCACACTACTACTGAAGGCAGAGCCAAACAAAACAGCAGAAAATGCAAGGGGTATTGAACAATCATCCTGTCATCATTAGCTTTTGGGCCTGAGCATGGGCCTGGGCTTGGGCCGGGCCAACACAAAACAAAAAACCTAAAACATTTCGATGAATTGCTTTGTAAAAATATAGCCCAAAAGAGAAAAGAAAAGAAAAGAAAAGAAATCCAAACCTTACGGCAGAAGAAGGGATGAGCGAGGCCTAATTCTTCCACACTAAAACTATCCTCGTCAAATTCCCCCACCGACTGACTCATCAACCACTATATTCATTTCATTTGTACAATATCTTTCTACCCCAAACTCTAAAATAAAAAAAGAAAGAAAGAAAGAAAGAAATCCTCCAAATCCCTTTGAATCCCACAATTTTCAATGTTGTCATTTGTCGAAGACTAGAAAACCTAATGGTGTCTTGCATTCGTGCTCCGAAGGGTCACGCCATGCAAAAATTTGGTATAGCCAAGCAAGTTAAGTTTTCCATCCGAGGTTCGGATCCAATCTTTGAGGATGGAATAGGCTGTTGGGCCCACATTTAGTTCCTGCATCAGTGGAGCCAATGACTTTTTTAAGACTTAAAAGACTGACTGACACTGACTCACTGAACGAGAGGAAAAGGAAAAACAAAAAAAGAGTACATGCACACACACGCGCGCGCAGTAAATTCAGAAGCAACTTTCAGATTTGAAGATGGAATTTACCCTAGCCAACTCCTCCACGGAGACAACTCGATTACCCTCCACCTCAAAATGATCGAAAGCTGTTGATGCAATCTGCTCCCACCCATCAACGGCCTCCAACTGATATATGCTAATTGCAGCTGCACAAAACTCTTCCAAGTCCATCTTCCTGTAGGACAGTGGTGCCATCTGAAACAAGGATAAGCAGAGCAAATTAAGAAACAAGAATGTTCTCCTGAACAAAAGAAGGGTAATTAACATCACATGAGCACGCAAAAGTTTGCCAAGTCTACGATATACATAAACTCCGTAATTTCTGGTAAAAAAATAAAATAGTAGTAATCTCATGTGCCTTACCATATTTAGAATGTCAGGAACCCTAGATTCCCTCATTGCATCAGTGGCATTTCTCATGAGGGCCTGAAAAATTCAGAAAAATTCTTCATTAACCACAATGTCAATTCAGGTAACAAAACGGAAATAGCTCACAGAAAGCATTTAATAGAATCTTTTGCAATTTCGTATGCTAGTTTAGATATAGGACTTCCTGAAATGAAAACTCAAATATGAAAAATTCAAATACAGAGAGAGAGAGAGAGAGAGAGAGAGGAGAAATAACCATTTTGAAGTTATCAAGGGATATCCGCCCATCCTTGTTGGGCTCCAAAAGCATGAACTGAGCTCTAAGATAAACCAACTCATCCTCGGTTAAAGCTTTTGAAAGAGCCTGTAACAAACACAATAAAGAGAAAGCACGACGCATCAGAAAACTTCAACAATAATCACTTTCATGAAAAAATTACAAACTGCCATCTGAAGTCACATAATTGACTTCTTTTTTTTGGTCAAACCTGGCTTGCAAATTGAAGCCCTGCTGACCAATAGCCATAAAACACCAGTTCATATGATCCGTTCAGATTATAGACGTCTAGCAGCAGGTTGCCAAGTGAAGCATTCAAACAAATATGATAATGTGACTCACATGATCAATCCTGAATCTTTCATCTAAGGTTGAAAGTTCCCATACATGTATAGTATATCATATAAATATTTAACCCCTGAAATAAGTATCTCATTTCAATTGCTGACTATGAAATCCTACTATCCTACACTTCAATAAACACACATGATAAGTTGCATAAAAAATGAAGCAAGCTGTAGTTCACCAAACATCAAGTCACAAACCATGCATTTAATGATGCCAAGATTCAAAGAGAATATTCAGATCTCCTGCATACAAAATCATTCTTCATTTGTTTAGCAGTTGAATACAGATTTTTCCTAGTGAAAGGAGCTAATGTTGGGAGATAGGATAAAGCACAAATCTAAAAGATATTCTTAATCCCAGTATAAGACCATTACATATAAGTGGATATGCAACTTGCTCATGAAGATTACGGAAAAGAAAAAACCAAGGCAATAGATGATTTCTTATCATGTGATTGTGACTATTAAGGCTGTCCATTCTATAGTAAAAGGTACAGAACCATATACATTGGATGCGGCTAGTTTACCTAGACCCATTAGAGATGTGATTGGCAAAGAGTTAATTGAGGTTACTGGTTCTCCATTAAGAAATAAACTATGTCCATTCAAATTCTTGAACAGCGAGAAACAAGCTTAACCAGAACATTTTCATCATATTGATATGGCCAATGAAGAGTATTTACATGAACTTCATTGTTGGTAATTCCTTAGACAAACACAAAAAATGTACCTTTTGATTTATATCTCATAGTTGGCTTAAGCTTGATTTACAAGTTTAGGTATGAGCATCCAAGCCTAAGTGATTCAAGTGGAATCAAATGGAGAATAAATTGGAAGCAAAATGCAGTGATTAAATCTGAAATAGCTTCAACAGTTACCCATATCTTTTTACTCTTCATGTCTAATTGAGTAAAAATAAGGTAGCTTCAACAGTTACCCATATCTTGCACGTTAAAAGAAGGCTAAAGGCTTGCAGCTTTATTTCAGTAAGATTTTGAGATTCCAAGACTTTTGGGGGCTCAAAATCAGAGAAGCTGTGAAGGTAAACAAGACAGTTGATACCTCTTCAATAGTCATTCAAACAGTTTGGGCATTGGAACAAATCTAAAGGCAGATCAAACCATGTTTTTACATAAGACCCATTTAAATGTGTTGAAAATGGGTTTCAATATTTTCTGATTTTTTATCAGTTCTTGTTTGAAACTCATGTAGATGACCCCACATAGTGGGATAAAGACCTAATACGTTATCGTTCACTTGTTAGGAACTCCTAGCTCTGCTTGTAGATTAATTCCCTTAATACTTCTATGGTTGTTTGGCATTTGGATTAATCAGTGATGGGAAAAAGTTAAAGATGAGATAAAATAGTGATAGAATAAATTAATACTGTCACATTTTGGTAAAGAAGGTATCACTTGAGGTTATAACTATTCCGACATTTGGTGTATAAAATTGTTACTGAAGTATTATTTGACATTAAATATCAAATTACCCATTTGCTGAAAATATATATTTTTCATATATTCTGATATTCATATATATATATATATATATATCCTGATATTCACATTTATCATTAAATTTTCATTAAATATATAAATGTTACAACAATATTAAATTTTAAAAAAAAAAGTAGAAGCTCCAGCTGCCATGGCGGGAGCTAATCCCCAGCGGGGGAACTAACCATTGAGAGAGAAAGAGAGAGGACAAAGCAATGTTGCTTTGACACAGAGGGGTGAGATTTTGAGGGTGACAAACGATGTTTGGATCTGAGAACAACAGACGGGGTGATGATGGAGGGAGGCAGTGGTTTGGAGGCGGTTTTTGGTGGCTTCAGTAACACAGAATGAGAACAGAGACGATGATAGCAGTAGGCAGTGGCAAAGATGGTGTTGGTGGTGGAGATGGTGGCAATAGGTGGTGGTGGCGATTGGAAGAAAAGAGAGAGATAGAGAGAAGATGCAAAAATGTGGAGAGAGAACATGAGTAGGTTTCTATGGTTGAGGGCTAAAATCGTCCATTTAATGCAATTTTTAATCCCCGAGGGTTTGGGTTATTGAATTTTAGGGGTGGGGTTGGGTTCATTTTATCCCACATTTATGGAATTAGTTTATCCTAGGATTAGATAATGCCATGTTGCTTTTTTACCAAACAAAGTAACACCACTTAGATGGTAATACCATCTTATAACCCATACCAAATAGCCTGCAAGTGTTGAAGGTGTTCCTCCTATTTATGACAGGTCAAAACCTAAATAAAATAGGAGAGTTGCATTAAGTAGACAACAGACTATGTAAAACTCATGGATCAAACATTACGAATTCTATATCATAATAAGGTCCAAGCCACACCTATTAAAGATAAAATGAGGAACTCATGATTAAGCTGGTTTTGACTGTGAGGCAACCAATAGAATATGAGGCAAGTGGATGAAATGAAGAAAATTAATAGCAAATGAGGAAGTAAGACCAAAGAAAACTTAGTAAGTGTAAGAAAAGCTGTAATTGTATTTCATATATTCACAGTAGGGCCGATCACCCTATATATACACATAAAGACTTACAAAGTAGGAAATATTACAAGGAAACTACGAGGAAAGGAAACCTAATAAAATTTGTACAAAAGTCAACTAATAAACATGGAAATATTCTAACAGCCAATCCCACAATCGAAGGAGATTGATTGGGATGTCTGCTAATCAAATCAAATCGGTTTCTCCAACACTCCCACTCAAACTGACGAGTACATGTTGATCATTCCCAATTTGCATGTAATCTCATGAAATCTTGCCCATGGAAGACCTTTGGTGAGGATGTCTACTAATTGGTTTTTTGTTGGCATATAAGAAATAGTAATTAAGTCACTGTCCAATTTTTCTTTGATGAAATATCTATCGACCTCTATATGTTTGGTACGATCATGCCGAATTGGATTGTGAGCAATACTGATAGGAGACTTATTATCGCAGTACAATTTCATCGTTCCTTCTTATTTGATCTTGAGGTCATTTAAAATAATCTTTAGCTACAAAAGTTAACATACTTCATGAGCCATAGCTCTAAACTCTGCCTCGGCACTTGACCTAGCAACCGCACTTTACTTTTTACTCTTTCATGTGACCAAGTTTCCTCCTCGAAATGTATCGTAGCTTGATATGGATCGCCTATCCATAGGTGACCCTACATAATCAGCATCAAAATAGGTTTATAGAATCATACTACCAGTGTTCCGAAACATGATTCCTTTTCCTGGAGTTGCAAGTAATGTAGGATGTGGTTTACAACTAGTAGATGTTCTTCCTTTGGGTCATGCATAAATTGGTTGACGATTCCAACAGTGTAAGCAATATCAGGCCTGATATGAGACAAATATATTATCTTGCCAACTAACCTTTGGTAACTGTCTTTATTAACTGTGTTGCCTTCATCTTTTGACCCTATTCTGTGATTCGGATCAATGGGAGAGCTTGATGCTTGTTGTTAAGTTTCCCTATTTCCTTCAATAGGTCCAAAATATACTTCCTTTGGGGTAGAAATATACAATTTTTGGAGTAGGTTACTTCAATTCAAAGAATGTATCTCAGCTTACTAAGATCTTTAATTTCAAATTCTCGTGTCAGATATTTTCTTAGACCAAGTCTTTCAAAATCATCATTCCTTATAACAATGTTGAAATAATGCGCAGCTCTCTCTATGACACTTGCACTTAGCATCTTAGACTACCAAACCAAGAATCACTCAAAATACAAGAACAGAATCCGGAAACACACAATACAAAAGATTAAGAACCGAAATAGTAAGCAACCACACACACAAAACACCAGATTTTATCCTGGTTCAGTCTTCTAATGAAAACCTACATCCAGACTGCCTTGAGGCGCCATTTTCCACTATCTTGAATGAAGAACAAGAGGATTACATGCACTAACACTCTCCCACAGCCTTATACCTAGAACTATATAGAGTTTTCCTACCCAAGATTACAAAGATATCCCCTCTTTACTCTCAAGTATAACCTTGCGCATACTCCTCTCTATTTCTCGTTACAAGACAGAACAACAGAATAGCTAGAATGCCTCTCTCCCAACCTCTATTTATAACCCATAGAGGCGGTAACTTGAAAACAGAATAAGCCGGTAGTTACAACCAACTAACCGGACTAAACCATTAACTAACCCTTCTAGAATAACACAAGTGATACTTAAATGCAACAAACTAATATAAAACAGAAAAAACCCTCCCGAGATAATCCAAGAGCTAATCTAATACAAGTGATTACAACAAATTCTCCACCCACTTGATTTGATTTGCTTCCTCAGGATATTCTTTTCTGCTACCTGCACCTTCACATACTGCCCCGATTCTACTTCAGATTTGACTTGGAATCATATGCAATATCTTCAAGCAATGCTTTAGCTTTGAAACTAGTACAGCCTTTGTAAAAATATCTGCTGCATTTTCCTAGTATGAAACCTTGGTTAGAAAAACAATTTTCTTTTTAATAACTTATCTGATAAAATGATATATTATGTTTATATGCTTTGTTCTTTCATGATGAGCTTGGTTTTTAGACAAATGGATTGCACTTTGACTATCACACATCAAAGTGGTCTTAACCTCTACTCCT
The DNA here is from genome assembly GCF_014633365.1 of Diospyros lotus. Lineage (NCBI taxonomy): Eukaryota > Viridiplantae > Streptophyta > Magnoliopsida > Ericales > Ebenaceae > Diospyros > Diospyros lotus. The sequence goes on from NC_068342.1 coordinate 22,743,001, forward strand.
AGAATCTCACTTACTAATCCTTTTAGCCACAAAGCCTCTTTAAAAGCATTTGAAAGGGCTATGTACTCTGCTTCGATAATTGATAATGCTACCACATGTTGGAGACTCAATTTCCAACTAATAGTGGAGTTCCATAACCTAAAAACATACCCAATTGTGGACCTCCGTTTATCAATATTGACAGCATAATCCCATCCACATATCCTAGGATTATAAGCTAATCTTCTAGACTTTCACCACTATAAGACAAAGCATAATCAATGGATCCTTTTAGATATTTGCACATCCATTTAATAGCTAACCAGTGAGACTTACCTAGATTAGCCATGAACCGACTTATGACACTCATTCCATGTGCCAAGTCTGGTCTTGTGCAGACCATACCATACATTAAGCTGCCTACTGCACTTGAGTATGGTATATTGGCCATCTCCTTTCTTCCTTCTTCATCCTTTGGAGACTGATCTGAGGATAATTTAAAATGGGATGCAAAAAGTACACTAACAGCCTTTGCATTTGTCATTCCAAATCTTGACAACAACTTTGCTAAGTATGATTTTTGAGATAGATAGATTTTCCTATGTTGCTTATCCCTAGAAATCTCCATTCCTAGGATTTTCTTTGCCTCACCTAATTCCTTCATCTCAAGCTCAGCTTTCATCCTTTGCTTAAGAAGCTGGATTTCACTTGTGGATTGATTTGCAATAAGCATGTCATCCACATATAACAATAGATAGATAGAAATACTAGGTGTGACATGTTTAAAATATATACAACAATCATAGGAACTCCTTAGGTATCCTTGGTTTATCACAACCAAATCAAATTTTCGGTACAACTGTCTTAGGGACTATTTAAGTCCATACAGTGACTTTCTAAGGAGGCACACTTTCTCCACCTCTCCCTTAGCTTCAAACCCCTTTGGTTGGTCCATATAAATACTCTCTTCAAGGTCACCATGAAGGAAGGCAATTGTGACATCCATCTGCTCCAAATGAAGGTTCAATTTAGCTGTGATGGCCAGCAACACTCTTATAGAAGTATGCCTCACAATAGGAGAAAGTACTTCATTAAAATCTATTCCTGGGACTTCGGTAAAGCCTCTAGCAACTAGCCTAGCTTTGTACCTAGGCTTAGCATTTTCTTCAGCCCCTTCCTTGATTTTAAACAGCTATTTGCAGCCAACTACCCGCAGCCCTTTTGGTCTCTCCACCAAATTCCAAGTCTGATTTTTCTTAAGGGAGGCTATCTCGGACTGCATGGCTTCTACCCACTTATCAGAGTCCTTAGCAGATACTGCTTGTTCATATGTAAGTGGTTCTTCACCTGTTACTTCAGAAGCACACTTAGGGCATAGGCTACTAAATTTGAGTAGACATATCTTTGGGGTGGCCTGTGGACTCTTGGTCGTCGGTCCCTAGCCACACTATACCTATCTGGGTTTGGTTGGTCATCTGCTGGTTCTGGATCAGGTTCAGGTTTAGGAGAGTCCGACTCAATTTCAGGAATATTTTGGGGTAGATTAGGGGAGATTTCTAAGATCTCCACCTAGACTGACTCTTTTCTTTGATTTTTATCTAATTAAGATTTATCTTTTCCTACTTTCATGGTAGAATCCTCATCAAAGGTCACATCCCTTGTAATTATAATTCTCGGCCCTTCTGGTTCTAAATTCCATAATTTATATCCTTTGACACCAGATGGGTACCCTATAAACAAGCATTTCTTGGCTCTAAGCTCTAATTTTCCTTGCTTTACATGGGCATAGGCAAGACATCCGAACACACTAAGGTGATCTAGGTTTGGTTTATGCCCTATCCACCTTTCATATGGGGTTAGAAAGTCTATAATTGTGGATGGAGATCGGTTTATTACATGGGCTGTTGTTGTGACAGCTTCCCCCCAAAAGGTTTTAGACAAATTAGCATAGGACAACATGCATCTAACCCTCTCTAAGAGGGTTCTATTCATCCTTTCTGCAACAACATTTTGCCTAGGATTTCCGGGTGTAGTTAGGTGTCTAATAATCCCCCCATCCTTACACATTTGGTTGAAATCCGTATTACAAAATTCTAACCCATTATCCATTCTAATAGCCTTGATTTTCCTGCCTTTCTGATTTTCCACCATAGCCTTCCATGCCCTAAAAGTTTCAAATGTGTTATCTTTTGACTTTAGGACATACACCCATAGCATTCTTGAGAAGTCATCTATTATTAATAAGAAATATCTAGAGCCACCATGGGATTCAGTTTGAGCTGGACCACGTAAGTCTGGGTGAATATAGTCTAGGAGTTCTTTTGACAAGTGTATTGTTGTTTTACTGAATTTTACCTTTGTTGACTTACCATATATACAAGACTCGCATTTGCCTGAACTTATGGATTGACCTAAATCTAATATACTTTGCTTTGAGAGCTCTCTAAGGCCCTGCTCACTAATATGAGACATTCGTAAATGCCATAGAGATTCCTTAGATTTAGAGTTAGGACTTATTGAAGCAGCTTCACCACATACTGTGGTAGCCTACAAAAGGTAAATCCCATTTCTTAATACAGCCTTCATACACACTAAAGACCCTTTAGTTATTTTAACAACTCCTCCTTCACCTTTAAACTTTAAGCCATTTCTATTCAACTCCCCAAGAGAAATTAAATTTCTCTTTAATTTTGGAATATACCTAACGACAGTGAGGGTTTTATGGGAGCCATCATGCAATTTTAGCCTAATGTCTCCTATTCCTTTTACCTCACATTCATGGTCATTACCTAGTAAGACCATACCTCCATTAAAATTCTTAAAGTTTTGCAACCAGTGACGTTTTGGAGTCGTGTGAAAGGAGCAGCCCGAGTCTAGAACCCACTCTTGGCTTTCTGCACTTTCACTTACAACTAAGGCTTCAGAACTATCATAACCACTATCACAAAAGTTTACCCCTCCTCCTGAACTCTCCTTCTGGGCTAGATCCTTGTTTCTCTTTGGACACAGCCTCTTAATATGGCCTTCTTGCTAACAGTAATAGCATTTTATTGGCCCTTTTCCATTCCTAGATTTAGACCTTGATTTACCCCTATTTTTCTAATCTCTTTTAGTGCTTCTTGATCTTGTTGTTAAAGCCTCACCAGGGTTGGATTTACTATCCATCTTAATCCTTAATTCTTTAGAATTTAATGCCCCTATTACATCTTCTAAAGAAAGTTTATCTCTACCGTGTTGGAGAATATCCACAAAGTTTTCATAGGACTTAGGTAATGAATATAGAAGAACTAGGGCCTTGTCTTCGTCATCATACTTTACATTTATGTTTTCTAAATCTAAACATAGTTTGTTAAAGTCATCTAAATGCTCCTGAAGCTTTTGATTATCATGCATTTTAAGATTAAAAAACCTGGTCTTGAGGAATAATTGACTGGAGAGAGTCTTCTTGAGATATAAATCTTCCAGTCTTTTCCAAATTTCAACCATTGACTTTAACTTTGACACCTCCCTTAGAATTTTGTCTCTGAGGCTCAAAATCAGAAGGCTATAAGTCTTCTTGATCTCTGCCTGAGTCTCCTTCTGCGCAGCAGTTAGAACTGGAGTCTCGTTCTCAGTTGATATCCCGATTGCCTCTGGTTCCAGTGCCCCTTCCAGGCCTTGACTGCAAAGGAACGCTTCCATCTTGATCCTCCATAGGTAGACCCATCAAATTTATTGATGTCGTATCTTGATGCGATTGGCACCATAACGATTTGAGCCTTCTATTTTGACTCCTTAGATTTCTTGAAGAATCTTGGAATGCCACAGAGATTAAAGCTCTGATACCAAGTTGTTGAAATAACGCACAACTCTCTCTATGACACTTGCACTTAGGATCTTGGACTACCAAACCAAGAATCACTCAAAATACAAGAGCATAATCCAGAAACACACAATACAAAAGATTAAGAACCGAAACAGTAAGCAATCACACACACAAGACACCAGATTTTATCCCGGTTCAGTCTTCTAATAAAGACCTACATCCAGACTGCCTTGAGGCGCCATTTTCCACTATCTTTAATGAAGAACAAGAGGATTACATGCACTAACACTCTCCCACAGCCTTATACCTAGAACTGTATAGAGTTTCCCTACCCAAGATTACAAAGATATCCCTTTTTACTCTCAAGTATAACCTTGCGCATACTCCTTTCTATTTCTCGTTACAAGAAGAAACAACATAATAGCTAGAATGCCTCTCTCCTGACCTCTATTTATAATCCATAGAGGCGGTAACTTGAAAATAGAATAAACTGATAGTTACAACCAACTAACTGAACTAAACCACTAACTAACCCTTCTAGAAGCAAGCCTTCTAGAATAACACAAGTGATACTTAAATGCAACAAACTAATATACAACAAAAAAAATCCTCCTGAGATAATCCAAGAGCTAATCTAATACAAGTGATTGCAACAAATAATAATATCATCAACATAAACCAACAGGGTCATGATCTTACCTTCTCCATTGTGCTTTATGAACAGGGTATGATCTCCCGGACTTTATTTATATCTCAGTTGCCTCATTACCTTTGTGAACCTTTTGAACCACGCCCTTGGAGACTACTTTAACCCATACAAGGCCTTTTTGAAACGACACACCTTATTATCCCCAAATAATCCTTCGAACCCAGAAGGAGGCTCCATATAAACTTCCTCTTCGAAGTCACCATAGAGGAAGGCATTATTAACATCCAACTGCAGCAATGGCCAATTAAAACAAGCAGCAAGAGAAATGAGTATTCTAATCGTATTCATCTTGGCTACTAGAGAGGATGTCTCTTGATAGTCGATGATATAAGTTTGTGTGTATCCTTTTGCTACCAGTCTTGCTTTGTATCTTTTAAGTGTCCCATCAAATTTGAATTTCACTGCAAACACTCATTTACATTCCACTGGTTTCTTATTCTTTGGTCTAGGTATAACCTCCCAAGTTCTATTCTTTTAAAGTGCTTTCATTTCGTCCTCCATAGCAAGTGTCCAATTCTTATCTCTTAATGCATCCAGAACGAATCTTGGGATTTCTAGCGTCTAGTGAGGTAAGAAAGGCTTGATATTGTGAGGACAGTCTATGGTTGGATATAAACTCGGATATAGGGTAGATAGGATGTTTGGTGCATTCTCGGGTACCTTTTCTTAATTCAATGGGTAGGTCAAGATCATGAGGCTTACGTTCTTCCACAGAGATTGAAGAAGGGATACTAGTATTACCTTCATCCAGGCAGGAATCTTGAACTTGTGTGGGTCTAGGATCAGCCTCCTTCCTTCTTGAGTAGACAAGAGTTTCTATTCAACTCAAGGCCAGTCGTTGCAATTTGGTTGTGTGCTTATCACAACCAGTGTCTGACTGAATTGGGTTAGTGGAAGGTTGAGATGGAAGGGAACGAGATGAAAGAGGTTGAAGAAGGCTGGCTCAGTTGTTGAGAGGTGTCATGACCCAAGAATCTATTGAAGGGCAATATAGTAATAGGTTGATAATAGTTGTTAGAAGATATTTTAGATATTTTAACAATTGGTTATAAGCACATGGGTGCTGTTATGCAGTTAGTTAGGAGCAAATATGCCTATATAAGGCTATGTAAATGGATGGGATAGGGATGATTAAAATGATAAATGAAAACTGATTCTCTCTCTACAATTCTCCCAAATTTCCCTCTCATTTCTCTCTACTTCTCTCCCTCAATTCTCGCTACATTCTCTCCTCATTTCTGTCCATTTCTTCCTCTCAAATATTCTGCTCTTTATTCTATTCATCAGCTCCTTCCGATTGTCATTCCAATCCTAGGCTAAACCCTAGGATCATGACAAATGGTATCAGAGCATTGTTCCTCGGTAGTTTTTCTTGTTGATTAATTTCCGACGGGAATGGACGGCTGCTGTCCAACGCAAGCAAGATTGGTTATCGGATTTTGAAGACGACTTCGAAAACCAGAAGCAGTGGTGGAGCGAACTAAATTCAGCGAATTCGATTCCAGTTAGTCTGACGGAAGAGTGGCTCTTGGCTTGAAAAATTCGGAAGTGATGTTCGATCAAAAAAGGCGACCTCGGTTGTGGAAGAAAAGCGGAAGGTTCGACTATTGAATCCCGGAGCAGCAGGTTGATTCGCTGCTATATTTTTCGAGTCGCTGCAATTGCGATTCTGATTTAAGGGGAACCCGATTGTCAGCGGTGTGCTGCTCATTTGGATCGGAAGGTGATTCCGACCAGAGTAGTCATTCCTCGAAGCTGTTTGTAGGTGAATTTCGAAGAAACTGCAGCCATCGATTCTCAATTTTGGAGAATTCCACTGGTTGCATCACAATCGCCTTCCGCTCTGCACCTTCTTCGATTATTCCGTTGGAATTCTGTGGGTGTGGCCGCTTGTTCGGAAGGCACGATGCTGTTGCAATTTTGGGTAAAGAAGCAATTCTGACCGTATGGGTGAAGCGAGCTACCTACCTTGATCGAAAGGCAATTCCGACCCAAACGATGAACCTTTCGACCGGTGCGTTGCTGGAACTACCGCTTTGATTGGTCAGTGATTTTAACCCAAACGGTAGGAAGCGGATCTGGGCAACTTCTTGAACCCATTGTAGTTGCTACCAGATTTCAGAAATACCAGGCGAGAGCAGTTCCTTAACTATCGACTACTTCTGCTTGAGTTAATCGAGGGCCTTCTTCAGTTGCTTCAACCTTCTTCCTCCATTACCGAAATGAGAGCAAAGCAGCCAAACCAACTCTCACACGAGCTCTCAACAATTTATTCATCTGACCATGGACTAGAGCTACTTCAGCAAGGAGTGTTGTTGTGACGCTCCAGACTTAAAGGCGAAGCAAACCCAGATCGCTGCGGATTCCGTTTGAGGCGGATTAAGTCTGGGCGACTTCTTGAAGCAGTGGGTGAGGTGGCGCTCATTAGCCGTAAGCCACAGAAGCGGATTATAGGTTGCCAACTGCTTTGAGGAGATTTTTGGTTGAATCTCGGAATCGATTCCGATGGCTCTTCGTGGGATTGATCAAGCAGAGATTCAAGGTGATTTCTGAGAATTCCAAGAACTCGTCGGAAGCCGCAACAGATTCTCGGATCCAATTGACTCTCGGGGCCACTAAAGTGTGAAGTAGGTGTTGGACGGTGATTGGGTAATAGCAACTCTTGGCTGCAGTTTTGATTTGAGTTGAAGGCAGAGAAATCAGTTTATGTAGTTAAAGGTCCGAGTCTTGAAGAGGAAGGTGGACAGCTGAGGCCAAAAGAAGGAGCGTGGCTAGGAAGATCGTTGAACCAGTTCAATTCCATGTGAGAAATGGATTCTTCCAGCTCATCCAGCTCGTTGACTGTTGGTGCTTGAGGCTGTGAGCAAAGGGAAACAAGGGTTAATTTCGGCTTTGAATTTTGGGATAACTTGTTTGAAGAAGAAGCAGTATGTATATAGCTCCTTGGTCTTCAAAGTCTGTTGTTGGTGAAAAGGCAGCCAAGGGGAACAGTGCATATATGAGACCATTAGAGTCTCAATTGCAACAAGAGAAAACTTCCTTTTCAGCTGGAATGGAGCCTCAAGGGCAGCCAAAGAAGGCTGCATTTTTAGTTGGCAACAACAGGGACAAAGGGACAAGCAATGAGATACATGATGCGAGCAAGGAATTTGGTCTTATGATACGCGAGAAGTTGCAAGAGTTTGCAATGATACTATCTAAGGAGTATCATTACAGTTTTCCCACCGAATACTTTGATAACTATCATGGAAGTTTTAACAAGGAGGAGTTTCTTAAAAGGGAGCAGCCAAGGTAGGAGTTAATACACTTGAATGTGCCAAATGAGGGCTGGCAAGAAAGAAATGAAGGGTTAAACCAGATTGCAAATTTCTCTTCCAGCCAAGGCAAGTTTCTTGCGAATTATGACCTTGATAGTAGCTCTATCCACCAACAGCAGATTCAAAGTGATGAGGAATTCTTGAAGCCGGTTGTAGCTGGGGAAAAGCTAAAGGAGGCAGTTGAAGAAGTCAAAGTTTTGTCAAAGGGGACAAAATTCCCACTGCTGTATTGGTTCTTCCTCTAGTTGGTAAATCCGAATGCTTGTCTATTACATTGAAGGACGAACAGATGGCTGGAAAACTAGTTAGTCAACCCTCTATATTCAAAACAACACACAACGAAGATGATGAGAAGGGGAAAACATATGTGGTAGCTGGTCGGTTGCTTGAGTTTCAAAATGATCAACATTTGAAGGATGTAGGGTTGCAGATTTCAGCTACTACCTGCGACAAGGAGCGGCTAAATTCATTGAAGGCATTTGATGTGGACACATTGACAGCTGAAAAGTATCCAAGAACAAAGAAGAAGCGGCCTAGAAAGGGAATGATAAAAGAAAGAACAACCAAGCTAGAGAGAGTTGGTATTGGTTGAGGAGCAATGGCTAAATTGTTGTAAGTTCTTGGGGACAAGAACTCTTTCAAGGAGGGGGGAATTGTCATGATCCAAGAATCTATTGAAAGGCAATATAGTAATAGGTTGATAATAGTTGTTAGAAGATATTTTAGATATTTTAGCAATTGGTTATAAGCACATGGGTGCTGTTATGCAGTTAGTTAGGAGCAAATATGCCTATATAAGGATATGTAAATGGATGGGATAGGGATGATTAAAATGATAAATGAAAACTGATTCACTCTCTACAATTCTCCTAAATTTCCCTCTCATTTCTCTTTACTTCTCTCCCTCAATTCTCGCTACATTCTCTCCCTATTTCTGTCCATTTCTTCCTCTCAAATATTCTGCTCTTCATTCTATTCATCAGCTCCTTCCAATTGTCATTCCAATCCTAGGCTAAACCCTAGGATCATGACAAGAGGATAAGGGGTTAGACGAGTGTCAAGAGTGAGATCTTGAAGAAGAGGTGGAGAAGAAAAGAAAAAAGGAGTATCTTCGTGAAAGGCAACATCCATGGAGATAGAATTTATGAGTGGACAAATGATAGTATTTATACCCTTTCTAAGTGTTAGAATAGTTAAGGAAGATACACTTGAGAACCCGAGGGTTAAGGTTGTCACGACTACGTTGATGAAGATGTACATATACCGTTCACCCAAAAACTTTTGAAGATAAAGTGGATGAAATGGGGACAGATGGGTAGTGTTGCATTAGAAGCCAAATGAGACTCTTTTTTGTCAGGGGATCGAGAAGGGACACGGTTAATTAGATGAGTGGCAGTGGGCACAGCTTCTCCTGTAATTGTTTAGGTACACAAGACTGAAATAGTAGGGAACAAGTAACATTTAAGAGGTGACGATTTTTCCTTTTAGCCATGCCATTTTGTTTTTTTTTTTTTTTTTTTTTTTTTTTTTTGGGGGGGGGGGGGGGGGTTTGTTGTCAACATAAGAGAACTCATGAATAATGCCTTCTTTGAGAAAGAATTAATTTAGACATTGGTTGAAGTAGTCCTTGGCATTTTCCAATCGAAACCATTTTATGCACACCTCGAATTGGGTTTTGATCATTAACAAAAAGTGGGAAGAATAGTGGAAATGTCAAGTTTGTCTTTCATGAGGTGTAAACCCAAGTGACCCAAGTGCAACATCAATAAAGGAAACAAACCATCGAGCCCTAGTGCAGTTACAAACCCATGAAGGACACCATATATCACTATGAATTAATGACAAAGGGAAAGCAGATCTTTTATTAACCAAGGGAAAAGAAATTATGTGATGTTTAGCAAGTTCACAGACTTCACAATGAAAATTGTCAAGAGATACATTGTGAAATAAGGCAGGAAACATAGTTTTTAAGAGACTAAATAGGGGATGGCCAAACCAACAATGTTGTAGTAGGATCTTGGAAGTAGAAGAGGTACCTTGTGATGAAAGAGCCAACTAGTGCCCTAATCCATTAGAAGTGCTCGGTTCCTCAATATAGTAGAGTCTATCCTTAACCTTAGCAAGTCCAATTCTCCTTCCTGAAATCCGGTCCAAGAAAACGTAGTGTGTATTAAAAAAGGTAACACTACAGTTCAAAGATTTAATGATTTCATAGATGGACAAAAGGTTGGTGGATAGCTTGGGAACATGAAGAATGTTGGTCAAGGGGATAATTGGAATGAGATTGATGTTGCCTTGACCAGCAATAGGAATATGAGAACCATTCGCAATAGCGAGCCCTTTATGGCCCGAAAGAGGTTTATAAGTTTCAAACAAGGTGGGACATGGTGACATGTGGTCAATGGCTCTCGAGTCAAGTACCTATGAGGTAAGATGTGGGCATTCATTAGCATTAAAGGAACAAGTAGAGAGACACTTACTAGGAGTGGCTAGAGAGCATGCAGAACTAGAGCTAGAGAAAGATTGGATAAAAGCTCACAGCTTCTCAATTTTGTCCTTACTCAGTCCACCAAGTTCATCACTACTACCCAAATTATCTTGTGACCGATTTGCCATTTTGGCAGTGTTCGTTGACTATTGTGTTTGTCCCCTGAATTCACCAGTCAGACTCAGAACTTGAGTTTTACCATGAAGCTTGAAATAGTTTTCCCTCGTGTGGTGTGGCTTCTTACAAAATGTACACCAAAGACTATCTTTATTGGGGGGCTTAAGGCGATTAGTCTGACTCCCAACGGTCGTCTTCCCTCCATTATTCTTCCTCGATACCATGGCAGATCCCTCAGTTTGCTAAGACTACAACATGACCAAGTGTCTTCTTTCCTCAGCCCGAACAATATAAAAGACCTCACCCAATGGTGGCAACTTTTCTCTTCTAAGGATTTGAACTCGAATAGGGTCAAACATTGAATTTAGACTCACTAGAAATTCAAATACTCAGTCTCTTTCAATGAAGTCCTTCAAGGTTTGGGCACCCTCGTTATCTTCATCTTCAAATTCTGATAGTGACCAAGTTCTAACCATAGGCCATTTAGTGTATTGAAATATTCAGTCACGGAAAAACTTGTCTGCTTTGTAGACGTGATTTTAGTTTTGATCTCAAACATCAAGGCTAACATCTTGCATTTTTGAGTTTGTCTTTCGAACAATCTCCCATACCTCTTGGGCAGTGGATAGGAACATGCAGTTGCGGTTGATTTCGGGTAGAATAGAGTTCCACAGCCACAACATAATTGTCGAGTCCTCCTCGTCCCATGTTGCAAATCTTGGGTCATCTTTTGGACCCATTCCATCAAGATGACTCAGCTTCCCTTTTCCCTTTGAGAATGTTCGCACCACTTGATACCACTATAGATAGTTCTTCCATCTAATCGGTAGGACGGGTTGAGATTTTGGAAGTCGCTTGCTGCAATGTTGGGAATGGCTCCAAACAGCATGTTAGGATCAACCGAGGGGTGGCTAGGGCTGCTAGTCGTAGTGGTTGAAGACATTGCAAAGTCACAACAGCTTCACTGATTTGAATCGACCCACTGCAAGGTAACAGTCACTCACTAGAGCTGCGACACTAGACCAACGTCACTTATTAGAATCGACCCAATGTGAGGTAACTGTCACTCACTAGAGCTGCGACGTTAGAAAGGAAGTCCAAACAGTAGGGATGTGGAGCCAAGATCAAAGGTCATGGGTTCATCTCCCACTATGGTTGCCGGAGAGAACAGGGAGCACAGGAAATAGCAATAGCAACAACTTCTCAATCTGGGCATGACAACAAAGGTCAGGGATGGGATGAGAAAAAACAATGAAGGCCGACGAGAGTGGCAACAGCAATGAAGGCCAACTAGCATGACAGCAGCGATGAAGGTCGATGAGCAGAAGGCGGCGATGAAGGCCAATGGGCTTGGCAACGACAATGAAGGCCGATGGGAAAGAACCCTAGGGATGATGCTGATGAAGGCCAAAAAAACGGCCATGAAAGCCAGAGAAACTGAGGGTCACGAGGAAAAAAAATGACAATGAATCACAAGGAAAAAAAAACGACAATGAAGGTTGGAGAAACATAATGCCTTTGGAACCAAAATGCTCTGATACCATGTAAGAAAAGTTGTAATTGTATTTCATATATTCACAGTAGGGCCGATCACCCTATATATACATAAGGACTTACAAAGTAGGAAAGATTACAACAAGGAAACTAAGAGGAAATGAAACCTAATCAAATATGTACAAAAGTCAATTAATAAATATGAAAAGATTCTAACAACCAATCCCATAATCAAAGGAGATTGATTGGGATGTTTGCTAATCAAATCAAATCAGTTTCTCCAACAATAAGTAATCCATAGACATAACATAGGATATAATGGCCATACAAAAAATATGATAATATAGAGATGATTATAGGTCTAGAATTCATGTAATTGAACCCACTTAGTGGGATAAAAGGATTGTCATTCTTGTTTTCTTACAAACACCTGTCAACAAATATACCCTATGTCAAGTTGGCCTTACCTACTACAAGTTCAAGGGGTGACTCCATATACTAGAGATGTTAGAGAGTATATATAGAACTTTTTTTGCATGAGACTATCATGTTCAAGCTTTTCTAATAGATATTATTCATTATTCTATCTTGTGAGAGATATCATGGTAGTTCTAGTTCAAGTCTCAATAGATTAATAAGGGTCAAAGCTCAATACAGAACCATAGATCTTGGTCAGTTAGCAGATAAACAAACAAGATTGTGAATTCAAGTCCCAACCGTGACAGGAAAGAAGGGACGTAAGCTGCCTTCTTGTAATCTTTTCCTTGAGAGTTTGATTGTTTACATAGATTAAGTCCGATGCGCAATGGCTTTTCCCTTCTGCCTTGTGGGTGATGCCTTTAGGGTTTTTTTCACATAAAAATTAGTTTGTCTAATATGCTTCTAGTTGCATATGCAATTGGTGGATCTTGGACCCAAGTAATTTTAACAAATTGAGATAATTCAATCAAACCAACCAAATAATCCCCCTTGGTTAATCTTTGAAGCATGACAACATAAAAAGGGGAAATCCGATATTCAAATTGTTAACCTATTTGAAGTTAAAATGCCGTAGTCAGATCATCAGTTAAACTTTTTAGAACTGGGATATGTATTGCTGTCTAAATTTGCTAGACATAGGTATCATAGGGGACCATGAGCCCCATTGATCATTACATGCTGGGCCTTGTTAGGACTAGAATTTCACAATGAGTTGAAGTTTCTGGTGTTTCCAGTTAATTTAATACTATTCAACAATTGACAAGCAAGTAACATACATACACATCTTTTAACGGACTTATTGCTTTCATTACACTAATATTAAATTTTCCAGATGCTAAGATCATGCTTGCAAGGCATGCCTCAAACTCTTCTGACATTGAGGGCTAATGGATTTTTGGGAGATTCATTCTTCATCCAACATTGTCACATAAAAGCAGCAGTCAAGCCCTAATTTATGCTAGCATTTATCACTTCATTTAGTTCAAAGGCCCCCAAAGCAATTGCTGAGCTAATCTATTAGCTCAGCCACAATATTCTATTCATCTAGCCACACAAAGATGAGAAGTGGAAAGGGCTTCAACTGCATCACATGACTAGCAAATCTAACATCCTGAGACAGCCAGCATGGCACTCCTACCACCATAACTAGGCTTGCATATACAGGTTCTTTCCAAAAGAATATGCAAGACCAAGGTTCTAGTATCATTGTCTAAATTTTTTATAGTTTAATAGCATTTCCTAAACAATTCTAAGGGAATATAGTATGGATTTTTTTCCTTCCAGGATATTCTATGCAGTTGCTTGGCTCCAACCCCGTCTTCAAGGATTGCCATCCATTTGCTACATCTGGCCTCATTAATGCCGTCATGACCTGTGGCCCTCAGGTCTACCTGCAACACGAGGCTTGAGATATCTTTTCTTGGTTTGTGTTTGGGGTATCATGTGAATCCTTCAGTTGTAAGACTTACCAGGTGCCCTGTGTGTGCAGGACTTCCATAGGGATAGGAGCCTTCAATCAATGTCCACACTTGACTTCCCCAAAAGAGCCTTCCCCCATCACCTCGCCCCAGCTGGTCACTAATCCCTCCATGCGCATGGTTTGGAACAATGCAACCGTCATATGCATGAGGACACATTTCAATAAGTCATGGCATGGCAATGAACACACAAACCAATAGCATGTGGGCAGCCTTTAAGTTCAAACCACATTCTCCTGGTGCACCCCTAGGTTCAAACCTCTTATTATGCCTCATCACACTAGGCACAAGAAAAGTCTCACAGATGGCACTGAACCCACATACACCAAATCGATTCATACACGCAGCATGCTCACAGTGCACACCTTGATGCATAGAAATCATGTCATTATAAACATTTCACACACAATGCCAATAAGGCCACCATAACCATGCACTTACCTCAGTCAAAGGCTTAGGTCTGCCTTTTAGCAAAATATCCTTCCCTCCTCTAACTTTCTCTCTCTCTCTCTTTTTCCCCTGCACTTCTCTTACTTCCTTCTTCACTCTATACTTAAAAGAGCCTCTCATTCTACCACAAGTTGTGCTGGAGCAAACAGTTGAGGGACCCACTTATAAGCAAATCCAAGCAGGTGACAAGTGGTGAAGCAGCATGCTAAGTATCACTTTGTACCCACCCACTTAGCCCTAAATCGTGGCCAATTCCATTCCTTACAGCTCTAGAGCTGCGTCAGCAACCCTGGCCAGCTCATTCTAACTTCTAGAACCCTCTAGATTGCTGGAGAATGTATCGGAGTTGCTGAAGACTCTTCATCCCACTTTGATTAACTTAATCACCTCATCAATCCTCAATCCCATCTTTTACAAACTTTAACCAAAATTAATAAATTTTATATATTTGGAATCCTTTCAATATGCCTAACACAACATATCCAAAATGTGGCTAATTATTCATTCTTTTGATTCCCCAAATTCAAACTCAGAATCAGCTTCTTACCAGATTCTTTTCACCTGCCTTAACAACCAATCTAACAGTCAACTGTCCCCTCGACTGTTGGCTTCAGTTCCTCAATTCTACACATACTTGATCCCTAGAGTTGACTGATGGTCAACTGTCACTTCTACACTTGGGCAGCTGATGCCAAAGTCAACTTTAGGTCATCAGCAGCTTCTTAATGTCTCAACCTAGATTCTTGACCTCAAAGTAAGCACAGGGTGTCACAGTTGCACCCTAATTCCCAAGGTTGCTGACAACAGTAGCACAAATGCTAAACTAAAACAGTCTAGAGTTGGTGAGTATTGCTAGGTCAAATTTACAGCAAAGGAAGGTCTCATTTTTTATTGCAACCAGAATAAAGGGTATAATATTGGACACAGAATAGCCTAGACTTTACTCCAGAAACTTGTTAGAGTGACTACTCAGCACATTCCCAGTCATGTGCATCAAAATTTGTACATCATTATCCAAGACGAAAGAACTGCTGCAGGACAACATATATATATTTATTTATTTATTTATATTGGGAGGGGGAGGGAGAGGGGGTATTGTAAAGGGCATGTTAGAAATGCTTCTATAGGCAATTGATAAAAGCAATAGCCTAAATATACAGGATATAACAACAATTTCAATTAGGAAAATGGGGAAAAGTAATATAATAAGTTAATAGCAATGACATGTATGTCCAGTAAAACTAATCATGAAATAAGACTATTGTAGCCATGCAAGGTAACAAGACAGTACCTTAAGGGCCGCACGTTTGAAAGGTGTAGCATGAAGGTATGACTTGACTAACTTATAGATCAATATATCTAAAGGAATAGGATGATTTTCAGTCCTCAACCAAGGGTGAGCTGTGATGGAAAAAAAAGCATACTAGTTATAAATTATTCAAACAAGAAATATGAATTTCAGCATTCACTAATTGCTAACAGAAAATAATGTGGCCATTGTGCATATACATTAAAACCATTTTTGTTACTTCAGTGTAGAAAATCTTTTTATTACATGAAAATGATAACTCAAACTTGCAACTCACTTAGAGCTTGCGCAGCAGTCATCCTTTTTCTGTAGTCCTTGTTTAAGAGCCTTTTCACAAAATCTTTGGCTTCTGGTGTCACAGAGGGCCAAGGTAAGTCATCAAAGTTAGGATCGGCCCTTAGTACTGCACGAAAAATCCCAGATTCTGTTCTTGCCCAGAATGGTCTACTTCCACAGAGCAAGATGTAAGTAATCACACCAATACTCCAGATATCTGCTTCAAGACTATAAGATCTATGAAGGACTTCTGGTGCCACATAATATGCACTCCCAACGATATCATTCAGTCTTTCATCTGCAGAACACACACAACATAAAAATGAAATGAATTTTATGTCCACTGGTGATGTTAACCATCTTTGTAGCATCATATACACTAGTATTTTCTTCCAGTGAATGGCCCAGTTGAGAAACATGCTACTGCACAGTAAAATGAGACCTTACCCACTCAGACTTAGTCATGGGAACATTCTACAAAATAAAAAGGAAGATTACATTGAGAGAAAAAGTAAGTTGATTCAACAAACAAGAAGAAGCAGCTTTAATCTCACTAGGTATACTACATGAATTCTAACCCCCCAATCATCTCTGTTCACTATATCTTCCATAAGATTATTAAATCCCTTGTCATAACTAAAGGCTTTCTACAAAATTCTATTTGGTCTTCATCTATCTCTTTAACGTTCTTCATTTCATCTAGTCTTACCGCATGTGTGTGTAATATTCTTCTTCTCATGTACCCAAATCATTTTAATTACCTCTCACACATCATATCATCCACTGTTCCAATTTTATTATAATCTATAAATGACCTAATTTCTAATTATGTCTTATCTTGTATGACCACATATCTACCATCACATTCTCATCTGAATTACCCTCATATTTTATAATATTGGCACTTAAACTATCCAACATTTCATTCCATGCAACAAACTCATCTTATAACCATTCAATAAACTTCTCTTTTAACTTTAAAGAGATATTATGATCACATAAAATGCTAGAAGCACTTGTCCATTTTAACCATCCTGCCTTGATTATGTGAATAACATCTTCAACAATATCTCTTTTTTGACCACTTGATTCAAGATATCTTAACTAATATTGTAAGCCAATTCAAGTTGAAACAACAATCACAATCCTTAATCCCATTATGTGGGAAGTTCAGCCAGCAATATGTTTCATATGAAATGAACCCTTTCAAATAGACAGAATACCTGATTGGAAGTGTCTTTGACTCCAAAACCAGACATGTAATCTATATTTTCCACAAGTAAAATCTGAAACCCAAACAGGAGTTGAGAAAATGAAAGAAGTGTTGAACCTAAACTGCAGCAAAGCAACTTCTACAGCTTAATAACCAAGCATATCAGTGGAATATGCTCAGCTTGGGTGAGGCTAGCTTTGATTTTCCACCTAATCACTGGAGATGCCAGGCTCTGGTGGAGGAAGGTTGGACACAGATAATGAGGCAAAAAGGCCAGTGATCTCGACATGGGATATCTTACAGAAAAAGTTAAGGATCAATTCCCCCCTAGCAACACCACTTGGGTTGTTAGGGGTGCCCTTAAAAGGTTGAGACAAACAGGCACAATTTGGGAGTATGTTAAACACTTCAATTTATTGATGCTGGACACCAAAAACATGTTGTAGGAGAACAATCTCTTCAATTTCACTTCAGGCCAACGACCAACTTGAACTTCGCATGTTAAGAATTCAAGACTTGTGTTCTACCATTGATGTTGCAGACAGGCCAGTGGACTTTTGTATTACAAAGCCTTCATAGGGGGAAGCCAGCAGGCTTAATAACAAAGCAAACAAAAGCACGGTAAGAAGGCACAAGCTGGCAAAAGTGGTGGCAAACAGAAAGGTTTAGTCACATCCTTGACAAGAAGTGGCAATCAAAACAATGTTGGATGTTTTATACGCAATGGACCCCATCGTCCATGACAATTACCTAAGCATGAAAGGCTAACTGCAATAGTGGCCAAAGAGGAAGAAGGGGGCCTAGATGTGGCAAATCCTGTGCAGGTGAACCCATTCCAACGTCTAACTATCCTACACAATGAACAGATTGTTTCCCTTGTGAGCAATCTGATACATGTCCAACTGTGTCATAATCATGTTAACTACGTAGCCATGAAGTCCAAGAGCAACCCACAACTTCGTGTTAGGATGGATGATGACCATGCTTGGGTCAAAGGTTTCCAAGTGCCCAAGCCATATCAAGGTAGTGAACTTGACATCTCAGAATGTGTAAGGGTAGCTTCTGATGTTCAAGTCATTATTGGCTCATGGATTGGAAGGCTGAGTTTTACTGTGGTGTCCTTGGACAACTTTGATGTCAACCTTAGCACTGACTTCTGCCAAGTTGCCAAAGCTGTTGTTATTTAGCATTTGGGTGGACTTTTCATCATAGATGAGAGAAGTCATTGTTTCATTCTAGAGGTGACTTCAGATAGAGGCAGCATGTCAGCCATTCAGGTGGAGAATGGGCTGAAGAAGGGGGGGAAACCTTTCTAACTGCAGTGGTGGAGGAGGAGCCCAGCGATAGGGAGGAGATTCCCCTGAAAATAGCCAAGCTTCTGGAGGAATATGTCAATGTGATGCCTCCAGAGCTCCCCAAGAGTTTGCCTTTACAGCGTGCCACTGATCACCATATTGACCTGCTGCCAAGCATGAAGCCTCTAGCTTACGCACTATATTGCATGCCTCCTTTGGAATATGGTTGTAGTTTAAGAAAGCAAAAGATATTGCATGCCTCCTTTGGAATATGGTTGTAGTTTAAGAAAGCAAAAGATGGCTCATTTATGTATTTATATAGACTACAAGGCCTTGAATAAAATCACAATGAAGAACAAATACCCAATCCCACTGACAGCAAACTTGTTCAACAAGTTGGCCCAAGCCTCTTACTTCACCAACGTAGATCTTAACTCTGGGTACTGACAGGTTAGGATTGCAGAAGAGGGAAAATGACTTGTAACTCAGTATGGTGCTTATGAGTTTTTATTCATGCCTTCGGGTTGACTAATACCCCTGCTACCTTTTGTATATGATGAATAATGTTATGAATGAATATATTGATCAATTTCCTGATGATATTGTAATTTATAGTGGGTCCTTGGAGGATCACATAGTCCATTTGGGAAAGATTCTTGATCGCTTGGGAGGGGAACCAGTGTCAAGAAGGAAAAGTGCAAGTTTGCTTGTGAGGAGTGATGTTCTTGGGTCATTAAGCCAGCCAAGGTCGGGTGCATATAGATGAAAGTAAGGCAATGGCCTGGCCAACCCCTACCAAAGTCACCTTATTGAGAATCTTCTTGGGTTTGACAAATTAGTACTGAAAATTCATCCAAAGGTATGAAAAAAGGTGGCCCAAATCCAATGAGACCTTCTAAAGGACACCCTTGGAGATGGACTGAGGCATGCCACGAAGCCTTTGACAGGCTTAAGGTTGCAATGGCCAATACTGCTTAGTTTTGTTACAACTTGCATAGATATTCAGCTATATGACAAAGTTCCTTCAAGTTGGACTTATGATGAAAACACATGATGTAGACAAGGCTCCCTCCGGTGGAATGAGTCCAACAGCACACAACTATGTACAGGACAAGCAGGAGATTCTTAAGAAGGCCCAAGATAACCTGAACAAGGTAGTCAGACGCATGAAAAAGTATGCTGGTAAAAGACAAAGAGGTGGAGTTCCAAGTGGAGGGCAAACTCAAGCTGAAGTTCACACCTTAGCTGATGAGGAGACCTTGAGCCAAGGTAGAACATTGTGGATTGATGCTTAAATATGATGTGACATTTGAGGTGGTAAAGTAGGTTTTGTGGCATACAGACTCAAATTGCCTGACAGGCTGAAGGCTCACCCTACAATCCATGTTAATTTTCTATATCCATTTTGTTAAGTTATGAGAATAAAATAATCCGTGTATTCCACTAAGCGTACAATATAAGAGTATATATATAAGTATTTAAAGTTAATTACACTATTACACCTTACTTATCTTATTTAACACTCCCTCTCAAGCTGGAGCATATATATTGAGCATGCCCAACTTGATACAAATATAATTCACACGAGAATCTCTAAAGTGACATGGTGAGTAAATCAGCCAATTGAACATTGGAACCCACATATGTTGTAACTGTATCTCCAGAAATCACCTTTTCTCCAACAAAATGGCAATCAATTTCAATATACTTGGTTCTCTCGTGAAACACAGGATTAGAAGCAATATGCATTGCAGCTTGATTGTCACAAACCAACTGCATAGGCTTAACCTGTGTAACTCCTAACTCCTCAATTAATTGTTTCAACCACACTAGCGTTACGACCATTGCCCTATATTCAACTTCTACACTGGATCTAGCGACAACAGTTTGCTTCTTACTTTTCCAAGAGACTAAGTTTTCACCCACAAATACACAATATCTAGATGTGGATCGCCTGTCACTAGGTGATCCTGCCCAATCAGCATCTGTATATCCCACAATCTAGCTGTGCCCATAATTTTGATATAATACACCCCAATCAGGGGCAGCCTTAATATATCGAAAAATATGAATCACTGCATCCACTGCTATCACAAGGTGAATCCAAGAACTGACTTACCACACTCACAGCAAATGAAATATTAGGACGAGTGACTGTGAGGTAATTAAGTTTTTCAACTAGTCGACGGTAGCGCCCAAGATCAAAGAGAGGCTCCCCCTATCTCGGTAACAGCTTGATATTTGGATCCATAGGGGTATCTATGGGCTTACATCCAAGCAATCTTGTCTCCTCTAGCACATCTAAGGCATACTTCCTTTGAGAAATATAGATGCCTTGCTTTGACCGAGCTACCTCAATGCCCAAAAAATATTTCAAATGACTCAGATCCTTAGTTTGAAACTGTTGATGAAGCCTTCGATTAAGTGATGCCAACATCATCATCCCCTGTAAGTACTATATCATCAACATATAACACTAGAAGAATGTGGCGGCCAGATTGAGAACGATAAAACACAAAATGATCAACTTCACTCCGAGTTAACCCAAACTTAAGAACAGCTGAACTGAGTCGACCAAACCAAGCTTGAGGAGACTGTTTTAAACCGTATAGAGATTTCCGAAGACGACACACTAGCCCAGACTCCCCCTAAGCAACAAAGCCAAGAGGTTGCTCCACATACACCTCTTCCTGTAAATCGTCATGAAGGAAGGCATTTTTTATGTCTAATTGATGAAGAGGCTAGTGAAACATAGCATCAAGAGATAAGAATAGGCAAACAGAGGAGATCTTAGCAACAGGAGAAAATGCATCGCCATAATCAAGACCAAAAACCTGAGTGTAGCCTTTGGCAACAAGTTGAGCCTTAAGACGATCAATCCGGCCGTCAGGGCCAACTTTAACAGTGTAAACCCAGCAACAACCAACAGTAGACTTACCCTTGGGAAGAGATACCAAGTCCCAAGTCCCAAGTCTCGGTGGAATGTAAAGCAAACATTTCTTCAACCATAGCAGCCCGCCACCCTGGATGGGAAAGAGCTTCGAGAACAGATTTAGGTAGAGAAACAGAAGATAAAGGCGAAACGAAAACAAAATATCCAAGGGACAAAGAATCATAACTAACAAAGTGTGAAATGGGATGGAAAGTGGTGCGATGACGAGTACCTTTATGAAGAGCAATAGGTAAGTCAAGATCAGAAGCCGAAGGCGACGAACCAGAGGAGGAAGAGCTAACCAGCACAGAGGATGAGTCAAGAGATGGCTCCCTCGGACTAGTGATGACAGGCAGTGCTGGTTGGGCCACAGTCTGTGGACGCCGTTGATAGACCTGAAGATTGGGGCGATCAAGGCGAGAGGTAATGGGGGGTGGAGATGGAGATAATGAAAGGTCAAGAAAAGGAACAGGCAAAGGTAAGCCAGCAGACACGAACTCGAAGACCTCAGACGAAGAGGGAAAATAAGGAGATGACTCAAAGAAGATAACATCTGCTAAAACAAAATATCGAGTGAATTGAAAAGAGTGGCAACGATACCCCTTCTGAAGGCGAGAATAACCTTAGAAAGACACATTTGATGAAACGAGCAGAGAGCTTATCACGACCTAGGGCAAAATGGTGAACAAAGCAAGTACTCCCAAAGACACAAGAGGGGAGAGAATATAAGTCAACTCGAGGAAAAAGAACAGAATCAGGAATCTGGTCATTAAGGACAGAAGATGGCATGCGGTTAATTAAGTAACATGCAGTTAAGACAGCATCACCCAAAAATTGAATCGGAACATGCATATGAAGAAGGAGCGTGCGAGCTGTCTCAATTAAATGACGATTCTTGCATTCAGCCACCCCATTTTGTTGTAAGGTTCCAGGACACGAAGTTTGGTGAAGAATCCCATTAGATGCCATATAAGATTTAAATGGGAGAGACAAATATTCAATAGCATTATCACTACGAAGAACACGGATAGGCAAATTAAATTGAGTTCTAATTTCAGTACAAAATGTAGTGAATACTGAAAATAATTCTGAACGCGTTTTCATTAAATATAGCCATGTAGTGCGAGAGAAATCATCAGTAAATGTTACAAAATACCGAAAACCGTCTTTTGAACTAACATGACTGGGACCCCATACATCTGAATGGACTACTAAAAAAAGAGAACTAACACGTTTATTGCATGTACTTGGG
The DNA here is from genome assembly GCF_014633365.1 of Diospyros lotus. NCBI lineage: Eukaryota > Viridiplantae > Streptophyta > Magnoliopsida > Ericales > Ebenaceae > Diospyros > Diospyros lotus. The sequence continues at coordinate 22,765,595 of NC_068342.1, forward strand.
AAAGAACTACGACTATGTTTCCCAAGTTGACAAGACTCACACTCTAAGGAAGAAATATGAGAAAGACTGGGAACCATCTTCTTGAGATTTGGAAGAGATGGGTGCCCCAGTCGACAATGGACCTATAGTGGGGAAGTAGTCATCGTGCACGCCACTGAGGAAGTAGGGGAAGATAGATAGTAGAGGCCATGAGACTCAAGCCCCGTGCCAATCGTCCGTCCGATCCTCCAATCCTGCACAAGAACATAATCAGACAAAAAAGTTATAGAGCAATTAAGATTATGAGTGAGTTGACAGAGAGCAAATTAAAGGAACATTGTGGTAAGTGGAAAATAGATGACAATGGTAAAGTAGGGAGAGGTGATGCTGTGCCAATACCCGTGATTGAGGCTTGAGAGCCATCAATCAATGTAACAGGAGGTAGAGACTGCAAAGGTTGAATATGAGATAAGAGAGAACAATTATCAAACATGTGATTAGTAGCACCAGAGTAGAAGATCCATGGGCCAAGAGAGGATGAGGAGGACTTAGTAAAACAAGCAGTAGGGTTACCGGTGTCAGCAAGGGACGTGATAGGTGAAGTAGCCTGTTGTGCTGCCCGGAACTGAGCATACTCCCCCTCAGAGATAGTCACTGGTGAGGAATCACTGGGTGTGAGAGATGTCTGACCCTCTGAAGTACCAACAACCATATTAGCAGTACTGGCTGCCTGAGGTGGACGACCATGTAGGTGATAGCAGGTCTCTCTAGTGTGACCAAGACGATTACAATAGAAGCACTGGGGCCGAGCACGACCACCACGATAACCACGATCAGTCGAGGTCATAACAAGGGCGGAGTGATCTCCAGGTATGGACATGCCATGATCAGCAGTAACAGAAGAGGCTCTAAGTAGCCTGGCAAATACCTTTGTCAAAGGTGGGAGAGAAGCAGTGTCGAGAATCTGTGTCTTAACGGATTCGAGCTCTGGGCGAATTCCATAAAGACAGAGGACAATAAACATGTGATCACGCTGTTGCTGTTGTTTCTTGATATCTGTATCAAATGGCATCAACTCATTAAAATCAATAATAGAAACTTGGAGTTTACCCAAATACGTGGTCATATCCAAATCAGTCTGTCGTAGATTGAACAAAGCACTAATCACGTCATAAATACGAGTGATGTCACTCGTATACAGCTCACAAGCCCGAGTCCATAGGGCACTACACTCCCGAAGAGGTCGAAATATCAGCATCAAAGTCAGCTCAATAGTCTGCCACAATAAAATCAGTAACTAGGCATCCACCTTCCGCCAAAGAGGTTGATCTCCCTCAAGAATAGTTGAAATAGTCTTTGATAAATGATCCTCAAGACCATGTCCAAGAAACCAAATCTCAACTGCAGATGACCAAGCGAAATAATTCTGTCCACTCAACTTCTTCGTGGCAATAACTAGTGTGCCCGAAAAATGAGGAATGGTTACAGGTGTGGACATGGTGGAGCGGCTTGTGGATGAAGAGTGTGCTAGAGATGAAGACATTGTGCAGAAAACACAACAGATCCAGAGCAGGTCGGGTTGTACGTTCAAGGAGAAGGCAGAACAAATCTAGAACAACAGTAGCTAGATCTAGGGTTGGCTGGGAAGAGGATGGCCGAATTTGGACCAGCGAGGCGACGGCAACCGGTGATCAGAGAAACCACCGCAACATGCTATTACCAGCAAATTTCCCACCGAGGACCATTTCTAATCCAATCTTGCCTGGTGATGGAATTCTCCCTCAAGCTTCCGAATTGGAATCTCTACCAAGATTTGTTTCTGATCCAATTTTGCCCAATGATGGATTTCCTACAATTTTAGGAGTGCAACAGGCTAAAGAGCTCTCGATCGTAGACCCAACCGTTCCAGTAAGAGGCAATTCTCAAACCTCTACTTACGCTCCCGCACCAAGACTAGAAATACCAGTTTTCGACGGATTGAAACCAAGGTGGTGGATTTGTAGATGTGAGAGATTTTTTCAGTTTTACAATGTAGCAAAAGGACAGAAAATTAATCCAGCAGCAGCCTACCTTAGTGATACGGCAAATTCATGGTACTAAGGTTAGCTTTAGACAAGGAGATTTGAGGTCAACTGGGCTAAATTTGCAAAAGACCTGTGTGAACATTTTGGAGAGAATTCTATGACAAATGTGATTCAAGAATTTAATAAATTGAGATAGAAAGGATCAGTGGTTGACTATCAAATTCGATTTGAGGACTTAAGGTCTTTGATGTGGAGTTCACAGCCAGCGCTAACAGAGCATTATTTTGTGCCCATCTTCATTAGCAACCTTAAGGATGAGTTGAGGCTGATGGTCAAGATGATGTAGCTAGTGACAATGAAGCAAGTTGCTGAGAAGGCAAAGTTACAGGAGCTTGCATTGGAAGCGATTTTCAACAAGAACACGATCGCAACGGTAACTCAACATTCGTTCTATCAACCATTGGAGTGGAATCAAGTAAATGTGAATTCTAAGGTTTATCCAAGCCCTAATGTAGCCAAACCATCTACCATGGAGCAAAGAAGGAAATTAGGATCATGTTATAAGTGTGGAGATAAATTCAAACCCAGCCACCGATATCGAAGACAATTATTGAACATGGAAGGAGTGGAGAACGAAAACAATGGAGAAGAAGCAGCAGAAATTGGGTGACAAAGAAGACACAGTTGTAATAAGTTTCTTGGGGACAAGAAACCTCTCAAAAAAAAGGGGGAATTGTCATGACCCCAAGGGCATTAGTAGTAATTGTTCTTTTGTGTGTATTTTCCCTTAGTTGTACATTAGGCTGTGTAATGTGTGCTTCGTTGTTAGTTTGTTAATAACTGCAGTTGTTAAGTTGCTAATAACTACATGGATATAACAGCCTATAAATAAGCTGTAGAATAGAGAATAAGGAGCTAAAGATTGAATGAAACCAAATCTATTTTCCCTCTCAATTCTTCTCTCCCTCTCTGATGTCTAAACCTTCCCCCTTTTCTTCTCATTTTCTCCCACTTTCTGTTCTTTTTTCCCCCTCCCTTTTGTTCTTTCTTTCTCAATTTCCTCCAAATCCCATTCTAAACCCTAGGAAAACCTAGGGCCATGACACATAGATTAGCTCAAACAAAGTGCTACAACTTGGTGCCATTAGAAGGCAAAAAAATTGTGCTCATTTCAGCCCTATGACAACAAGCATCTCTATACTTGAGGAGGAATCCCAGATTATCTCCTAACTATTTTGATAATTAAAGGTGTTCGAAACAATATCAATACTGGCCTACAAGTAGGAGTTATCCATTCAACATTCCATGTGAATAAGGAGCTCATACAAAAACATCTCAATTAGCTTTTTGTGGAGAGAAGAATGTGGGGTTCCCAACTAGTCTACATGCAATATTAGAACGAAATATGTAGAAAAATAGTGGTTTCATTGGTAGATTGGCATTTTACTCAAGCTACATAGAGAGATCTTCAACAGATGATGAAGCAATTACCCCATGCCCTTGAACACAAGAACCAAATTTATTTGGCAAGGGAGGACACAAATAGGTCTAACATGAATTGCATGCATATGCACAATATAGCATTGCAAATATCAGTGACACTAAAGTAGTGTTTGTTAAAATGAGCAAGATAAAGGAGTATTAAGATAAGGCCGGAATGCTTTCTGAACTAAGATATGGAATGGTCAAGATAAGACTGGGAAATATTCCAAAATTTTTATCAAACTGTTTCTTAAATTTTTTGGAATGCACTAGAGGACACAAACATCATTTTTTTCTTATTTGTAAAAACCAAGATATGCTTATCTTGAGAGGGAGGGGGGGAGGGATAAGCATATCTGAAAAAATCAAGTTAAGAAGTCATGTGACTTCTTTTCCAATGGTCACCAGATAAATTTAACAAACACGTTGGAAAGGACAAACATTCGGAATACTTCTCACATCTAACATTTTCCACCCCATATCTTGGTTAAGAAACATTACCTAAATGTATAGTAGAAGCTAGATGGTAGATTAGTTTTCTCATGACAGCAAGCAGTTTGTGTGTTGCAGGCATATTCCAAGTAGTAATAGATATCCAAAGTCTGGTAGTGTTTAACTTACAAGAGCACTTGAAGTTTTATTTAACATCTCCTACTGTCTGGCATTTCATGTTAGAAGCTTGAAGGAAGAGCATCCCCAATTCAAGAGGATCCCTGCTTTGCAAGGGTCAGGGGAGGATTGTATTTGTATGCAGTCTTCCCTTGCTCTTTCTTCAAAGAGAATAAGCAACATTTCTCTTCTGGCTAACCAAGACAACACTTTAACAACAGACGTATTTTGATTCTCACTTTTCAGCAACCAAGTCAACTCTTCTTACCCTATACAATACTTCCTAGCCCCCATTCCTACCAGGATGTTCACTTCCCCTCTCCACAATAACAAAACAGAGAGGTATACTGATTATACAACAATCATATAAACTGGCTAAGCAAGGTAAGTGCATGTTGAACAAAATCAAAATCCACTCAATTATGCCTGCAAATGTTCAAGGCAGCATCACATTTTGTGATGCAAACACGAAGGAAATAAACTTACTGACAAACAATATAAAGAAAAGACAACAATTATATGAAACCAGTGCGATATGATAAGAACTCATCATTCTTTTAGGACATGTGATAGGTTTAAATTGAATTGTGTTAAGAGTGACAAATTGATACTTACAAGAATATCTAACTAATATAACAAAAAAAAAAAACTTAGAATGATCTGCAGCTTTTACCAGTTCTGATGAAGTCAGAAAGACCAAAATCGATGAGCTTCATGTCAGCATCTTCATTTCTAGAAGTGAATAGAAAATTCTGTAATGCAGGCAATTAAAGAAACATTAATAATGCAGAAAACGGACGAAACATTAATAATGCAGAAAACGGACGGGAAAGAATTTGCAATGTAACATATACTAGTTCAAGGATTAGTGAAAGCAACAGATTATGGTTCTTATTTGGAAAATATCCTGATAATGAAAAATATAAAGATGTCAAGTTCAAGAAGCAATAACCTCAGGCTTCAAGTCACGATGAACCACGCCTTGGAGATGACAAAAGGCAACCACGCTTAAAATTTGCACAACAATAAGTTTTGCATCATCTTCTGTGTATCTACCACCTCTGTAGCCATGGAAAAGTACAAGATTTCAATTCATAGGTACCAAGAATTACATTATTATCAACTCTTCCCTGTTACCTTGACAATATTTTGTCGAGTAGTTCTCCACCTTCACACAATCTGATAACCAAATAAAATTTGCATGAGAACCCTAAATGAAGCTTAACTCGAAATATATATACGTGTGTGGGTGGGTGAGCTACTAAAGGCAGGTTTCAGAACTTTTGATCACTAAACAATATTGAGGTCAGCAAATAATTTCAACATTATCAGGAACGGCAAAGTAGATATCAAACAATAATACAATCAATAGGAACATATTCAAGAGGAAAAGAAGAGAAATATCCTGAGAGAAATGAGGTCTCATCATCTGCTTTATTTCATTTAATACGTGTTTTATGATTCTAGTATAAACCAAAAGAAAAGAATTAATAATTTGTGAATACCTATATATTACAATCGTGAACAACAGAAAACAACTAATCTCAATGAATAAATCCATAAGACAATGAATGGAGGCAAGAGATGACATACTCCATAACTATGTACACATTGTTCGCATCCTCACATGCATCATAGAATCTGATCAGATGCTTATGCCCTGATAGAGCTTTCAATATTTTCACTTCTCTACGGACATCTTCAATTGAGATGGCTGTTGTCATCTGCAAAATAAACCTTGTTTTGATACATATGATGTTCTATTGAAACATAACAAGGTAAAGGAAGTGCCACAAATAATGGAATTCACAAATTGAAAGCAAAGAAAATAAACATACAGGAATTAGAGAGTTCAAGATTTTCTATTAATGCTGTTATTTTATAGAAAACAAGTCCATTCATCATTTGTACACAAAACAAAATCCACCCAGTGGAACTAAGGCTTGTGATTGTTGTTGTATTTGTACACAAAACTAAAGGAAAAAATATGATAAGGTAACTCTTTCGTTCTCTTTGTTTCAAACCAATTCACCTCTAGGAAAGAGAGAATGAAGTTAAATTGCATAATTGTTCACAAGATTACAGAAAGGTATGACCAAGGCAGGTTATCTGACACCCTAGTAGTGCCTCATCTGAAAAATATAGGATCTTGGCCATATAATTGTAAGGATTGAAATGATATCAAATTCAGAAAAAGACAAAAGGCTTTCCTCCTCGTGCTCATTGGTAAAAAAACCACTTAAGATAGCTCTCATAACAATATTTTCAAGACATTCAACCACAGAGAATGGCCAGACGATGTTTGATCTGGTGATAAAAAGCTAACATAGAGCATATATGGCATGTTACATGACACACATATCACAAAACCACCATGGTACCTAAGAATTCAATACCACCACTAGCATTCCACAAGAGTACTACAATCTATCTCTACTGCTTGCTTGATGTGGTCTGACACTGCAAAAATGCTGCCTTTTTATGGCAAAGATGTGGTCTGACACTACACTGTGAGAGGTGCCAATTGGCAAAGATTGAAGAACAACAAGTATGGATATGAAGAAGTATGATCAAACTAACAGTAACCTAAATTGTTTTGTCAGATGTTGATGCACATCCTAAAAGCACTGGTGAGGATGTTATAACAGCATCAAGCTAAATCCAATTGAATTTCCCCTGTACTCACAGGGCCTTAAAAGGACTAAAATCATGAATGTGTACTAGTGCAGTCATTTTGTCCACTCATTCATGGATAAATTATCTCATCTCATCCTGAACTAATACTTATTCTGGTTTCAGCCAATATAATCTGTTCCACCTTCCATGTATTCTAGTGTTAATAACTTAATATCATCCATCTTGAAATTGTCATTTCAACCAAACAACATAAATGGAGGTACAGAATCAAGATGAAACTATAATTTATTTATTGCTTTAATTCATGTGGAAAAGAAAATGTTCCAGTCATCTGGTAAGCAACCTAAAGAATTTGAAAGCACGTAATATTTGAAAGGAAAAAAAATGTATTAAAAGCTTGATTATAACCAACTTATTGCTATATGCATGTGTATGATTTATTGTGTTCTGACGGCAAATCAGAATTGCAGATAGATGCAGCACCCCATCTCCATCCTTTTTTATTCTCTCTTTTTTGGATAAGTGAAGCAATTGCATAAACAAAGATGCCAAAAGGTGGCAAACCCGTATAATAAAGGCGGATAAAAAAACCTCAAAACCATATCTATCTACAATAGAGGTCACGTAAAAAAAAGGAAGAGAAAGAAGAAAAAACAAAGAGCCTGTTCAGTTTTGCTATGCTTTCAAAGCACAATTGTTTGTTTAAAAAGTTTTAGAAAAAGTGTTTCATACAACTTTGATTTTAAACCAAGGATGCTTCTTCTAAAAGACAAGGGACCTGGAGCTTTATATAAAAGGCAAAACAGCTTATAGTGGGACCCCCACTTATGACTTCTTTTTTACCAACTAAGAAGAAGCATAGGATTGCACTAAATTACCAAACAGTACTTTCATTAATGCTGCTTTCATAGCATAGCACAAAAAAGCACAACACACCACAACAGCAACAGCACAACAATACCGAGCAGGCCCGAAAAAGGGTATTCTGTATATCAAACACAAAAGGGGAGGGGGAGGAGGGAGGGAACAATCCTTGTCCCCTTCAAAATAAATGCAAGGAATTTACAACACCTTCAAACGCTCTCCTTTTTTGTATGCACCAAATGTACCACATCAGCCAAAGAGGGTAAGGTTCCACAATAGACAAATTACTCCTCAAGCAATTCCTTGCCCAATAATGTAGCAAATCACCTAAGAAACATGCAACGACAAATCAAGCCTTAATCTCACTAGGTGAAATTTGCTGCATGAATTCTATCCCACCAATTATCTCCATATATGGCCATATCTTTTGTAAGACAAATAAGTCATATTATACCTAAGTGTTTCTTGCCAAAGATATGGCCATATCTTCCTCTTCCTCTTGTACTAAACACTTATTCCATTCCATCTATTCTGCTCACATGAGGCTTTATCGATCTTTTTCTCGCATAACTAACCCATCTTAATCAATATCTCGTCTTATCTTCAATACAAGTCACTCCGACCTTATTACAAATAACCTAATTTCAAAGTTTATATAAACTGGCAAAAAAATAATAATGATCATCTCATTTCTAGTTCTATCCTTTATGTATAGACGCATATCCATCATAACATTTCCGTCTCGATTACGCTCATATTTTGTACAAGTTGGTGTTTTACTGCCCAATATTTTGTGTCATACAATGAAACTAATCTTATACCCATTGATGTGGAATATCCAAAAAGTAGAGAGAGATTAAATATGAGTGAGATCCGAGGAGAGAATTAAATTCAATGTCAATTAAAACCCTAATCTTTGATTGCATCATAAACCTATTTATAGAATGAAATACTAACTAAAATATAATTACCCCAACTACAATAATCTTAACAAAATAAACCAAAAAAATCTAAAAATCTATATAAAATAAGATAGATAACTAAATATCCTCTCATAATTACCCTTGTTATAATGATCCTAACAAAAGTCATAAAACTCAAAACCTAAAATCCTAAATATCACATGAAATTTAATAATCCTAATATCTAAATAACTCATCCTATAAAATTTTCCTTTTAAACGTAAAAGAATGTTAGTATCACATAAGACACCAAATCACTTTCCATTTTAATGATCTTGCCTTAATTTTATGGGTAAACTCCTCATTACTCTCTACATCGTTTTGGATAATTAATGCAAGATATCTTAACATCACCTCAAAACACCAAATAAAGAAAGAAAGAAAGAAAGAAAGAAAGAGGACAGAAAGAAACAGGTTTCACAAATGCCAAACTACTAAGTCGTGAAGAAGGATATGATCCTCTAACTCCCTCCCTTGGACAAGAAGCACCAGTCAGAGACAATGTGCCTTCTTTTCCTCATGTGAGAATGGAGTTAGGTGTCACCACCACAAAAAGAAACTCGCTCTAGGATACACTCTCACCTTCTAAATAGCATTCCATGGACAGGTTAACACCCCCACTCCACTTAGCACCTCATAGAAGGAATGGACTACAAATGCCCCTCTCATTGATGCCTATTATACCCAACTATCATCCCACTATCTAAAAAGGGAAACCCAAAAGAAAGTAATAAGAAGTCAAGCTCTAGGTCCAAAAAATTGTGGCTAAATCGAGTTGACCAAACAAAACTATCCTAGGTTCATAGAGTAATAACCTCTCACAGTAGCCTCTCTATCCCTACCAATAGCAAAGTCATCTAGCAAAGCTCTGCAGAAAGGCCAATGCCCACACATCCTCCATCCTTTTAACTAAAACGCATAGTTAAAATTATCTGCCAAATATCTCTTAGTCAAGAATTTTCACAATTTCTGAAATATCACTCTCATTTTGTGAATTCACGGCCCAAAGCCACTCTATGCATACTTCATGGAGGAGTTCTACTCAAACCTTAGTCAAATGCATAACAAACAAGTTTGTGTTACAAGATCCACTTAAGCACACGCCAATTGCCCATCAAACAAATATACTTTGAACTTCTCCCAAATATTCCAATCCTTCAAACTGATAGCAGATAATGGAAGTACTCTTGAAAGCAAGCCTATTGTTACTATAACAGAGAAGGCACACACATCAGGACCTTATGGCCGATGGCACTGCCCTGCACATCATGATTCTTTCCTCCAAAAATCAACCCCCCATCTTCCAAAAAATGACAAAATGATGTTGTACAGAAACACATACTGAGACCATTCTTCTATGCTTCAGCAAAAATTTATGTTCACCTTGATAGCAAAATAGCTTCTGTGTGTCCAGTCTAGTATTACTTTCAACAATTCAAAGCTAACTAGCACAAGTACAGACTTATAATGTACAAGCGTATAAGACATGAACACAACAAAATAATAAATTATTTGCATAAGCAACTCACATTTTACAAATAAGAAATAAGTGTGTTCAAAAGGTTCATATGTAATTTAGAGAACTCTATTCACAAAAAGGTTAATGTAGGGAGGACTAATAAATATAAATCTGCATTGTTGTTATTTCACAAACAATTTGACTTGCTTGTTAAACATATAATTTGTTTCAAGTCATAGACACATAAAAACCCCTCGTTTGATACAGGTATTGTCTAGGTTTTCCTAAAGTATCTTGTAATAAAAAATAAATAAATCAAATCAAAGTAAGAATGAAAAGTAATAATATGATGCATCTGAATGAGTTTTCAACATGCATTTGGAGACATCCATCAAATGTCAATGACTAATATGTTGTGGGACATCCATAAAAGTGCTTGCCATTGCTACCAAGGCTTGGCCTCAGGCAACATTACAAATACAGATACAAGAAGGAACACAGAAACAAATATAATACAACAATCCAGACAAAAATATATATATATATGGATACATCAAAGGTACAACAAAATAAATAAATCAAATATGTAAATAAATAAATGTATATATTTTGCTTGTGTTGTTTGTAAACAGAATAACTAAAAAGAATTAAAAATGTATAAGAAGAACAATTAGTCTAATGTAAAAATACAATTTCAACCTATAATACTATTATCATATAAACTATTGAAAAAATTCACCAATTCAACATAAATATAAATATTAAAGCCATAATGACAATGATATGAACAACGTACAAAAGAAAATAATTTTTTTTGAAGTACCAATTAAACTTTGTGTTCTTTATTCCACATCCAAAATTTTAACCTCAACAACATTCTAAAAACTCTATTAGATATCCCATCACATCCTCAGGAACATCCAACTACACACATGTCATTCACAAGTCCAAACCATGGACATTTATGTCCATAACGAGGTATAAATTCTTTTTAAAATACTAATAATAAGAATAATTAATTTTAGTGTCCAATATGCATTCCAGGGTATATAACAAGTACACATTACATTTACATCAGACACAGATATCGAAACTTATATGAGGCATCTGAGCTTCCTATGCGGATATGTTTTTTTTTTTTTTTGGGTTTCAAAAAGTGTTTGCCCCTTTATAAAGACATTGTTTGATTGATAATTACTCATAAAAAAATAAATAGATAACCAATGTTATGGCTTTAAATATTGCCAATTAGATATAACTTAGCTTCAACTATCAATGGCATGTGCCTCTCAACCTTTACCAACTACAAGCACAATGCATATGGTAAGTATGTTATGAATTTTCTGTGTCCATTTTACTCTATCTGCCGATAACCACTTCCAATAATCAGCCCCCCATGCATTGTCGTATTGGCATTTAGAGACCATGAATATCTAAGGAACATACTCTAAGGACAGGTTTTAATGCCGATTACGGACTTTAAATACCTATAAGACAAGCTAAGGAAGTTTTATCAAGCCAAACATGAACAGAAAATGCCAAATAACTCACAGACATGACCGTACTTATCGCTTTAACCACTTTGATTCAAGCAGATGACAATGTCATAATTGCAGTGCAATCTAAATTTATGAGCCTCTTCATTAAAAATAGCTGATATTTTCTATCAACATTTGTTAGCATGCATGTTCTCTAACAAATAGGAAATTCTTATTCAGACATACAGTTAGTTGTTATACCCTCTTTTGAGAAACCAAGGGAGCTAAAAGACAATTCTTTAACCAGAAGCAAGCACTTTGAGTCAGTGCTATTTTCTGCCTTCCATAAGCATAACCCAACAATGGATGCACGTGGCTTAACCTTTTTTTTTTTTTTTTTCCCTGCACAAGTGCATAAAGCGCAGACGAGGAATTTTTGCAAATAAACCAAAAAAGAAGGTAATGCCATAAACATGCTACTTATGCATTGTTTACATCTATATATGTAAATATTTCCTTTTTTGTTGTGACAATGAGTCCTCAATTAATCATAAGTTATAAAATAATTGTACAGTTCAGATTGATAAAAATTTCTTCTTAGATAGATTGATTTTTTTTTCTCCAATTTCTTTCTTTTTTTTTCCCCTGTAGATATGCTAGATCAATAATCTGGTTGCTTCTCACCTCTCTAAATATTATATCACTGGTAGCATGCAAATATTTGATTAAGAAAAAGTCAAGTTTTAGAAATGTAATCATTAGCCAATGAAAGAAGTAGTTACACAAGTAGAATTGCATGGAAATCGATTTTGTAGTTTGATGAATTCAAATTTACAAGGCTATCAGAGACAGTCCTAGAGATTGCCTCTGAGTCATAAGTGCATGACTCCAGCCACATTATCAAGCCAATGCTTGATCAAATTTTACTTTTTCTTGCTTTTTTGGCCCCCTTTTCCTACACCTAATATGGAACGAGTCAACAGCATGCACTTCCCAAGAAGAGACTCAAGACAACTAAATTCTTCAAACAAAATAAAATCAAAGACAAACTAGCAAATTGAGCAAGAAAATGAGCAATGCAACTTTATTTTACTGGCATTTAAAATTTTGACCAACAGCAAGCTTAACAGTCAACATAGTCAAAGTACTGATGCAGTCAAATCGAACCAAACAGAGAACTGGGAAGAACTTCAAGAAATTAGATCGGGATATAATGTAAAAAATTAAATCAAAAATAAAATTTGATGCCAAAGGAGATCGAACCTTTGCTTTAGAGATGATCTTAACGGCAAGAGGTTGGTCTCTGAGGTCACCCTTTCGGCCCTTCGCTTGGCATGTATGACCAAAATGCCCTCGCCCCACCTCCCTTCCCAATTCATACTTGCCACCGAAATTCTTACCGTAACCGAAATTCTTATCCAGTGATTGATCAGACTCCGCCGCACCGTCCTCAGGGATCGGGCCCTCCCTGGGCTTGGCATGATGTCCGAACCGCCTGGCGAGCGAGGCCTTGATGTGCTTCGCCGGGGACGGGGGCGGGAACGGCCGCTTGAAGAACTTGAGCGGCGTCGACCTCGCCGGTGACGGTGACACTCCGGGAGGAAGCGGACTCGCTGCACCGTGCGGATACGGACTCGGCCAGGGACTGGCGGCGGACGATCGAGCAGGAGTGTTCTTGACAGAGTGTACGTTCACGGCGCCGTTGTTGGCGGAGGACCTGGCGGGCGTGGGCCGGGGTCGATCGGGGCCGCCGACAACGGGAGTAGCGGCGGGGGCTTCGTTATCGGGAGTGGGAATGGTCTTACCGTAGCACTGCCCCATGGAAGGAAGCTAAGGCGCTCGCACACTCCGATCGCGGGGGGTTCGAAGTTAAGCCCTCACAGCCAAAGCATCAGTTGGTCGAAATCACACTCCGTACGGATCTCCAGTGTGAAGAGAAGAAAGAAAGGGATGGAATGGAAGGAAAGGATCTACGGCGAGAAAACGATAAAGAAATAGAATGGAAGATTCAACAGTCAGAGAGAGACAGAGGGGGAGAGAGAGAGAGAGAGAGAGATGTACAGAAATAGACACGCACACGGAGAGAGGGAGAGAGAGAGTGGGAAGAAACAAACGAAGGGGAGAGAGTGACAGAAGAGGCTCTGATGGTTGAAAGAAAGAAAGAAATATAGAGAGAAGAAACGCATAAAAAAGAAATGGGAAAATCATACATCTATCATCTCTCTCTCTCTCTCTCTCTATGTGGGCGGGGCGGATTCAGAATCCCTATGCCCATATCATCATCATCATCATCATATATGCCAATTCTAATTAACTCCATTCCCCATTAAAGCCCTCTCCCTCCCTCCATCTCTCTTCCTCTCATTCAGCTCCTACTCTTCAACCTCAACGAACCCGGCCACAAACAAACATTCAATTACTTAATTATTATAATAATAATAATATTAACTCCTTTTAATTAATTCCCAACACCCCACCCCCCCGGGGCACCGCCCTACTCCTCTCACTATTATGCGTCGACTGTCAATGGGGATGCTTTCGTTTCGTCTTTCGACACGTTTCCCCCCTTCTGGTCCAAGCAGCTGGCAGCTGCCAACTGTTGTGAATTTTATCAAAATTGCACTCGCACCGGCTTCTCTGCTTCTTTGGTTTGCAATTGCAATTGCTTACGAGTTGAGATTGGTGATGGTGAGTGGGTGGTAAATAGTCAAGGAAAGGATGGCGCACTTGTATGTAATTTCTCTCCCGGTATGAGGGCCCAGGCACCCCACACCCTGCCTCTTGTTGCCTGCCTCCCTCCCTCCCTGCTCAGAATGTTCCAAACAATAAGCCCCCGTTGACATTCTCTTTATTTTATTTTTTTTTTTTATATGCCATACAAATATCAATAAAACCAAATTTTAAGTGAAAGTTGCAAAAAAGTGCACTCTTAAAGAAAGGGTCCCTAGATGGATGAACGCTTAAATTGAAGTTTAATCTCCATCTTACAATCAAAAAAAAAAAAGCTTTAATATCCTCGAACATCAAATATGCATTGAGTCAATATTAAAATAATGAACAACTAAAAAAAAATATTCTCATCATCCATTTGTGTAACGCGATGGCCTTTTAAGCTTTAGCTCAATCTAACTTCTCACTTGTGGTTTTTGCTTATCTGCATGGAAGGAACAATCTATCTCATCCTAGGCCAATTCTTTGTGACCATGTTTTGTGCAAAGGTGACTCCATTGAAGGGTAGCAATTGTGGATGCTTTTTAGGCCTTGTAGTACCATGCAACATGATAGCCTCCAAAATACATCAGTTGCAATAGTTTATAATATCTCTAGTTGGTTCCGAATTAGGGTTTATTAAGTATGAATAAGTGTAGGTACTTTTGTTAAGTGTCTTATGTGATGACTCTATGTGTTAAGCTCTTTTGAATGGATATTTCTCATAATGTGTTATCTTTTAAGGAGATTCATTTGTTCTATTAAGATAATTCTCTTAAATAATTTAGAAATTAAAAACAATTCAAGTTATTTTTTAACATAATTGACTCTGGTATTGCATTCTACAAAAATCTTGTTAGAAATCTCAAATGTAACGAGATTAAGAATGAACACAATCTCAAATTTACAAATGTAATATTTCTAGATTCTTCTACTACTAAAATGCCACCTTTGGAGCTCTTGTTAGCATAGATAAAAATTAAGGGATAATTACACAGGTTCTTGTGAGATTTAGAAAAATTACACTTAGTATCTTTCTATTTATGAAAATTATATTTACCTCTTTTATAATTAATAATTATTGCAAATTAACCATTTTACCTTTGATTTTTATTCTCTCTCATAAAATAATTTAACAATAAAACATACATTTTAATTACAAAATATTACACAAACTAAAATATATTAAATATATCCATGGGAAATTTATTAATTATAGAAATTATACTTCATATTATATAAATATAAACATATTTCTAAGATATAAATATAAACAAAAAAGATATACAAAAATTATACTTAGAAAGAAAAGGTATATGTATTAAAAATTATATATATAAACTAAAAATATATTCTTAAAATGTGTTTTATATATTTTATTTAAAAACAAAAATTGTGCTAACAAAATTTAAATTCATAATATTTAATTTGAAATTAAGTTTATCAATGTATTAACCTCACTTTGATATAACTTTTGTTTAAAAATATCAAAAAAATAAAATTTAATTACTTGTATTATTGCCTGATTACAACAATAAATTTGTTTGAATAGAAATGTCATCGTCAAGCTGCTTAAATCTATAAAAATAAGAAAACAATCAAATTGTGCGGGGAGATCCCCGCGCAAACACTCGAATATTTAAGTCAGACACTGAATTGATAAAAACTTTATTAAAACTAATATCAAAGATATCGTACATTTTCAGAAATGAGTATCTGCTTATTTATAGAAAAGTATAAAATAATCTTAATTAATTCAGGTTTAAGATTATTACTGATAACGATTATTCCTAATTTGGTTGGGATTAGAATTATTATAGATATCGTCTATCTCTTAATGATGACATTTATTTTAATATTTTAAAATTATTTTAAAATTAAAATTCTTTATTGATAATTATTTATCCTTTTTTTAGAATATTTAAAAAGATTTTCGAATAACAGAACTATCTACTTTACACGTTTGTATCATTGTATAGAATCCACTGCATGAAAAATTTACACTTTTTAACTCAAAAAATTTTAGACTCATAAACTTTTAATTTAACGGATGTTTGGTTATGAGACAACAACTTACATGTACATACCACAATATATATATATATATATAAACATTAATCATATTTACAAGAATAAATATGAAGCATTTAAACTCTCCCAACTTGGGCCATAATTTTGCTAAATTTTAGTTACAGCTGTCCACAAATACACACGCATATACAGGACATGACGGCACACGTGATGCTTGTATGGTTGTGTGAGCGCGTTGTTTTATTTCTCGTGTTCATGCGTGTATATGTAAAATAATAATAATAATAATAATAATTTTTATATCTTTTTATATATATATAAAAGTAGAATAGTTTAAAAAAAAAATTCCTCCAAAATATTTATTAATAATTTATATTTAGTAATTTATATTAATAATTTAAAATTTTCAATTATTTTGAAATAATAAGTACTAATTACTATAAAATTAATAATAAAATTTAAATATATGAGTTTTTTAATATATTATTACGTGAATATTAAATATTTAATTAATTTATCAATTAATCAAAAATAAATACTATTTATGAGGAATATGAATAGATACTTAAAATATTAATTAAGTCACAGAAAATTATTCATTAAATAAAATATTATCTTTATATAATATATAATATATATTATATTAAAGTCAAATAGTTTATAAATTTTTTTCCCTCCAAAAATCTGTCAAACTGTTTATTGTCTCTAAAATTTGTATTAAATTTACGTGGGCTTTCAAATAAATATTGATAGACAACTTGAACTATTAATTAAGTTATAGAAAATTGTCCATTTATTTAAAATTTTATCTTTATTCTATATATATAATATTAAAATAAGATACTCACGCGAAGTGATTTGCCAAGTGTCAATTAATGGTGAATTTTTTCTCTAAAAAACTTGTATTAAATCAAAGGTAGTGATTAATTAATTATTAAATTTACTTTAATAATTATATTATAGTCTTAAAAATATGATATCTTAACAAATTCATAAAAAATTATTTAAGATTGTCAAATGCTTGAGTTTTTCAATGCTAATTAATATTTAAGGCATCACATTTTTAAGACTATGGAAGAAATCAAAATTCAAATTTTTAAAGTTTTGTTATTATTGAAAAACTTATTCTTAGTCACATTTAAGATTTTTAATTTATATTTATAATATAATAAATAGAAAATAACAATGTTTTTTAGTGGATATATTATAAATTTTATAATATTTATTTATAAATAAATATAATATAATAAATAAAAAAATTTATAAGTATTTTTCAAGTGACCTACTTAATGTGTTCATTATTCTTTAGCACATTGAATGACGATACATTGAATTAAGAGTGTTCTTTATTAGCATATTGAATAACGAATAATTAATTAAACTTAAATTTTGATAAAAGACTAAATATTAAAATAAAAAAAAATGTAATTATCAATTTTGTTAGAATTATTTAAAATAACAAGTTTAATTTTTTATTTTTAAATTAAACCCTCCCATATATTGCAAGTTTACCACTAGTAATATATTTATATGGAAAAATTACTAATAAAATGATTACAGTAGATACCAAGGAGGGAAATTATTTCCGAATATATCAAATCTATCCCTTAAAAACATCAATTCTTGTAAGATAAACAAGCTCATCATACTTTGCATTCTTGCTAGTATAATTGGTTAGTCTTGTGCAAAGACACATAAAGCAAGTTTGTTAGTTTTTCTTTTTAATTAATACCGAACGCTTGACATCTTTTTGTTAAGTCCTAATCTAAATTTGGATAATATCGAATGTTATTTTGATAAATATCTCGATATTAATTACGTAAAGGAACAAGATAAAATATAATATTTTTTTTTTTATTCACAAGGGGTGTTCGAGTTTCACCCGACTAATTTCCAAGAGCATGTGACATTCCCTCCTGATATACTGTCAAGTAAATTCGAATGCGAATACAATCTAAACACACTCAAAATTAGATATTCAGTGTAATTCATTGTCAATATACCTTTTGCCTTCCAAATTAATGAAGGTAATATTATTAATTTAATAATAGATTGAGGACAAAGTTGATTCTAAAAATGGTTAATAATTTAGCGCCATATGTCTCCATTGGATGAATTTGGACGCACAAGCAAGCAAAAAGGAGAAGAGGAGATGACGTCAAATGGAACCTACCCTTTTGGCAGCAAGCAATGGAACATATTTTGGAGGAATGCCCTTTGGTTTTATTCCAAGTCAAATATAGAATGCATACACGTCTGTTGGGTACAAGCGAATAGCCATTTCACACACAAACCTTTATTCCTTTGAAGAACATTAAAAAAGTGCAGGGTGGGTTGGTTGAAATGGCAAATACCAAACTCAAGTACTAATCTAATCTACATCCAGAAGAATCGCCATCATAGTTATAATTTAATTGGGGAACTATCAATTACTTACAGGGGAGATTAAACTAAAAAAAAAATAAAAATTAATGGTCAATGTCCTTGCACTAAATTTAGGATTATAATAATCAAAATAAGCAACGACTTAGTATTGTAATGTCTACTTGATCAAAGTTGGGGGTTATAATTTATAGTATTGTAAAGCTCAACTTTGCACTAAATTTGGGGTTATAATAATCAAAATAAGTAACAATGTAAGATTGCATTGTTTACTCGATCAAAATTGGGGGTAAACAAATTTTAAAGTTTAGGAGAATTTAAGTGTTATCCTTAAATAATTCGACATGATTATAATATTTCTCTATTATTATTATTATTATTATTACTAATCGAACCTTTCTCATTTCATCTCTAAACGAATTATGTTGTAAAAAGTATTAAAATTACATATTGGGGGCAATAAGGTTAATACTCAATACTTCAGTTTGATGTATGAATAAAAAATGCATTTGAATAGGGATAAAATATGTATAAGGCCTTCCCACGTGCCCTAACAAACAGTATGTAAACTTCGTTTTATTATGGAATTATTATAAATTTTGAATGGTTTGATTTATTTTTCTTTGAATTGATTTGAATGGCTTTTTTAATCTTAATTTGAGGTTTGTTTTATGAAATTTTAAATTTTATTTTCTTATTATGAGGTGCAATAAAATAAAATTGATTAGGATAGTGCATTATTATAGTGATTAAAGTGAGTATGTTTAATAATTGAAGTGAGATAATGGGATAGATTTAAAAATTTTGTTACTTATTAAGAGCGAAAATGAGATTTATGATTTAAGTCTCATGAAAATAAAACAAGAGATATTAGAGATTGAAACAAAATAAGTTATATAAAACCTAATCGAATTGCTATCATTTACTTTGATTTTGGCTTAATTTAGACTCGAGTTTGACACGGGCTCAAATTTGAAACCCAAACTTGACTATGAGTTCAGATAAGGTTTACCTCATTATATTAAACAAGCCTATTCATAAGCATTAATTTTAAAACTCAAATCAATAATAAGCATCATTAAATGGATTTCAGTGGGTGGGAGATGGAGACTGGATTGGGCTGGCAAAGCGAGGCCCAAAATGCACAGTTTACTCAATCCAGGCCCAAATGTTTGCATGCGTGGGAATAGGATCCATTATTCACGTGCACTATGCTTGCATGGGCCCAACTCAACAATTAATTAGTCCTGCTTTTTAATTCGAATGAAGTGATTTTATTATTGGGAGAAATGTTTTTGATCTTGTATTAAAATTAATACAATGGTATTAAAAATAAAATTAAATAAAAGGGGAACTAAAACAAGATAAATTTAAGTTTTACTATTTATCATTTCACTTTTTGAGAGCTCGCAAGTATTATCTGATTTGTGTATGGAATTAGTTTTAGTAACTTCAATATATTTTCACATCAAATAGAATTAATATGTATAAAAAAATATTCTTTTGTTCACGTTGAATTTGCCTAACACGGGCATATAGGGGGTGTGTGTCGGGGCGGTCCTCCCTCCGATTTTGCCCATATTGAGCAAACAAATGTTATGTTGTTCAATACGGATAATATAACAATTTTGTAATATACATTAATATACAGAGACTAAAGATGTGAACAATGAAAATGTTCTAAACTTTTGAGGGAAGATTAAATAGTTATTCTATTAAAGAATACAAGAATTACCAATTGAGGCCATTAAGAATATGGGAAAAGACAAGCGCATTCAAACATGTGGATAAATGGCATGCAAGTCCAGTTCATTGCCAGCAAGTTTCACTGTCTGTATATGAAAATTATCAATTCCAAGCTCCAAGCCTTACAAGGTTGGCATGCATATAAAGAGAATATTTCCATTATTATGAATTATAATAATCCAGATCAATGAAGAGAGGGAGAGAAGGGATTTGCAAAATCAGAAATCTATTAAACTCTAGTTCACACCATGAAATTAGCATATGTTATAACTGATCAGAATAGACTGAATTGTGAGTTGAGAAGTTCTTAGACAAAATTAACAGATACCTAATCATACAAGAGGTGAAATTGATTTTGAAAACTTTTTCAAAAACCAATTGAGAAAATGCTACGGAAATAGATTGAAAACCCTATTTCAAGACTCAGTGAAGACAGCAATATGTATGCGAAAACAAAACACAAAGGCATAATAAGCAGGTAATGATTACCTCAAAGCCTGATGAAGATCCAGCCAATTACTTTTGTTGCGGCTCACGACCTGAACCCTTTTCAGTCTCTTATCACACTCCCACGAACTATTCATGAGTAGTCACGGACTAGCTCCTTAACCACCTCCAGGTAGCTTTTGAACCCGTTTCATTCCTATCCTTGGCTAACCAAGACTGCAACGCCCGGCCTCTACAGGACGTTATATTATATGTTAATTTTTTTTTAAATAAATCAAACTAAAATCCTCATTACATTTGGGTAATAATAATATTCCCAAAATTAGTACTAAGAAAATGAAATTCATAATCACCAACGAAAAGAAGATCGAAGCATTAAAAACCATAATATACACGTGTTTATAGATATCATTTGCCCCTCACATCATTACAATGACCATTAAAAATCATATAACATAATGAAATGGCTGGTACTTAGCCCTGCATAGGACCCACAAAAACTTCTATCACAATCATGCTTCAACCACACCCTTGTCCTTTCAATTGCTCATCTCGCCTGAAATATGGAATATTCTAATGACATACGTCCAATATTAGAAAATAAATCTTCTAAGTGATGGTTAAAATGATAGTTACGTGAATGCATGATATAGTAACATAATGAACATATGCCCTAGCGTAACTTCTTTGCCCCACTAGCCCGGCACAAAACCCTTAGCAGAATCCCGATTTGCTTTCAGAATAATCTTAACGTTGTTCCCTTAATTGTCCTTGGGGAATTACGGCTACACTATTATGGTGACATCTCAATTTTATGCATGAGTATCAATATGCCAATAATATCATGTCATGCGAAAATTATGACTTTTCATGCATAATATATGAGCAAATATGACAAAATGATCATAACTTTCATGAGTATTATGCATAATATAAGCAATTATATCATATACAAGCTTTTGGGGAGAACCACTCACTTTTTAACTTAAGATTCAAATCACCTCGAAAAATGTGTACTGTCTCAATATGTGTGCTAAGCCTCGAAATACGTACAAACCACTTCACCTCAAGTCTCGAAGCACCCTATCCAATACATTTATTTAAAATCATTAAAACCTATTTTATTCCACAATTTACTTGCCTTTTTCTTTATTTTTCTCCAATTTTTTCCTCCAGTATTCCAAAATAAATACCTACATCAACATTTCTCCAAATATTTTTACATAATAAATCCTAAAATAATATTCTAAGAATTTAAAAAGAAAATGGAAAATACCTAAGTCCCACGCGCTGTGCGTGAAAATGAGAGTGAGATTGGCGTGTGAAGTGCCTCGGTCGTCTTCTCCGACGCCGGTATACCGGTGATGCTGGAATCTAATGCCATTTTCAACTACTCCTTTAGTCGATCTTGATGGTACCTTGAATGGCTTGAAATGATGGTTGGAAAGGGTCCAACTGGAGGGTCAAAGACCCAGCCAAACCGTCTGCCTAGGTTTTCGGCAAAGCCTCGAATCTCGCTCGATTCTACTTCTTTGCTCACTAAATTCTCCTAAAACACTCTACTACCTTCAAGGATCAAAATCCCTCTATCCTTGCTACTTGATTCTCCCTCTAAAGTGCCCGATTTCGAGCTTCAATTTTGAAAGAAATTGGCTACTTCGATCACCATTTTATACTCAAAATCGAGCCCCTAAATGACAAATCTTGCTCCTCCCAAAGCCACTAATGTCCTCTCTTGCCCTAGATTCGTTCAAACCCACCGAAAAATGGCCCCAGAACCCGATTTACAATGGCCAACTTTTGGCTACTTTTGGTCGAATTTTCTTCGGTTTCGATCCCTTTTGTGGGCCATGGATCGCTCTAGGCCAAGCCCATAGGTCCTTTAGCCCTTTTCCTTAAGTTTCCCGTGGCCAAAAGCGATGATGGAATGGGTGGCCGGAAGCTTGGTCAGCCATGGCTGCCCAACTTTTTTTGAAATTGTACTTTCACATACCTCACCTTTTGAAATGCATTTTGGCCATTTCCACAAGGCCCCTGCGTTTTTCAAAACTTCCGTTGAAACCCTCACATTCTAAATTTTTTATTTGACCCCTTAAGTTTAAGAAATAATGTCGTTTTGACCTCTCTCGGGAATTTTCAAAAATTACACTTTGGCCCAAAATTATGTTTTGATTGAGAAACCCCATTGTTTCATCCCGAGACCACTTAAGCGTTGTTCCTTATGTAATATTTGACTTCTTTGAAGGTTCCATTGTCTTTTCGGAAGCCTCTCTTGACAATTCGATTTTGCAGCCTGATCCGAAGGTGTATCGAAAACTGTTTCTGATCCGATTTATTTTAATGTCATAAATCATATCTCAAGGTGTTTGTTAAGTTCATGGGTGTTCCCTCTGGCTCATTCGCTCATTTTCTTAGGCTATTTTGATACCAATTCCTTTAAAACTTCGTATCCTTTCCTCGTTCTTATTTTAAAAGAAACCCATAAGTTTTGAGTATTACAAAGCCCTACCCCCATTAGCGTAAATGACCAAGTTGGTCCGTGCCTAAGTAACCACTGGAACCATTCACCAATTGAGTTCTAGTCATGACTTGACAAAAGTGACATAAGGCTAGGCTTCGGTTCTCAACGAGGATGGTGATTGTCTCACGATTATGGTGTTGAGCCAAATTACTCCAATCAATCTATTATTTATTTTGATATTTAACAAAACATAATTTTAGTAAAACTATTTTTGGTATATTTAAATCCTTTAATGGATTTTTGATATGTCTTATGGTGGAAAACATATTTTAAGTATTATAATATTTTATATATCAAAATGAACCAAAAAATGCTATTTTTTCTAAAACTGGAAGATTAACACATTATAAAGGGGACATATAAGAAAATATTTTTATTTTGAAAAACTATCTCTCGGTATTTTGATATCTAATATTTATTATTTTTAAAATAATTTTTAATGAATTTTTTAATAAATAGAAGGTATGTATTTTGGGGATGGTAAAATCGTTAAATTCGAAATTTGTTCTAAAATCAAAATTATATTTTCTCATTGTTATGGATTTTGATTTTTTAGATATTTTTATTGAATCCAAATAGAAGGTACTTTCTTATTTATATTTATGTATTAAAGTAAATAGAAGGTGAAATATAAATTAAAGAAAATATGGATATTTATGTAAATATGTTATAATGTATACATGCTATGGATTATATCATCAAGTAAATCAAAATTTTTTGAAATTCTGGACTGAGAGTCGACTCCTGGTGAGGGACAGTCAACTGTGGGTTATGCAAACTCGAGGTAGTCGAGAGCAGGTTTTGGCCAATCGACTATAGGCTAATGAGAGTCGACTGTTGGCTTCGAGAGTCGACTGTGTGTGTCGTGGAGTCGACTTTCAATTAGAACAGTTAACTTCTAAACTCCAAAGGTCGAATTTTTCTAGTCGTTACAGATCCGTTGGAAGCTCAAGTATATATATCAAGAAGATTTTTTTGGAGAAGACTTATGCACTATCAAGATCTATCATTCTAAAGCACACCCAGGCTCTTAAGCACTCAAGAAAAGCAATCCAAGACCTAAGCATTAAAGATACATCATTTGGAGCCCAAGACAAAGAAGAAAAAGTTTATTCTTGTTGGTAATTCTTGTATCATTTGTATATTTGCCTTGTAATATTTGTTCTTGTATTCATATCTATATTAGTCCAAGTTTGTTGGACATAAGATTTTTTATTTATATTAATTGTGAATTATGAGTGGCATCCTAGAGCCCGTTGTAATCTAGGTAGGTTGTATTAGTTTTCGAGGTGAGTTAAGGGGAAAATCTCGATGTGATGTAAAAGTTTCCTAGATGAACTTGTTGGAAAATCTAGATGTGGTTATAATGGAACCTCAAGTGTCGGGTTGACCTTGAGAAAGTGGACATAGGTGTTGGAGACACCGAACCACTATATATCTTGTGTTAATATTGTGGTTGTTTGTGTATTTATATTGCTATCATCTCAAACAACATATATATTTATAACAAGTATTTTCTTTGTATAAGAAAAGCTCAAGAGTTTGAAAATGAAAGAATTCGGTTTAATAAGTTTTTATCACTCAATTCACTTCTCTCTTGAGTGGCCATTGTGTGTCAAGGGACCAACACATGGGATCAAGAGGAAAAATGTGGGAGCAAGAGAAGAAATAAAACCTCAAGGAGCAAAGAAAGAAGAAGAAGAATAGTGTAAGCGGAAGAAGCCAAGAGAGGCTTCGGCTTCTCACACGCGATCGAGCAAGGCATGAACGAACACTTGAAATGGAGAACTCCTTCTCATTTTCTTTCTCCCACCAACGTCTTTCTCCTCATAAATGCTCTAAAGAGCAATAAATAAAGAGGCGACAAAACGTTAAATGTTCTATCATCAAAAGTGATGGAAGACTGGCATGTAGGCAGAAAGCCCCAGTGAAACAATCGACATGTGCAAGCAACAAGTTGATAGTTTCTTATTTTTTAGCCGAATCAATTGACCATTTTCCTTCTTTCCAATTACAACTTTTAACTAATTGCATCAATGCCCGTTATTAACTCTTAATAGCCTTTCCATTAACTCTTAATGGAACCAAGACCTCTTGCTAACTCTTAACGACATGTTCGTTAACTTTTAACGATCCCCATTAACTCTTAATGGTCTCTTATTGTTAACTCTTAGTAGATTTATTGATACCATATTACAGCGATGCATCACTAATTTAATGTTATGACTAGATTGCGTGTGACCTTCTAAGGTCATAGCCATGTTGCAATTAAGACATGCAAAACTCTTTAACACCGATCAAACACTTCGATCTACTGAGAGAAACACTCAATTTCCTCAAAGAATCCCAAAAGTTCCTAAGTGTTATTTAGCATAGATTTAGGACAATCTTAATTGCAATGAAGTCAAACTTCAAGGAAACCTATTACGTGTTTGATTACTGTGTACTATAATCCTTCCATTGATTACCATCCTGACCGAGTGAGAGCCATGGACTGATCAAACTCTCAAGACTTGATAACTATGCCAAGATCTAGTTTAGGATGATCGAGATAACACATCAAAAACTCTTTTCCAATCATGCGTACCTTGATTAATGATTTCTACAATCATCACATAACTATGATTGATTGCATATAATGTTCACCTCATGTTGGAAGTCAATCGATCCCATTAGCAATCATCTATCTCCATATACCAGTAGAACAAAAACCACACAAAGAACATTCCCACCTTTCAACTGGATGGTTTCACTCAAAGACAAATCCCTAACATTAGCATACAAGACAATTGTGTTACCTTCGGTTTGAGGACCAGATACACAATTGAAAGTCAATAACAAATCATTAATCTTCTCAGTCATGTGATCTGTTACATGCATCACATTTAGTAGATATTCAACCAACATCTACCCGTATGTCTACTATCTACATCTCATGCAATATGGAATATAACTTACCATCATTTATCATTGTATCTCATACTAATTAAAGATAATGACTTATGTGCTAGTCCATAGTCAATTAGTTAAAGTTCCCTTCGAATAAATCTTAAGATTATGAATCACTTTAAGAAATTATGTGTTATAGATCTTTGTCATATATTTTTAACAACTTAAGAATAAGATTATCAAGATATTTAAAAATTCCTTCATATACAATCGGAGAGTTATGAGTGAAAATATAACCATTTAGATAATGTGCAAAATCATCATTTAATCCCAATATAAAGTATACTAAATGTCATTTAAATCTAATATTAAGACACTAATACTAACACCTAATTGGAGGAATGAGCAATGGCTCGAATTTATCAAGGTTGAGCATATGAAATAGGATACCCATATGATGATATTAGCGAGGGGGCATAGAAGTATCCTAAAGATAACTTAACGATGGTGGTGGTAGAGCCAGCTCAACGGAGAGAGCTAGAAAGTTTTGTTGGAACTCGTGGTGGATGGAGAGATAGAGTAGATCTAGAGATAGAGGGAAAGGGAACTTGTGGCCGGAAGTCCAGATTGGATGGCAGTCAAAACTTGTGGCCAACAATGTCGGTAGAAAGAGTGAGAGGGGAAAATGGGGGGAAGGGACAGTTTTGGGGAAAGAGGTAGAGGTGAGCAAGAGTTCGGGTAAACCGAAATAACCAAACCGAGCCTACAAGTTCAATCGGTTTTGTTCGATTTTTCATTGGTAGCAGTTAGGTTTAGTTATTTCCTTTAAGATTTTTGGTTATTTAGTTCGGTTCAATTATTATCTTTAGTTCGGTTCAATTATTTTTTTTTCAAGAACTTCGATTATTCGGTTTGATTTTTTTGGTATTATTAACCAAAAAATTGAACCGAACGGACAACTCAACTATCTTTTATTAGGTTCGGTTCAATTTTTTTGGTAAGAATTTCAATTCGGTTACAATAGCTCAAAATTCAATTAGTTCAGTTTTGGTTAGTTTAGATGATTCGGTCGGTTCGGTTATATGCCTCAGTTCGGTTAGTGATTTTCGGTCGGTTCAGTTATGTTCCTTCCTGACCAAAGGGAGTGATCAGAGACAAGATCGCAATGGCAGGGAACGTCCTTCTAGGGGGCAGCTGGCACCTGTAAGCACTATGATGCTTGGTGAGTAAGAGAGTAAAGAAATGACTCTGTATTAGTAGGTCAGATGGTAGAATATACCTTGGCTCTTAAAATAGCTAGTTGATATAGGAGAAGGAGACTTCATCCTGTATGCATGCATCGTGCGTTTGCAGGCGATGAGACTAGTATCTGGCGTCAGTGGAGGTTCCCAGGGGATAGCATGGTGTCGATGGGACTCTCATTAGTGTGGATGGGATCCGTCATTAATGAGGATGAGATCTGGGATAGGCGCGTGGATACCTAATAGAGGCTACAATGATGTTACTGCAAATTGGTGTAGGGCCAGGATGGGCCATATGGGATGGGCTAGATTGGGCCGAGAGGTGGGCCATGTGGGATGGGCCAGATTGGGTTGAGAGGTGGGCCGAGATTGGGCTATGTGGGATAGGCCAGATTAAGCCCGAACGGTCCACAGCCCCTCAAGTTGGATGCATGAGAAACGAGCGTTCGAGCTAGAAAAGGGAAGTCTGGATGATTTGCTGTATACGCTAGTTTTAGAGAGTTGGATTGTCATTAGGACCTGGCCGAGATGGATGGACGAGTTGACGCATGGTCTCATCTGAACAGATGCTAGTTTTAAAGGCATCTGGAACCTACTTGGCTTTTTGCAGCGAATCATTTCTCTTTATGCTTTGATTCGTGGCGCGTGTGGTTTTGAGATTCGAGGCGTTATGCCAGGGAGGTGAGGTGTCATCAACTGTAACTAATAACTCTTTAAATGTGTGACTGGTAGCGATTTCATAGCGGTGGATCTACGGTGGGTGATTTTTGACCGTGAGATGTGTTGTAAGCACTATTCAACAATCTTTATAAGGATCTCTTTGGGGCTAGGGTTTCTTCGGTTTCTTGAGATTTTTCAAACTCTTGGCATCTTCGAGGCTTCTGGTTAAGGTTGTGTTTTCGGTTCATGCTCTTCAAACTGCTTGGTTTGGGTAGTTCCCCCCAGATTTGCATATTCTTTTTCGTAGGGAGAATGACATCCGTGTTTCGTAAGAAGGATATCAGGGAAAAACTGGAGATATTTCACAAGGAAGAAAATAAAGCTGCGTCAGGCTTTGCTTCGGCGGATAAAGCAGCTGGGAAGGCTTCAATCGCGCGGGCGTTAGACTCCGTGCAAGCGGACAACGCAGTTGGGAAGGCCCTAGCTGGGACAATGCCGGTTGTTCTTATTGCACAACCCTTTGATATGGTTGTTGCCACCATGGCTCTGGGCTCTGGCTCTCCGAAGCCTTTCATTTTCGAGGAGTTAGCCTGGCATAAGAAGAGTTAGAAGGGTCCTGATGGGGAGGTTCGATCGCCCAGTGGTTCGAGTCCCACTAGGAGTGGCAGCTACTTGGTTTCGTTTCAAGACCTGACGTTTCGAAATGATCTTTTCATCGACGCCTATCTTGATCTGTCGTCGAACCAAATGAGGTTACCAGGTTTTGGTTCATTAGCTGCATTTCATCAGGTCAAGGACCAGGTACTCCAGCTTGCTGCGGATTGCAGCTTGCTTGAGGTAGGCATGATGACTGTGCTTTCCAAGATGAAGATGGACCATGAAGAGGAATTACGCCTGGTTCGAGAATCAGTAAGATAAGAAGTTAAGAAGGCCATAGAGGCGGTCACTACTGAGGCCAAGAAGCAGGCTAATGAGGCTGATAGTACAGTCGGTGATCTTCAAATTCAGCTAGATGCTATCGGCGTAGAGCTGAAGAAGTTGGAGGTAGAGGTGGCATTAGCCAGATTCGAGGTGACAACAACGGAGATGAAAGCGAAGGCCAAGGTGGCAATTGCTCGATCCGAGATGGCGAGGGTGAAGATTGAAGCGGAGGAGTTAAAAAAGGAGGGGTATGAAGTGGCCTTGTCCCACGTTCGATCTATTTTTCCAAGGTTAGATCTTTCAGCCTTTAGCTTTTTCAAGGAGGTTAAGGACGACTGCCTTACAGACCCGACGAAGGAGTCTTGTGTGGTAACATAGGTTTTGGCGTGAGTCTTGTAATCTTCTTGGGTACTCTTTGCTTAATAATAGATTGTTTCCTTTTTTCCTTTCGCGATGTTTTGTTTCTGTCAAAATTTTTGTGCGTATCTTGCTTGGTCCCCATGGTTTTGGTGCTTTGGCGGGCTTGTTATGCCTAGGATTTTGGTCTGTGAGGCGGGGCTGAGTTGTCATTTTTTTAGGGATTCGGTGTCTCAATTTTGGGTTGTTGTTTTGGAGCATTTATTTGATTGTGCGGGGGCTCCATGAGCTCTTGGAATCGAGGTGTCCGACTAAGGACGGGAGGCGCTGCCTGATGGTATGGAGTGGCTCGCTGCCCTAGGTGGGGCAGGTTCGTTAAGGTGCTCATTGTGGGGAACATGGTGGAATCTCGTTGGCCACCAGTCATTCGTTGGTCGTCTCGTACGATGCCTATTAATATGCGTCGTCTTTCTATCTGCGCATCTTCTGTCTTTGTTCTTGAACTATTCCCCTATCTTTTTCATTTTTGTGCTCGATTGCTCCAATTAACTAGCCTTCAGATCAATTAAGGGTGGTGTGTTAGTCTGCTCATCAATGGCTATCTCAATTTCAAATTCTGCTTGTGCGTATAACTAGGTAAACGAAGAGGTCATTCGGATTGCGTCGAAGTTTTCTACTGATTCGTCTTTGGTTACTGTGAGGGAGAAGATTGCATCTTAGATAGAGGATGGGGAAGAGAGAGATGGGGAGAAGAAGACTTGGGAGGAAAAGTTTTTCTGTCGTCCTTGCGGCAGGGACGGACGTGTTTGTCATTCAGCCCCAGACCCTGGGTTTCCTTATATGTACGAGGTGTTGTTTACGAAGCTACGGTTGCAGCTTCTTCTAACCGAGTTTCAGAGTTTGGTTTTGGAAGCGATGAATGTTGCCCCGATGCAGTTGCACCCAAACAGTTGGGGCTTCATCAGTGGTTTCGAAGTGCTGGTTGAGTTTCTTGGTCGCAAACCTACCAAGGCGATGTTTTTTCACTGCTATCACTAGAAAAGGGTCTATCGAGGTGGCTGGATTTCTCTAATCGGCCGCATGGGGAAGTCAGTGCTAAAGGCTTTTACTTCATCCCTTAAACATTTTAAGAATGACTTCTTCAAGGTGGGCTCCAACGAAAAAGAGCTCAGCTGTTTCCTAGACGAGGAAGGTAAGGAGAAATACCCCTTATGCTGGCAGTCAGAACCAAACCCCCCAATGGAGGTGGAGTATGAAGGTCTCGATTTGGAGGACCGGGCCCTGACAGATGCTTTTAAGTTTTCCCCCCAGCTCTAGTCTGCAAAACTTGTGGAATTCAGGGCTGATCCTTGGGCCTTATCTGAATATATGGGTATGTTGTTGCTACGTGTCTTTGTTTTGGCTTTTGCTGATCGATGGCTTTTATTGGGATTTCGTGTTTCAGGGCAAAGGGTGTCGTGTTTGATGGCGGAAGAGGTGGCGAGGCGCGTGGCTAAGAAGAGCACTAGGGTGTCCTTTGAGACTCTTGTAAGTATGGGGAAAGCCATTGCTGCAAAGTCGAAGGGTCCCATTCACGCCTGATCGATTTCTGCAGTTGCCTCTAGCACCTCTTTCTCGTTAGAGGTCGAGGAAGTGCCTCTTTAGCGAAAGAGGCGTCGGGTAGCCAATGAACTGGGGCCTTCAAGCCAAGCTCTTGATGCGTCGGGTTCTTTGAGCTCTGGTTCGACTATCAATGTTACTGATTCCTCAGGATCAATCCCGATTACTAATGCTTTGGGCCCCTCGAGCTCGGCACCTTCTCAAACGATGCGTGGTCCAAGGCCAAGTGTAACACCCCGTTTTTCTCTTACCGAGCGTGTCACTATGCTGGGCTCAAATACACATAAATTATTTTTTCTTTCTTTCTCGGTACATAACTTAAACTTTAAGTACTGAATTCCAAACAAAATCCCCAGCAAATCATTCACAATGCGTAAGCGATAATCGAAACCTGATATGGTACATACCTGAATTGACCTTATATTATATCATAAAGAATCCGTACCATATATTACATCATATTCTCAAATATAAAATACATGGAGATTCCATAAACATTCTAACAAGTCTAATAATCAATAAAGCATAAGCTAAAACATATCCAAATCAGCTCGTTGAATCCATCGGCCACGCCATTACGTGCCATCTCATCTCAACCTGTTCCTTGCCTAAGCTGCAAGTCTAAACTGGAACGTTGAATGTTCCAGGGGCATAACCCATTAGAAGATGGAACTTCTAGTAAGGGTCTAAAATATATATATATATATATATGAATGCATGATGCATAACATGATCAACATGTGCCCTTAATGTAACTTCCCATGCCCACTAGCCCGACACAGAATCCGAGGCAAATCCCGAACCTCTGCAGGATAAGCTTAACGTTATTCCATCATTGCCCTAGGGAAATTACGGCTACACTCTAGTGGCGACATCCCATTTCCATGCACAAACATCAATATGACAATAACATCATGTCATGCAATTATCACGACTTTCCATGTAATATGACAAAATGAATATTGCATTCATAACAACATGCATATGTAACAAACATATGATGAATATAAGTTCTTGTGAGAAAACCACTCACAAAACCATAGTTAGGATAAGAAAACTCACATTTTCCCAAAGATTAAGACACCTCGAAAAGTGTGCGTCACCTCGATATGCGTGCCCAACCTCGAATCTCGTGCCAACTCTCAAAAGTTGCACCAATCATATCATCTCGATCACCTCAATCATAAAATGATATTTTATCACTAAATATCCTCAATATTCAATTTATTTTATTTTTCCTTCATTTTCTTCCATTTTTTCTTCTAAAAATCCCAATAAATACTATCGAGTCTATTTTCTCAAATCTAATTCCACAACAATTCCACATATGCTATGAACTTCAAAGGAAAAATACTGAACTTACCCGAATGTTGCGTTTTCATGCAAAACAAGGCTCTTTGGTGCGAAAATCGAGACATCGGGAAGCCTAAACCTAAATATTTTTGCACGAACCTCGATAAAATAATTTTCCAGATTTTTCCAGAATTTTCCCAAGCCCCACGTGCCCGCACGCGCCTAGGGCGAGTGGCGGGCGTGAAGGACCAGCGCGTGACCGGCACGCACCGGTCATCTTCTCCGGCGACGGCCGTGCTGGCGATCTGAGCTGACTTTACCAGATTCTTCCTCTTTCTTATTCGATCACAATGGTGTGACTTAGGGGCCGAAAGAAGCACCGGAGGGCGTCCAACTAGCGCCTCAAATGATCGGCCAGGCGGATTGCCTCTATTTTCCCGTGAGGCTTCGAACAACCTTCAAACTTCTTCCAAAACGCTCGAAATTCTCCAAATAGCTTCTACATCTCATGGGTTTCAAAAGCCCCTTATTTTGGAACGCCAATTCATTCGAAAAGTAGGTCGATTTGGAGCTCAAAGTCTCTGAATTTTTTGGCTTATTTGAGCACTATTTATAGGCAAAAATCGAAGCTTGAAATGGCCTTGCTTGGCCAACTCATTGCCTTAGGAAGATTTACCTACCCTAGATTAACTTAGAATCGGCCCTTGCCGACTGAAATAGCCATTTGCAGGCTTTGATAAAAACGACTGAACTTTCGATCATTTTTCTTGCTTTTTCGGCCAACCCACTGGCCGTTGTCGGCCATGTCTTCATCAAAAGGTATCCTTGAGCAACCCTCATGGGTTCCCTATGGCCGATTTCGGTGATTTGATGAGTTGGTTGGCCATGGTTGCTTGGAGGTTTTCCTGAAATTGCACTTTGGCCCCTCAAACTTTGGCTTTCTCACTTTGGTCCATTTTTACAAAGCTCCTCAATTTTGAATAATTGCATTTAAGACCCTTAAGTCCTAAAACATCCATTTGACCCTTGAAAATTTCGTAAAAACATCATTTTGACCTCTTTTTGGAAATTTTAGAAAATTATACTTAGGCCCGAATGTTTGTTTTGGCCCTAAACCTCTTTGTTTCTTCCTGAAACCACTGAAGGGTTGTTCCTTATGAAAAATCACAGGCCCCTCAAGCTTCCGTTGACTTCCCAGAAGTCGTTTGTAACAATTCGGCGTTGCAACCTAATTGGCAGCTGCATTTTAACTGTACCGAAAATTATTCTCGATCTCATTTCTTTCGATGCCATAAATCTTATCTTGGGGTGCTTGTTAATGCCATATCATTTTCCTTTGGCATCTCGACTCCAAGACATTCCCGACAGTTGATTCAGTCGTCTATACGGTAATAAATTATCGTTATACCCTTCATTTATCATTAAATTCCATTTTTACCCCCAAAGATAATTTACCCTTGGGTCCTTTAGAATTTCTCGGGTATTACACCAAGCTTGTGGGGTTGTGACGATACCAAGTCCATTCCTCAAAGCCTCTAGAGCCATGTCTTTTGCCTATAGAGGTTTGTCGCGGATCATCTCTCCATGGATGCTGATCAGAAAAGGCTTGCCTCTTTGGGAGATGAAGGGCTGTATCGATGGGTAGAAATGCTGTAACTTGCGGCTGCTAGTGCTACTCATTTGCTACTGCCGGAGCTGAAGTTGCGAAAGGTAAGGGCTAAGGAGGTCAAGTAGGATTTGAAAGCGGAGAAGTTACGGGCTGATAAGGCATTTGAAGTTGCGGAGGAGCAGGCCAAGGTGAAATTAAAGGCTGAGTTAGGCGACCTTCTTGGGTGGAGCGCGTCCCCCGAGGTGGATACTATGCGGGCAAATTCTAGCCTTTTACAAGTGGTCGGCTAGAGGAACGAGGCTCATTAGAAATTGGTCGAGCTGGGCGAAAGGGTTAAGGAGTTGGAGGCGGAATGAGATGCCTCCCGCCAAGAAGTTTCTTTCCTGGAGGCTTGTGTGAGGAGGGAAGCCTTTGTGCAATATCTTAAGGGCTTCAACACAGTGTTGGCGTAAGCTCGGCTACTTTGTTCAGAGATGGATCTCCCCAATTGTGACCCTTCCAAAGAGGTAGTGAACGGCTAGCTTGTGGACCTTGGTGTAAAGGATCCGGCTGCGGAAGATGAAGCCTTGGAAGAGGTGTGGAAAGTGGTCAGTCAGTCAGGGAAGAGTGCAAAGCAAGCCAACG
Organism: Diospyros lotus; assembly: GCF_014633365.1. NCBI lineage: Eukaryota > Viridiplantae > Streptophyta > Magnoliopsida > Ericales > Ebenaceae > Diospyros > Diospyros lotus. The sequence goes on from NC_068342.1 coordinate 22,800,118, forward strand.
AGGCCCCTGTTTCCACCCAGGCGGGTCAACCTGTCACTTTTCCCTAGAGTGGCCTCTGCTTCTTTTGCTTTCCGTGCAATGTAAATGGTTAACACTGTGATCCTAATCCCATTTTTTTAATAAAAGAGATATTTCTGAACATAGATCGACTTTGCATTTCTTTCTTTTTGCCTTATTTTTCCTTGCTGTTGATTTGTTAATGTCGAGATAGGCCCAGGATCGAGGTGTCGAGGTTGATTGGTGCCAATGGGTTAATGAGGTGGTCGTGTCTTACCTTCAGTTTTTCTTGGAACCCCTAATTGCAGTGGTCTAGAGGTTGTGTTTTGAGGACGTGTGTGACAAGGAGTCGGGAGCACGTGGCTATGAGGGTGAAGTAACGTTTGTTGATGCAGGACGCATTGCTTTCCTAGGAGGTGCGTTTAAATGGCGAGGGGATGTTTTCCCACATGAGGCGCGCCGCTTGCCTAGGGCAAGGCATTAACTACTTGGGTATGTGGCCCTATTTGAACGATGGTTCTTCGGCTGCCAGATACAGGGCATTAATATCGGGATAGGTGGCGTTTATCATAGGTGAGTGTGGATGATGCTAGGTGTTCCCCACTATGCCTATAAAAAGAGGCTTCTTTCTTTATTTCATGTACCCTATAGTTTGTGCTTGGGTGTCTTCTTTTTTGCGAGAAACTTGAGGGTTTGAGGGCTTAGAATGTGGAACCTAGCCGAGGCTCTGCCAGCCCACAGTAGCGTCTCCGGTGGCGATGTTGCTAATTCAGGTGATGTACCGGTGGTCGGAGTTAGTCATTATTGGTGGTTTTAGGTGAGTGTGATATGAGGGTTGGCTTATTCCTTAGCCTTGAGAAGTTCACACTATATTATCCTCACTCTTCCTCCTTAGAATTTCCAGGTCATGGGCCCACGACCGTCGCGCTGAGGGCTTTGACCTTCTCTTTTAGAATTTTATAACTGTACTAGGGGGAATACGACTCCGTTGAGGTATGCCTATGCTTGTTTGTTACAAAGCTTTGTTGGAGAGATGTTGAGGCTACTCGAGGCCAAAGGTAGCAGACTGAGATAACTCGAGGTCCACCGGTACTTGTTTGTTACAAAGCTTTGTTGGAGAAAAACCCAAGTTACTCGAGGCCAAAGGCAGCAGACTGAGATATCTCAAGGTCCGCTGGTGCTTGTTTGTTACAAAGGTTTGTTGGAGAGATGCCAAGGTTACTCAAGGCCAAAGGCAGCAGATTGAGGTAACTCAAGATTTGTAATAAAAGAAAAAAGACCTTAGGCCTGAATGCGTATAAGGACATAATAAGTAATAAAAGGAAGTATATTTATCTAAATGATATAAGGAGATAGCTGCTTAGCTATAATATTTTTGCAAGTTGGCTGCGTTCCATGATCTAGTCAGGGGTTTTCTTAAGAGCTTGGCAAAGTGGTGAACTCCTTTACCGACGTTGTTGGTGACTCGGTAAGGGTCTTCCCACTTGGCACCAAGTTTTCCTTGTGCAGGTTGTTTTCTTGGGCCTTCAATCTTCCTTAGGACCAGGTCCTCCTCTTGAAATCGTTTGTGCTTAACCCTTTTGTTGTATTTCCAAGCCGCTCTTTGCTTGGCAGCCTGTTCGTGAATTTGGGCATGGTCTCGGATTTCTGGATAAGGTCGAGGTCGACTCTTTGTTCTTCATTGTTGGTATCTTCCCGGAAATGTTGCCGCTTGGGGCTGGATTCTGACCCGTAAGTGAGTTGAAAAGGCATTTCCATGGTTAAGGTCTGAGTTGTGGTGTGGTATGACCACAACACCATGGGAAGTTTTTCTGGCTAGGCATCTTTGGCGCCATCGGGTCGCTTTTTTAGGCTACCCAAAATGACTTTGTTGGTGACTTCTACTCAGTCATTGGTCTAAGGGTGCTCGATCGAGGTGAAGACCTGGTGGATGCCGAGCTCTTGACAGAAGTCCTAGAGCTTTTTATTGGTGAACTAAGTGCCATTGTCTGAGCTCAGCATTCTAGGGAGACCGTATCGGCAAACGATATTCTTCTAAATGAATCTTTGGATTTTTTCGACGGTGATAGTAGCTAGGGGTTAGACCTCGATCCACTTGGTGAAGTAGTCAATTGCTACTACCATGAACTTGAGCTGTCATGCTGCGGTCAGGAAGGGGGCTGGCGAGATTGTGGAGCTTCTCTGGTAGGGAATGATGTGCATTTTCAAACCTCTAGCACTTGTCGCAACATTTTATGTAGGCTAGACAATCGTTTCTCATTGTTGGCCAATAATATCCAGCTCTTAGTACCTTTGTAGTCAGGGATCGTTCGTCGAGGTGGCCTCCACATACCCTTTCGTGTGCCTCGGTCATGATGTATGTGGACTGATCGGAGTTGACACACTTGAGGAGTGGTGTGGAATAACCTCTTCTATATAGCTGGTTCTCAAGTAAGGAAAAGTAGCAAGCTGACCTTTTGAGTTTCTTGGCCTCTTCGGTGTCGGTAAAGAGCGTCTCTTCTTGTAGGAATCGGATGATAGGGGCTCCCCAAAATTCCGGTGTTGCTTCCACTGCTTGTACGTCGAGAAAATCGACAGTGGATAAGTCCAAGGCCTTCTGTATGACTGATTGGTTGTTCCCAGGTTTCTTGGTACTGGCGAGCTTTAAGAGAAAATTTGCTAGCTCGTTTTGCTCCTTGGGGATATATTCAATTTGGAAGTAGTCAAAAGGATCCGGCTAAGGCTTTGGCCTTGTTGAGGTATCGGCTAAGCTGCGGTTCTTTCGTCTGGAATTTGCCTTTGACTTGGTTAGTTACTAGCTGGGAGTTGCTCTTGGAGATCATCCGGGATGCTCCCATTTCCTTTGCTAAGTTTAACCCGGCTATGAAAGCCTCATACTCCGCTTGGTTGTTGGTTGTTTTGAAGTCAAAGCGAAGAGATTGTTCAAGTGTTAGCCCATTGGGTCCTTCTAGAATGATCCCAGCCCCGCTTTCCTTAATGTTGGAGGCTCCGTTGATGAATAGTATCTAGGGGTTGGGTTTCAGGCTCGGATTGTGACACCCGTAACTTACTTACATGCTTAATGATAATAATATTCATATAAAAATATTCGAAGCTTAAAACCAAAATCATACTTCCTTTAAATCAAATAAAATTCCAAGACATGCTTTATGGCATACATATAAGAAAAGATCATAGTTTAACCCTAGAAACATTGTTTTCAAAAGGAAACTAAACTTAAGTTCTTGAAAATCCTTTTTAAACAAGCCACCATGCTCCACGTCCATGTCCTGGTCTCCTCATTCATGCTCACCTAGGGGAGGGGGAAACATAAGGGGGGTGAGATTATGCAAATCTCAGTAAGTACAAGAGAACCATCATATGTATTTAAACAAGTCATGACATAACATAACATATCGTATGGAGACACGAGAGGTTCCACCAACTTGCAGGGATAAGACCCCTCGTACGTAGCGCTACTGAGCTCCGGTCCCGGAACTTGCGTGAACATAACATAACATGAGGGACCACATAACATAGTTCATAGTCATGCTTAAACATCATAAATAGTTCATAATGTACTTACCTTAACTTGGTTTGATGAGATTTGAGTGTTGAAGGCTTCACCTTTACAAAAAGCTCAAAGCACTCCCGTCTAGCATGAATTTATCCCAACTTAGAATGAGGAAACCCTTGGCCATGAGCCCTATTTATAGGCTTGGAAACTTGGCCACCAAGTAAATCACAATTATTTCAAATCTTTTTTAAATCTTTCAAGATATTCCAATCATTTCAAATCTTCTAAAATATTCTCTAATCATTCCATATCTTCTAAGATATTCTGCAATCATTCTTATCAAATCTTATCTAAATCAAATCTTATCCAAATAAGATCTTATCAAATCTTATCCTTAAAGTCATCATGAGGCTTAATCTTTATCTCTAAAGTCATCATGAACACTTATCTTATCTCTAAAGTCATCATGAGCCTTCATCTTATCTCTAATATCATCATGAGGCTTCATCCTTATCTCTAATATCATCATGAGGCTTCATCCTTATCTCTAATATCATCATGAGGCTTCATCCTTATCTCTAAAATCATTTATGAGGCTTTTCTTGAATCTCCCAAATGCCCTTAGGAAAAATATTTCAAGAATTACACTTTGGCCTAAACTTTTCAGGTAATTGCACTTAGACCCTTTTCAACTTGGTCCCTAGGCCAATTTTTAATTGCATTTTAGTCCCCGAAGAAAGGACTAATTACGCTAATACCCCTGATTTTTAGGTAAATTACACTTTTACCCGAACCTCAATATTTACGATTTTGCCACTGGCTCAAAAACTGAACCTTTGTCTCAAGGCTTCTATAATCCCTTGAAAGGACATATTTGCTCAAGTATTAGAAGCTAAAAATCCCAAGTATTACATAATATTTCAATTTAAAAATCTTGGGCGTTACAATCTACCCTCCTAAAACAATTTTCGTCCTCGAAAATTTACCTTACTTCTCGTCATCAAACAGCTGGGGATATTTGGATCGCATATCGTCCTTGCGCTCCCATGTTGCTTCTTCGACCGAATGATGTTTCCATAACACCTTGACCAACGGTATATCTTTATTGCGAAGCCTTCTTACCTCCCGAGTAACAATGCTTATTGGTGCCTCCTCATATTTCAGGTCTTGCTGTATCTCTAATGGTTGATGCTTTATTACATGGGTTGGGTCGGGGACATACTTTCTGAGCATTGATATGTGGAAAACGTCATGTACTGCTGAGAGATCTGGTGGTAAGGCTAGCTGATAAGCAACATTCCCAACCCGCTTTAAGATCTCAAATGGGCCTATAAACCGAGGTCTAAGCTTTCCTTTCTTCCCAAATCGTAAAACTCCTTTTATGGGTGTAACTTTTAAGAATACCTTATCACCAATGGAAAACTCCAAATCCCTTCTTCTTTTATCTACATAGTTTTTCTGTCTATCTTAAGCCTTCTTCATACTATCTTTGATCTTTTCAATGGCTTGTACAGTTTGTTCCACAATTTCTGGACCCAAAATCTTCCGCTCGCCAACTTCATTCCAATGAACAGGTGATCTGCATTTCCTTCCATATAGCGCCTCATAAGGTGCCATGCCAATAGATGCATGGTAATTGTTGTTGTATGCGAATTCAATTAGTGGTAGATGTTTCTCCCAATGTCCACCAAATTCTAGGGTACAAATACGAAGCATATCCTCTAAAGTTTGTATTGTCCTTTCAGATTGTCCATCTGTCTGAGGATGAAAAGCTGTACTAAAACTCAATTTGGTTCCCATGGCTCTATGTAAGCTCTTCCAAAAGTTGGATGTGAACCTCGGGTCCCTATCCAATACAATGGAAACTGGAACACCATGTAGTCTTACTATTTCCTTAACATACAGTCGTGCAAGCTGATCCATTGTAAATGTCATCCGAACAGGTAAGAAGTGAGCTGATTTGGTAAGTCGATCCATGATCACCCAAATAGCCTCATGTCCTACTATTGATTTTGGAAATCCTACAGCAAAGTCCATCGTCACATGTTCCCATTTCCACTCTGGAACCTCCAATGGTTGCAGTAACCCTGTTGGTCGTTGGTGCTCAGCTTTCACCTGCTGACATATCAAACACTTCTCGACAAATTTAGCTATGTCTTCTTTCATATTCCTCCACCAAAACACTGCCTTTAGGTCACGATACATCTTTGTACTTCCAGGATGTATAGAATAAAAAGTGGAGTGGGCTTCTTCTAGAATTTCTTGCCTTAGTTCCTCAAAGTTTGGCACACACAGTCTCCCTTGGTAGTAGAGTGTGTCATCACTAGCTATTGTGAAGTCCTTCCGTTTCTCAGTGTTAACCTCAGCTTTGATGTATTCAAAGAATTGATCTCCCTTCTGATGGCTCTTAATCCGATCACGGAGAGTCGGTCGAACAGAGAGTGTTGCCATATGAGCATTAGAATTAGATGGCGTAGCAACAAACTCGAGGCTTAACCTCTCAAACTCCTTCCACAAAGGCTTTTGTGCTGTCAAAGCTGCTACTTGGCTCATTTTCTTTCTACTCAAGGCGTCCGCCACCACGTTTGCTTTGCCGGGGTGGTAGTGGATTTCACAATCATAATCCTTCACTAATTCCAGCCATCTCCTTTGCCTCATATTTAACTCTTTTTGTGTGAAGATGTACTTAAGGCTCTTATGATCGGTATAGATATCGCATTTACCTCCGTATAGATAGTGTCTCCAGATTTTCAAGGCATGCACTACTGCAGCAAGTTCTAGGTCATGTGTAGGATAGTTTTGCTCATAAGGCTTCAACTGCCTTGATGCATACGCAACTACCTTACCTTTTTGCATCAATACGCATCCAATTCCTTGTTTGGACGCATCACTATAAATAACAAAACCTTCTGACCCTTGAGGAATAGTTAATACTGGCGCGTTGACCAGCCTTTTCTTTAATTCTTCAAAACTAGTTTCACATTTCTCTATCCATTCAAACTTAGTACCTTTGCGAGTCAACTGCGTCAAAGGCCCCGCCAATTTGGAGAACCCTTCGATGAACCTCCTATAGTATCCAGCTAAACCCAAAAAGCTGCGAACCTCATTTACATTGGTTGGTCTTGACCAATTTAATACCGCTTCTACCTTGCTGGGGTCCACTTCTATTCCTTGAGCTGTGACAACATGTCCAAGGAATACCACTCGCTCCAACCAAAACTCGCACTTCTTGAATTTTGCAAATAGCTTCTTTTCCTTCAAGATCCCTAAAACAACCCTCAAATGTTTTTCATGCTCTTCTTCACTTCGAGAATACACCAATATATCATCAATAAAGACAATGACAAATTTATCCAAGTACTCATAGAAAACTCGATTCATTAGGTCCATAAAAACTCCAGGCGCATTAGTCAAGCCAAAGGGCAAGACTAAAAACTCATAATGACCATACCGAGTTCTGAAAGCTGTCTTCGAGATGTCACTAGATTTGATCCTCAACTGGTGATATCCTGACCTTAGATCAATCTTTGAGAATACTTGTGCGCCTTGTAACTGATCAAATAAGTCCTCAATCCTGGGAAGAGGATACTTGTTCTTAATAGTAATCTTATTCAATTCTCGGTAATCGATGCACATCCTCATTGATCCGTCTTTCTTCTTGACGAATAATACCGGTGCTCCCCAGGGGGATACACTTGGTCGAATAAATCCTTTCCCCAATAGTTCCTCTAATTGGGTTTTCAGCTCGTGTAGCTCTTTTGGTGCCATCCTGTAAGGAGCTTTAGAAATAGGTGCGGAACCGGGCACCAGATCAATAGTGAACTCTACTTCTCGTTCTGGTGGCGTTTCAGTCAAGTCATCAGGGAAAACCTCTGGAAAGTCCTTTACTACTTTAACGTCATTCACTGTTAATTCTTTTCCTCCCTTAACCACCACTGACATTAAGAATCCAATACATCCTTCCGACTGTAATAGTTTCTTGGCTTTTAATGCTGAAATAACACGGGGAAGGTATTTTGTCTCAGCCACTGAAAGGCAAAGTTCTATCCCTTTAGGATACTTACAAACTATTTCCTTTTCAAAGCATAAAATGGTCTCATGGTGCTTGGAAAGCTAGTCCATTCCCAAAATCACATCGAATTCTTGCATATCTAAGACATATAAGGTTGTTTCTAAAAACTTTCCCCCGACCTCCACCTTAGCTGTTCTTACTACATGATTCGTGCCTATTATATCTCCTGAGGGTATTGTTACTCCTAAGCGAGTACTTACATGTTTCACATGTGCATTGCATTTACTTGCAAACTTAGGAGATATAAAAGAATGGGTGGAACCAGAATCAAACAAAGTATAAGCAGGTATTCTAGAGATGAGGATGTTACCTGCCAACACGTTGCGGTCCTGATCCTCCTCCTATCCTGTGAGTGCATACACCCTAGCTTGCCCCTTAGGGGGATTTCCTGGCTTCAGTTGATATGGTTGTTGTTGCTATTTCTTTACCTGACCCTTGGGACAGAATTTGGCAATATGACCCATTTCACCACAACTGTAACAGGCGCCGGTTCCCATGAGACACAGTCCAGTATGACGCTTCTGACATTTGCCACACACTGGGTTCAGTTGATAATACCCTGATGTTGGACCTCCTTCTTTATTCTTCTTCGAATAATCCTGCTTTCCTTTACCTTTATCCTCCCACTTACGTTTTTCTAGTGGTCCAGACTGCGGTAGCTTGCTATTGCTGCTGGAGCTTTCTCTAAAGTTCGCCAGTTGAGCCTTAGCTAGCACCTCATGATACGTGCCTAACTCAAAAGTTACGATTGCCTGCCGTAAATCATCTCTCAACCCTTGTTCAAAGCGCCTTGCCCTCTTTTGTTCTGTATCCACTAAGGCCGGGGCAAAACGTGATAGCTCATCAAACTTCCTTTCGTATTCAATCAAGGTCAAGCTACCTTGTTTTAACATGAGGAACTCTTCTTCCTTCTAGTTATGGATGTTAGCAAGGTAATACTTCTTAAGAAAAAGTTCGTTGAACTGATCCCAGGTCCACCCATGTCCCTGGGGTCGGGATCTGGCAGTAGAATCCCACCAATGCCTTGCTCCATGTTGTAACATATATGTAGCGCAAGTTACCTTCCTAGGGTCTGGACAATCTATGAGATTAAAGATCCGTTCAATTGTTGCTATCCAATCTTCAGCTACTAGAGGGTCTAACCCACCCTCGAAAGTTGGAGGTTGAAGCTTCCAAAACTGCTCTACCAAGGCAGCATTGTTTCTTAGGTTTTCTTGGGGAGGTGCAACTGGTGGTGTGGCAAGTGGCGTCATGTTGCGAATGGCATCAATGAACTGCATGAACTGCCTGTTGAGGTTGTTGGTTTCGCTAGCCTCATTTTGCGGCTGCCTGCCCCTACTATTGGCACTTCTTGCACGGGTTTCCATAACCTTATGTGAAAAAGAATAATTAATTCCTAAATGTAGGGTCCTTAAAGATAAAGAGTACTACTATTCATTTTGCAAGCTCTTCTTAATGGACTTGATTCCCAATTGCTTTCATTCTAATAAGCCCTTCCTAAATAAGTATTTTCGCTATAATCATGAACTCTTGAGTTTGGAGCAATATCACTAGCGAAAAACGCATACTAATTAATGACAAATAAGAATCATATCTCTCACATACTTATTCCAACATGAGCTTCATACGTGTGCATACATATAACAACATACGCTCATAAATATAGCTTGAGAGAATAACTGCATAGTTAAGGGGGATATGACTTGCAAGAGCATAGTATCCGTAAAGAATAAGCATAGCAATTCTCATAACTTACCCGGAGATCAGAAGCTTGAACGGGACGAGGTGGATTTTCATGTTTCCTTAAAAGCATTTCCTTAAAAATTTTACTAAAAGAAAAAAAAAAAACAATTTTCTTTAAAAACAATTTGAGTCTACAGGAAAGTAAACTTTGCTCTGATACCACTATGTGACACCCGTAACTTACTTACATGCTTAATGATAATAATATTCATATAAAAATATTCGAAACTTAAAACCAAAATCATACTTCCTTTAAATCAAATAAAATTCCAAGACATGCTTTATGGCATACATATAAGAAAAGATCATAGTTTAACCCTAGAAACATTGTTTTCAAAAGGAAACTAAACTTAAGTTCTTGAAAATCCTTTTTAAACAAGCCACCACGCTCCACGTCCATGTCCTGGTCTCCTCATTCATGCTCACCTAGGGGAGGGGGAAACATAAGGGGGGTGAGATTATGCAAATCTCAGTAAGTACAAGAGAACCATCATATGTATTTAAACAAGTCATGACATAACATAACATATTGTATGGAGACACGAGAGGTTCCACCAACTTGCAGGGGTAAGACCCCTCGTGCGTAGTGCTACCGAGCTCCGGTCCCGGAACTTGCGTGAACATAACATAACATGAGGAACCACATAACATAGTTCATAGTCATGCTTAAACATCATAAATAGCTCATAATGTACTTACCTTAACTTGGTTTGATGAGATTTGAGTGTTGAAGGCTTCACCTTTACAAAAAGCTCAAAGCACTCCCGTCTAGCATGAATTTATCCCAACTTAGAATGAGGAAACCCTTGGCCATGAACCCTATTTATAGGCTTGGAAACTTGGCCACCAAGTAAGTCACAATTATTTCAAATCTTTTTTAAATCTTTCAAGATATTCCAATCATTTCAAATCTTCTAAAATATTCTCTAATCATTCCATATCTTCTAAGATATTCTACCATCATTCTTATCAAATCTTATCTAAATCAAATCTTATCCAAATAAGATCTTATCAAATCTTATCCTTAAAGTCATCATGAGGCTTAATCTTTATCTCTAAAGTCATCATGAACACTTATCTTATCTCTAAAGTCATCATGAGCCTTCATCTTATCTCTAATATCATCATGAGACTTCATTCTTATCTCTAAAATCATTTATGAGGCTTTTCTTGAATCTCCCAAATGCCCTTAGGAAAAATATTTCAAGAATTACACTTTGGCCTAAACTTTTCAGGTAATTGCACTTAGACCCTTTTCAACTTGGTCCCTAGGCCAATTTTTAATTGCATTTTAGTCCCCGAAGAAAGGACTAATTACGCTATACCCCTAATTTTTAGGTAAATTACACTTTTACCCGAACCTCAATATTTATGATTTTGCCACTGGCTCAAAAACTGAACCTTTGTCTCAAGGCTTCTATAATCCCTTGAAAGGACATATTTGCTCAAGTATTACATAATATTTCAATTTAAAAATCTTGGGCGTTACACGGATCAGAGGGAGAAAGCTCAGCGCAAAAATCGAAAAAGTACCTGGGACTTGATGTGCTTGCGGGGTTGGTACTGTATGCCGAATTTGGAGAGCTCGATTGGTAATGCGATCATTCTTCCTGAAAGTTTCGGCTTTTGAAGCACTTGTTGGATTGGCTAATCAGTCTAGACCATGATATGATGGCTTTGGAAGTATGGCTTGAGTTTTTGAGTTGCCGTTACCAGTGCTAGTGCTAGTTTTTTGATCTTCTGGTAGTGCTACTTGGCTCCTTGAAAGGTTTTGCTGATGAAATACACGGGCCATTGCAACTTGCCTTCCTCCCTGACCAATACCGCTCTAAGGGCGTTATTAGTGATGGAAAGGTAAATTGAGTGTTCTTCCCCGGGCTCCGGCCTTGAAAGAATGGGGGGTGCTGTTAAGAAGGTCTTCAGTTCTTGGAAGGCAGCTTCGCACTCTTTCGTCCACTGGAATTCAATTGTCTTTTTTAGGCATTGGAAGAATGGTTTTTCTCGATCTGCCAATTTTAGGAGGAAATGGGATAAAGCTTTTATTTGATCTGTTAGCTGCTGGACCTCCTTTATGTTGGCAGGGCTACTTATCGTGAGGATGGCTTCACATTTGTCGGGGTTAGCCTCAATTCCCCGACTGGTTAACATGAAGCCCAAAAACTTGCCGGCTTGCACCCTGAAGGCGCATTTGTCGGGGTTATGCGTCATGTTGTGTTGCCAAAGTTGGCTAAAAATTTTGGTTAGGTCCGAGCAGTGGTTCTGTTTTTTCGAAGTCTTTGCCACAATGTCATCTACATAGACCTCGATATTCTAGTCGATCTGCTTGGTGAATACCTTGTTTATTAGCCGTTGATATGTCACACCCGTATTCTTCAATCCGAAATGGCATGACCCGAAGCAGAAATTGGCATTCTCTATGATGAGCGCCATTTTTTCTTCATCTTCGGGGTGCATCTGGATCTGGTTATAAATAGAGTAAGCATCTATAAAGCTCAAGTACCTGTATCTAGAGGCTGCATCTACATGCCGGTCGATGCTGGGTAACTGGTATGAATTCCTTGGGCATGCCCAATTCAGTTCAGTGAAGTTGACACACATTCTCCATTTGCCTAAGGATTTTTTTATCGTGATCACGTTGGCGAGCCACGTTGTGTATGGGACTTCTTTGATGAACCCGATTTTTAGGAGTTTTGTCATTTCTTCAGCGGCCGCGCGCCGTCTTTCTTCTCTTAGTCTTTTTTTTCTCTAGGTGATGGGTCTAGCCTATAGATCCAGTGCTAGCCTGTGGCAGATGATAAGTAGATCTATCCCGGGCATGTCGGAGGGCGTCCAAGCAATGAGGTCAACGTTCTATCGAAGTAGGTTGATGAATCTCTCTCTTACTTTACTTGGCAATGTAGAACCAATACGGACGACTTGTTCTGGTTGAGGACCCAGGCTTACAGGATGAAGTTCTTTCGTGGGCTGGGGATGCTTGTCTGAGAGTTAGCTTTGTGGGTCCAATTCGGCTGCATACACATGGTGATGTGGGTTCTGGCTGTTGACGCCTACTGCTTGGCTGCTGTTGCTGGGGGCTTCGTTTCTCTTGTCGCCCTTGCTGGGCTCAGGACTCCGAGCCTTGAGGTTATTGTGGTAGCACTGCTGGGCTTAACCTTGGTATTTGACATTGGAAATTTTATGGCCATGTAAGGGGTGGATACTATTGCACCCAAGGTGTTGAGAGAGGGTCGGCTAAGGAGCACGTTGTATGGTGTCTGGCAATCTACGACCAGGTATCGGATGGTGATTGTTTTGGCAAGGGGGGTCCCAAATGAAGTTAGCAGATCGATGTAACCTCTGACGCCTATCTGCTCTCCAGAAGAGCCAATTAGGTTCCCGTGGAATGGCCTCAACTCCTTTTCGAGAATACGCATATTTCTTAGAGTTGGCAAGTATAATAGGTTGGCTGAGCTGCCATGGTCCATGAGGACTTTCTTTACCAAAAAGCTTGCAACGACGACTGAGATTACCACGTGATCATCGAGGTTCTGATTAATGCCTTCGAAGTCCTTGTCTGTGAAGTAGATCACGGGGTGTCGGGTCATTCTTCTCTGCTTCTTCTCGGTATTGTTTATTGACATTACCTTGCGGAGGTGTCGTTCTTGCGTCGAGCTCGACTCTCCACCTGTAAAACCTCCATAAATGGTGTCAATGACCTCGGTTATTTGATCAGCCGGGGGTGGGCTGCGTGTGAGTGGGGGTGTGGGTGGCTGGATGGTGGTAGGTGTCATTTGGCTCTTGGGTAGGGGCGCTTCTGGTTTGCACCATGGTAAGGTGATGGGATTGGTTTGAAAGGCTCTAGTGAGATTATGTGGTAGGTAAGTTTTACCGAGCCTCACGATGGGAGCCAGATGTTCCTTCCTGACCAAAGGGAGCGGTCAGAGATGGGATTGCAACGGCAGGGAGCGGGCTCTAGCAACGGGTCTGTCTGGGAGGCGACTGGCACTTACAAGTACTCCGACGCTCGAGTGAGTAAGAGAGTAAAGAAATGACGGTGTATCAGTAGGTCAAAGAGCAAAACATACATTGGCTCTGAAAAGAGCTGGTTGATATAGGAGGAGACGTCTTCCTGTATGCATGCGTTTGTAGATAATGGGACTGAGTATCTGGCACCGGTAGAGATTCCCATGTTGTAGCATGGTGTTGATGGGATTCTCATTAATGTAAATGAGATCTCTCATTAATGAGGACGGAATCTGGGGTGGGCGTGCGAATACCCAATAAAGATTATAATGATGTTGCTGCAAGCTGGTGCAGGGGCATGATGGTGCCGAGATTGGGCCATGTGGGATGGACCAGATTGGGTCCGGATGATCCAGATTTAGTTATAATCGATTGCACCACCTTAAAAAAAAGGAAAATAGGTTGGAGGAGGGAATTTTTTTATTTTTGTTATTATAATTAAAATAATTCTGACACAGAATGACGTGGCGTGGCGAGTTATTAGTGGCTGTGCCCACGAGTGGGGTCATGGACCGAGTTCGGCATAAAATTTTCTAAAATGCACATGGCTGGTCAATGAGACTACAGACCTAGGAAGCGACTTAATAATAGTCACTCGTCCATATATATTATTATTAACTAAATCGAACCATTAGACAGGCTATATAGGCGTTGCAGTCCATCCATATATATTCTTAAGGATAAAATAAAATGTTGGTGGTTTAGTTGAGGAGTAGCTTCAAAGGGGGTTGTATTAACAAACAAATTAACTAACTCGACACAATCCTCCGACCGACCCAATGGTCTCCTCTTCCGTCGACCGCCTCGTGTCGCGCGATGGAGCAACGCTTTGAATGCAAACCATATTAAACGTCACAGATAGCTTGCAGCAAAAGGAGTCGACTGCCAACACATCCACCGGTGGCAGTAAAAGTACGTAATTAGAATCATTACACCATCATCGTAATGCCATCCATGGTAGAATGCTATCGAATAATATGTTCTTATAGAAGTTTATTTTTTTATCTTCTTTAAATGTCGTTGATGTTTGTAGTTCAACCATACATATATTGCTACCTTTGAAGATTCATGGGATACTACTGAAAGTAGTAATGTCGTGTAGTTTGTACGGATCTGCAACCACCCCGCGTAATGATATGAAGTAAGATTAATGTGATTGGGGTTGGGTTTGGGTGGGGGGACCGGCGCAGCCGCCTTGTACGCAAGGGATATTGGTTTGGGGCCGGATTGGTAAATCACCCCCAAAGGTTATCAAATTTTGATTTTTTTTTTAATTCGGTCACCAAATTTTAATTCCTTACAAACTGATTATAAAATTTTGAAATATTTTATAATTTAATTACATTTAAAATTTTCTATCGTGCAACCTTTAGAGCTCTTCTCGTAATGATAATGTGGGGCTAACATGACAATGATGTGACAAACAATCAAAATCACATATTGAGTGTACAAAATTATCAATAAAAATGGTAGTTTTTTACGCTCAGAATATAATTTTGACTATTTGGCACATAAGAGTTCTAGCAAGTGTAAGTTGAAAAATCTTAAATGTGATCATATTGTAAAACATTTTAAAATTTTATAATTATTTTATAAAAAATTAAAGTTGAATGACCATATTACAAAAAAACACCAAAATTTGGTGAGGCGGCTGATTGTCACAATATCTTTTGAGCAGTGCGTGTCATAATATGAACAAGGGAGTGCAGTGTAAAAATAGAGAGAGTAGTGGGTGGGCCAGCGAGGGCCGATGAGAACCTTAAATTACCCTCTGTTTTGGACCTTTTGGTGGTACAGCAATGGCGGAAAGCTACGTTTGCGCCACTGTCATTTCACTCTCGCTCTCGGATGGACGGCACTCCATTTTGAATTAACGGAATATAAGCAGCATCTGCATGGGAAAGTAAAGCCATTAATAAGCGGCCAAGCCCCTCTGCGCCAGCAATGCCTCTCTCTCGCATTCAATGTGCGTAGACCCGTGCTTGCCAATGGCATTCCATTTTAAAGATGATTTGGCTGCCTGCTACTCGATCGCTGTTAATAGACTGGTAGATGGTTTGAAATTAATCAAATATTAGGCGTAAATCAATGGAATGACACATCAAATGTAGTTAGTTAGACCGGTTGGTATATATGGGTCTAAAAGCAGATATATATAAATACATATATTTAGTTCATATATCCACTCTCTTGATGTGAAATATTAACTTGCTCATTTATTTATTTATTTCTTTTTTTTAATAAATAAAAAAGGTAAGAGTAAGATTGAGATTTTAAAAAGAAGATAAATAAATCTTGTCCAACTCATTATTTCGCTAGTTATATTACACATGATGTGTTTAAAGGATCAGACACCTAAGATGTCTCTAATTAAGAGTTTTGATGATATTTTATTAGATATTTATGACAGTATTATTAACTCTTTTGTTTCTTAAACTTAATTTATAATAATATTACAAATAAATTATTATCATTAAAGGTGTAATACCAACAATATTATAGATATGGCATATATATGTAGTATTAATTTTATAATAATAATAATAATAATAATTATTATTATTAATTTAATCTTATAAAGTATATTTAACAACTGATGAATTTGGATTACAAATTTTCTATGAAGAATAAAAACTGGAGATGAAAAAAATTAAAGATGAAAAGTTGGAAAATACTTCCTATATCTGCAAGTCCCTTAGTCTCACCAATCTAGTTTGAGATAAATTATTTTACTTTATTTTAATTAAATTTACGATAATATTATTTGTACATAATGCTTTTAACACTTACAAAATTATAAATACTTATTCAAGAAATTAACAACACTTCTTTATAAATTATCAACTATTTTTCAAAAATTACAAACACTTTAAAAATTATAATTTTTTTTGTTATGTGTATAATTTTTAAAGATTAGAAATACTTTTAATTTTTTAAAAAATAATTAACAATTTTATAAAAGAGTGTTTATAATTTTTTGAGTGTCAAACACACAATATCAAAATATTAAGGAGACAAATAGGGTTGCCCTTAAATTTAATGCCATGCCTTGCCTAATAGGCAAGAAGAGAAGAGATGAGAAGAGAAGAGCAGAGCAGAAGGCACAAGGATTGGGGGTGGGGGTGGGAGAAAAGAACATGTCATGTGGCATCATGTGAGCATGATGCAAGGACATGTTACAAGACAACAATTCTAATCCCAATCACTCCTAAAGAGTTATCCTTCTTCCACTCTAATTATTCTCTCACACATCAAGTACACAAGCTAAATTAAAGTAGCCCACGCGACCCGAGTGAGCATGAGCATGTGCATGGGGATGGGCTCACTACAAATCATGTACATGATGAGTTGGAGAAATTGTGAGATAATTGGTCTCTAAATTTCAGAATCTAATTGAAATAAAGAAGAAGAAATGATGAACCATAGAGACAGCACGTTGTGTAATAAAATGATCAATGATGATGGATCATCATGATTTTAGTTACCGCGGCGCTACAATACAATTTGTCCTCCGTACATAGAACGCTGAGCTGCCACTCGACAAGTGGTGCGTTAAATTCTATGATTGCGCAATGATGATGGCTCAACGAAGTGATTAACTGCAGGTTGTAGATAAATAATAAATAATGCACTGGAAACGTAGCCTATAATAGTAGCAGGCCTACTGACATGTTGCAACAATATTAATTAATTCAACAACATAAGCTTCCCCTTCCCTTCCCTTCCCCTCCCCTCCCGGCCCATGTCACGAGCAGCTCTCCGTCCATTCCACCCCACTTCTCTCTCTCTCTCTCTCTCTCTTTGTCTGTAGCGCCACCACCCTCCATTATCTATCCAATCTTCCGCCCTCTCAGTCAGTCATTCATTCATCTTATAATTCTTACCCACAGGCCAGAGCCAGCCAGACTCTCCTCCCTATTACTTAAATTCCCCACCAATTTAATATTCTTCTTCTTCTTTTTCAACTCTGCTTCTTGCTGTTTGTTTTGATCTGACTCCATGTAATTTCTACTCATAATTGTCCTCTCTCTCTCTCTCTCATTCATTCATTATTATAACTTCTGGTTCTTCTTGTTAGTTTGTATAATTAATTATTCCATTGACGCTCTTCATCATCGCACTATGACCCGGCTCTTCCGATCCAAGTCCTGCGGGGTCGCCAGGACCTCGGCTTCCATGTTCAACTCCAACTCCTCCTCCTCCCCTCCCAATAATTCGTCTCTCAAGTATCTTCCCGCCCGCCCCAAAGAAGATGAGAACGACGATGATGATGAAGAAGAGGGCGACGACGACGATTCCGGCAGCCCTGTTACGACGCCGTTTATCATCATAAGCCCCGAGCGTCGTAGTAGTGGCGGCGGCGGTAGTAGGCAGCAGAGCCAGCAATTGGCGATACTGGGCATATTGGCGACGGCTCTGAAGAAGTCTCTGGTGACTTGCAGCGTAGAGAGAGATGACGTGGCCTCCTCCATGGATATCGGCTGTCCAACCGATGTCCGCCACGTCTCTCACGTCACTTTCGACCGCTTCAATGGCTTCCTTGGTTTGCCCCTTGAGCTCCAGCCCCAGCTTCCTCGCAAAGTCCCTAGTGCCAGGTTCCTATTTTCTTCTCTCAATTCTCTGGATCTGGGGGTCCTCTCTTCACTTTTTCCTTTTCTCTCCTCTTTTCATGCTCCTTTTGCCTTAATATTCTGTTGCACTAGTACAGAACTAGACAGTGTAGGGGGGAAATTTATTAAAATTATCCTTGTTATGCTTTCTGGTCTGGTGTGTGTGTTTCATGAAATTGGGGCCCTTTGGAGGATCAGAAATGTGATATGTGGTGGAGGACATTTTGATCAGGATGGGGCTTCTGGGGTTTGATCTGTTCCCCTCGTGATGAAAAAACACGAATGTTTCTTGCAAATGCTTCAAGAGAATTAGTTCCATCCCGTCCCCAAACGCACCTTATTTTTCCCTATAAGGGTTGGAGATGTGATCTTCTAAGCCATTTAACTTCCTTTACATCAAGAATACTTTTCCCGGGATTTTAAGGATTTACCTTTCCTGTCGATGATCTAATCATGTAGTAATTTTGCTAAAGCATTTCTTATTTCAAGATTCACCTGATTTGTAATCCCGAATTCTTCCTTTAGAAACAGAGAGATGAGGAGATCCCGATTTCATGTTAAACAACAAGATATTAAGAGCTCTATAAACCCACACAAATGGTTTAGGACACTGTTATCTAAAGTGGGCTAGCTTCTATCGTGATGCACTTGAAAACATGTGTATCTAGTTTCCTCATTGTATTTAAGCAGGAATGACATAATATACACACGATTGGGTTCCTTCAGGAATCATATTGTGTATCCTAGTGATTTTTAGGACAGGTTTTGTTTGCCAGGAATGGATATACATGTGTCCCATAATTTGTTTATAAACTGATGAATGGGTTCAAAAGGGAATACGGGTACTCGTGAAATTCATCATATCATCACTGTGGATTCAGCATCATCCACAAATTTAAATGATTGGCTGCAACTGGTCAATTTGAAATTTCATACATGTTTAAAGAGTTGATTGCTGTTTAGTGTAAATCATGCTGTTTCATGATTTCTTGGCTGCTGACCAAGGTCTTTGAATGGCTTCCATGGAGAGCACTTCATACAGAAGTAGGTAGGGGCTCCTGAAGCCAAGTTAAAAGCCTTATCTTTCATGTCAATAAAACAGCTGGGGGTGATCCTGTACAAACAGATAAGCAGGGAGGGAAAAATTCCTGCTAGCTAGAAACATGGGACCAAAAGGTCATTCAGAAACTGAAAAATGGACGACACGTCGAAGAGAGTGCCCTCCCTAATCCAAAAAGAACAGTAGAGATAGCATGATAGGACACTAATTATGAGTAATTTTCCCCCCTTTAAGAGGTTCTGTCTTTTACAAGAGGACAACCTTTTCTCATATCTCTCCACAATGCCATTCCAAATCCTCTTAGATCTAAGAGCAACACATAAAAGAAGACTTGAGATACACAGAAGGGAGACTCCCCATTTTACAAGCATGATTAGCTACCAGCAAATGATATCCTTCCAACCCCACCAAAATAATCTCACTTTTATAAAGATATGATTTAGGCGGGACATAGAGAAGAAAGTACACCCCTTTTCACTTGAAAGTAAAGAAGAGAAGCACACTTTGGAATCAAGGTGAGATTGAGGATGGAATCGAATAGCGAATGCACTTGCGGTTTAGACAGGGTAGTCTTTCCACACTCGGCTTTGCTAGGCAGGCTTCCCCGGTCGTACCGTTCAAGCTGCCTCAAAATCCAAAACACCGGAAAGCACTCCTCAGAGTTCTCATCTCCATTTCAGTAGCACTATCAAACAACAAAGCATCATCTGCAAAATGGAGATGGGGGACACTGATTTGTCTGTCTTATCATCTTCTCAAATCCTTAATCCACCTTTGATCCTCTAATTTCTAAAGCTTAATTGCACAGCACTCTTGAGCAGCACCCAACACATTCTTCTTCCATGACAAGAAGGCTGCCCTTCATGACTAAAATGAACAGAAATGGGGACAAATGGGATCACCCTGTCTCAAACCTCTCGAACTGCTAAAAATACCTTTAGGAATCTCATTCAGAAGAACCGAAAATCTCAAAAAAGAAGTGCAAAAATAATTCCATCCTCTCCACTTAGGTCTAAACTTCATCCTCTTGTAAACAAACAACAGCAACTTCTGATTGATGTGGCCATAGGCTTTCTCAATACTTATAAATAAGGCCCCAAGTCCACTGTCCGACCTACAGTCTAGACACGGACTGGCCACGAGGACCACATCCAAAATGCCACGACCCTCTACAAGGGCATTCTTGGAAATCGACATCACTCCACCAATCACTTCTTTTAAGCATGATTGACAAAACCTTGACTTTGATTTTATGAACACTATTCTGCTAATTGGCCTAAAATCTATTAAATAGTTTAGTTTCTTGTCAGAACTCCCATGCTCATAGACTGCACTCCAAAACTGATGAAAAACCCAGGAAACACTATCAGGTGCTGGGCCATATCTCCACTTAAGCAGCCTAAAGCTCCAAGAACCTCTTCCTTCAAGCCTAACTCTATTCTCCTCAGCAATGGATTTAAAAGACAAATCCAAAAGAGTAGGTCTCCACCTCTCTTTCTCTGAACAAAGACTGCTATAAAAATGAATAATACCTTAAGAAGTCTCCACCTTTTCCTCAACTTCAACATCACCTAAGACAATCTTTCTGATAAAAATCTTTCTTCTATTTTTGAGTTAGCTATCTTATGAAAAACTTTCTTGTTCCTGTCTCCTTCCTTGTTACTTAAAAAAGGTCAACCTAGAGTTCTGTTTCCAGCTTTCTTCTGTAATCAAAAGCCTCCCAACCTCTCCTTTCAATTCTGTCCTGTGGATGAACTCATCATTAAACCTCCACTTTCTCTCCCACTTGTTTTCTGAAATTTGTGTTTAATTTGTCTGTGACTGTGTGCGGATTGGCTGGTTAAAAGGGATTATCATAGCTTCTTCGGGTGCACTACTTTGTGTTTCTATTTGCATTGGTTGATCTTTGCAGAAGCAAAAATTTGGATTATTATCTTTAACATGCATTACAGAAGTACTACTACCTACTACTTGTATACCCAATTCCAGCTTTCTTATCAGTTTCTTCTACAAGCTTTTTTATTCTTTTTTTTTTTTTTTTGGAGAACAGTTACTTATACAAGCTTTTATACATCTTCTTTTTTTTTTTTTTGTTCCTCATGTTTTCCAGTGTAAGTGTGTTTGGAGTTTCTGCCAACTCAATGCAATGTTCATATGATCAAAGAGGAAACAGTGTCCCAACAATTCTTCTTACGATGCAAAAGCGTCTGTACTCAGGAGGAGGTCTTCAGGTGTGCATTTGTTTGTACTTGGTAGCTTATTTTTGGTTGTTCCTTTTAAGCTTGTTCCAAATCTAAGGACTATTTTTTGTGTTGCTTGAAGGCAGAAGGAATATTTCGAATAAATGCTGAGAATGGTCAGGAGGAGTGTGTTCGCAACCAGCTGAATAAGGGTGTTGTGCCACGAGGAATTGATGTTCATTGTTTGGCAGGGCTGATAAAGGTATCCATCCTAGCAGTTATCTTAAATGAATGGTATTATCCATCTTGGTGAATTAAAATAAAATATAAGATAAGAATTATTAGTGGTAGAAATCTAGAGGCAAATTTTGTTATAAGGTGGTGATTTTGTTTTGTTATTTCTATGTTTCATGTGGTCTTGTTACCATTTTTGTTTGAACTTTTCATTTGTCAATATGAAGATTCCTTGTCCTAGAGTGCTACTCTCAAATTGGATTTGTTGAAAAATAAGATGAGAAACAAAAGATCCAATCACACTCAAATACAACTATAACTAAAAGGGAAAAATCACAACTGTACAGGATGACAGAGAAAAAATTTCACTATGTAGTAAAGTTTATAACTATAAAGCTCTATATTCTTTCTCTAAACCTGTTACGGGTATTTTCTAGACCGCTTTTTATGGGCTGGAAATAGTCCAGTGGATCGACCCAATCTCTCAAAAGCCCAGTAAATCCCGGGTTGAAGATGTCATGGCAAGGTTGCATGTCGCTTCGACTGGGTTAGATCGCTGAAAGTCTTAAGCTGCAAGACACGCCGTCAGGCTATTCAGCTCGCATCACGAAGAGATAGCGAATTTATCTGAAACGGTTAGGGAAAAAGTCAATCTTCTTAATCTAAGGCAAATTAGATCCCTGCTAATACGGAATCCGCTCCAGATTATGTGAAGGTGATAAGGAAATATTATCTTCATGATATTATCCTCCCATTTTGAATTTTATTCAAATTATAAACACCCCATACTATAAATAGGGGTAGAAGACCATTGTATGGAGATGTGCAATAATATACTGTTACTTTGCCGAAATAACCAGAGGGACAGTCGTGGACTAGGCACCGTTCAGGTCGAACCGCGTAAAAACTTCTTTGAGTACTTCCTCTCCCTTTCTTTTTCATTGAAATCACGTTTGCTTTCTCAGTGCGGGCAAACGAATCACGGTCGACCAATTTCCAACGTCGACATTTTGGCGCTAGAGGAAATGGGGCACGCTCTGATCGATATCAATGGCAAGAGGAAGAAATACGAGGAGTTCTGAAGTGGTGGCTAATCAACCTGAAGACCATGTTAACCAACCGCTAGAAGTTCCGCCAATCGGGGGCCCGGTTGTAACCACAACAACTACTTCTGTTCCCCCATTGGATGGAGTTGCCACTGGCATTCCCTCGTGGGTTTCATGTCAATCTATAACCCCTATCCTTGGGATAAAGACGATTCAGGCCTGACAACAACGTCAAGAAGTGCTGGAGAATACAGTCATGTAGCTCGCAGATATAGTTAGGGCATTAGCCCAAACGCAGGTCTAAGTTGCCCAAAGGCAAGTAGAGGTCGCGCCACCCGGGGGTGTCCCTTAGCCTCGACTGAAAGACCTGTTCTAGACAAAAGAGAAGTTAGAGGAACGTCACAACGGGCTGGGATCGGTGCATTCCTCAAACTCGCGGTCCCGAAGATTGGAGGAACGGCGACGCCGTGATGACGAATTGGATCGTGGTGTTTTAGGCTCCAGTTCAAAGCATGGGCAGGGAGGTGGAGCTTCGCTAGCTTTAGGTTTTTGATTTGTTATGTACCCATGTAATTGTACAATAGAGATGTATTGTAATAACAGCTAGGGTACTCAAGTTTGTAATAAGTATAAGAGTGCCCTACAGCTGTGCCTACAGTGGTGTGTTTTGTTTTCTGGAGTAGTGAAGGATGTTTGCATTTCTTATACTTGTAAAGGAAATCTAGTGGAACCCCTTTATTTAGCTTTGATTAAGCTTTCAGGTTCGATCCAATGCTTCCGTTGACCAGGGTTTCCATAACGCCTGTGGTGATGTTAGCTTATATTTTACGTCGTTAAGTATTTGGAAAAGCAGGGGCGTTACAGTCCCAGAGATAAGCAAGAGAAAAGGGCTATGAGGAGGCTGAAGTTTAGTTTAATTTCTTGTTACTCATGTACTATGGATCTTATGTAATCTTTGGGTTGTTTTGAGAGTTGTGTATCGCAGTTGCATAAACAGGGATTACATAGGGCTTGGATTTACTTATTATGCTGTTAAAGTTGTAAGTTGTGATTGCTATGTACTATGATCGTGGTAAGAGATATTTGTTGATTTTTGGATGTCACGCATTACGGTGTACTCGTATTAGAGGTTTTATTGTTGGAAATCCTTTTTATCTAGTTTTAGCTAACTATTAGGTTCGATCATTCGCTTCCGTTGGTAAGGATTTCCATAACGCCCTTGTGGGATATTAGCTTGTATTTAGTGTCATTATATATCTGAAAAGTGGGGCGTTACAGTATCGATGGCCCTGATTGCCAGGCAGTTCTCAAGGAGATCCATGCAGGTTATTGTGGCAATCACACTGGGGGGCTGTCCTTGGCTCAAAAGGCACTTCGCCAAGGATTCTATTGGCCTACCTTGAAGCAAGACGCTATGAATCTGGTGAAGAGGTGTAACACATGCTAGAGGTTTGCAAAAGTACCACGAGCTCCACCCGCCTATCTAAAGCAGATGAGCAGTTCATAGCCCTTCGCTATGTTGGGCATGGATATAATCAGACCACTCCCTACAGCTCACGATGGGTGCAGGCATGCTATAGTGGTGGTTGATTACTTCACCAAATGGGCAGAGGTGAAGAAGCTCGCAGAAATATCCATGGCAAAGGTAGAGAAGTTTGTCTGGAGTAATATCATTTGCAGATTCAGAGTTCCCCAACAGATAATCACTAACAATGGGACCCAGTTCGGTAGCAAGCAATTCATCAGGTTCTGTAGCTCGATAGGGATAGTGAAAAGTTTCACGGCCGTGGACCACCCCCAAGCCAATGGGTAGGTTGAGATTGTGAATAAAATAATTAAGCAAATATTGAAAAGCAAGTTGGAGGCCAGGAAGGGAGCCTAGGTGGATGAGCTACAAAAGGTACTCTGGGCTTATAGGACCACAACTCGCACCACCACAGGAGAAACTCCTTTCTCTATGGTTTATGGGTCTGAGGCCATGATCCCGGCGGAATATGAAGTAACTAGTCAGCGAAAAGCCACATTTGACTCGGAGAATAACGACTAGCTATTGACCACAAACATTGATTTACTCGAGGAGGCAAGGGAGCTAGCTCGCATGAGGGTGGCCACCTATCAATAGAGGGTCGTGAGGGATTACAACAGAAGGGTCTGACTTCGGTGCTATAATGTCGGTAATCTTGTGTTACGCCTTGTTCTTCCTGGAGCTCGCAAGGCCAGCGACAAGACACTAGACCCGAACTGGGAAGGCCCCTATATTATCAAAGAAAACCTGGGGAATGGTGCGTATCATTTGACTAACATGAGTGGAGCCGAAGTCCCATGAGCTTGGAATGCGGAGCACCTCAGACCATATTTTCGATAAGCAACACTCTTCTTTTGTGTAGTATTAATTATTGATTGATGTTCTATTTACTCTAACATTACTTCGTTAATAAATTGAATTCCTGATTATTGTTGCCAAATCTTATTACGTCCACCTTTTGTTAAAAATAAGAGGTAGGAAATAATAACAATTCGGGGTTGAAAAGCTATGGTTTGCGAGCTAGGGCCCATCCAACTTGGCTTATGTGACATGGTTTGTGGCTTATTTGAGCATTCATCTTAGTCCTCGCCCTAGGCCGTGGTTTGCGAGCTAGGGGCCATTCATCTTGACTATAGTGTCATGGTTTGGCGCTTACTGAGCAACCATTTAGGCTAAAAAACTTATAAGTCATGGTTCACTAGCTGGGGTCCTCTCATCTTGAAAAAAAAGGTCATGGTTTGTGACCCGCCTGGGTGTTCATCTTGACCTTGCTAAACCCTTAAAAGTCATGGTATGTTAGCTGGGATCGAATTGCGATCTATCTGGACATATAACTTGACAAGGGAAGGCAATCCAATCTAATATCGAGTTATGGCGTGTTAGCTGAGGCCTATCTTTTGTTGCTTAAATGTTCCTGCTCACGGCCTACTGGACACGTAACTCGACCTTATTAGTTGTTGCTAACACACTATTCAAGATCGTTCGATTTTAAAGTTTACCAGTTACGAGCTATGATGTCTCTGAGCTAATCAAAGCTAAAGCTTAGCCATGAGACAACATTATGTATGCTTATCATGTTGAATTTTTTTAGCCCGCAGAAAAGGTCAGAATAATGGAAGTTCATTAAACAAATTGTTCAGAGACCAGTACAAAGAAGAAAAATAAAGAAAAGGGAATTTGAAGTCCTAGCAGTCTAGAAAGCATCAGCCCGCGGGAGTTGCATTCTGGGGAGCTTGGTCTTGGGCATCTTCGGGAGGTAAGTTGGCTCTCACCTAGTCCGGCATTGAGGAAGCCAGGATAGCCTCCTTCCCTGCAGCCTGAGTAGCGAACTTCTTCACCTCTTCCACTACTTCTTCACCGAAGAAGGAGAAGTCTAGCTTGGGGTGTTCCTCCCACAAAGTGAAGAGGAACTGGCTGCAGGTCTTGAACTCAACTTCCTCGCGCTCTTTGGCCACCCGGGTTTCAACTTCGGCCTTTATTTGCACGACCTTCTCTTTGATCTACTTAACCTCTCGTCTTACTGCCTCTACCTCATTCGACACAGTATCAGCTCGCTGCCAGGCTAGCTCCAACTCGTCTCGTGTTTTGCCCAACTCTACGTCGGCTTTGTTGAGCTTCGAAGTGATGGAAGAGAGGCTCATCTCGTAAGATGCCTTCTCACGGGATAGCTCGTCCTCAACCTCCTTTTTGGCCCTCTCGGCCTCCCTCACCCGATCCTCCAAGCCTTAGGCGATGTTCTGAGCCCTCTGGGATTCATTAGTCAAGAAGGCCAAGCTATCTTTCAGCTTCTTCTTGTCCTCCCTGAGCACCTTTATGGCAGCCTCGAGCTGTTCTTTATCCTTGGTGAACTGAGGAATCTCCTCTTTCTGTTTCAAGGTGCCTAGAGAAGCCTGTAAAGCATGAAAGGTTAGTACATGAGAAGAAGATAATTAATATTGACGAAGTCAAATGAAGGAACTTACCAAGAGATTATGGTGAGCAGTGAAGATGGAGAGCTGTTCGTCCTTCAGCTGCTCCCTTTCCAGGATTTTGGTAGAACTACCCAAGATCTTGTCCAGATCGTCGAGAAGGGCGTCGAAGTACGCCTCCCTAGGAATGGCCTCAGGAGTAGCCTTCTTAGACGGAGCCACCACCTTCTTTCTTTTCTCTACTTGACTTGGCTGAGAGAGGGGAGAAGTAGAGGTAGGATTTCCTTTGCTCCCAGCTACAGAAGGAGCTTAGACCACCTCGCGAGCTATAGATTTCCTGTGCTTGGCTGCAACTGCAGCCGCCTCATGCTGCGAGGTAGAGGCAGGCTATGCGTTAGGGACTAGCTCTAGTAGAGATACGGCTATTGTCGTGGGGTCGGGGCCAGGCAGAGTGACGACGTCGTGAATCTTGCTAGCTATCTCAGAACGAGGTTCTGCTCTCCGGACACCAGCAGGAAAAGGGGATGAAGAAACTACCGTAGGCAAGGTCGCAGATTGACCAGGCTTATGGAGTTTGAGCTTCACCATCTCAGATGTCTCTGGTAAGGATTCAACCTCCACTTCCCGAGAAGTTATGCCTCCCTCGACTGGGCTCCCACTAAAGTCGACCACGTAAAAAATGGACCTTATCTCTCTCTGGCCCCGAGCTTCAATGTCCTTCTCCTTGATGGGTTTGCAGTCGAGAGAAGGAATGAGCTAGTAGTCGTCGGTGAGCTCAGAGTCATCTGCGTCTGTTTTCACTTCTGAAGCAGCTTGAAGCCCCTTTGCCTCAGAAATGGTCAGCTTAGGTTTCACGCCAACGACGTCTGCAAGGTAGATGAGAGATTTGTAAAAAAATAAAATTATTATTACAAGTGCGAGCTAAAGATTCACTTACTCGGTACGAGGACGAAGCCGAAGTTCCTAAGGCTATGAAGGGAGGTACAGGAGATGTAAAACTAGTGAGTTTTATAGTCCCTTACATTGGACTTGCCATTGGCTTTGCCTTGAGACAAGAGCCTCTTATAATAAAAAGAACGAGCTACCATATAATACAACTCGTCCTTGGTACCCTTGAAAGAATAGAGGTACCTAAAGATTTTGGGTGATAGAGGAGGAAGGTTGTTCTTTTTGAAAAGTATGGT
This sequence comes from Diospyros lotus, assembly GCF_014633365.1. Taxonomy (NCBI): domain Eukaryota; kingdom Viridiplantae; phylum Streptophyta; class Magnoliopsida; order Ericales; family Ebenaceae; genus Diospyros; species Diospyros lotus. The sequence goes on from NC_068342.1 coordinate 22,827,675, forward strand.
TAAGGAGGTGAGTTGGGCGTGGGAGTTTGAAGTCAGCTGGAAAGACGCAAGTTTTAGATCGTTAAGGATATCTATGAGGTAGGGTTGACTGGAAACCTAAGTCCGAACTCTAGGTGCTGGGGATTAACAGTTATGAATCCTTGAGGGGGAAAGGTTATGTGGTCACCAGGAGAAGGCACCATTACGTGGTTGCCGCAGGGCAGGCGGTACTTTGATGCGTACGACTGGAGGTCGCTGATCGTCATCTTTGAAGGATATCGCTTGAATACCTCGCGAGCTGCACGTTCCTCGGCAGCTCGTTGGGTTATAGCAGGGTCAACACGCTGGACAACTCCTTCAGCGACTTCAGCGCCGTGAGAGATCGCATCTTTCACAATCAGCGCCCAGGTTCCTCCATTGTGCTCTGAAGAGCTAAAGGTACCGTCATCTTCTACCCTGTGGTTGCAACGCTTCTAACCTGATGTGGACATCTACGATAAAAAAAAGAAGAAGACAGGAAAATAGAGTTAGGTCGCTGAGAGCAGACCAATCGTCACGAACCAGAGTTCTTAAGGATACTTCCTATCTATCAGATTACGCGCTTCGCAACAGGGTACTGCCTAAGATAGGGGGGTTAGGTCTACGAGCCTCTTAGCCCTTTAAAACAAATGAATGTTAATCCTATAGTCAGCAAGCCCGATGCCCTAAAGATACACAACCATCGCTAGAAGGCGAGGCGTGGAAGAGGAGTCGACAGAAGGAATGAAAGCAGCGGTAAAGTGAGCTAATGAGTTGTAAGAGACCTACTATTTTGGATTGATCGTTGCAAATACCAGAGGCGAAAGGCAATACTTAACCGAAATGTGATAGAGATCTTCACGGAGCAATACGAGAAAGCTTCAAAGCAATCGACAATGGAGTTTTTGGAGTCCGAAGGAGAAGAGTGCAGGAGCAAGAGTCTTTTCAAAATGACACGGTGAGAGGGAAAAGAATTCCCTCACGCTTATATAGGTTGGGCTGTTCCACTGTTGGATTGAGAGACCGACGAGCTGCCCTAGATCTAACGGTGACACGTAGAGTCATAGGGCCCATGAGCATACTGATTAAGTGGTTACAGGGAACGTGCGCATTAAATGCGCTTCAGACAAAACGTGCGGCATAAAATGACGCTATTTAAGGCGAATGGGAAGAGTTAAAATGGGGGCTCAGAAGCTCACATCGTCCACTTCGACCATAGAGCTTCAGCTCCCAGCTTGAAAATCGCACTGCGAGTTGGGGGGCTAGTGTTAAGGGTATTTTCTAAACTGCTTTTTATGGGCTGGAAACTGTCCAGTGGATCGACCCAATCTCTCAAAAGCCTAGTAAGTCCCGAGTTGAAGACGTCATGGCGAGGTCGCAAGTTGCTTTAACTGGGTTAAATCGAGAAAAGTCTTAAGCTGTGAGACACACCATTAGGCTACTCAGCTCGGATCACGAAGAGATAGCGAATTTATAGGAAACAGTTAGGGAAAAAGCCAACTTTCCTAATCTAAGGCAAATCAGATCCCTGCTAATATGGAATTCGCTCCAAATTATGTGAAGCTGATAAGGAAATATTATCTTCATGATATTATCCTCCTATTTTGAATTTTATTCAAATTGTAAACACCCCATATTATAAATAGGGGTCGAAGACTATTGTATGGAGACGAAAAATAATATACTATTACTCCACCGAAATAACTAGACGGACAATCGTGGACTAGACACCGTTTAGGCCAAACCACGTAAAAACTTCTTTGAGTACTTCCTTTCCCTTTCTTTTTCATTGAAATCGAGTTTACTTTCTCAGTACAGACAAACGAATCACGGTCGACCAATTCCCAATGTCAACAAAACCCCAGTCCTAATTACATCAAATTCCTATCTCTCATTGGTCTCTCACAAGTGATTTACACACCTTGAATAGTAAGTCAAACATTCTATTTATAGACTGATTTTCTTGTTCACTAAGGTTAATGTTTCATTGCCTAACAACGGTTAACAAATGACTAGTAAATAGGATTACACACTAAACAGGAAACCAATATTAGGGATAAGAAATAATCTTCAGGACTAATTAGGATTCCTTGTTGAAAATCCGAACAAACCACCACCTTAACGAGAATTCCTAAAAAACATTTGCCCATTCTTTGACAACAATCATGACTATCTATTACTGATAATCACCATGATCTTAGTTACTAAGATCATCGTACCCCACCATAAAAGGTACAACCACTTAGGCACATACCGCCCTAAGATTTATATGGCACAATGTTGAAAAATACCTTGCTGAAAAACTATGGTGCAACCCTCATGCTTGACTTCCTTGGGAGCTCTTTAGCCATTAACATCTTTTCCACCACACACCTTGCATCACCGTCAAGTCAATGCCCGTGTGCAAACTTGTGGACCCGCTAGAAGTATCACATCCTCTTTTATGAAAACTCTAGCGGCATGCCATGTCCATCTCTTTAGAGGACATCTTCATCTCCCACAAAATTGAGAGACGAACTTCTAACGCCACAATCTTTAGAGCCCTTTTCCAGACTTGCTCCATTAGCGTGACAATCCCTTTTCACATGACCAAATTGATTGCACTTCTAGTAGATCACTTTACTAGATTATTTTAGAGCCTTCAGGAGTTGGTTTGCCCTTCAACACCTTGTATAACCTGAATTGGATCAAGATATCCTTGACTTGTATTTTCCACAAGCCAAAATTGATCTTCCCATATAACTTTTCACAATCAAACTTCAACATACTTGATATATCTTTTGCATACTAGACGATCGATAACCAAAGCTATGATACCACTTGTTGAAAAATAAGATGAGAAACAAAAAGATTCAATCACACTCAGACACAAGAGATTTTTACATGGAAAATCCTAAAAGGGAAAAACCACGGCAATCAGGACTACAGAGGAAAAATATTACTATGTAGTAAAGTTTACAACTACAAATCTCAATATTCTCTCTCTAAATCCAAGTCCCAATTACACCAAATTATTATCTCTTATTGGTCTCTCACAAGTGATTTGCACATCTTGAATAGCAAGTCAAGAATCCTATCTATAGACTAGTTTCTTTGTTCACCAAAACTAATGTTTCCTTGCCTAACAACAATTAACATTTGACTAGTAAATAGGAAACCAATATTAGGAATATAAAATAATTTTCAAGACTAATTAGGATTAGTCGTTGAAAATCCCAATAGGATCCAAATTGATTTTCTCTTAGTGCATGAGTCTTTTTTCCTTTTTCTTTTCTTTCTTTCAGCTGGTAAGATTAGTGCATGAAAGCCATTCTTGATATAAATCTACCATTTTTATCATAAATAAAGTCAACTAAGTTAGTATGAAGATGATAAGTTTCTTTCTTTCTTTTTTTTCTTGATAAATAAGGAAATCCTATTAAAAGAAGAAACAGCAGCCCCAAAGGCACTAACAGATATAAGTCCAAAGGAAAGGCAGCCAACAGCTCCTATCCTAACCCAAACCAAACATCAGAGCATAGAATCAATCAAGATTCCGAGGAGAAACACAACCGAGAACCACAGACCAGCACCAATTCAATAACTCTTCCGCAACACCCAGGACCATGACAGAATATAAAGGAGCAATCCAAATAAAGAACAAAATCCATCGTAAGGAAAACAAGCTCCTAAAGACAGAAAGCTCATATATCACAGAGCATACCCTACCAGAAAATTGACACCTCTCACAACCAGGAGCCTCCCCAACAAATTACAAGGCCTGGCCCAATCTTTCATCAAGTGAGACAGAACATGGAACCTTTCTGGGCAGAGAATCACCTAGGAGCTTCCCAGAAATACCAATCTGTTGATGCTTTCACAACATAAAAGACCAAGTCCAGATCCAAAATCCCCTATAAACAAACAGAGCCCTCCAGAATTCTTTAACTAGGCCCCCCAACCCAAAAGAAGGCAAACCTCAGCAACTAAGAAGACAAATAAACACAACTCACATAAACTCCACATAAACTCATAACTGAAGCACAAAAGAAGAATTCTCGAGGGGCTGCTTCTTTCTGGAGGGGCTGCTTCTTTTTAGAATTCTGGAGGGGCTGCTTCTTCTTTTTAAAGAAGAATTCTGTAAATTACTTGGCACCTTCTTTTTGGAGTCTTTGCTTTTTGGAGATCTCTGCATAAAGCAAGGAAGATAGTAACAATGAAGGTGTAGAAGCCTCCAAAAAGCATAAGACTCCAAAAAGAATCAGGCAAGTAATTTACATCTCAACATAAACCATCAAAAGACCCTGCTAAAGCCCCTGTTCTGACTTCTAAAAAGAAGGTTTTAGATTAGACACCCGAGAACCTTTAATATTTCAACTTAAAACATTCTATTAACAGGGCTAAACCAGCTCCAAAAATGACCAGTGAAGAGCAGAAATGTGTAAACCAAATAGCAATCCTCAGCCTCGTCAGCAATCCATTTAGAGCAACCCTTACCTCTGAAGCAGCAATAAGCTAACATATTTTCGAACCCAGTTGCCTGCACTACTCCAACCAAGCAGCAAAATTTGAAATAGAACCACTACAGCAACGCTGCTATCACTGACAACCTACCAGCAAAAATCAGCCAAAAGGAACTCCTTATTGTCACTTCCACGCATTACCAGCCACTTCAAACCATCATCTGAAGTAGGACAGCCATCAACCCCCAACGGAATCACTGCATCAGACCACTGTGGTAAATTAAAGCAAAAACAATAAAACCATATTACCTCCTAATAACCCCCTTTGCCGTAGGTATTTGCACTTCTCAAAACGTGAATGAGAGTAACCAACTCCTGATTACTTAACTAATAATTTATCTTGGATTGATGACCCCAAAATTTTCCACGAGTTATTTGGGGAGAGAGGATTGGAGCCCAGGGGATTGCATCTTTCAAGTCCGATTCAGCAATGATTTGACTCCATTTGAGAACTATTGAGCTCACAAAGACAGTTCCAGGGCCTATAAAATTTCCAACATCTCTGTCTTGTTAGAGTCTTTAACCCCTATAGGACAAGAAAAAGGACCATTAGAATTCCAAAGTACCCCGCTGATTCTTGATGGACCAGGTTTACCCACGGCTGAACTATCAACATTTCATTTCATACAGTTAGCATCAGGCAGAATCTGGGCGGTGCTTAACAGAATGCTAGCCATTCCAATACTTCATCGGAAGAGAGGAATGCAAGAGTTGAGCACTTTCCGATGGAAAGGAGGTTTCAATAGCCTGTAGCCAGCACCTCAATCTTAAGATAACAATCTGAAAAAGATCTTGAGATCTAAACCTTGTCTCCTTAAAGATTATTCTATTCCTCTCAATCCAAATCAACCAAAGGCCACAAAAGACAACAATCAACCATAACCTGCCCTGCAATTTGCTTCAAGCAAAAAAACTCCTTTGATCAAACAAATCTTTAAAGGATACAGGACTCAACCACTGTGCCCACCATTTAAAAATATCACCCCATAACCTCCAAGTGAAGTTACACCACAAAAATAAATGATCCATTGATTCCTCCCAGCATTATATAATGGACATAAAGTACTGCCTTCTTGAAGAATACCTTTTCTCCACAAATTTTCTTTAGCATTCAACCTTTCTCAGTCTGCCACCCATACGAATACTTCCACCTGAGGAGGGGCTAGGCTTTTCCATAGTAATGGGCTTGAAAGGCAACAAAACTGACCCTCTTTTAGCAACACCAGCTGATAGCACAGTGCTCTAATGGAGATTCGACCTGATGTGTTATATTTTCAAATCCTGTTGTCTGGAATGCTTTACTTAATACAATCTTGATCAATTATCACCATTAACTCTGCCTACTGCTCTGATTCTCTGGTTAGGGGTGGGCTCCTCTACTGCAAGCTCCAAACACAAATCATTCCACCCTTAAAACCAACCTTTCCACCAACTCCCTTTATTTTGAGAAATCAAGTAGAGCCTAGGAAAAATTGATTGAATTTCTCTTAGTGGATGAACAGTCATTCTTGAAAGAAATGTACCTTTTGGATAATAAATAAGGTCAATTTAAGACTGCTAGAGTGATGATGATAAGTTTCTTATTATGATGGGTTATGACATTATCTCAAACTCATACAAACTGGTTAACCTATGATTCATTAGGTTTGGGGTACAAACAAAAAATGACCATCTCTTAGGTAAGTTATTGTGCCTGTCACCAACAACCTTATAACATGCTTTTAATTTGTTTGTTTAAACAACACTTTATATCTGTATTGAGTTTAGTACGACTCTTGGAATCTGTGGTAGCTCCGAAAAGAGATCCTATCCCTTTATCTGATGGATCTCTAATGACCTTTCATGTCTATATAGCAAGTTAAAAATTCAGTCATTAGGATTTGAGGTACATTGACTCGTACATTGACTAGAGAGATTTCAATTTTCTTCTGTGCGGAATGGGTTATATGTCACTGGTTCCAAGAATTACTAGATGAACCCGTTTGAAAGGAGAAACCCTGATTTTTAATAAGTTGGAAAACCACAAGCTGTTGGTTTTGGTAAAGGCATGTGATTCGAGGTCCATTGCTTATGTATTTGTTTCTTCCAGTTTGCATAGCATAATTTACACCTTGGTTGCGTCATTCTCATTTAACAAGCGCAAAATGCATTCCTTGTTCTCACTTGTTATTTTGCACTTCCAAACCGTCAATCTGCATTGCGGATCTTGAAAATTTGAAATGGGGGTAAGGATCCATCTACCAAAAGAAGCTAGTGCAATTCGTGGCCCTGTCAAGTTAAGTAGAGCGCATCCAAAATAATATGTAGATGCAACCAACTACTATAATCTTGGCTCCTAATTAGCTTCGGTTTAGAAGTTGCATCATAATTTTCTATCAATGAAAAAAAGAAATTGGAGTTTCACAACTATATGTTCATCAGGCGTGGTTCAGAGAACTTCCTGCAGGAGTTCTTGATTCTCTTACTCCAGAACAGGTGATGCACTGCAACACAGAAAAGGAGTGCACTCAACTTGTGAAGTTACTTCCTCCAACCGAAGCTGCACTGCTTGACTGGGCCATCAATTTGATGGCAGATGTTGTGAAGCATGAAAATGACAATAAGATGAACGCACGCAACATTGCTATGGTTTTTGCACCCAACATGACTCAGGTTCATAAAATCTGCTACTTTTTAACTTCTTTTCCTTTTCCTGTCTTGTTATTTCTGACATCGTTCTTGATAACAGTTGTGGTTGGTGCAATTAGACTGGCTGTCACTTTCGATTAACAGAGTCGTGTTAACCATTGAATGACCTCAAAATTCTGTTTTTGTCCATGACATGATTGTCATTAAATTGTGGGGTTCCACTGCTTGCATCTATCATGCGACATGGAAATTCTCCTCACTTGCAAACGCATCGAATTTTAGCAATGGTAAAATACTGATGATTTGTACATGATTCAGATGGCTGATCCTTTGACTGCGTTGATTCATGCGGTTCAAGTTATGAACTTCCTAAAGACACTCATCATTAAAGCCCTCAGAGAAAGAGATGAAGAATCAGCTGCAGATGCTAGATTGTTTCCATCAAGCATAGATTTGGATTCCCCTACATCGTCCAAGTCAAGCAAGGTGTTGTTCCACGGCCAAACTCTGGAAGGGGCTGCTGTGGGTAATCTTTTCACAAGTGTCACTCTAGACAGATTGGAAACTGACAGCATGGAGGAATACTGGAGCTTTCACAGCAAGGACGATGCTGAAGAAAGGCACGAATCCATTTCGAGTAGGAGGAGGAGGAGGAGGAGGAGAAGGAGGAGGAGGAGGAGGAGTTTGGAAAACGGGTTGAGAGGTGAATATGAGGATGATGATGGAGAAGGGGAAGGGGAAGAAGAAGGCATATTCGATCGGCTAAGCCTGAAAAAAGGAGTGAGGAAACTGTGCAGGCACCCTGTGTTTCAGTTGAGCAAGGCAGTTTCCGTTAAGAAGACCGGAGCTGGAGGCCTTAGCATTGTAAATAGTAATGGTAGGGGAGGAGGCCGGGAAGCATGTGCTTAAATGACAAGAATTTATGCAACTTTTGTGCTACATGACCATGATGCTTGCTTTTGAGAACAATGTTGTAGCATAGGCATACGTACGTGCGTGCTTTGTGTGTGTGCGCGTGTTGTTTGATTAATAATTTTAGCTTGTTAGAGAAGTGTTAATTTGAGGTTGGAGAAATGTCTCGTCTCTGTTCTTTTATTTTCAGATACTGACTAAAAGATCTAGATAAATGAGCATAAATTTATGAGGATTATTGTCCGTTGTATTCACAAGGACTATCATCATGAAAGTCAAAAATTATTTTGTGTCTTCAAGGCACAAGTTAACACAAATTGGCCACTTGTTAATTAGTGACGATAATTAACTTGTAAATAAATTTGAATCGTTATTTTTTCGGGTCAAAACATCTTTTACAAATATGAATATATGACATTAACTAATTAATGTAAAACACTCAAATTTATACTGACATGGTCCTTCGAATACGTGAAATAATTTCTCCAGTTAGAATAGTGATGCTAGTAATCTTCCCATGGGGAGACTTTCATGGACAATTTGGGTAATTTGCAAGCACTCCATTCAATAGTTGCCAATGCATTTTTTGTAACATTGATAAGGAAAATGTTATTGGTACATCATGACTTATATTTTAAACTACACAATTATTATGGGTAATTTCTAAACCACCTCTTATGAACCAGACTTTTACCAAGTAGGCCGGCCCAACCTCCCGAAGTCCAATGGGCTTAAGGCCGATGACACCTCAATAAGGTCGCAGATCGCTGAAACTTGAGCTCTGACAGCGAGAGTAACGAGCTCCCAGCGAGGCGTTTAGCTCACTCGCCAATCCAATCAGCTTGTAGGGCAAAAAGACTGGGTAATAATCAGAGACGGTGCCCACCTGCCTTATCAAAAGTAAATCCAATCCCTAATAGTATGGATTTTATTCCCGATTTTATGGAGTTGATAAGGACACCTTGTCCCTCACGATATGGCCCCACTACTTTGAACTTCATGTAAACTGTAAACACCCCACTCTATCAATAGGAGGACACAAAACTATTGTAAAGGACATGATCAATTATATATTGTTACTCTGCCAAAATTATCAGAGATCAGTCGTGGAGTAGGCTTCTTCTGGCCGAACCACATAAAAATTCTCGTGTATTGTTTGCTATATGTTTCTTCCCTTCGTATTTGTATTGATTTAATTAGTGCGGGTCGACAGATCATGGTCGACAAATTCTGAACGTTAACATTTTGGCACTAGAGGAAGGGCTTGCTCTGATCGATATAGCAATGGCAAGAGGAAGAAACACAAGAAGTTCTGAAGTGGTGGCCAACCAACCTGAAGACCATGATAGCCAACCGCTGAAAGTTCTGCTAGTCGGAGGCACAGTCGTAACCCTGTAACTTCTTTTGTTCCCCCATTGGTCAGAGCCACCTCAGGCATCCCCTCATGGATTCCCTGCTAGTTTGTGACCCATATCCCAGGGATAGAAGCGATTTAGGCCTGGAAACAACGTTAAGAGGCGTTAGAGAACACAATCATGTAGCTCGCGGATGCGGTTAAGACGTTGGCCCAGACACAGGTTCAAGTCGTTCAAAAACAGGCGGAGGTAGCACCGCCTGAAGGTGTCCTTCAGCCTCAGGGTGAACGACCCACTCTAGACAAAAGGAAAGGTAGAGGAACATCGCGACAGGCTAGATCTATGCATTCCTCAAACTCACGGTCTAGGAGATCGGGAGAATGGCGATCTCGAGTAAAGAACTGGAGACGCATCCCGCAAATTTGAGGGCGAGAGTAAATCATCATGGAAATCGCCGTGAAGAGATTCATGAAGGGAGTTGGCGACGTGGGGGTTTGCGTCTAGGGGAGAGCTCGGCCAGGATCAGCCTAAGTCATGCCATATATCGTAACTCGCCAGATCCTAGAAATAGGAGACGACATATGCCGCGAAATCGCTACTCGCCAGAGCGAGGTAGTGGATCAGAGAGGCGCTCTCCCCCCCGACGATCTGTGGATTAAAACCCAATCGTGGAGGAATTACTACAAAGGGTCCGACAGTTGGAGGCGCGATATGGAGCACATGATCGGAGGGTAGACTGTGCTGAAAGGACCCCGTTCTCTAGGGAAGTCGAATTAGAGCCTCTTCCTCTCAGATTCAAGGTCCCTAATATCCCTCAGTACAATGGAGATGGCGACCCATACGACCATCTAGATGCCTTCAACGTCCAAATGGACCTGCAAACCTTAAGTTTGTTGGTGAAATACCGAGTATTCCTCGCGACTTTGGGGGACATACCTCGGACATGGTTAATAAGTCTTCATCCTTGCAGTATCTATAGCTTGGAGGAGAGTCAGAAGAGGTTCATCAACTAATATAGATCACTTCAGAGATAGCTTGCTCCAACATGTCACCTCGCTACGATTTTTTAGCGATCCGGCGAGCCCTTAAAGGATTACATAGAGAGGTTCAGACGCGAGGTCAATAATGTTGAAAGCCCATTAGACGGGAGTATCCTGACAATGATATATGCAGGGCTGTAGAAAGATGGGAAGCTTTATGAGAGCATATATAAGTCCCTTGTAAGGGACCTGGGCGAGTTCTACGAGTGAGCTGCGAAGGAGATTAGATGGGAGGAAACTTTTGGCTTGAAGAAGCCCGATAACCAAAAGGATGGAGGTGGAAATACTAACCAGAATAAGAAGCGGGGCAATGGCAACAACGATAAAGGAGGCCAGGGGCTAAATCCTAATGATCAGGTCACCAAGAAAGCAAAGAACGAGCAAGGAGGCGAGCGACCTCCACACCGAGGTCGCTATGAGAACTACAGTATCCTGTCTGACACATAGGATATGATCTTTGCTGCTGAGAAGAATAGAGAGGATTTCAGAAGGCCTAATCTCATAAGGACTCCTAACAAATTCAGGAACAAGGATAAGTTCTGCGTCTACCACAACGAGGCGGGGCACAACACCTTCGAGTGTTGGGCATTGAAGGACATAATTGAAGAACTGATTAAGAGAGGTCGCTTGCGTGATTATGTGGTGCGGCCAGGAGATTAGTAGTTCCAACAGCCGGCCCAACTAGAGCCTCATCAAGCTCTTGAGCAGGAGCGGGCGCCTGTGGTAAGAACTATTTTCACTATTCATGGTAGGCCTTATATCGCAGGAACATCTAACAGGTCGCATGAGCGTTACGTGCGGGAGGCCAATCACCTATTGCTCACTAGATACAGCGGATAAGAAGGACTATCCAAAAATGCCAGGACGACCCCCGATGACATCGTCTTCACTGAAGAAGACAACAAAGATGTGCACTGGACTTATAATGATGCTCTTGTGGTCCAAGCTCGAATTAGCAATGCTGAAGTGCGAAGAATTATGGTAGACTCCGGCAGCTCGGTGAATGTAATGTACAAGGGATGTTTCGACCAGATGGGCCTGGGGATGGATCAGGTGATGGCATCCCCAGAGCCTCTTTATGGTTTTACTAGAGACGCGGTGATCCCGAAGGGGCGCATTAGACTCCTACTTACTGTTGGAGACTCAGATCGTCAGTCCACCATGATGGAAGATTTCTTGATCATCGATTGCCCCTCGACGTATAATGTCGTCCTGGGAAGGTCCGTAATGAACGATCTAAATATGGTCACCTCGACCAGAGCTCTGGCGATCAAATTCCCAACTCCAAATGGGATGGGGTTCATGAGAGGCGAGCAATATTCAGCGAGGCGATGCTATGAAGAGGCATTGAAAATAGGGCTCAAAGGAAAGAAGGTCAATGTTATCTCAAGAGGGAGGCCACCCGTTATCAGTAAAAGGGGAGTCAGTCACGACTTGGATCCACGCGAGGTGGACTGTGATCGAGCAACCGACCCAGTAGGTGAGCTGGAAGATAGTGTGGTTAGTGACACAAATGCTGAGAGGTGTCTCAAACTAGGTAGGAACCTCGCCCCAAAGGTAAAAGCCTAGTTGACTAAATTTCTAAAGGTAAATCTGGACGTATTTTCCTGGAATCATGAGGATATGGTAGGGATAGATTTGAATGTGATGCTACATTGGCTCAACATAGACTCTAATCATAGGCCAGTTCGCCAGAAGAGAAGGCCTATGACTATACAGCGTTACGCGGCCCAAAAAGAAGAAGTTGACAAGCTTCTGGCAAACAAATTTATAAAAGAAACTCACTGATAGCATGCATATTTATGCTATATTTTGGCATTTCACTTCAGTCTTATTACGCCATTTGAAGTAATTTTTGCTGATCTTTCATTGTTTCTATTTTATTATACTTCAAATCGTCCTTACACTATTTTCTATCTTACTTCTATGGATCCAAGCTTTCTTAGCTTTAGGGAATATTGAATGGGCTAGAGAAGCAGCTGGAAAAGACTTGAAGTGGCTCATTTCGGACTTCATGAGGGTAGGCCGGCCTTGGGCAATTGTGGGATTCATCTAAAGGAGCTTGGGCTCACTTTCAAGGAGCAGATTTGGGCTGCTCAATTTTGCTGTTTTGGGCTCACTTATCTCTCTTCTGTTTATTTTCTTTTCTGTTGGGCTAGGCCCAACCCTAGCCTTCCTAGCTCTTTCTTTCTTAGCCATGTATTTAAGGCCTCTTAGCACTTATTTCCAGAGGATTGGAGAGGAGAAAAGAGAGGAGATTCTGGCCGTTTTTCTTATTGTTAGCATTTTTCTGTTTTCTTCATTTTTGTCTCCATTTTGTCTTCCTTGCTGTAATGAAAGGCTAGAGCTATTGTAACTGGTTGTGTATCTTGAACCCATGTGGAATCTGAGTCCCGGATGAGCTGCAAAAATCTGGTTTGTTTGTTTTAATCTTATTCATTTCCATTTGGTTTAGTTTGAGTAGATTTTCAAATGTATGGAGTTCATGGCAGGTTTGTGTGAATTTGCATGGATTCATTTTCTGTTAAATGCTTAAGAGAACAAAGTGTTGTAGCCGGTTGGTATAACATCTCAGAAATGAATATAATGTGCTTGAATGGTTGTTCTTGCATAGCTCCGGATGGGTTGAATAGAGAGTGAATGGTTGCATTTTGTTTATAAGAGATTTCTGTATTCATTTTGTTGTTCCAATCATTCTAATCCTTGGACGGTTGTTGGGGATGCTTTAAGTTTGATATCCAGAGATTAAAACATCTAACAAGCTAAGATTTATAGGTTGGACGAGGAAGATTTCACAGAGGGGACAAATACACAGCTAGTTGCATTTCATTTACTGATTTTCATTTCATTTCTCTTTTGTTACTTAGTTTTCTGTCAAACTATGTATCTCTTCTCTAGGGTGCACTCACTATTCGGTTTGGGTAGCTAATTCGATCCTCATAAAGAAGAAGAATGGGAAATGAAGGACATGCGTTGACTTCATGGATTTGAATAAGGTGTGCCCAAAATATAGCTTCCCTCTGCCCAGGATAGACCAGCTCGTGGACGCAACGGCTGGTCGCCAGCTCCTCAGTTTCATGGATACTTATTCGGGTTATAACCAGATTCCTATGAAATCCAAAGACGAGGAGCACACCTCACTCGTCATAGATTAAGGGTTAAACTGCTACAAAGTGATGCCATTTGGGCTGAAGAACGCTAGAACGACCTACCAGCGTCTGGTTAATATAATGTTTGAGGACCTGATTGGGAAAACCATGGAAGTATATGTGAATGATATGCTGGTGAAATCTAAGTAGATCAATGACCATGTTCGCGACTTGGACGAGATGTTCCAGATCCTGAGGAAATATCAAATGAGGCTAAATCCACTCAAGTGCACGTTTGGGGTAGCTTCTGGGAAATTCTTGGGCTTCATGGTGAATGAAATGGGGATTGAAGCCAACCCCAAAAAGATCCGAGCTCTTCTTAACATGAGATCACCCACAAAAATAAAGGAGGTACAAAGCTTAAAAGGCCAGATCGCTGCCCTTGACAGGTTTGTCTCTAAAGCCTTTGATAAATGTATTCCATTCTTTAATGTATTGAAGCATGTAAAAAGCTTTCAGTGGACAGAAGAATGTGAAGTCGCCTTTCAACAACTCAAAGAGTATATGAGATGCGCTCCACTCATGTCAAAACCAAAGGAAGGAGGGGAGTTGATCGTCTACTTGGGAGTGTCTCAATATGCCATCAGCACAATACTGGTGCGAGAAGAAAACATGGTGCAATACCCGGTGTATTATGTGACCCATAGGCTGCTCAATGCGAAAACCAAATATACCCCTATGGAGAAGCTCACCTATTGCTTAGTGGTGGAATCCAGGAAGCTGTGCCCCTATTTCCAAGCGCATCGGATCAATGTGTTGACCAAGTACCCATTGAAGTAGGTCTTACAGAAGCTCAATTCTTTTGGTCGCTTACTCAAGTGGGCCATCAAGCTCTCTCAGTTCAATATAGAATACAAACCAAGGTCGGCTATAAAATGGCAGGTACTATCGGATTTCATTGCCGAATTCATAGGCCCAACAGAAGAGGAACCTGAATCTTCAGAGAATCCATCTTGGGAATTGTATGTAGATGGGTCTTCCAGCGAGCACGGAGCTGGAGTTGGGGTACTCCTGATAAGCCTGGAGGGGCATAAAATCCCCTATGCGATGAGATTTGGGTTTAAGGTGACCAATAATGAAACGGAGTACGAGGTCCTCCTAGCGGGACTATGCCTAGCGAAAGAGGTAAAGGCAGAAAGACTAAAGGTCTTCAGTGACTCCCAACTCGTGGTATGTCAGATACAAGGAGAGTATCAGGCTAAAGACTCAAAGATGGTGGCTTACCTCCAGAGAGTTCGGCATCTAATGCAAACTTTTGAAGGGTGCGAGGTGAACTAAGTGCCAAGGAACTAGAATTCCCATGCCGATGCCTTAGCTCGCTTGGCGTCAGCTCGAGATGCAGACTCATTGGGAGCCATTCCAATGGAGTCCCTAACAGCTCCAAGCATGGAAGGGCAAGGTGAAGTATTGGCAATTGCGGTGAGCCTAGACTCATGGATGAGGCCTATTGTCGACTACCTACAGGAGGTAAAGTTGCCAGGCAACAAGATAGAGGCACGACATATACAAGTTCGCGCGACCAGGTACTGCATTCACGATGATGTGCTCTATAAAAGGGGGTTCACAGCCCCGTTATTGAGGTGCCTTGATGACCTTGATTGCCAATCAGTTCTTAATGAGATACATACGGGTCATTGTGACAACCATGCATGGGGGTTATCCTTGGCACAAAAGGCTCTTTGCTAGGGGTTTTACTGGCCTACCATGAAGTAAGACGCTATGAATCTAGTAAGAAGGTGTGACACATGCTAGAGATTTGCAAAGGTACCACGAGCTCTACTCGCTTATCTATAATAGATGTGTAACCCATGACCCTTCGCTAGGGGCATGGATCTAATCGGGCCACTCCTAATAGCTCATGGCGGGTGCAAGCATGCTATAGTAGCAGTTGATTATTTCACCAAATGGGCGGAAGCAAAGGAGCTAGCATAAATATCCACGTCAAAGGTAGAAAAATTTGTTTGGAGTAACATTATTTGTAGATTTGGAGTTCCCTAGTAGATAGTCACAGACAACGAAACCCAATTCACCAGCAAACAGTTCATCCAGTTCTGCAAATCGTTGGGGATCCAAAAAAGTTTCACGGCCATGGACCACCCCCAAGCCAACGGTGAAGTCGAGGCTGTCAACAAAATAATAAAACAGATCCTGAAAACAAAGCTGGAAGCAAGAAAGAGAGCTTAGGTAGATGAGCTACAAACAATACTCTGGACCTATCAAACCATAGCTCGAACCACCACTGGAGAAACTCCATTCTCTATGGTCTATGGGTCTGAGGCAATTCCAGCAAAAGACGAAGTAACCAGTCAGTGAAGAGCCACATTCAATCCGAAGAACAACAACCAGCTACTAGCCACGTACCTCGATCTGCTCGAGGAAGCAAGGGAGCTAGCTTGCATGAAAGTGGGCACCTATCATCAATGGGTCGCGAGGTATTACAATAGGAGGGTCCGAGTTCAGTGCTATAGCGTCAGTGATCTTGTACTGCGCCTTGTTCTCCCTAGAGTTTGCAAGGTTAGCGATGGGACACTAGGCTCTAACTGGGAAGATCCCTACATTATCAATGAAAATTTGGGTAATGGAGCGTATCACTTAGCGAATATGGATGGGGTTATCCTTCCGCGAGCTTGGAATGCAGAACACCTCAGGCTATATTTTCGATAAGCAACACTTTTGCTTCACATAATATTACTCATTGATTGATGCTCTGTTTACTCTAAACATTATTCCTTTAATGAATTTAATTCCTAATTTTTATTGCCAAATTTTGTTGTTTCCATCCTTTGTAAAAAATAAGAGGCAGGAAATAATGTTAATCTGGGGATAAAAGGCTATGGTTTGTGAGTTAGGGCCTATTCAACTTGGCCTACATGCTATGGTTTGTGGCTTATCCAAACATTCATCTTAGTCCTCGCCCTAGGCCGTGGTCGGCGAACTAGAGCACATTCATCTTGATTATAGTGTCATGGTTTGGCACCTACTAAGCTACCATCTCGGCTAAAAACTTATAAGTCATGGTTCACTAGCTGGGGTCCTCTCATCTTGACAAAAATCATGGTTTGCGACCTACCTGGGTGTTCATCTTGACTAACGGACTGGTGAGTATAAGCTCGGAGTAGCCGCATCATGGGGCGCTGGGTTGCTGACGTCTACAGAAATGAGGTTGACCTCGGGCTGATCAGGCACGAGCGTGGTGATGATAGTTTCTTTACTTACGGCTTCGACAACATACTTCTTCACCTCATCCATTGCTTCCTCGCTAAAGAGAGAAAAGTCAAACTCAGGATTCCTTCGCCATAGGGTGAAGAGAAACGCACTGCAGGTCTCGGACTCGACCTCCTCGAGCTCTTTAGTCACCCGAGCTTCGACCTTAGCCTTTATCTGCTTGACCTCCTGCTTCGCTGCCTCCGCTTCCTTAGATGCAGTGTCAACTCGCTCGAGTGCTAGCTCCAGATCGTTTTTCATTTTAATCACCTCCGCTTCAGCTTTATTAAGCTTTGTAGTAGCTTGGGAAAAGGCCGAGTTCTAAACTCTTTTCTCACTAGCAACCTGGTCTTCAGCCTCGCTTTTGGCCCTCTCGACCTCCCTCACCCACTCCTCTAGACCCAGGGTGACATTCTGGGCTTTCTGGGACTTAATGGTCAAGAAGGCCAAACTATCCTCCAACTTCTTCTTGTCCTTCCTGAGCACCTCGATGATGGCCTCGAGCTGCTCTTTATTCTTGGCGACAAGGGCTCTCTCCTCATTTTGTTTAAAGATGCTCAGGGAAGCCTGTAAAACCTGAGAGGTTAGTATATGAGAAAGAGAAGAACAAAATTTGCAAAGTCGAGCGAAGATCCTTACCAAAAGGCCGTGACGAGCAATGTAGTTGGAGAACGTATCACTAGACACCTCCTTCTTGTCCAGAGCCTTGGTGGAGTTACCAAGGACCCTACCCAAGTTGTCAAGGAGGGGGTCGAAGTATGCCCCCCCCCGGCTACGACCTCAGATGCGCTCGGCTTGGTGGAAGCGGTTGCTTTCTTTCTTTTGTCCATCTGAGCTTGTTGAGCTGTAGACGAAGAAGTGGGAGCTTTCCTTTTGCTCCCAGCAGCAGGGGCCTTCTCACAAATTATCAACTTTCCGTGCCTAGCCTCGGCCATGGCCACCTCGCGCTGTGAAGAGGAGGCAAGTTGTGCATCAGGGGCATGCTCTGGCAAGGTCGCGAGGTCAGAATTGGGTAGAGCGACGAGGCCGTGATTCTCGTCGGCCACCACGGAGCAAGGTTCTGCCCTTTGGACATTGGCAGAGGGAAGAGAAGAAGAGACGACAACATGCAAGCTTAAGTTTGCGGACTGACTAGGCCTCTCGGGTTGAAGCTTCACCATCTCCGATGATGCTGGTAAGGCCCCAACCATGACTTCTTGATGAGCTGTAGCTTCCCTGATTGGACTTTCACTAAAGTTGACCATGTCGAAGGCCGACCTTACCTTCTTCTGGCCCTAAACTCCTATGTCCTCCTCCTTAATGTCTTTGAAGCCAAGAGGAGGGAGAGCTAGTAGTTGCGAAGCAAAGAATCGATAAGCTTGTAGTCGTCCTCGTCAGTTTTTGCTTTCAAAGCCGACTTAAGTCCCTGGGCCTCAGAAATGGTCAGCTCGGGCTTTCCACCAGTGACGTCTACAAGATCTGAGAAGAAACTTGTTAAAAAAAAAATTTAATAAAGCTCAAGCTGAAGGTCCACTTACTCGGTACAAGGATGAAGCTGAGATTATTAAGATCATGAGGCGAGGAATAAGAGATGTAAAACCACTAGGACTTGTATTCCTCTACATTGGACTTGCCCTTGGCCTTTCCTTGAGGCAAGAGCTTCTTATAGTCAGAAGAACGAGGTGCCATGTAATATAACCCGTCCTTGGTATCCTTGAAAGAATAAAGATACCTGAGAATTTTAGGTGATGGAAGAGGAAGTTTGTTCTTTTTGAAGAGTATGGTTAGGGAGGTCAGCTAGGCATAAGAATTTGGAGTCAATTGGAAGGGTGCGAGTTTCAAGTCTTTGAGAATGGTTATAAGGTAGGGATGGATTGGAAACCTAAGTCCAAACTCTAGGTGTTGGGGGCTGACAACTACAAACCTTGCGGCGGGGGGGGGGGGGGGAAGTGATGTGTGATTTATGCACAATTAATTCAGACAAGTGTACCCTAGTCAAATCTGCATATAGTGATGAAAAGATGTCGATCCCACGAGAACTAGATCACAATACCAAAACGATTCTAAATTAATCTAAGTTGAACCAATTAATTAATTGATGAATAAAAAGAAAAATAAATGGAAAACTAGATTCTTTGTGAGAAAAATTAATTAATGAGTGCACTAGGATTTAGATTTCATTCAATCTAGGTTATGTAATTATCTATTCAATCCAATTCAAAACCATAAATACCTTTACAGTATTTTATAATTATTTGCATGTGATGGTGGATTTTCCTCAATTAATTAATAAGCTTTCTCAAGTCATATTAATCATTTATTAATTCAATTTCACTGTCAGATTTCTGAACAAATATCAACGAAATAAATAAGCATTAAGTTCTTTGGAAACCTCTAATCTCGGAAGAGGATTTGACTCACTAAGCTTCCTCGATTCCCACACATGAGCTAATCATCTTTCGATCTCATAGTCAAGCATGTGATTTATATTGTCTATGAATCTAATTTATAATAATCATTTAGTCAGTCATGCATAAATCATTGAATCATTAAAAGGTAGCCAATCTTTTAAAGTATTAAATACAACAATATAAATTTCTCACGTAAATAATAATCCGATTTTGAATCAAATCAAACAAATACTCACATAATCCCGATATTAAAATCCATCCAAACCCTAGTTAAAATAAATTAACTAGATATTATTAAAATAAAAATTAAATGAAGAAACAGATAGGCTCCCTATCCCAGATCTGTTTCAGATCTGGGTGCGGTTGCGCTCAATTCTTCTGTGTCCGCAGCTTCAATTTCTTTGTTACTGCGCGCGCCTCCAGTGCTCGGCCGCTTCCAAGCCGTCTCCAATTCCATTCAATCCCCTTTTCCCCTTCACATATTATATATATATATATATATGTGTGTGTGTGTGTGTGTGGCGTGGGCTGCCCTAGCCAAGCCCAATTCACGCCACTGTTAGATTCTTCTAATTTAATAATATAATATATCTAAAATGCATATGCCATGTCCTATTCTTCACCTTCAGGCCTTCGCGCCACTGCCACCAGTTATTATATATATAGATATATTATTTATCTTTTTATTATAATTTGTATAATATAATACATATATATAAATATTACAATATAATATAATATTTAATATAATATAATATAAAATATTTAATATACTATTAATTATAATATTAATCATTTAAAATATTTATTTATTTTAAAATTAATTTTATAATATATATATATTTTTTCTTTTTATGCCAAATCGTCAAATTAATTTCCTTTGTTGAGTACCTATAAAAAGAGATTAAAATAATATAAAATTCATATAAACACATATTTATATAGGAAAATTAACACAAGATTAAGATAAAAAATAGATAAAAATATATATACAATTAAGTCCTATCAAATACCCCCACACTTAACATTTTGCTTGTCCTCAAGCAAAGTAGAGAAGAAATACAAAATAAACACTTCATTTTCATGTTAGGCCAAAATCAAGAATTCCAATAACATATCAACGCATAATTAATCACAAAATTGATTACCATCCATATTATTATATCAACTCTAAATCCAAAAGTATTAATTGAAAGAATTAGTCATACAAAATCATCACTTTTGATGCCATACATACTTCAAAATTAATTCATGAAATCTTGCAACTAACACAATTGAATCATGCAATAGTTTTTTTGCAATTACTTCTCTCCACTACTACAAACATAAGGAGTAATAGGGATAATGATTTTTTTTTTTTGAATCACTCTTTTCTAAGCATTATTTGGTTTTGACGCGAATGTCAACATTTTGTGATGAAGACATCCGATTACTCCCCTAAATAATTGCTTAAAATGCATTTGTATACTCATATTTTGAACTATCGTTTGACATGAAGGATGATGTAAGAGCACACTGTCAGTTACTATTAAGCAGCTCAAAACATAGGAGTAGAAAAATAGCAAAAATAATTTTTTTTCCTTTTGTTTTGTTTTGCTCTTTTTTTTTTTTTTTTTTCATCATCCCATTTTACTTTAACTCTGTTTAGGCCTAGTTTCAAGAAGTAATCACAATATTATTCTCACATAATCAATCATGCATAATCACAAAATCTCATGAATTTTATCAAGAAGCATATATTTCAACAATCATGATAATCCGTCATAATCAATTCCTTTTCCTTAATATTGTTAAACCTAGAATCAATAATCAAATAGAACAGTTCCCAATTTTGAATTAATTATGCATTGAACCAAAGTTAATATAGGAAACATGAAATCGACCTAAACATGAAAATAAAACATTTTTTTAAAGAAAATCATCATTCATGCACATTATATATTTCTTCTTTTTTTTCAATCAAAAAAAAATTGAGGAAAACTATTGAATTTCCCACCCCCACACTTAAATTAAACATTGTCCCCAATATTTAAAAAATAAGAAAAGAGGAAGAGAAAAGCAATACTCCCCTGATATAGACCTTATTGAAATACTTGAAGATTTCTGGGCTTATTCTTTTGAAGAAGAGAGGCTAGACCTTATTGAAATACTTGAAGATTTCTGGGCTTATTCTTTTGAAGAAGAGAGGCTGGACTTCTGGATTCAACAAGTCCTAAAAAGAAGAAAGATAAAAAAAAAAATGAAATAAGAAATCAATCCAAGAATATTCTAAAAATTAACAAAAATAAAAAGAAAAAATAAATAATATTTCGAATGGGTTGCCTCCCATCAAGCGCTTCTTTATAGTCATTAGCTTGACTATATCTCATTCTTCAAGGAGGCTAAAATTCCTCCAATTTTCTCTTCTTTGCCCTTATTTCCTTCAAAACTTTTTCATAATTGGGAATCAGAGAAATAACAAAAAGCAAAGGGATGTTAATATGAAAGTTTTTAAACCTCTTTAAAAATTTAATAAATTGTTAAACCAAATTAGTCACAAGAAATATTTTTGAAAAAGGAAGAGGGGTTCTAAAAGATTTTAAATTAAGAGTAGAAGAACTCCCTTTTTTCTCCATTGATGACCCACGATCTTCTTCTTTGATTTCAACATCTTGACTTTCTTCCTCTTTTGTATGCTCATAATTTTTTCTTCTTTTTCAAGTTCCTTTTCACTTTGCAAAATGATGGCTTGTACTTGTTTCCTTGGATTCTTCTCAATATTGTTAAGCGCTTCTCCTTGTGGGTTTTCCAAAATTGTTTGAGCAAATTATCCAATTTGAGTTTCCATGCTTTGAAGTCTTGCCTCTGTACTATTGATAAATTTTTCCATCATGTCCTCCAAATTTGACTTTTCTTCTTGTAGATTTTGATGCTGTTGAAAACATGGAGGCTCTTATTGTTGATCATTACCCCCAAAAAAAATTGGGATGGCTCCACCATCCAGGATTGTAAGTGTCAGAGTAAGGATTGAAATCGGATTTGTTGCCACCATAAGAAATAAAATTAGTTTGTTCAAAGGAAGAACAAAAAGGATTTCCTACTTAACAATTAACACTAATGTGTCCCCCTTGCCCACAAAGCTCACAAGAAAAAAAAATAAGAAGGAGAAACATTCATTGTTGACACCCCCAAATTTTTCACATTCTCATTTAATGTAGCTATTTGAATAGATAAGGCAGTGATAGAATCAAAATTATAAATGTCAACTCCCTTTGTATTTGCTCTCTCATTGCCCCATTGATAACCGTTAGTTGCCATCTCCTGAAAAAGTTAAGAATTAAAAATTAAAAATAAAAAAATTTCTTAAAAGGTAAAGTAAAATAAAAATAATCATAAATAAATGAAATAAAAAAAGAAAATCTACAAAGAAAAAGAAAAGAAGTAAAATAAAATTAAAATATTTAAATCCTAAAGAAAAATATATAAATGTTCAATCTAAGGCTAATTTATGTAGTTTTGATATGTAATAAATTAGTCCCCGACAACGATGCCAAAAACTTGATGTTTGATTTATGCACAATTAATTCAGGCAAGTGTACCCTAGTCAAATCTGCATATAGTGATGAAAAGATATCGATCCCACGAGAACTAGATCACAATATCAAAACGATTCTAAATTAACCTAAGTTGAACCAATTAATTAATTGATGAATAAAAAGAAAAATAAATGAAAAACTAGATTCTTTGTGAGAAAAATTAATTAACGAGTGCACTAGGATTTAGATTTCATTCAATCTAAGTTATGTAATTTTCTATTCAATCCAATTCAAAACCATAAATACCTTTACAGTATTTTATAATTATTTGCATGTGATGGTGGATTTTCCTCAATTAATTAATAAGCTTTCTCAAGTCATATTAATCCTTTACTAATTCAATTTCTCTGTCAGATTTCTGAACAAATATCAACGAAATAAATAAGCATTAAGTTCTTTAGAAATCTCTAATCTCGGAAGGGGATTTGACTCACTAAGCTTCATCGATTCTCACACATGAGCTAATCATCTTTCGATCTCATAGTCAAGCATGTGATTTATATTGCCTATGGATCTAATTTATAACATTCATTTAGTCAGTCATGCATAAATCATTGAATCATTAAAAGGTAGCCAATCTTTTAAAGTATTAAATACAACAATATAAATTTCTCACGCAAATAATAATCGGATTTTGAATCAAACCAAACAAATACTCACATAATCCCGATATTAAAATCCATCCAAATCCTAGTTAAAATAAATTAACTAGATATTATTAAAATAAAAATAAAATAAAAATTAAATGAAGAAACAGAGAGGCTCCCTATCCAAGATCTGTTTCAGATCTGGGTGCGGCTGCGCTCAATTCTTCTGTGTCCGCAGCTTCAATTTCTTTGTTACTGCGCGCGCCTCCAGTGCTCGGCCGCTTCCAAGCCGTCTCCAATTCCATTCAATCCCCTTTTCCCCTTCACGTATTATATATATATATATATATATATGTGTGTGTGTGTGTGGCGTGGGCTGCCCTAGCCAACCCAATTCACGCCACTGTTAGATTCTTCTTATTTAATAATATATAATATATCTAAAATGCATATGCCATGTCCTATTCTTCGCGCCACTGCCACCATTTATTATATATATAGATATATTATTTATCTTTTTATTATAATTTGTATAATATAATACATATATATAAATATTACAATATAATATAATATTTAATATATAATATAATATAATATAATATAATATAAAATATTTAATATACTATTAATTATAATAACTTTAATTATATTATAATATTAATTATTTAAAATATTTATTTATTTTAAAATTAATTTTACAATATATATATTTTTTCTTTTTACGCCCAAATCGTCAAATTAATTTCCTTTGCCGAGTATCTACAAAAAGAGGTTAAAATAATATAAAATTCATATAAACACATATTTATGTAGAAATATTAACACAAGATTAAGATAAAAAATAGATAAAAATATATATACAATTAAACCCTTTCAGAAAGGCTACGTGGTTGTTGGGAGAAGGCACCATTACACGAGTGCCGCAGGGTAGGTGGTACTCCGAAGTGCATGACCTCAGCTTGCTGATCGTCAGTTTCGAAGGGTAACGCTTGAAGACCTCGCGAGTTGCTCGTTCCTCAACAGCTCGTTGGGCGACTACAGGGTCAAGACGCCGAGGTACCTTTTCAACGACATCAGTATCAGACGGGATCACATCCTGCGCAATCTGCACCAATGTCCCTTCGCTGTAATACCCGGTATTACATGGTATTGAAAATAAATAATTTTGATTATTTTGGCAGGACCTCGGGTGGTCCGGGAAGGCCAAAAGTCAATTTCGAGTAATTAATTATTAAGAATTGCCAAATTGACAACTGGGAGTGCCTCGAGACTTGGATGTCCAGGGAAGAGGGCAAGGGATTGGTGAGCGTCTCGAGATGAGGATAGTGACGCTGTTGACGGTCTGACCGGGAATAATTTTCGGAATAAATTCTGTATAAGCTCGAGTGGGTGCCGATACCGAATAATCGGAGGGGACCTCCTGGAAGCTGAGGGAACCCTAGGGGTGGTTCGATTTTCTGAGTAAGGCAACTCTTAAGTATTTTTGGGTCGAATAAAGGTTCCGTGTGGGCCCAGGGACGAAATTGGTATTATCGAGTAAGCGTCGATAATTAATTGGAGAGAAATCACGATTTAATGGGGCTTGATATATATTAAGTAAGGTATGGAGGGTCAAAGTGCAATTACCTATATTTTTTTTAATTGCAATTAATAAATCCCTCAAGTGTAATTTGGGAAAATTAGAGGATTATATATGTAATTAGTTTATATATATATATATATATATATATAGGCAAGGAAGCTTCCTTGAAGCTTCGTGAGTTCTCTGCCATTTGAAATGGCCGAACAGAGGAGAGTGAGATCAGAGAAAAGATGGAGAGAGAGCTCGCGACAGAGAGGGAGCCAAGCCGAGAGAGATCGAGAGAATGAGGGAGATCGAGATAGAGGGAGATGTGGGCTGAGCGCAGCAAAGCTGATCGGCCATGGCAGCAACCACCATGGCCGAGGAAGATGACCAGCAGCGGTGAGGCAGCCGTAGTGAGCTGGGCTTCGATGGAGGCTGAGGCAAAAACGACCAGTGGTGGCCATGTGAGCACCAGCAGAGGCGGGGGTCGGTGTCGGCGGAAGCTTCAAGGGCCGTTAATGGCCGCTGGTTGCAGCAATGGCTGGCCGCGAGCAGGTGGTGGCGCGCGTAGGTGCTGGCAGCGGCGATGGCGGTGGCTGCGAGGCAGATTTCGGCGGAGGTAGTGGCTAGCCGGTGGCCACGAGCAGCGGCGGCGGTCAGCGTGCTGGGCATCGATGGCAGGCTGCCATGCCCGAAGGAGAAGAAGGCGCGGGGAAGAAGATGAGCAGGGAAAAAAAAAAAGAAAAATGGAAAAGAAAAAAAATAAAAGGAAAATAATTTCTGGAAAATAAGGAAAAATAGTCAAAAAATCCAGAAAAATATGGGAAAAATCTTGGAAATTATTTTGAGGCTTGATGAGCTTGCCGGAAGCTCGAAAATTGGATTTTTGAGCACAAGTGGCTTCTCGAGAGGCAAGGCTGATGTGGGCGTTTAGCTGCTTTTCTCTTCAGATTAATTGAGGTAATTAATTTATTTCTTTTCAAAATAATTTGGTTATGAGAGATAATGAATTGTGTCGTATTGGTTGGATTGAGCCCTCAGTGGGGTTGATTGGAAGTTGTTGTCGGTGTGTGTGTGTGGCGAAGTAGAGGGCATTGGTTTAATGCCGGATGTTGATAGAGTTGGGTTTTTGTGTGTTTGCCTCTAGGTTCGATCGGGAAGGCGGTAATCCTAGAAGGGCTCGGAGTTCGGGCTGGCGTTCTCGCCGAGGCAGAGATGAGGCTTCGAGCCAGGTAAGGGACGGCCCCATGTGGTGGTGGCCTTGCAAGTTGGTAAATATGCCTGATAATGTTTTTATGTTGCATTGGCATGTAGTGGTTATATCTTGTGTGATGCAAAACCTAGTGGACCTATGGCCATAGGGAGGACTAGTGTGGTGGGGGCTGATAGGTTGATGCCTCAAACCTTAGTGGGTTGTGAGGATGTGTGAGCCTAGCCTCATTTGCATGCATTGGCATACATAAACATGATTATATTCATATTTACATGCATTGCACCCTTATTGAGTCTTTATGACTCATGAGGTTTTACCTCATGTGTAGATATTGCAAGTCCAGAGGCAAGCAAGGATGGCGCCGGGAGGCTGCTGTGGCAATTAAATTTGTTGCCTGAGATGTGTTGTTGTATATTCCCTTGTAAATTTTTATACTTATTCATGTAATTGAGTGTAAGCAATATTGAGCATTAGATGTATTTAATTGTGTAATCATCATAGTGTGATAGATGATTGTGAGATTGCTTGTTGAATGTGGCATAGTCGTTAAAGCCAAGTTTCGGATCGAGTCAAGATCAGCAAGGTATGTTCTCATAAATCCCCAATACTCAGCGAAGTGTTTGTATGCTAGCCTTGTGCCTGGGTCACCTCTGGCTTGCTATGGGGTGAGCTGAAGAGAGGTGAAGCTCACTCGGGTTTCGGGTCTTGGTCTGCTGGATTTTTCTTATTTGAGTTGGGACCGATTCCTGAGTGGAGCGAAGGGAAGGACGAAGCCTAGTTCCCACCTAGGGCGTTTCTTGTTGAAACATAGTCCAACCCTTCAGTTGAGGTTGTCGGGTGAGTAATCCAGTCGATTATTTACTGATGGCGCCCGTAAGTGGGAGCGGGTCGTTACAGTTGGTATCAGAGCATGGATAGCTGTATAAGTGGGGAAGGCTAGCGTGCTTAAGTGTTAAATGTGGTCGGTTAAGTGATTAATGTGAGGAATTGCAAGGGTTTTGGAATAGAGGATGTCTGGCATGATTTGAATGCAAGTCGAAATTTCGTAACTGCTGAGTTGGGGTCGAGAACAATTGATTTAAAATTTTGAGATTTCAATGTAAGGTTGGTCCGATAACCTTGAAAGTTGGACATGTGGACCGAGGACCCTAAGGGATTGGGTCAAGTCATTGAGGCCTGCAATGGCATGTTTGGATATTCCTGTTCTTTGGATGAGAAAATACCCTGGATTGAGAAGATATACCTGTAAGAGGTATACAAGTTGAGCAATGAGGAACCGAAAACCCGAGTGTGGGTGTTGGTGTTAAGAAAACTCGAATGTGGCATTTCGGGGATATGAAGTGTTGAGGCTTGTGTGGGGACACGAAATCGAAGCATGACTAATCCGAGAAGGGATTAGTGGAGCATCCCTATGCCAGGGATCTGCCGAGCATGTTCGAGGGAATAGAGTTGTCCCTTGGAAGTGGTGCGGTAAGGCTTGGGCACTTGAGATAGAGTGAGCTATAGTGGGATTAGCCCGAGACTCAAGAAAAATGAGTCGTCAACTGGTTATGTGACGAGCTCCTAGGAGTAAGGTTGCCTGCAATAAGGCTCCATGGGGAGCATGCATGTAAGGCATCTGTTTGTCATAGCCAATGATGGCATGAAGTAAGTAGCATCTAGAAGGACTTCGAGTTGAGTCATGCGTGCTGAAAGCATGCTAGATGTATACGGTACGATGTAATGAGAGGTGATTGTACTGTTATGATGATCCCGGAGGGGATGTGCCTAGGGTATGAGTGGACCCTAGCAGGTTTTTGTATGTGATGGAAGTCCCAAGCGAGTCGAGCTGGAATCCAGATTGAGATTAAGGAGTTGGGCATGCGTTGATGTGCGTGTGAGAGCCATTGGGTTAGCAGTCCTAGTTGTGAAGGGCCAAAAGACCGTTCATGTGAGTGATGGATGAGGGGTCAATCAAAACTCTCATTAGAATGC
Organism: Diospyros lotus; assembly: GCF_014633365.1. NCBI lineage: Eukaryota > Viridiplantae > Streptophyta > Magnoliopsida > Ericales > Ebenaceae > Diospyros > Diospyros lotus. The sequence continues at coordinate 22,855,768 of NC_068342.1, forward strand.
TTGGGGTCTGGTAGGACTCCTAAGGTCGGGAGATGAGAGGTGAATAGACCCTCATTATGATGCCTAGGGTCGTGATGACGCCTAAGGTCTCGAGACCCTTGATGGGAGACGCGGAGGTCACCCGATGAAGGGTATGAACGGGTGTGTGTGTTCCGAGGGCGATGAGTGTGTGGCAATAGGACATCCATAGGCTATGCGCACAATGGAAATGCCAACTTCGGATGCCAAGTGGGCAGGGGCATGGTGAGCAATGTGGAGGCTCCGAATTTTAAATTCCAATTCATGGGAGCCTGAGTGAGGCGTGCTGGAAGGCCAAGCTGGGCATCATGACTGAATGCACTATGGGTGTGCAAGGAGAGACGAGAGGTCTCAATTCACCTAGAGGGTAATGGTAGGTGCTCGATGGTTATGGGTACCTAAGCTTGAGATAGGCTCAGCATGTTGGTTGTGGTTTGAGAGTCTCTTAAGAGGTAAGAGATGCAGAGTCTTGAGAAGCGAGGCTCATGGTATGAGCTTGAGGTTATCAAGGCAAGGATAACCAAGCAAGATGGCTTTAGTAAGGTGGTGGTGGAACCATCGTAGCTCAGGAGGGCTTTAAGTAGCCTTGATGCTAAGGGTGCAAGGCTCGATGTGACGGATCTGATGCTATGGACCGTGTGGCAGAGGACTAATGAGTTGGCTCGCATTGAGGGCAAGTGGCCCATGGGCTTGATCAATTTAGTGAACTGCAGGTGACGGTCAAATGCCGAAGATTTGGAGCAGCACCCTAGGAAATTTGGTCAGATGAGTCTAAGAATCTCCTGCTAAGGATAGGACATCTAGAGTAGTCCTAAGGAGAAAACGTGGAACGCGGTAATGATCCGATAGATTTGTTGTCGAGTAGGACGCCTGGTAAGAATAGTGGCTGCGAGCGTAACGAGGTAGTCACGTCAAGTTCGATGTCAGAGGTGTGACTGAAAGGCTGAAAGTCACATTACGGGGTGTGAAACAGATCAGAGTGGGACCTGAGCCATGCTGTTGGAAACTATTGTTGGGCCAGTGTATGGGAGCAACACGGTAATGATGATTAGGTGTTGGCTCTTCGAAGCACAGGGCAACACGATGGGGAACCAGTGTTGGGCCAGTGTATGGGAGTGACACGGTGATGGTGACCAGGTGTTGGCTCGCCTAAAGCACAGGGCAACACAGTGATTATGCAGATGGTCAGGGGCTAAAGATTTGTGAAATGCGGTAGGGTGACGAAAGTTGTGGCCAGTTCCACAACTCAACTGCTAGTAATAAGAGTTGTCAGGGTGTTCCACCCAGGTGGAGTGTAAGCCCCTTTATCTCGTTAAAGTAGTGTCGAAGTGGTTTGGCGAATGTTGAGGTGTTGTAGCATCTCGAGATGTTTAAGGAAGAAACCTGGGAAAAAGAAATGGGTCTAGCATGGGAATAACGCTACGGTTGATGCCTATCGTTGACGGGTCTAATGCTAAGGACCACTGGATATAGACGGTTAGTTCACAGGAGGGACTGCAGCCCTCTATGTGGAGTAACCTGTCTGCGGTGGAGACGATTAGACGCCGAAGACTTGGGGTATGCCATAGGTTATGTCTGGGCTAGACCTAAATTTCTGTGAGGGTTGAAGTGTCGTGGTAGTGCTTTTGTTGTCAGGGCAGCAAGAAGGATTATGAATCGATTAGGTGATATCTTGTGGTGTGATAACAAGATGTGTGGCAATGCTCCTTGCTAAAGGATGCTAACGCAGTTGTGGTTGAATTTGATCGAAGTTGATCGAATAAATTGAGATGATGGACCCTGTGTGACCTTGCGGTGATGCAAGAAGATGGGTCAATTGGTGGAGTCGATAAATGACTCTAGGATGTTACGTAAGTGTCGTGAAGGGCGAGACTTACGAGTTAGAAGCCAACCATGAGATGGGAATATTGAGGCGTGCGAAAGTCTCAAGTATGAGGATCTCTAATCCTGTGATGTGAGTTGTGGCAGGTTGAACGTGTGGCCGAGGCACGATTTGAAATTCGTGAAGGCTTGAAATTGCACGGTCTAGTAGTAGTCCTGATGTGTCGATGCAAAAATGAGGAGGTACCCTCATGTAGCACCGGATGGATTTCCGGTTGAAGACACAGGATTAGTTGCCAGGTGGTAGCACCTGATGGCAATGGTGAGAGCGTGAAGCTCGAGGACTGTGAAGTAAAGCCTTGTTGGGTGTCGTGTATGCCTCTAGTATAAAGGTTCAGCGGGTCCTGGTAGTTAGACCAGGCCAATTTTGAGAAAGAGATCCAAGGGGATAAAAGAAGGTTGGTCAAGGCAAAGTTGTGCCGCTTGAAGGAGTGCTACTCCGTAACGAGAGTTATAAATGGTGGAGTTGAAATGTGTCCTGGGTAGAACGTGAGAGGTTCTCCCGAGAAAGGTCGAGCATAGGGCAACAACATTAAATGGACCTCCTAAGGCACTACCACTCTAACGGGATGCATCACCCGGGGAAAGCCAGCGTGATGGCAAGTGCCTGAGTAGGAATGTGAGTCCTACGACATCTAATGGAAGTGTGAGTTCCACAGAAGTAGCAGGGGTGATGTCCAGTGGGTGGAGTTAAATCAAAAATCATAGTCGATGAGTGCAAGAGTAGTGCCTGGAGAAAAGTTGTGCTGGTTATGAGCCGGGCGATCCTGTTAAAGCTAATCGAGTTGATTAGATGGAAGGTGAAGGCGAATTTAAGATGTCACCAATGGGTGGCTAGAGCTTAAAGAAAGAGCTTGTGGGACGAGATTGGTTTCCAGGAATCGTGTAAAAGTGATGAAATCACCTGGAAGCTGTGAGTAATACAGCTAGAGGGATGCCTTGGAGTTTGGGCAATTAATGAGATTTAACCTCGTGGCTAAAGGTTAATGATTGTGAAAGGAAATCAGCTAGTGGAGCCGATTGGTGACTAGCTGAGGGTAGCTGATGGTGACCAAAGACGCCAATTGGTGATAGCAGCAGCGGCGAGCGGTGGCTAGCCATGGTCGTGTTGCGTCGTGAGAGTAGTTGGTCAGTGGCGTTGGTGGATCTGGAGTCGTGGTTGCGGCTGGATGTGGCGCTAAGCGATGGCAAGAGATTGTCTTAGCTGATGATGATGGCGTTAAGGCTAATGTGCACGCTCACTGAGTGATGTGAGCTGGTTGTAGCAAAAGTTATAAGAAACCTGGGAGAAGCCAAAGTTTCTCAGGGAATAAGCTAGCTACTATAAGTATAGCAAAGTGATTTGGGAAAATGGCCTAAGGGTGGGGTCGTGTTTGTTGTGATGACCAGTAAGGTTCATGGAGCAACGAGTCTTTTGAGATGGCATGGTAGTGTCATCGTCGCTGTCAGGGAAAAGATGTCAGGAAAGTCAAAGGTAGCCATTTTGCATGGTAAGACCTTGAAGCCGAGTGTGAATGGCCATGAAGGCTGGTGCCTGTGAAATTTCAGATGCAACGACCGTGGAGGAAAAATTCATTGTTATTTTTGAACCATTATGCATAGTTTAAATCAGGTGTTTATCGCAAATTGAGGATGAACCTGATTTAGGATTGCTGAAAGTTTCGTGCCTCAAGAGTAAGAGGCCCTGTCGAGGCTCTAGCGAGATTTGAAAAGTTCCAATGAAATTGAAGCTGGGCGAATAAATTTGGCTAGAAGACCGCTACAAGAGTGAGGGTGTTACCGTGTTAGCTTGTTAAGGTGCGGACCAAAGGCACGAGTCATCCTACAGGTGCGATGCAATAAGTGAATGTGCAGATAGTAATAAGTCAATCACTTGTGCCACGCACCGTGGGTGATGACGAGGGCCGATTAATGGTTCGGCGACCCAAAAGCGAAATGGTAGAATCCTTAACTCGCGGTAGGGTTTAAAAGCCAAGGTAAGGCCTAGCATGGGGCAAGATTGTGAAATCTAAAATGAGGTGAGGAATTGAAGAGGGGGTTGCTCAGTGAAGAGTTCCTTGTTTGGGGTATGAAACCCCTACTAGCATGTGATATCGGCTAGTAAGTACCTTGTGTGCTTAATGCGAAGAACTCCTAGTTGGGAGAAGGTTGTGGCCCGAGCATGGTTAAGCTCGAGGTGAAAATGTCATGGTGCGTGCATCGCCAAGCTCGAGGTGGACTCGAGTAGTGCACGTGTGATTGAAATGTGAAATTTCCTAGCATGGTGTTAGGTATATCGATTTTGCATAATCGTATCGATAAATGAGGGTCGGCTGGTCAAAGTAGAAAACCATGTATGAAATGGTCGAAGTTGGCTGGGTGGGCCAAATGGGTGCTTCCCATGTAGTGCTAGCGTGATAAGTTGATCGGTAATGAGAGATTGCCATGAGGATCAACTCAAGCTATGCATGTGTGTGATTAATGACGGTATGCCATGATAAATGGGTGTCTGAGTGTCTTGTGGGCACTAAAAAGAAACATTGCGGCTAATGATCAGTGCTAAGACGTTGTTGGTTGGACCAGCGTAAAATCGTGGCCATGTGTGATTGGCAGTGGGAAACGTTGCCGTGTGTGATCGGCGTAAAATCGTGGTAGACTGATCAGTAATGCAATGTTAGTGAGAGTTGTTTTGGTTGATGCGAAAGAGGGAAATGGGAAGAAAACCTGCAAAGCGATGCTTCGAGGTAGAGAAAATTCATCCGGAGATGAATGTCGTTGCAGTAAGCATGACCAGCGACCAGTGGTGCGGTTTGGCGAGAGGCCAAAGCAGTGTTTGGTTGATAAATGTCCTCGAGAAGTGGAGGACCAAATGCCTAAGTGAAACCTTAAGGTGAGAATGACCCAGGGCAAAGGTCGAGAAATGGTTCGGTTACGAGATCCTCGAGCAGGGGATTTGGGGGGGGGGGGTAGCCGGAGAACGTGATTATCTTGGGTAAGAGATCAAGGTAAAGTGAATTTCGAGGACGAAATTCTTTAAGGAGGGTGGAATGTAATATCCGGTATTACATGGTATTGAAAATAAATAATTTTGATTATTTTGGCAGGACCTCGGGTGGTCCGGGAAGGCCAAAAGTCAATTTCGAGTAATTAATTATTAAGAATTGCCAAATTGATAACTGGGAGTGCCTCGAGACTTGGATGTCCAGGGAAGAGGGCAAGGGATTGGTGAGCCTCTCGAGATGAGGATAGTGACGCTGTTGACGGTCCGACCGGGAATAATTTTCGGAATAAATTCTGTATAAGCCCGAGTGGGTGCCGATACCGAATAGTCGGAGGGGACCTCCTGGAAGCTGAGGGAACCCTAGGGGTGGTTCGGTTTTCTGAGTAAGGCAACTCTTAAGTATTTTTGGGTCAAATAAAGGTTCCGTGTGGGCCCAGGGACGAAATTGGTATTATCGAGTAAGCGTCGATAATTAATTGGAGAGAAATCACGATTTAATGGGGCTTGATATATATTAAGTAAGGCATGGAGGGTCAAAGTGCAATTACCTATATTTTTTTTAATTGCAATTAATAAATCCCTCAAGTGTAATTTGGGAAAATTAGAGGATTATATATGTAATTAGTTTATATATATATATATATATAGGCAAGGAAGCTTCCTTGAAGCTTCGTGAGTTCTCTGCCATTTGAAATGGCCGAACAGAGGAGAGTGAGATCAGAGAAAAGATGGAGAGAGAGCTCGTGACAGAGAGGGAGCCAAGCCGAGAGAGATCGAGAGAATGAGGGAGATCGAGATAGAGGGAGATGTGGGCTGAGCGCAGCAAAGCTGATCGGCCATGGCAGCAACCACCATGGCCGAGGAAGATGACCAGCAGCGGTGAGGCAGCCGTAGTGAGATGGGCTTCGATGGAGGCTGAGGCAAAAACGACCAGTGGTGGCCATGTGAGCACCAGCAGAGGCGGGGGTCGGTGTCGGCGGAAGCTTCAAGGGCCGTTAATGGCCGCTGGTTGCAGCAATGGCTGGCCGCGAGCAGGTGATGGCGCGCGTAGGTGCTGGCAGCGGCGATGGCGGCTGATGGCGGTGGTTGCGAGGCAGATTTCGGCGGAGGTAGTGGCTAGCCGGTGGCCACGAGCAGCGGCGGCGGTCAGCGGGCTGGGCATCGATGGCAGGCTGCCATGCGCGAAGGAGAAGAAGGCGCGGGGAAGAAGATGAGCAGGGAAAAAAAAAAAGAAAAATGGAAAAGAAAAAAAAATAAAAGGAAAATAATTTCTGGAAAATAAGGAAAAATAGTCAAAAAATCCAGAAAAATATGGGAAAAATCTTTGAAATTATTTTGGGGCTTGATGAGCTTGCCGGAAGCTCGAAAATTGGATTTTTGAGCACAAGTGGCTTCTCGAGAGGCAAGGCCGATGTGGGCGTTTAGCTGCTTTTCTCTTCAGATTAATTGAGGTAATTAATTTATTTCTTTTCAAAATAATTTGGTTATGAGAGATAATGAATTGTGTCGTATTGGTTGGATTGAGCCCTCAGTGGGGTTGATTGGAAGTTGTTGTCGGTGTGTGTGTGTGGCGAAGTAGAGGGCATTGGTTTAATGCCGGATGTTGATAGAGTTGGGTTTTTGTGTGTTTGCCTCTAGGTTCGATCGGGAAGGCGGTAATCCTAGAAGGGCTCGGAGTTCGGGCTGGCGTTCTCGCCGAGGCAGAGATGAGGCTTCGAGCCAGGTAAGGGACGGCCCCATGTGGTGGTGGCCTTGCAAGTTGGTAAATATGCCTGATAATGTTTTTATGTTGCATTGGCATGTAGTGGTTATATCTTGTGTGATGCAAAACCTAGTGGACCTATGGCCATAGGGAGGACTAGTGTGGTGGGGGCTGATAGGTTGATGCCTCAAACCTTAGTGGGTTGTGAGGATGTGTGAGCCTAGCCTAATTTGCATGCATTGGCATACATAAACATGATTATATTCATATTTACATGCATTGCACCCTTATTGAGTCTTTATGACTCATGAGGTTTTACCTCATGTGTAGATATTGCAAGTCCAGAGGCAAGCAAGGATGGCGCCGGGAGGCTACTGTGGCAATTAAATTTGTTGCCTGAGATGTGTTGTTGTATATTCCCTTGTAAATTTTTATACTTATTCATGTAATTGAGTGTAAGCAATATTGAGCATTAGATGTATTTAATTGTGTAATCATCATAGTGTGATAGATGATTGTGAGATTGCTTGTTGAATGTGGCATAGTCGTTAAAGCCAAGTTTCGGATCGAGTCAAGATCAGCAAGGTATGTTCTCATAAATCCCCAATACTCAGCGAAGTGTTTGTATGCTAGCCTTGTGCCTGGGTCACCTTTGGCTTGCTATGGGGTGAGCTGAAGAGAGGTGAAGCTCACTCGGGTTTCGGGTCTTGGTCTGCTGGATTTTTCTTATTTGAGTTGGGACCGATTCCTGAGTGGAGCGAAGGGAAGGACGAAGCCTAGTTCCCACCTAGGGCGTTTCTTGTTGAAACATAGTCCAACCCTTCAGTTGAGGTTGTCAGGTGAGTAATCCGGTCGATTATTTACCGATAGCGCCCGTAAGTGGGAGCGGGTCGTTACAGTGCTCTAGAGAGCTAACGGTGTTATCGTCTTCTACCCTGTGGTTGTGGTGCTTCTGATTTGATGTAGACAAATATGATGAAAAGGCAAAAAGAAAAAAGAAGAGTCAGGTCATTGAGAGCAGACCAGTCCTCACGAACTGAAGTTCCTAAAGACATTTCCTACCTATCAAACGCGCACTTCGCTTAATATAAGCCTATTAAGCCCCCTAAAAAAGATGAAAGCTAGCCCTAAAAAACACACAACCATCACCAGGAGGTGAAGCACGGAAAATGAATCGACAAAAAGAATGGGAGTAGTGACGAAGCAAACTAAAGAGTCATGAGAAACTTATTGTTCTTGGTTGATCATTGCAAAAGTCAGAGACAAGAACCAATACTTGGTAGGAATGCGACGAAGAAAGGCAAAAAAGCTTCGGAGCAGTCAGCAGTGGAGTCTTGGAGTCGGAAGGAAGAAGAAGATTGCAAGAGCAAGAGGCGTTTTGAAATGGCACAGTGAGAGGGAAAAGAATTCCCCCGCACTTCTATAGGTTGAGTAATTCCACCATTGGATTAAGAGATTGATGAACTTCCCTAGATCTAATGGCAATGCATAAAGTCATGGGTCCCACGAGCATAATATTAAGCGGTTACGGGAAACGTGCACATTTAATGCGCCTCAGACAAGACGTGCTGCAGAAAGCGACACTATTTGAAACAATTGGGCAGAAGTCTAGAAGGTGGGCCGACAATTTGCGTAGCCCAGACGGACCAGCATATATCAGCTCGCGCTTCGTAGATCGCATTGCGAGCTGGGGGCTAGTGTTATGGGTAATTTCTGAATCACCTTTTATGAACCAGACTTTACCAAGCAGGCCGATCCAACCTCCCGAAGTCCAATGGGCCTAAGGATGAGGACACCTCAATAAGGTCGCAGATCGCTAAAACCTGAGCTCTGACAGCGAGAGTAAGCGAGCTCCCAGCGAGGCCTTTAGCTCGCTCGCCAATCCGATAAGCTCGTAGGGCAAAAAGATCGAGTAATAATTGGAGGCGATGCCCACCTTCCTTATCAAAAGCAAACCCAATCCCCGATAGTATAGAATTCATTCCTGATTGTATGGAGTTGATAAGGATACCTTGTCCTCATGATATGGCCCACTACTTTGAACTTCATGTAAACTGTAAACACCCCACTCTATAAATAGGGTGTCACAAAACCATTGTAAAGGACATGATGAATTACATACTGTTACTCTACCAAAATTATCAGAGAATAGTTGTGGAGTAGATTTTTTTTGGCTGAATCGCATAAAAATTCTCTTGCGTATTGTTTGCTATTTGTTTCTTCCCTTCGTATTCGTATTGATTTAATCAGTGCAGGCCGACGGATCACGGTCGACCAATTCTGAACGTTAACAATAATGTAGCTAAAATGTTTAAAATACCCCTTATCTAAGGTAATGAGGCAGCGTAAGACGGTGAGAATGAATGAGGTGATGAAGCGCATAAGTAAAATACCTCTCATCCAAGACGGTGAGACGCGTAAGGAGTATTTTTATCATTTATAATGTATTATGTAGTCTAAAGTATAGTTCAAATAGTACCAATAACATCATCCCATTAATAATCACTTTTCACCCTTTTTGAGGTCAACGAAATGTTAAAAACATAAAACTCACTAGTTAATTACAAGCACCTAACTTCTAAAATTTTTCTCTCTCCCCTCTACACAGTACTCTATGAGTCAAATCTCTCACACATGTTTGTCCAACCTGAACAACAAACACGGTGTAGCAATTATAGAGAGCCTCCATACTTAGTTTGGGAGAAAATTACATTTAAGCACAAATCTACAAATATTAAGAATATTCTTCACTTTTTTAAAATTATATTGATTATTTTTATTAGTTCCAAAATCATATCACATTATCTCTTATTTTTTAAAAATTATAATTAACTACACCTACTGTTTAATACTTATATTAGATTATTTCTTAAAATTAAATTTTCATTTATTGTTTCCTAAATACGACAATAAATCATCTTCAAACCGTCTAGATTCTGTAAAAAAGAAGTTGGTCAGAGGGCCCAAATTATTTCCGCGCAAACCCTCAAATGTTAGTCAAGCTTGGCAAAAATCAGAAGAAAATGCAGAGAATTTTGTGCATGATTTTCACATACTTTGAGAGGAGTCACATACTATTTTTACAGGCGGTAGATGATGAGTGTGTGTGTGTGTGGTGGGTGGGGGAGTTCTCCCGTAATTTCAAGATTGTTTGTTTCGATTTTCAAAGGCAACGATTTACATTCAATATTAGGGGAATAGCCCATGAGAGACTGACTAAGAAAGTCTCTTAGGGCACCCTTTGTGGGGTTTGTCCAAAGGCTTTTGCCTGAGAGGATCCCTCAAGTCCTTTTGCTCGGTAAAATTGTCTCTCTTATTTTTGGGCTTGTGGGCCTTTTGGACTATGTACATATTAATTTCCTTCATCAATTACCGGATCAGATCTTTTTACCACTTGATCCATTTGTTGAGATCTTACGCGAGCTTATATTTGAAATGCCTTTTGGGCTATGTACAATTTGTTGAGATCCAACGATTGGGGTCTCCTGTGGGCTTCCATTTGGAGTGACGCATGGTCCTTGCCACTTCGTCTCCTGTCCTGGGGGTGCTTATAAAAAGGGGGAACCAGAGTCATTTTCTGAGTTGCATCCAAACTTTAGCCAGTTTAGTTAGTAAGGAACCCACGTATATATGGGTTTGGGAGAGAGAATTGATGTGAATGAGTTGCATCTAAATCCAACCAATTTGGCTAGTAAGGAAAACACATATAGCGTACGTTTTACAAAGGCTATACGAGATTAGTTCTAGTTTTGATTGTGCATATATATATATCTATATATATGTCCTCATGTACAACTAGCTGGAGGCTAGTATTTGTATTTTAATTCTGCAATAAATGTAATCAAGACTATGGCTTGTTTTACTTATTCGAGATGTATATATGAATGTATTTAAAGATTAATGACGAGCTGAAGATTAGCTGAGTTTGCTTTCCTGTTATCAATGTTCAGTTGGGTTAACTTCATTCAAAACTAGTTGTAATTTGTAAATAGGATAGTGTATATCATTGGAGGCTATAGTGTCAATTATGTTGTTTTGCTTTTGATGATAAAAAAAACTTTATATCTTTGGAAATAGAAAATGAAAAATCCAAATAACACCGAAGAATAGATCTATTTTTAATGTGCTTTCAATATATGCAAAAATCCTTTGTGGCATAAATTTTCAATTTGGAAGTTAGTATTATGGTATTAAAGAATATTCATTTTGAAATCAAACGTTTTTTTAGAGGAGTGTGTTAAAATTCTTTTAAAATCATACATACTCGGTTAAATTCAAAGCAAAACTGTCAACCACATTGGAGAATCTTTCGACCGTTTTGTGCCTAAGAAAATGGGCTGATGAATCACGTAAAAATTGTCGACCTCTTTGTCCAAAGAGTTGACCATTTTTAGTTTTGGAGCAAAAACAGTCGATCGTTCTTGTGAACTGTTGACAGGACATTTTCATACTCTATGTAATTTTTGTGTAAGTTCAAAAAAGTCAATCGTCGCTGTAACATGTCAGATTTTTCTCAAAACTGTCAACTTGTTTGATAAAATAGTTGACCTTTTGCATGAAAATGTCTATAGGTTATAAAATTTGTCAATTGAATTTTTTAAAAAGTCGACTATTTTTAGAAGATGTCGAAAGTTTTTCTTAAGCCGTAAGAAGATTTTCAAATTCTCGATGGAAACAGTAGATCGTTTTGAAAAATTGTCAACGGTTTCTTCATTGACATGATAAAATGACTAGTTTTTGCAAGTATTAAATGCTTTCAACGGCTCTTGAAACAGCTAATAAATTCAAAGCTTAGGAAAAACCTATAAATACCAGCCCAATGATGCACTAAAGAAGGTTACCAAGCATATACAAGTTTCAAGTGATCTCATCCTTCATTCAAGTGCTTAAATTTTCAATTTTTCTCTCAACCAAAGGTGTAATTCATTTGTTATACCTTATTTAAGCCTTGTTGTATATTTTATAGAGACATTGTAACTGAGAGGTTTAACTTTAAGATATTGTCAATTGTAATCTCTGTGTATTTCCTATTAGTTTTGTTAGAGGGCCTACTTGGGTGCAAGTAGCAGGTTATATCTACCTAGCTAGTTGTTAGAAGGCTTATTTGATTTCAAGAATGAGGTTTTAGTGAGGTTTGAAATCCTTAGAGATGAGGTAAGGTAGTGGACATGCTGAGTTGAGTTGAACCACTATAAATTTCTTGTGTCTATTTCTGCACTAAAACCAATTTTCAAGAAAAAATTTGTAAAAATCGATTTAATTTTTATAACACCCATTTTACCCCCTTCTTGGGTGTGTGGTGACTTGCTTGTGCCAATCCAACAATTGGTATTAGAGTTGATTTATTTGATTTTCAGGTTTAATCACCTAAGGAAGATCCTCAAATGGCATATCTTTTTGTTAGAACAGTAGGTTCTATGGCATACACCAAGAGGGGGGGTGAATTGGTTATTTTTTAAAAAAAAAAACTTAATTGATAGAACTTTGAAATCCTTTTGATTGAAAATGAAAAACTCAATGCACGTGAGGATAATGAAATGCTAGCAGTGATAAACAAATAAAAAGAAACATAAGCAAGAGAGAACACAAAGATTTATAGTGGTTCGGTTTAACCCAAGTCTAATCCACTACCTTAGCTCCTCACTAAGGATTTTTCAAACCATCCACTATCAATCCCCTACTCAACCCGAGTAGGTCCTCTACTCCGAGACTAGGAATTACAACCTCCAACTCAAATGGGCCCTCTTGCTACACAAGCTAAGAAAATAACAACGATACAAATGAAAGAGAGAAGTTAAGAGTTAACACTCTTAGTTACAAGTTCTCTCACAATGAAAACTAGGCTTAAGAATAGATTTACAATGATAGAACAAAGCCTTGCATAGAAAAATATAACAATGAAAGCACAGAGAACACTGTAAGCACAAATAAAATGATTTGTAATATTTAGATTATCTCGTTTCCGTCCATTAGCCTTCTCTTGATCATCCATGACATGTATATATAAGTGTCCCACAAAGTTGAAGAGAAATATAGTCGTTTGGAGCCGTTGGGATTTGAAAAAATAGTCGTTGGAAGCTTTCTGGGAAACACATAGTCGACAGAGAAAATAGGTTAGTCAACTATTTTATAAAATAAAACTAGCCATAGTCGACAGACAAAAAAGCATAGTCGACTATCTTATAACACAAAAATCCCATAGTCGACAGATACAAATGTATAGTCGACAGATGTGAAAATGTGAAGAAAATTTTGAATTTACAGAAAAAAAATAGTCGACAGATGAAATAGCATAGTCGACTATCTTTACACAATAGTCGACAGAATGAAATATAGTCGACAGAGGCCATATATAGTCGACAGATTAAACAAGCATAATCGACTATCCTTATGCATAGTCGACAGCACTAAACAACATAGTCGACTATCTTCTTGGAAAATCTGGAAACTTAATAGATAACATGTAGAAGCACACTTGATTAATACAAAACATCACCACATATTTACATTTTGTCCTCATTTTGTTTAATTTATATTTTACCTTCCATTTACTTTAATACATAAATGTAAATAAGAAAGTACCCCCCATTTGGATTCAATAAAAATATCTAAAAAATCAAAATCCATAAGAATAAAAAAGTAGAATTTGGATTTTAGTAGGAACTTAGGATTTTGCGATTTTACCACCTCCAAGATATACACTTTCTATTTCTTGAAAAATTCGTTAAAAATCATTTTATCACTAATGAATGTTAGCTATTGAATTACCGGGAGTTAGTTTTCTAAAAAGGAAACATTTTCATATATGTCTCCTTATAAGGTGCTAGTCTTCCAGACTTAGAAAAAATATTGAAACGTTATCAAAATGAGTTTCAAGATATGATGCATGAACTAAAGAATTTTTCATACGATTAAGTTTCAAGCCAAAACATTTCATGCACGTTTCAAAATATGAAAGCTTATTTTGAAGTATGAGATTAACATAAATGATTTTTCATACTTAAGATTGGATTTTCATCAAACACATATATGTTAAAGATGGTCTTTTGCCTTAGAACAATTTTAGCTCTATGTTGACCAATGACTTCAAAGCTAATTTGATAATCATTTTAGGAGATTCTTTTAAGACTAAATACTTGACTTTGTAAATCTCCAACTAATATAGAAAATGATAAATCTTTTTGGTTTTCATTTTAACAAAGCATTTGAAATTGATTTTTGTTGAAAACCATAGACTTGACTCATGACTTAGGGATAAAACAAGGTATTGTTTTTCATCATCAAAACTAAACACAAGGGTAGAACATCACTTTTCTGCTCATAGCAAGTTGAAGGCCAAAGCACATCCTGACCCCTTTTCTTTGATGGAACTAATTACGGGTATTGGAAGAAAATAATTTCTTGCTTTCTTATGGAGGACATTAACATGTTGCAGATCATAATAAAATGAGTGACTTCCAGCTCACGGTCTATGAAGGATGAAGAGACAATTAAAGAGATGTTCACACAATTCAACAACATCATTATCAGGCTAGAATAATTGGGAAAAATCTATTCAAACAGTGAAAAGGTGAGAAAAAGCTTAAGAAGCCTTCCAAGGGCATGGGATTCTAAGGTAATTGATATAACTAAAGCTAAAGACTTAGATACTTTGTCTTTTGATAATTTGTTTGGTTCTTTAATGACTCATGAAATTATGTTAAAAAGGGATGTAATAGAGAAATCAAAGAAAATGAAAAATGTTGCTTTCAAGGTTGATAAAGAACAAGATGAAAGTATTGATAGTGGCAATGAACATATTGCCTTGTTAACTACAATATTTAATAGATTTTTGAAAAGAGGAAAATTCAACCAAAGAAAAAATTTCAAGAGGGAAAAAGATCACAAGGAAGACACTACTGACTGCTACGCTACCTTGCACATTTATTCATCAAAACTACAACCAAATTCATCAAACGTCAATCCTCTTAATAAAGCAGGTGTAGGGCGATTATACCTGTTAGTGTGCGAGTGTGCTTGTAGTACAATTTTAAATTTATATTTGGGTGAGTCTGAGTTGGTTCACAAGGAGATTATTTATGGATGAAAATAAAAATCACAGAATATTTGATTTTAAGAGGTGATTAAAATGATCTAAATGTAAGAATTAAAATTAAACTAGCACTAAATTTATGCAGCTTGGGTTAAGACAATTTCAGTGTCAAAACTAATTAATTCCCGATTTAATAGAAAATATCAGTAATATTTATCTGAATTAAGTTTTGCAGATCTGTCAATAATTTTAGTTCAAGATAATGATAATTCTTGTTTAAGCAATCTCCATACATGGTATGAAAATTCTAGGTTACGCAATTACCATAAATTGAATTTTATTCCACAGACAGAATTTATAGTTACAGATTAATCATTTGGGCTTGAGTATGAAAACATTTATAGGTCTAGCAATCTCCATACGTGGCATGAAAATTCTAAGTTAGACTTATGCTCCAATCCAAACTCAAGGATACACTATACACACACTGCTCGAATTAAATCAGATTAATATTACACATTTGAAGTGCAGCTTTCTTTGGGAATCATTGGCGTTGGACATTGTCCTTGCTTTAACCCAAGATTAGATTTAACTACTAATCTTCATTTGAAAATAAATGAGTAGGAATTTAAATGATAGGAATTAAAATTATAGTATTTAAAAGACAATATTTAATTGACCATATAGGCGGTGGAAATTAAAATTATAGTATTTAAAAGACAATATTTAACTGACCATATAGGCGGTGGAAATTAAATGACAAGAATTGAAAAATAATATTTAACCAACTATATAGGCGGTGTATAATTAAGAGACATGAATTGAAAGACAATATTTAACCGACCACATAGGCGGTGTATAATTAAAAGACAATAAGAATAACATAACAAAACTATATGAAAATTAAAGTTTGAAGAATTGAGAGAGAAATTCTAAAAACGAAACTATATAAAAACTGAAGTGAAAAATTTGAGAGAGAAATCCTAAGAACACAACTATGCTTTCATTATAGGAAAATTGAATGGATACAAATGCAACCAAGTGAGCTATTTATAGCCCATAAGATGCAATGGAGACCACACAAAATATATAATTTAATAATACAAAATATTCAAAGAAAAACAAAATACCTAATTTAAAAATACAAAGATAAATAAAATATTTAATTACACAAAAAGTTAGAGCCAAAGTGTAGTTCTTGGAACTTCGTGACTTGATGTAAGCGATGACATCATTCCAACCCATGATACAAGTGATGATGTAAGCAACTTGTGGGACTTGGGCTTTTCCTTGTTTTGGGATTGAGCCTTCCTTGTGTTAGGGTTCTAATCCATATATTATATATATTATATTTATTTTTTTATTTTATATATTTTATATATATTTTTATATTAATATTTTTAAAACTGCACGCAATCATAAAATGCATAATAATATTCAATTTAAACCATTTTAAGATCAAAATAAGGGTGAAATTATAACAAAATTTTTACAAAATTGATCACTAATCAACTACTACTAACGAAATTCGTTGTTTTGAGTGTAATAAATTAGGAAATATAAGGATGAAATATCTCAAAAGAAAGGCAAGAAGATAGCTCTTGCCACTTGGAGTGATGAGGAAACATCAAGTGATGAATCAAGTGACCAAGAGATGGCCACCTTTGTCTCATGGCCAAAGAAGATGATGAAGTATCCTCTAATATCTCAAATCTCTCTAGTTCAAAGTTTACATTGGAGGAATTGTGTGATGCTTTTAATGAACTAGTAGAATATTTTTGAAAAATAATTTGTTTAAAAATAAAATTAAGTCTCTTAAAGAAGAGATTATCTTGTTGAAAAAGCAAAAAGACACTTTGAATGGTGACAAGAAAGCTTTAAGTGATGAGAAAGAAAGTCTTCATAAACAAAATTTGGATTTGAAAGACTTTAGAAAAGTTAGTTGAAGGTAAAAAGGAACTTGAAATGATTCTAGGAAATCAAAGAAGTTTTGGAGAGAAACAAGGAATAGGATTTGATCCATTTCAAAACAAAGGTGGAAAGACTATTTTTGTAAGAGCTTCAAATAAAAAATTCTTATCAAAAATATTTTTCACAAGGAGTAGAGCTATTTGTCATTATTGTGGGAAATGTGGACATTCAATAAAAAAATGCTTTATTAGAAATAAACCCACAAGGTTTAAACAAATTTGGGTTCCAAAAACTGAAATTAATGTTAACCTAAAAAAACTAAGAAAATGTGGGTATCAAAAGGAACAATGTTAGCGTATTCTTTCCCGCAAGTGAACGAAATCGTAACAAGTAATATAATGATGAATAGAGTATCGTTCCCACGAGGATTAGCTTTTGATCCCTACTTTAACTACTATTAACTTTAATAAGCGACACACAATTAAAAGAATACTCAATGGAAGTGTTATATTAATTAAAACTAACTCACCAAATGGAAAACACAAAATAATTCTTTAGGTTTTCGAATGTAGAAATCTAATGCACTAGGGTTCATGAATCCACCATAGTTCTTTAATTGGTATAATCTTTCAGTGATCGGGTTTTATAATTCTTACTTTGAGTTGAAAATCGATGATCCTAAGTTAATCAAAAGCCTCTCTCGATGGTCAATTGAATCTATGCTTACATATGAGATTAATTATCTCTAATTAATCTGTAATTATACAAACATGCATTTATCCACAATGATCATCTAAATAAGATTTCACGAGGCATAACGGTATCTCTACCTATTATTGAACCTTATGTCTTTTATTACTAAGTGCTAATCTATATTGAATCTCTTGAAAGCAATATAAATCACAAACACGTTCTAATGGCGGCAAAGCATCAAAACGGAATTAGTGCATAACAAACGATCAACCCAAAAGACAAGAATATAATAAAACCCAAATACTTTTAGTTAAACCATCATTGAACTAGGTTTCATCAATCACCCTAGCCACAAAGTACTTAGCCTAACATAGTTTGAACCAATGAAAGAATAATAAAAATGGAGTTCATGATGTCGGAGAGAAGAAAGAACGTAAAAATACAACCAAAACTGAAGATCTTAAAAAAAATCTCCTTCTTCTTCCTCGACTTGCCATCTTCTCCTCTTCCAAAAGCTCCTAAATCTCTCAAGAATCCTTCTTTATATAATGCTTTTTTGGTCTTCAAACTCATGCCCCTTGAGAGAGCCCATCTCCACTTGATTTGAAAGGAAATGGGCTCAAAACGGCCTTTTTGCGAAGTCTAGAGCCTTACCGTGGCCTCACCACTGAATGCTTTTTGCGGTAAGGTCGTGAGCCACAGAATGCAAATCCTGTCATGGGCTTACCACAAAATGATTTCTGCGGTAAGGTCGTGAGCCACATAATACTTCTTCAACCACGTATTTATCACAGAATGTTTTCCGAGATAAGGTCATGAGCCACAGAAAATAATTCTTACCACGACCTTACCATACAATGCTTTGCGTGACAACACAGTGAGCCGTTTCTATTTGATTTTCAACACTTCACCAATGTTATCATTCTTCTGGTGCTTTGCGACATTATCAACCTCGACCCCGAATGGACTTTTGACCTTGCCTTTACAGCCATTTTAGCTCCAAAAATGCGACATCATCATCACTTTTTGCTCCAATTGTCTTCAACACATGCTCCACATCTACATAACCATATATATAACCAAATCAAGTAGAAATCATGCTCATTGAATGGATAAATGCTAAGTTTATAGACCAAAATAAGTGTATTAAAGACACTTATCAAATACCCCCAAACTTAGACTCTTGATTGTCCCGAGCAAGATTATCGACTCAAATATATCACCCCTCAAGTAGAGAATAGTTAATACTTCAAACTCACTTACAAGTTGGATAGCCTTCCAGGTAGCCTTAGATTTTGGTATCATTCATAATTCACACAGAGTTTTCTAGTAATGCTACACAAATGTTTTGGACCTATTCCATGTTTTGATGTGTGTATGAGCGAATCCTGTTAGATACAATATCATGCATAAGGTTGTTGGTTTCCCGACCCCTTGATGGTCCTATACACTTTCTCGCTTGTGATATTCACTCTACCCCCAAACTTGGTCTTTTCATTCAATCCCTATGTGCTCTCAATCACTCTTTTCTTTCTTGTTCAAGTTTGGTTAGACTTAGCCAAAAATGGCGTTGTTTCGATTTGTGAAGACTCTCCTTTATTTTGAATGCTTTGGCATGCTAACATCCACTAGACAGTCAAACTCGCCCATTTTCTCAATCCCCAAGAGTTACAAACATCAGCACCATTATTGATTTTTTTTTTTTTTTTTTTGCTAAACGAGTGCATTTCATGCTCCATCTCGTTTTTTTTTTTTAGATATCTTATGTGCAAGCCTTTACTCCATTAAGCTTTCTGAATGACCCTTGTAACAAGCTTTCAGCCGATGACTCCCGAGCCAAATGACCATAGGGCATCAGGTTTTAAGATACCCCTACGGGCATAATCACTCAAGTCATTTAGGCTACGAAGAAAGGTATAAGATATATGCAGGCTCAAATTTAATTTGGTGCACGACAATGTGATACATGGATTAGATCACTAGCCTATGGTCATTGCCTAGCTTCCTTTAGTATGCCTAACACATTCCACACAAATTTTAACATGCACGGAATCAACACATTCCTCAACATTTGCCATCATTGCTCAACCTTCCCTAAACTTTTCTTTTCATAATGTTTGATGATTGAGTTGCTCACAAAATTAGTTTAAGGGCAAAAGTTTAAATGGGAACCTATGCATTTAACCTCCTAACACTTGTGCTCACATTCGTCTATCATGGATAATGAATCACAAAACAAAATGAATAGCATCACTATCTTTATCCGTTTCATCAAAATCGTACCAAATAGGCTTCATCATTGATGGCACGTCTACCCAACAAAATAAGACAATTTTCAATACTATACAACCAGATCATATAACATATGTAGCTGCCCATAGTGAACCTCCCCCAAACTTAAACATTTCATTGTCCCAATAGAACGAAGAGAAAGAAAAGGAAGGAGTATACCCGGTCTATAGTGTCAAGGTTGTGATGGTGGATAGATCAACACATGCTCGTTTTGAGGTATTGGAACTTTTGGCAATGGCTTTGCCCTTTTAAGCAGCTGGTGTAGGATGGCTCTTCGATTGCATTATCACTTTCAAAAACGTACCTACATGCACAAGTTTGAACATGAGAAGGTAACAATGAATAAGAGCGACATGAAGTAGACAGAGTCACATGGATGCCCAAACTCCCCCCAAACTTAAACCTCACAATCCCAAATTGAAGGTGTAATGTGCAGGTGAACATTGGTTGGGCATTTTATCAAACACATCATATGCATAACCGAAATCACAAGGTAAAATAGGCTATGGAAGGTGTGAGAAACCCAAAAACAAAACCACCACAAAAAGCCACCAATAATCGCTCAAAAACAAACCCCAACTCTATTATATACCCCCATCATGCAACATCAAGATGAATCATACACAAATTGCAAAATCAACAACAAATAAAACACATACTGTGGATGCCCCAATGTAAAGGAGGAGATGCACTAGTTGGAAGTGTGGGGAATGCAATGAGTGTAGGTTCAAGCAAGGTGGAAGCAAGAAAATAGTGGGAAGAGAGTGATTAGAGGAGGGATGCGAGAGGTAAACAGAGGAAGAGAGTGAGAGATTTAAAAATGAGGGAAAGAAAAAGGGGGCGGCCTTGAAAGGCTGCCCTTAACGTGGTTGGACCGCAGCATGCATGCCGCGGTCCACCCATGAGCGGCAGAGTGGGCAATGGCTCACACCACTGCTGCGGCATGCTTGCCGTGGCTTGGGCGTGAGCCACAAAGAGGACAGTGGCTCACGCCACTGCCACGGCATGCATGCTGCGGCTTGGGCATGAATGACAGAAAGGGCAGTGGATCACGCCACTGCCTCTGCTCCTTTGATTTTTTTATTTTTATTTCTTTTCTTCTCTCTTTTTTTTTTTTTTAAATTTGCTGTAAAAAAAATCCAAATAATACCTAAACATTATTGTGGATGCACAAAACAAATTCACAAGATTAGCAATCTAGCCTAAAACAAAAATGCACATGAAATAATTATAAAAAAAATAGAAATAAATGCAACTTGATATGAAATGGAAAGGTGAAGAGATTGGGTTGCCTCCCAATAAACGCTTATTTAACGTCGTTAGCTTGACGATTTCAATGTGCGTATTCAGGGTTGCCCAATGCGGTGGAAACCTTATCGTTTAGAAAATCACCGCCACAATTAGGATTTGAGCCTCTGCCTATTTACTTTGAACGTGCCCTTGGTGTCATGAGTCACTTCAACGGCACCATAAGGGTATACTTGGACCACGGTGAATGGGCCTGACCATCTCGAATGTAATTTTCCTAGAAATAACTTGAGACGCGAGTTGAATAACAACACTTTTTGCCCCACCTGAAACTGTTTTCGGTGTACATGCTAATCATGCCATTTCTTGGTCTTCTCCTTATGTAACTTGGCATTCTCATAGGCTTCCAACCGGAACTCATCCATCTCATTTAACTGTAGCAACCGTTTCTCACCAGCTTTCTTGAGATCAAAATTTAACTTTTTCATTGCCCAATATGCCCGGTGCTCTAGCTCAACAGGTAAGTGACATGCTTTGCCAAAAACAAGGCAATATGGGGACATACCAATTGGCGTTTTGAAGGCTGTTCTGTATGCCCACAATGCATCATCCAGCTTCTTGGACCAATCTTTTCAGGAAGTACTCACTGTAAGCTCAAGGATTTTCTTTAGCTCTTTATTCGAAATTTCCACTTGGCCACTTGTTTGGGGGTGGTATGGTGTAGTAACTTTATGCCTCACCCCGTACTTTGCCAAAAGGGATTCAAAATGCCGGTTACAAAAATGTTTCCCCCCATCACAGATAATGGCCCTAGGAGTTCCAAAATGAGTAAAGATGTTCTTTTTCATAAAACTTACCACTGCTTGACCATCGTTAGTTGGTAATGCTACGGCTTCAACCCACTTAGAGACATAATCCACTGCCACTAGGATGTATAAATTGGACAACGAGGATGGAAATGACCCCATAAAGTCAATGCCCCAAACATAAAACAATTCAACCTCAAGAATGCCATGTAGTGGCATCTCTTGCTTCCTAGAGATGTTCCCCATTCTTTAGCATTTATCACACTTTTTTACCATGGTATGAGCATCTTTGAATAGAGTTGGCTAATAAAACTCAGATTGGAGTACCTTAGCTGTTGTTTTTGTTGCTCCGAAATGTCCACCATAGGGGGAGGCATGGCATTGTTTTAAGATCATCTCCATCTCATCTTTTGGAACACACATTCGGATTACTTGATCGGTGCCTCTTCGATAGAGAATGGGATCCTCCCAAAAATAATATTTGAGTCCCGAAAAGAACTTTTTTCGTTGGTGGTAGTCATAATCAGGAGGCATAAGGTTACTTGCAAGGTAATTCACATAGTCGGCATACCATGGTACCTCTGTTTTGCTGCTTGCTCGTTCCACTCTTAAAAGTTGCTCATCTGGAAATTTTCATTAATATCCCCTGTTTCAGATTGATTTTGTTGCTCTAATCTAGAGAGGTGATCGGCTACCATATTCTCACATCCTTTCTTATCTCGAATTTCCAAATCAAACTCTTGGAGAAGTAGTACCCAACGAATTAGCCTTGGTTTTGCATCTTTTTTTGAAAATAGATATTTCAGTGCGGCATGATCCGTATAGACAATCACCTTTGAACCAATGAGATATGACCAAAATTTTTTGAAAGCAAAGACCACTACTAGGAGATCTTTTTATGTAGTGGTGTAGTTCATTTGAGTATCATTGAGAGTTCGACTAGCATAGTAAATCACATGTAAGACTTTAAATTGTCCATTCGTTGTCCCAAAATTGCCCTAACTACATAGTCACTAGCATCGCACATTAGTTCGAACGACATGTTCCAATCTGGTGCCACAATAATAGGTGCTGAAATTAACTTTTCCTTTAGAGTGGTAAATGACTTTAGGCACTCCTCAGAAAATTCAATTTTTTCATCCTTCTCTAATAGGTTGCATAAAGGCTTTGTAATCTTGGAGAAATCCTTAATAAATCGTCTGTAAAAGCCGGCATGTCCCAAAAAACTGCGGATACCCTTGACTGATGTTAGTAGAGGAAGCTTCTCAATCACTTGAATTTTTTCCTTGTCAACTTCAATACCCCTAACTGAAATTCGGTGTCCCAATACAATTCCCTCTTGGACCATGAAGTGACATTTCTCCCAATTGAGCACCAAGTTTGTTTCTTCATAGCGCTTCAAAACAAGTGTTAAGTTCTTTAAGCATTCATCATATGAAGAACAAAAAATTGAAAAATCATCAATGAACACTTCAATAAATCTTTCTACCATATCAGAAAAGATTGACATCATACAACGCTGAAAAGTGGCAAGGGCATTGCACAAACCAAATGGCATCTATCGGTAAGCAAACGTACCATATGGACAAGTGAATGTTGTCTTCTCTTGGTCTTCTGGAGCTATTGGAATTTGATTATATCCTGAATAGCCATCAAGGAAACAATAGTGAGAATGACCTGCTAAGCGCTCCAACATTTGATCAATGAAAGGTAAGGGAAAATGATCTTTTCGTGTTGCATCATTCAACTTACGATAGTCAATACAAACTCTCCATCCAGTAATAGGTTGAACTGGAATGAGCTCATTGTTTTCGTTCTTTTCCATTGTAATACCTCCTTTTTTAGGCACTACTTGAACCAGACTAACCCAAACACTATCTAAGATAGAATAGATAATCCCAGCGTCTAGTAACTTCAGTACTTTAGCTCTAACCACATCTTGAAGATGAGGGTTTAGTCGTCACTGATGTTGCACCACCGGCTTGTAAGTGTCTTCCATTAATATCTTGTGCATGTAAAGAGATGGGCTATTCCCTTTTATATCAACTATAGTCCATCCAAGAGCTGACTTATTTTCCCAAAGCACCCGGAGTAACTTATCCTCCTCTTCTTGGCTAATAGACTTAGCAATTATAACTAGAAGAGTAGAAGACTCACCCAAATAGGCATACTGAAGATGGGATGGCAACTGCTTTAGCTCCATTTTTGGAGCCTGTTGAATGGAGGGTAAAGGTCGTGGAGGACCCGTGCCCAATGCCTTGTACTGCTCCCATTTTGAACAAGTTCAAATCCTTACAAATATTTGACACATTCTTTAATCGTAGCTGAGTCGATATCTTCATTTGTGAGTGCATCACACATGCTTCCCAGGGATCTGATGTGTGCTCCAGAGTGAAAGTGTTTTCTGTCTCTTTATCCACAATATCAATCTGAAAACAAGAATCTGAAGCAGTAGGAAATTTTAGTGCTTCAAACACATTAAAAGTGATTTGCTCCTTATTTAGCCTTAACATGAGTTATCCTTTCTGCACATCAATAAGCGCTCGTCCGGTAGCTAGAAAAGGTCACCCCAAAATAAGGGGAATGTCCTTATCTCTAGCCATATCCAAAATAATGAAATCTGCTGGGAATATGAACTTGTCCACTTTTACCAAAATATCTTCAACAATTTCACGTGGATGTTTCATGGACCGATTTGCTAGCCCGAGCTTTTGAAAGATAGAAAATGACATCAAATTAATGCTAGCACCCAAATCACATAAAGACCGTTCAAAATATAGCTTGCCAATGGTGCAAGGGATAATGAAACTTCCTGGGTCTTTCAACTTTGGCGGAAATTTATTCTGTAAAATGGCACTGCATTCCTCTGTTAGCATCACAGTTTCATACCCCTCAAACTTCCTCTTATTCGATAGAATCTCCTTCATAAATTTCGCATAGCTGGGTATTTGAGATAGAGCTTCAACAAATGGTATATTGATATGTAGCTTCTTGAATACCTCCAAAAATTTCTCAAATTTCTTATCCAACTTGTGCTTGTGCAATCTTTGAGGAAACGGAATAGGTGGAACATAAGGCTTGACTGGTGATGGAATCACTTCTTCTTATTCAACTACGTCTTCAGGCTCCTTAGTTTTAGCTGTTGTCTCATTTTCAGTATTTGTTTTCTTTTCCACACTTGGTCTTTTAACATGAATCTCTGGTAATTACACCCCGTTCCTTGTAGTGATTGCATTCGCTTGCTTCTTGGGATTAACTTCTGTATTGCTTGGCCATGTACCCTATTGCCTCTCAGTAAGAATTTTAGCTAGCTGCCCAATTTGAGTCTCTATATTCTTGATGGCTGCATCGGTTCGTTCATTTCGTTCTTGAAGTTTAGAAATTGCTTCTTCCTATCCTCATTTTTCCTCATGTGGTCTCCTTTGTTTTGGTGGGTTTTGAATTCCCTGATTGTTGCCATATGAAAAATTAGGATGGTTTCTCCAGCCAAGATTGTATGTTGGAGAAAATGGATTATTATGTGGACACTGGAAATTTTGTTGACACGGGAAGTTTTGCGCATAAGCAGCCTTCTTTGTGAGTGAATGGTCCCTAATGGTCAATGGGCATTCGTATGAAAGATGGTTTGCCCCACAAGTTACACAAACTGGAAGAGATCCTTGCACCATACTAACTGATGGGGAGTATTTTAAGGTTTCCATTTGTTTTGACAGAGCATCAATCTTGGCTAACATCAATGTATTCATATCCTCTTCGTGTACTCCAGATGCTCTCCTATGTGAACTCCTATCTGGCCACATTACAAATTGCTCACTCATTGTTTCATAAAGATCATGTAGCTCCCCAGCTGATTTGTTTCTAATAGAACCACCTACTGTAGAATCAACTGCTGAACGACTATAAGGAGTTAACCCGGCATAGAAATAGTGCTTTTGAGCTGGTAAAGAGAACCCATGATTCAGACACTTCCTTAACAACTCTTTATATCGTTCCCATGCTTCATGAAAATTCTCAGTTTCATCTTGTTGGAAAGTCAAAATTTCATGCTTTAATTTGCTGATCTTGGCTGGTGGAAAATACTTTAGTGTGAACTTGTGAACAAAATCAGCCCATATAGTGATGCTGCCAGGTGATGGTAAATCTAACCACTCCCGAGCTTTGTCTTTCAGAGTATGAGGAAAAAGTTGCATCCTCAGTGCTTCCTCATTGATGCCTTGATATTTAAAATTTCCACAATACTAAAAAAAGCGAGCGAGATGATAGTGAGGTTTTCATCACTTCTTCCATAAAATGGAATGTTGTTGGAGAATAACTTAATCACATCTGGACTCAATTGGAAGTTATCATGTCCATATGGAGGATAGATTATGCTAGACCGGTTCTCAACGATAGGGGCATCATGAAATCTCCCATCAGGATATCTCTCTCATTGATCTCAATAGTACGCTCCACTTGAACAAGCTGATTTCTGTTGTCGTCCATAGTGCTTCGTTGTTGTTCCCTTTTTGCTCTCTATTCACGACGTCTTTGATGAAAGGTTTGTTCAATCTTCGGATCAAACCCCACAAGATCAAGACGTTCTGAACGCCGCATATAGTATTTCAATCCTAACACGACAAAAATTGAAATAGTTCAGCATCAAAAATTAAAGGAAACAACATAAGTGTTAAAGATAATCTTAGCGAAAGCAATAATCAAAAGAGTTAATCCCCGGCAACGGCGCCAAAAACTTGTTCGCGTATTCTTTCCTGCAAGTGAACATAATCGTAACAAGTAATATAATGATGAATAGAGTATCATTCCCATGAGGATTAGCTTTTGATCCCTACTTTAACTGCTATTAACTTTAATAAGCGACGCATAATTAAAAGAATACTCAATGGAAGTTTTATATTAATTAAAACGAACTCACCAAATGGAAAACACAAAATAATTCTTTAGGTTTTCGAATGTAGAAATCTAATGCACTAGGGTTCTTGAATCCACCGTAGTTCTTTAATTGGTTTAATCTTTTAGTGATCGGGTTTTATAATTCTTGGTTTGAGTTGAAAATCGATGATCTTAAATTAATCAAAAGCCTCTCTCAATGGTCAATTGAATCTATGCTTACATATGAGATTAATTATCTCTAATTAATCTGCAATTATACAAACATGCATTTATCCACAATGATCATCTAAATAAGATTTCACAAGGCATAACGGTATCTCTACCTATTATTGAACCTTATGTCATTTATTACCAAGTGCTAATCTATATTGAATCTCTTGAAAGCCATATAAATCATAAACACGTTCTAATGGCGGCCAAGTATCAAAACGGAATTAGTGCATAACAAACGATCAACCCAGAAGATAAGAATATAATAAAACCCAAATACTTTTAATTAAACCATCATTGAACTAGGTTTCATCAATCACCCTAGCCACAAAGTACTTAGCCTAACATAGTTTCAACCAATGAAATAATAACAAAAATGGAGTTCATGATGTCGGAGAAAAGAAAGAACAGAAAAATACAACCAAAACCGAAGATCTTCAAGAAAATCTCCTTCTTCTTCCTCTACTTGCTGTCTTCTCCTCCTCCAAAAGCTCCCAAATCTCTCAAGAATCCTTCTTTATATAATGCTTTTCAGGTCTTCAAAGTCATGTCCCTTAAGAGAGCCCATCTCCACTTGATTTGAAAGGAAACGGGCTTAAAACGGCCTTTTCACGAAGCCTAGAGCCTTACCGCGGCCTTACCACAGAATGCTTTCTGCGGTAAGGTTGTGAGCCACATAATGCAAATCCTATCACGAGCTTAGCACAGAAAGATTTTTGCAGTAAGGTCGTGAGCCACATAATACTTCTTCAACCACGTCTTTATCACGGAATGCTTTCCGCGATAAGGCCGTGAGCCACAGAAAATAATTCTTACCATGACCCTACCACGCAATGCTTTGCGTGACAGCACCATGAGCCGTTTCTCTTTGATTTTCAACACTTCACCAATGTCATCATTCTTCCGGTGCTTTGCGACATCATCAACCTCGACCCCGAATGGACCTTTGACCTTGCCTTTACTGCCATTTTAGCTCCAAAAATGAGACATCATCATCACTTTTTGCTCCAATTGTCTTCAACACATGCTCCACATCTACATAACCATATATATAACCAAATCAAGTAGAAATCATGCTCATTGAATGTATAAATGCTAAGTTTATAGACCAAAATAAGTGTATAAAAGACACTTATCAAACAACATAATTTATTTTTTGACAGGCTGCATTAGTATCAAACTATGTGAAGAGCAAGTGGCTTTTAGATAGCGGCTGCTCCAAACACATAATGGGGGATGAGCAACTCTTCAACAACATCAACTACAAAAGTGGAGGCAATTTTGTCTATAGAGAGAACTCTAATGCCATAATTCATGAGATGAATATAGTATATATGTGGGCAGATATTAGTTGAACATCTATTGAATGTGACGCAAGTAACAAATCACATGGCTGAGAGGATTAATGATTTGTTCCTGGTTTTGATTGTGTTATTGGTCCTTAGACTGGAGGCAATACAATTGTCTCGTATGTTAGAGACAAAGATTTGTTGTTATGCAGAATCTCTCATATATTGCTGTGGGAATGTTCTCTGTGTGATCTCTTTACAGTAACATATGAAGGCAAGTGATTTCTAATGGGATATATTGACGTTCGGTGTGAGGTAAACATCTTATGCGATCAGTTATGGCTTGTGATTGTTTAAACCCCTGTCCAGGGTATACGTGATTGAAAAAGAGTTTCCAATGTCGGAAAGAGTTTCAAAGTGTCATCTCAATCACACAATGCTAGATCTTTGCATATCTATCAAGTTTTGTGAGTTTGATTAGTCTATGACTCTCACTTGATCGGGATGCTATTCAGTGGAAGGATTATAGTAAACGAGAATCAAATGCCTTAATAGGCTCACTTGAAATTATGACTTAATTACTAATGAGATCATCCTAACATAGTGCTAGTTGTCACTTAAGACCTCTCGGGGTGCATTCAGGAGATGGAGAGATCCTCATTATAGATCAAAGTGTTTGATTGACGTCAAAGTTGTTGATGTGTCTCGATTGCTACTTAGTGGTGAACCTAGAAGGTTACACACAAATTTGAGTATGGTGGGTGGATTAATGATGTAATGTTGTAATTAATTATTGATCATCATTAAGGGTTAATGATGATGCCTTTAAGAGCTAACAAAATTGGTTTAATTAACGGGAGCAATTGTTAAGAGTTAATAGGCATGCCGTTAAGAGTTAACGGGGGTCTTGGTTTCATTATAAGATAATGAAAGGGCTATTAAAAGTTAATGATGGGCCTAGATGTAATTCATAGAAAGTTAAGACGAGGGAATAAAGGCAGTTGATCGGCCTTGGAGGTAGTTGATCGGTCTTTGACGATTCACCCTGAATCGGTTGACCAGTTCAAAATCAATTGACTATTCCTTGCTGATTCAGTGTAAATCAATCGACTGTGTCCTTGAAATCGTTTGACCATTTCTAATAGCAAGAGTAATTAAAAAAGGGACGCATTTTAAAGGGTAACGAAGTGGAAAGAGGGTATGTAAATGGCATTCCTCTCTCCCCCTCTCTCTCCTAGTCGGTTTTATCTGATTTGGGTTGATATAGGGGTTTGGGGTTTTGGTATTTAAAGGATGAGAAGAAGAGAAAATAAGGTGAGTTGTCATTTTGCTACCTGTAGTGGCCAGAAAAAACCATGATAATAGAATTTATATAGGAGGGAAAGCTGGAGTCGAGGTAGAGCGAGGTTGACAGTTGGCAGGAGTCTTCTGGTGGAGATAGGCGTCAGGTAGCTTTGGTCCTCGATGTACTGACCAGGGTCATAGATGATCTCCTGGTGGCCTCTTCGATATCACTCGGGATTGGCCTCTTGTGTGCTCGGGACATATCTGCGCTCACAGGCATAAGTTAGAAGGCACACAGGGATTCCTCGCTCGCATATGTCCTCTGATGCTTAAGTCAGTACCAATAGGAGAGAAGAGCAATAGAAAAATAAAACATGCTATTATTGAACATATAGTAGTGATACCTTTCTCGGCGAGAGAGGGTTGACCATGATATTGTTGCAGGGAACAAGGGATATGCCTGCATGTTAGTAGCAATAGGACGGGCTTAAGAAGAATCCCCTCTGGAGGGCCGGACTGCCTAGGGGGGCTTTACGGCGGGCAGTCGAAGCAAGGTCTAGGCCCTTAAGGGACCTACCCGAGTGTAGCTCTGGGCTTAATGAGAGATGTTTTGAGGTGACTCTTACTTGACCACTACTCTCTTAAGGGATATATCGCGGTCCATGAACACAAACATGCCATATTATATCCTATGAGCATACTGCGTATGGAGTTATGCAAACATTATATAAATATATAAGCCTTATATATGTACTGTCAAGTGGACGAAATGGGATATAGGGACTTGAGGATACATCATAGGAACATGGGGTGCCATGGCGCCATATCACAACACAAGACTCATTCACTTAGTTTCTACTCACGTGAGCATTTGTGACACACATATAAATACATATATTGATTGGTTGCTAACACCCACAAACACATCTTATGTACACATATGTATGTATGTATATGCTAGACATTAGTTGTAGGGGAGAGAAATAGAGGGAGAGAGAGGAAAGAATGCTAGAAGCCGGTCTTCCTGGAAGACCTCGGAAGAAGCCTTCCTAAGAGGCCTCTCGACAAGATGCCTCGCCGAGAGGCTTTGGCAGGGGCTCATGGGAGCTTTCGGGCTCAGGGAGGAGCCTTCCTAAGCAGCTGCTTGCTACGGGGAAGAGCTGTAGAAGAAAGGACCAGGATCACCAGGGCTACCATGCTCACCGAGAAAGAGGGAGCCCCTGCTTTCCACGAGGCCCAGGTCCTCTTCGAGAGGACCTGTGCTGCTGCTCCATTGTTGAGGGAGACTACCAAGAAAGAGGGAGCTGGTTGCCGATAGGAGCTGCGGAGAGGACTGTTACTGTTGCTAACCGATGGGAGCTCTCACCAAGAGAGCTGTCATGGCCTCTGATGGGCGGCCATGCCTTGCTAAGAATGAGCCACGGCGACAAGGGCTCTCCGCAAGGAGACAACTGAGAGTGGGAGACTTCTTGGAGAGGTCTTTTTCCTCTCCGAGAGAGGGAGATCTCCCTCGGAGAGAAAATGACAGAGAGCGAGTTGGAGAGAAAGAGCACGTGAGAGAGAAGGAGGGCATGAACAGTCCCTCTCTTCCTTTGTCTTTTTTCCCTTTTATACATCCTTCAACTTCCCTTTTATTACACTTTCACACTTCCCCTAAGTTTGGCCTAATTACAGTTTTCCCCCCTTAACTTCTATATTGCTCATTTGCCCTCCGATTTAAATAATTTCTTCTCCGTTCGACCAAGGCTTTCTCTAGGGATTGAAACCCAGGCTTGGGACCACTTTTTGGATTTGCCTTCCTTGGGCTTAATGACCGAAATACCTCTAGGCGCCTAATAACCCAAATGTCCCTAGGTGGACGCTCAGGAATTTTATGGTATAACACTACCAAAAATTCTCTCGGCTGTTGGCTCTCTTCTCCTTCCTTGTATTTCCAAAAAATGCTTCATCTTCTTTCTCCCCTTGCTCTCTTCTTATTAGTTATTGTTATAACAACCCAATCCAACAATGAGACTATTGGGTTTGTTTTATTATAAACCCAATTACAACACCGATCACCTATAAAGAAGCTTGGTTAGCACATAAGCTTCTTGTAGAGTTCTACCATTACTTGGAGCATAGACTGAATTGGTCCCTCATGAAAGCGGGGGGTGGATTGGTCATCTAGGAAGCAGGTTTGGTGGCTATTTGTGAAGCTATTTTATAGCTTACTGTGTGACTAGGGGTTGTCTCATCTATCTGTACAACATTCACATCTTCATCGAAATCATCCAATGATGTATAATCTCTAACACCTTATGGATGGTTTAGTTTTATTGCATATGGTTGTTAGATACCAGGTCTTGCATGGTTATCTAGTATTTCTTCCATTGCCATTTTAATGTTGTTTTTGAGAAAGTTATGAAAATTGGCTAAAACCCTTACATGAACCACTAAGTTTTAGCATTTACTTTCAATGGTATCAGAGCCTCAGCTCGATATTTTCAACCTATGCTTAGATGTTGCATAATATGTATGTGTTTCAGACGTGGAAATAGTTATTTGTTTTGTAGGTTTTCTAGAAATTGGTCGACAATTTTGATGATGTAGTAGATCGATCTTGGCTTTTTACCTTGAGGATGGTTGAGGAGTCAGTGAAATAGTCAACCCCAATAGAGAGTTGGTTGATAGCTTCTTATAATCGGTCAACTGGTTTCTACCCGTTTAAAGCACACCTAGAAACCAATTGACCAATCTTCAAAAGTAGTCGACCGCTTTTGTTTCAATGGGAGACCTTCATCTTGTTCTTCTAAACAGTCGACTGATCCCCAAGAAACTTAGAAACGATTGATTGTATGAAGCACTGACAACTCATTGGATTGGGTATTTTCGGTGTATGCCTAAGTGCAATGAGATTGCATTGGGGCATATTTGAATGGAGCAGTTGATATGAGATATGAAGTGTCTGAAAAATGATATATATTACATAAAGATGATTTTTTATAAAAAATTATCCATATGATTCAATGTGATTCAATGGATGATCATGGACTTGATTCAATGATTGGATGAATGTTACAAGTATTTGTTGGAAATAATTTGTAATAATTCATTTCATTGGGTCTATAAAAGAGAAATAAGTCTCCTTGTATTTTTCATTTAAATTTTAGAAATTGAATTGTACAACAGTCTATGTAAAACGAAGAATAAGACATCAAGGGTTGGTGACTCCAAGGAGCAAGAAGGCCGATAGAGATTTGTGCACATGT
Organism: Diospyros lotus; assembly: GCF_014633365.1. Lineage (NCBI taxonomy): Eukaryota > Viridiplantae > Streptophyta > Magnoliopsida > Ericales > Ebenaceae > Diospyros > Diospyros lotus. Next base: position 22,888,252 of record NC_068342.1, read on the forward strand.
TGATGTGCGCTGTTTGTATGTCTCTTAAATTGCTATTAATTAAATCTAGAGGCTCATATTTAATTAATGAGCAAAAAGTCCATGATCATCCTATTTATTTATATGCATTATTTTTTTATGTATGTGATGCATGTTGGAAAACTTAATGCATGTGCAACGTGAGACCTCTAAATAAAGACATAAATCTTCCTTTAATTGTGCAAATTTAATATTAGATTAAAACGATAAATAAGATTTATCGTGGCCTCCATCATCGTAGGTGATCATCACTTAATTGGGTGCACTCTAACTACCCAAAGGTGAAAGGGTGCATTTCAAGAGAGTAGACCGATGCCTATCTAAAGCATGAGATGTTGTTGGTGTACCCAGACAGATATAGCTTAGAAACTACCAAAGTGTTGTGGTCATAGATTTCAAGTGGATCATTGACTGAGGCGATAGGTCAAATCTAATTTTGTCATCATCCTAGAAACCACCAAAGTGTTGCGTATTAGATGGCATGGGGGCCGAAGATCGAACCCCATATGAGATGTGGAAGGCAAGGGTTACCTACTCGAATATGTGGTATCCCTAGAAACCAACAAAGCATTGCGGGGTATCCATGTAGGAGAGAACTTGATCACTCGCTATGAGTCTCTTTTCGGATTAGCGTTTTTCACATGGAAAGTGTGAGATTTGAAAAATTAAGTGGGAGGTATTGTTTGGTTTGAGACCAAAACTAAATTGTTATGCAAGATAAAATCAACTAACAATCATTTGTTTATTTTATGTAGCATTTAAAAATGGAAAACTTATGAAACCCAATTTCATGAATTTTGGACAAAAACATTTTAACTGGACCTAACTTTAAAGACTGGCATCGAAATCTCAAAAATCATTTTTAGCATGGAAAAAATTGATGGTGTGTTGGAAATGAGTGTCCCTACTTATTTTTTAGAAGGCTCGAGTGAGAAAGAGCGTGTCACATGGGACGAAATGAGAAAGCAAGACTTGTGGGCACGAAATTATATTCTTGCCTCCATGAACAATGAGCTACAACATCAACATGAGCACATGGTTGATGTGGCCAACATGATTTTGAATTTGTGGGAGGTTTATGGAGAGATGAACAGAACAACTAGATATGATATATCTAAGTAGTTGTTTAGGTCTAAGATGGTAGAGGGTTTTGATGTTAGAGACCACGTCCTGAGAATGATATATTTGATTGGTCAATTAGACATCCTGGAATTCAACATGGATGTAGACCTTCAAATATACCTCATCCTCTAGTCGTTTCCAGATCCATTCATCTCTTTCATTCTGAATTTTAACATGAACAAGATTGTGTGCACACTTATTGAGTTATTAAACATGTTAACAAGAGCCCAGACCTAGATCAAGGGGAAGAGCAAGGAATAAGTCCTTTCCATTGCTTCCTCTTCTAAACCTTCTAGAAGAAAGAAGAGTTTTTTCAAGAAAAAGAAGTTGGGCCCAAAGAAGGACATCTCCAAGACAAAGCTAAAGGAGAAAACATCAAGGGAAAAATGTTTCCACTGTCAAGCAGATGGGCATTGGAAGAGGAATTGCTTGGTGTATTTCCATAGCTTGAAAGTCAAGTGGGCTGAGACCCAGGGTGTAGGTATATCTTCCTTCCTTGTCATTGAGATGATCAATGTGATTGGTCATTCTCCCATCTCTTAGATACTTGATTCTGGTGCAATGTTTCATATTTGTATTTTCATGCAAGACCTCGAGGAAAGTATGCCTCTTGAGAAGTGGGAATTTGTCCTAAGAGTGGGAAATGGAGCTCTTGTTGAGCCATTAGCTATAGGGATAACTTCTATTACTCTTTCTTTTGGGCATGTAATGAAATTAAAAGATTTTTTTTTTTACCTAATGCTATTCGAAACGTAGTGTCATCCATTATTGTAATGAGGTTGTTGGTATAGGCATCTTGGTGAATGGTCTTTATATATTAGAATTAGATGAAAGTATCTAACCGAGGGATGAAAATGTTGCATTCATAAGCAACAGGAAGCATTCTTGTGATAACGGTGTTGACCCTAAACAATTATGGCATCTAAGACTTGGCCATATTAATGAGAAAAGGATTTGTGAATTGGCTAAATAAGGATTGATTGATCCAGTGGGTTCTGAACCTGGGCCAACTTGTGAATCTTGTCTTCTAGGGAAAATGGCTAAGTTACCATTTGTAGGACAAAGTGGGAGAGCCAATGAATTGTTAGGTTTAATCCATGCAGATGTTTGTGGACCATTTAGCCAATTCACAAATCCTTATTCCTTATTTAGCCAATTCACAAATTCTTAGTGTGTGCCCTAAACAATTTTCTATCAGATGTTTTTGATTGATTGATCATTCAAGTCATTCTTGATTAATTCAAATCTATCTTGAATGATCTTATTCCTTCTGATAGAAAATAAGTACTAGGGCACACACCAAGAGGGGGTGAATTAGTGATTTTAAAAAGAAATGTTGATTTTCAATATTTTAAACAAAGTAAAAGAGTGTTATAAGAAATAAGTGAGGGATGTAAGAGAGCTAAAAGGAAATTAAATGAAATAAGCACATAAGAACACAAGGATATATAGTGGTTTGGCTTATCCAAGCCTAGTCCACTACCTTAGCTCCTCACTAAGGATTTTTTAACTCAATCCACTAACACCCCCTACTTAAACCAAGTAGGTCCTCTAGTCCAAAGACTAGGAAAGAATACAACCTCCTATCACCTAGATAGGCCCTCAAGCTCTACAAGCTTGGAATAAATGAATACAACAGTAAAATGAGAGTTCTAAGAGCTTAACCTCTTAGTTACAAGTTCTCTCAATGAAAATACAATGCTAGAATATAGAAAGATACAAGAGAAGCATAACCCTTACACTTGATACCAGAGAACACACGAAAATTAAAGCTCTATCACTTCTTGGACACTTGGTAGTTGAGTATTAAATCATCTAAGAGCTTTGAATAATGCTTCAACCACCTATTTATAGTTAATGGAGAGATGAGACAAAAATTAAACCGTTGGTGGTGGTTGGGAACATTAAATGCGTTAAAAAAAACTAACCGTTATGAGAATCTGCAAAACAAACTATTGACAGATTAAGAATGTTAGTCGACAGATATAACATAAAAATAAAGGCTTAGTCGACAGATGTTGATAGGCTGTTGATAGATGCCTTTGCAAGCATATTGTCTGTCGATAGTTGTTTGCCAAACTATCAACAGTTTCATGAAAAAAACATAGCATGCTCTTTGTCTGTCGATAATTGCCTAGAGGACTATCAACAATCTCAAGCAATTTTCTTTAAAATTGTCGACTAATAGGCTAGAACACCCCTCAAGATAATTTCTATAAACAACAAATGACTATATCTTGTAAATTCAATGTCCAAAAGCAATAGTTTCAACAAATCACATATACTTTGGATTTTATCTTGATATTAGTAAACTGAGAGATTTAATCCCAAAAACATTTATTAGATTTGTAACTATACATATATATTTTGATAAATTATTTTGATACTTTTAGAATAGCTTGCTTGGAATGTTTTCATCATCAAAACCATAATCAATCACAAGAGTAAACACATTGATCTATCACCTTCCTCTGTCTAGAACTTCCTATCAACTTAGACATAGATCCTCCATCAGTTGCAGCGAATAGAAGAATGACAGCAGGCCATGGAACATGCTTTGGAAGCCCTTAGAGCTAGTCCATCCTCCTCTCACTGAAAGAAGTTCTCACCTTATCTTGCTGAAGCAGACACTTCCAATAACTAGGGGCTATCTTTTAAAATGATTATCTGGGTTGTAATTAACACGAATGACGATCTTTTGTCTGTTTTTGTGGTACACCCATGATGGGTTGCAAAATGTGCAATTTCTTATTGCTATATGCTTTGGTTTCTATTATGTGGTTTTCTTTTTTCTTCTACATGTTACATGCTAACTACTCTTGTCCTATTCCTTCTATTCTTTGTTCTCCTATATTCTATCAGTCAGAGAAAGTCAGGGGAAGTCTTTGTTTAGAAAAAAAAAAAATCCTCTTGAGCAAATTTTGATTTCTACCAAAAAGGGGGAGAAAAGTTGTCTATTTTTTATAGAAAAGGGATCCTAGCTTCAGGGGGAGTATTTTCTTTAAGCCTCTATGCTTTCTTAAACTCTATATAAAAATGTTTTGTCATTATACAGTCTCTAAAAGTGCTTTGAATAAAAATGTTTTGTCATCATCAAATAGGCTCATAAATAAAAAAGAGAGAGATTGTTGAGAAATTTTTATTTTGATTTATGGAGAAAATACTTTTAAAAAATCTATTTTTTGATAAATTTGGTTTAACGATGATTTCTAAAACATTTTTTTAAATTTTTTTATTGAAAAAAATCATGCATTTATAGTTATGTATTTTAAAAAAATGGTCAAATATGTTCACACACACACACACACACACACACACACACATATATATATATATATCAATCGAGCATAATCAAATTTTGAGAAAATTGACTAAGTATAAAAGCTTTCTAAAAAATATTGCTCAAAGTTGTCTTCATGACTAATCGAGTGTTGAAGTGATTCAATTTGTAACACCCTAAATTTCTTGAGCGTGTTATAACTTAGGATTTTGAGAATATAAAATTTTTCATATCTCAATAGCTGTCATACATCACATAACATCCCAAAAACCCTAATTTTCACCTTCTCAGCTTAACAAACCCAATTATTGAATAGCTAAGACAAGCATTAAAATTTCAAATGTGGAAGCTAGATCGAAACTGATATGGTTCACAACCATAATGCTTTATTTATCATAAAATTGTTCAAGACGTCTACGAAATATATTACATGGACATCATCAAGCGATAACTGAACATCTTAAACATATCCAAAATTACATAGGTTCGCACATGAACAAAAATATGCTAATCATGCTACAAACAGGAAATTAAACTTATTCTTCAGCTACCTCCTTTCCTTTAGAGCTGCTCGTCGAATCTGGAACGTTTGAATATTCTAGGGACATAGTCCAATTAGAAGATAAATCTTCTAGTGAGAAACTCCAAAAACAGTTTATATCAATGCATGATCAGGTATAAAATGTATGAGAAGACAATGAGAACTACTCCGAAGTGCCTCGTGAACATGTTAGCCTCCTCCAACGAGAGCTTTCTTAATGGTGCACGCATAGCGCCTCTTGGGAGGTCCCTAACCATGTCACTTTGGCCCGACTTCATAGCACTCATGCAAGCACCACATCCGTTGTTCCTTAGGCTCACGGTCTTCCCCACGAGAGCTTTCTCGATGGCGCATGCATAGCACCTCTCGGGGGATATTTGACTTTTGCCCTCGGCCAACAAAAAATAGGTACAACAGTATGGCCACACGAATTTTATAAATGCAACAGTTAAAAAGCCAATAGCATATATTTTTCAGAAAAATACATTTCATATATGCAACATGATTTCACGTAAGAGAATAACAAGCATTTATGTATAAGAACTTCACGAAACACGTTTCATGCAATAGAAGTCTCTCATAAGAGAATAAAAAATAGAATTTGGAGTATAGGAGTCTCACCTTGTTGGTTTATCTCTTCGACGGTATAATTTCACAGCAAACGGCCTAGGTTTCTATAGAAAATATGCGTTTCGGTAAACCTAACCTCGAATATTTTTATATATGCTGGAAGGGTATTAAAGTAGGGGCATAACTGGAAAATTTCAAGGAAAATAGGCCCCTCATGCGCCTTGGAAAGGCAGGCCACGCGCCCTCACGCGCAGCCATTTTTCGGCGCGTGTAACTCACGCGCAGGCACCAGATTTCGGACATTAACGCCTCATTTTCGTATTTCGGCCATATCTCCCTCGTTTTAACTCCAATTCGACTCCCGTTTGAACCTACACGACCCTCTTTCTCTCTTCTACAAGATTATCAAAAAAAAAGAGACTTACCTCACTATTTTTCTAACTGATTTTGGTGCATTCCGGCGAAGGCTCGTAACTCCGATGAGGGTCGTTCTCCCCGGCTTCTCCTTCGATTCTTTCCCGCATTCTTGCCGAACTTCCTACTCTCTCTCTAGAGCAAGCTCCTCCTATTAGAGTTATTTAACTCTCAAGCTTGCTTAGAATTATAATACCCCATATTTTTATGAAGTTGCCACGTATTTTAAGTGAGTTTAAAATATCAAAAAATATGCTTAAAATGGCAACAAGTGACCGAATCAGTCGTAGGGAGTACCCTAGAGCTTAGATACCTAAGGTTAAAGGTATATTTTTGAAGAACATCTCGAGGCGAGATTTATTACGCTGAAAGAAATCAAATCAGAGATGGTTTTCGGTTTAGCTAAGTTGTAGCCTAAAAATACCGAATGATGGTAAGGGGCTTTCGAAAAATCGTATATATTGAGTAATTTTGAGTTATTAATTTTGTAATTTTAAGTATCTCGATAAATTTGATGTTTGAGGGTGTAATTGTAATTAGAGAATTATCCAAACGAAATAAGGATAAAATTAAGAGCTTATGTGGTAAAATATTGAAGTTGAGGACTTGAAATAAGGGCCAAAGTGTTATTTGAAAGAAGTTTGGGGTTTTAGCTTGGATTTCAAAAGATCAATTCATTCTAGTTTTGGATTTCAAAAGTCACTCAATTATGGCTTTGAGTCTTTGGAGTCCATGGCTAAGATTTTGACAAGTGGCATAATGTGATTGGTTGGAGAAATCTATAAAAAGGTACCATGGGTTCTTCTCAAATCATTCAAACCAAGTTTGAGGAGTGAAGCACTCTGAGAGGAGGAGCTTACTCTAGAGAGAGAGAAGGGAGTTCGGCAAGAAGGAAGGAAGAAAGCGGCGAAGAAGCGGCGGAGTACGAGCCTCGTCGAAGTTGCGGGTCTTCGCCGGAGTTCGCCAAAATCATTCAGCAAAAAAGTGAGGTAAGTCCCTTTTTTGATAATCCTATAGAGGGGGAAGAGAGGGTCACGTAGGTTCAAACGGGGGTCGAATCAGAGTTAAAACGAGGGAGATATGGCCGAAATACGAAAATGAGGCGTTGTTGTTCGGATTCTGGTGCTTGCGCGTGAGTTACACACGCCGGAAAATGGCTGCGTGTGAAGGCGCATGGCCGACTTTCTTGAGGCGCTTGAGGGCGCATGAGGGGTCTATTTTCCTTCAAATTTTCAAGTTATACCCCTAATTTAATACCCTTTAATCCTATGTAAAAATATTTAAGATTAAGTTTACCAAAACGCATGTTTTCTGCAGAAACCTAGGCCGTTTGCTGTGAAATTATACCGTCGAAGAGATAAACCAACAAGGTGAGACTCCTATACTCCAAATCCTATTTTTTATTCTCTTATGAGAGACTTCTATTGCATGAGACGTGTTTCGTGAAGTTCTTATACATAAACGCTTGTTATTCTCTTACGTGAAATCTTGTTGCATATATGAAATGTATTTTTCTGAAAAATATATGCTATTGGCTTTTTAACTGTTGCATTTATAAAATTCATGTGGCTATACTGTTGTACCTATTTGTTGTTGGTCGAGGGCAAAAGTTGGATATCCCTCGAGAGGCGCTATGCGTGCGCCATCGAGAAAGCTCTCGTGGGGAAGACTGTGAGTCTAAGGAACAACGGATGTGGTGCTTGCATGAGTGCTATGAAGTTGGGCCAAAGTGACATGGTTAGGGACCTCTCGAGAGGCGCTATGCGTGTGCCATTGAGAAAGCTCTAGTTGGAGGAGGCTAATGTGTTCACGAGGCACTTCGGAGTAGTTCTCGTTGTCTTCTCATACATTTTATACCTGATCATGCATCGATAGAAACTGTTTTTGGAGTTTCTCACTAGAAGATTCATCTTCTAATTGAACTAAGTCCCTGGAATATTCAAACGTTCCAGGTTCGACGAGCAGCTCTAAGGGAAATGAGGTAGCTGAAGAATAAGTTTAATTTGCTGTCTATAGCATGTTTAGAATATTTTCATTTATATGCGAACCTATGTATGTCTTGGATATGTTTAAGACGTTCAGTTATATCTTGTGAGAGATGATGTCCATGTAATTCATTTTGTAAACGTCTTGGACAATTTTATGATAAATAAAGCATTATGGTTGTGAACCATATCAGGTTCGATCTAGCTTCCGCATTTGAAATTTTAATGCCTGTCTTAGCTATTCAATAATTGGGTTTGTTAAGCTGAGAAGGTGAAAATTAGGGTTTTTGGGATGTTGTGTGATGTATGACAGCTATTGAGATATGAAAAATTTTATATTCCCAAAATCCTAAGTTATAACACGCTCAAGAAATTTGGGGTGTTACAGGAATGATTTGAGAACAACCCATGGTGCTTTTCTATAGATTTCTCCAACCAATCACATTATGCCACTTGTCAAAATCTTAGCCATGGACTCCAAAGACTCAAAGTTATAATTGAGTGGCTTTTGAAATCCAAAACTAGAATGAATTGAACTTTTGAAATCCAAGCTAAAACCCCAAACTTCTTCAAATAACACTTTGACCCTTATTTCAAGTCCTCAACTTCAATGTTTTACCACATAAGCTCTTAATTTTATCCTTATTTCTTTTAGATAATTCTCTAATTACAATTACACCCTCAAACATCAAGTTTATCGAGATACTTAAAATTCCAAAATTAGTAACTCAAAATTACTCAATATATACGATTTTTCGGAAGCCCCTTACCATCATTAGGTCTTTTTAGGATACAACTTAGCTTAACCGAAAACCATTTCTGATTTGATTTCTTTCAGCGTTATAAATCTCGCCTCGAGACACTCGTCAAAAATATACCTTTAACCTTAGGTATCTAAGCTCTAGGGTACCCCCTATGACTGATGTAACATCCCGTTCGAGCGATAGGAAGGACCGGAACAACTTATCTTGATAGGCCTACGCGAACTTCCCAGAGCGGTCACCCATCCCTGGATTACCCCAAGTCAAGCACGCTTAACTTGAGAGTTCTTTGCCAACATTCAGCCCAAAAGGTATCCAGCTGGTGTTGTTTCCTTTCTTACACTATCCTCGATATATACTAATCTCTCTAGGGTTCACATAGTAACGTATTATCTGGTTCAGGTCGCAACCAATCCCCGGTTTTATCGCTTTGGGATTTAATCTCAAAACAATAAAATCGGGGATTGGTTGCGACCTGAACCGGACAATACGTTACTATGTGGACCTCGGTCGTTACATAATGGTATCAGAGCCGACCCCCAAGCCTCTGAGCGAGGTGGTGGGGCAAACCTCAGCGAGGACGCTGAGTCCTAAGGGGGGGTATGTGTAAGCACCTTAGGCGAATCCCACATCGGCTATGCAAAGTGGGGGAACTGGGCATATAAATGCGGAGGGTGTTCTACATAGTGACGCGCGTTTTGGGATTAGATCCCAAAGCGATAAAACCAGGGATTGGTTCCGACCAGAACCGGACAATACGTTACTATGTGGACCCCGGTAGTTACATAATGGTATTAGAGCCGACCCCTGAGCCTCTAAGCGTGATGGTGGGGAAAACCTCAACGAGGAGGCTGAGTCCCGATGGGGGTGTGTGTAGGCCCTATGGGGGGTGCGTGTAAGCACCTTAGGCGAATCCCACATCGGCCATGCAAGGGGGGAGATCTGAGACCGGTTGTAAGGTCGCATGACGAGGACGTCATGTGCTTAAGGAGGGGAGAATGTAATAGCCCAAGAGCCCAAAGAAGTTAGTATATATAGAGGATAGTGTAAGAAAGAAAACAACACCAGTTGGATACCTTTTGGGCTGAATGTTGGCAAAGAACTCCCAAGTTAAGCGTGCTTAACTTGGGGTAATCCAGGGATGAGTGACTCCCCTGGAAAGTTCGCGTAGGCTCATCAAGGTAAGTTGTTTCGGTCCTTCCTATCGCTTGATGCGGGATATTACAGGTGGTATCAAAGCCGACCCGGGCCGTGTGTTAGGACCGTGTACTAGCCAAAGGCTGGGGGTACTGGACTGGGGACCGTGTATTAGCCCAAGGCTGGGGGTACTAGATCGGGGACACTGGACGGGGGAGAGCTGGGACCAGTTGTAAGGTCGCATGACGAGGACGTCATGTGCTTAAGGGGGGGGGGGGAGAATGTAATACCCCGAGAGCCCAGAGAGATTAGTATATATCGAGGATAGTGTAAAAAAGGAAACAACACCAGCTGGATACCTTTTGGGCTGAATATTGGTAAAGAACTCCCAAGTTAAGTGTGCTTGACCTGGGGTAATCCAGGGATGGGTGATCGCCTTGGGAAGTTTGCGTAGGCTCGTCAGGGTAAGTTGTTCCAGTCCTTCCTATCGCTCGATGTGGGATGTTACAAGTGGTAGCAGAGCCGATCTCGAAGCCTCTGAGCGCAGTGGTGGGGCAAACCTCAGCGACGACGTTGAGTCCCAAGGGGGGGTGTGTAAGCACCTTAGGCGAATCCCACATCGGCTATGCAAAGGGGGGGAACTGGGCATATAAGTGCAGAGGGTGTTCTACATAGTGACGCGCATTTTGGGATTAAATCCCAGAGCGATAAAACTGGGGATTGGTTGCGACCTGAACCGGACAATACGTTACTATGTGGACCCCGATCGTTACATAATGGTATCAGAGCCGACCCCCGAGCCTCTGAGCACGGTGGTGGGGCGAACCTCAGCGAGGACGCTGAGTCCCAAGGGGGGGTGTGTGTAAGCACCATAGGCGAATCCCACATCGGCTATGCAAAGGGGGGGGAACTGGGCATATAAGTGCGGAGGGTGTTCTACATAGTGACGCGCGTTTTGGGATTAAATCCAAGAGCGATAAAATCGGGGATTGGTTGCGACCTGAACAAGACAATACGTCACTATGTGGACCCCGGTCGTTACAACTGATTCGGTCACTTGTTGCCATTTCAAGCATATTTTTCGGTATTTTAAACTCACTTAAAATACGTGGCAACTTCACAAAAATATGGGGTATTATACAATCGATTATTGCAAAGTTCCAACTCGAGGATGTGCTATACAAGTATATTCTTCTAAAAAATTCAATCGAGTTTGGCACTTCATATAATCATATGTAAATCCTTCTTATACTTGAAGTATGCTTTGAGATTAATTGAGTATTTGCAAAAGCATCAAAGTTTAATCATATTTTCAATATAGTAAAGTCGTTTCTATAATCGAAGAATATACTTAGATCAATTGAGTATCTATTGGTTAAGAGCTTTACACAATTGTTTTTATTATTTGAAAAAATTATTTGAGTATTCTTTTATGTGATTTTTAAGTTAATCGAATATATGCTTTCTAAAGATAAATTTCAACTGAGTATTAATGATCTACTAGTCGAGTGAGTTATGCATGCTCTTTGTATCTTTTAAACTCAATCGAGTGTTTTCATGAGTTAGTCGAGTAAAGCTTTGACTGAATATGGCTAAGTTTCTATGCTTCAAATTTAATCGACTATAAAGTATTTGTAATCGAGTATACATTGTCATTAGTCGAGTAAGTCTAGCTTGGTAGTTGCGTATTTATTATGTGTTTTCTGTGGCTTATGAGTTAATCGAGTAATGCTTGCTCATACTTGAGTAAACTCTACATAATTCACATTCTTTATTCAATCAATTGGAAGATTTTTCATTAGTCGAGTATCTACTTAACCCAATCGAGTAACTATTATCCAAATTTAAAAATTATAGTCATTAGTCGCATTTAATGCTTGACAATTTACACTTTGCATATCATTATATGTTGATTAAACAACATGAGCTTTCTTGCATGAATTATTAAATGTTGTTTAAAGTTATTAGACACAAAAAGTGTTAGTTGTGAGACAAAATGGATTATTCATTTTGAAATCTGTCATGTCAGCTAACATTCAGTGTAAGAAATCTATAAATAGGAGAAGGGGCTGCTTGAAGAAGGTTGCACCTGATTTGCACACGCGTTCTACTACTTCAAATGAGCTTCTTGACTTCTCTCCATTCTCCAATCTTGCTTCTCAAAAGCTATTCATTCTAATATCTTTATGTGGGAAATTATTTGAGAGTGAACTTCATTTCAAATCTTGTAACTCTCTCATTTAAGAGAATAACATCCATGCTTACTTTTTCATTCATCATTCTCTTGAAATATTCTTTCACAAACTCATTGTGAACTTGAAAAAGGTTACGCTTTAGCCTTGAAAAGGTAGTGGTTATGGCTTAACTTATGTTGTTTTCAAAATACAACAATTGAAATTTGTAGTGTAGGAGAGTTATAGCCAAGGCAGAGCAAGGTGGACAGTTGGAAGGAGTCTGCCAGTGGAGATGGATGTGGGGCAGCTCCAGTCTGCGATATCCTTGTTGGGGTCGTAGATGGGCCTCTAAGAGCACTTTCGGTAATGGGTTTCTCCATCAAGTAGTGGCCTCCCAGGCACTCGGGGCGTAACTACGCACATAAGAATAGGTTAGAAGGCACGCGGGGATTCCTCACCTGTGTATGCCCTCCGTTACTTAAGTCAGTAGGATCAGGATAAGTAAAGAGATAACACTATCTTTGAACATAAGATAATCGTACCTTACTTGGTCAAAAAGGGTTGATCACGATATTGTTAGAGGGAGTCGGGGATGGACTTGTATGTTAGTAGCACTTGAGAAGGCCTGAAAGGAATCCCCCCCCAGAGGATTAGACAACCTAGGGAGTCCTTCGGGAGAAGCTGAGCCTCATGACGAACTGCCGAAACAGGGTCTCGGCCCCTAGAGGACCTGCCCGAGCGCAGCTCTGGGGTTGGTGGGAGATGCCTTGACGTGATGCTTACTTGATCGTACGCATTGCCCATGGAAGACTATTGTGGCACGTGGCCTAATGCCATATATGTATTGCCAAGTAACATGTCTTGGGCTCCTGTGTGTGTGCGTACATGACACGTGTGTGCTTAATAAGTTCCTAGCATAGGGGATTATAATGGAAGGCCATGTGGAGACTAATTCATGGAAGTGGGGCCCGTTATGCACTTAGGAGACATACCTTACCATTTAAGTGTCTTAGTCTATTATAAGGCCATCCCAACCTAAAAAGCCATCTCTCTGGCCACCACGTGAGTATATATGTCATACATATATATACATATACACTATATGTTACACAGACAGAGAGAAACAGAAGGAGAGAGGGGGAGAGAGACCTCTCAGGAAGAGGCCTTCTCGAGAGCATCTAGGCACCGTCGAGAGGCGGCTTTTTGAGAGAAGTCGGCCTCCACTGAGAGGGCTCTCGAGAAGAATCCTTCCCGAGAGACAACCTGTCATCACCGCCGAGAGGTAGTCCTGCCTCGTCGAGAGCCACCGAGAGATGCTGCCGCCGGAAGGTTTGCCTTCCCGAGAGAGGGGAAGCCTCTCCGAGAGACACCGGTCCTCTCCGAGATGACCATTTCCTTACTGAGAGAGAGAGAGGGGAGAGAGATTTTTGCCTTCCAAAAGGAGCCCCCACCTTGCCTTTGTCTTATTCTTCCTTATATACCCTTTATGCCTTGGACCATTTTTCCCTCCAAGTTTAGCTTATTTACTCTTTTCCCATTAGCTTGGTTCTTTGGTTATTTGACTATGGTTTCTTCTTGGGAAACATGTCCCGACTCAAGACCACTTTTGGGATTCACCCGCCTTGGGCTTATTGACCAAAATACCCCTACATGGACCTTGGGAATTCTATGAGGCAACAACCTATTTGAAAAACCAACTTGTAAAGGTTAAACCCTATCCTTTGAAAATGTTATGGTTGTGGCTGAGCCCTTTGTAAAAAGCCAAGTGTAAAGGTTGGTAGTGAGCCTGCTAAAACTACAAGGTAATAGAATACACTAATGGGCGTGGTCGCAAAATCCTTGGTCACGGATCAAGGTAGTGGATTAAGCAGTTAAAGATGAACCACTATATATTGTGTGTATTGTTTTCTCTATTTATTTACAACATTACTTTTTAGTTTATTTTTGAAAAGGAATGAAAAAGCTTAATTCACCTCCTCTTAAGCTTACTTTTCTATCATTCGTGATCATCACTTTTCGGGATTGGATCTACATGTCAAGAGATAATCCATTTCCATTCTTCCATAATCTATTCTCTTGGGGAGATCCTAAAGTTATTTACTGTTAAATTTTTTTATTTCTTCGTTGCATTATGATCTTTAAATACCTTCGATATCCATAGTAATGGGTACACAGATTCGGATTTTTAGTCAAATGTTGATGATCGTAAATTAACATTTAGTTTTGTTTTTCTCTTGAATGGTGGTGCTATGAGTTAGAAAAGTTTCAAGCATGAAATCATAGTAGATTCAACCACTTAAGCCGAATATGTGGAGACATGTGATGCTGCTAAGGAAGCTATTTGGATTTGGAAATTTGTTTATGAAATTGGTGTAGTTCCATCCATTTTGTCACTAGTACCTTTGTATTATGACAATAATGATGCTATTCCATAGGCAAAAGAACTACAATCTCATAAGAAGTCCAAACACATTGAACATCGATTTCACCTTATTCGAGAGATTATAACATGTGGGGATGTGCATTTGCCTAAGATAATTCAATGGATAATATAGATGACCCACTGACCAAGACTATGACTTAGTCATAGCTACACTACAAAAAATCAGAGTTTTAGCGAAGGAAATTTTCGTCGTCGAAACATTAAAATTCGTCACTAAATCTTTTAGCGACGGATTTAGTGATGGGGGCATACCCGTCGTTAAATGTGGCATCGCTAAATATTAGCAACGTGAAAAGTTTTGTGACGGAATCAGCGACGGGAGTCCGGCTCGTCGCTTATCAGCAACAGGATCTCAATACCTGCCTATGGTTATGCACTAGTTGTACATTTGATGTAAATAACATTAGTACAAGTGAGAGATTGTTAGTGATATGCCTTAATGCAACATTTAGATGGCGTATGACATATGTAATAAATACATTTGATGTATCTTTATATATAATTAATAAAAGACAAGTTTATCTTCATTCATTAAACTCTCCAGTTTATTATATAAATGAATATGTAGATTTCCTATTTGAGAGTCTTATTTTTAAGGTATTAAAAATATGTAACGAGATTTTCTAGAGACGAGATTTCTTCAATATTCTTGGTCCTAAGATTAATCAGATGGGGACTCTGATTATTCGATTATGGACTTACACGAAGTTTACTAATTTGATTAGTATGAAATACTATTTGACTCCTACCCTTACATAAAATTAATTACCTTAAAGACACACACACAAGGGGTCACACTTGCCAGTGTATGAGGTTTATGTAGTACAGAATTTAAAACTGGTAAGTCCAAGTCGAATCCACAGGGAAGTCAATTATTAAAAGAAAATAAAGACAATACATAAAAGTAAATTGTAATGTAGTGTGATGTGATATAGGGAAAATTGAGATAGTGAATTAACACTAAAAATAAAACGTCTTGAGACAAGACAATTTTAGTGCCGATCCATTCATTCCCCAAGCAAGCATAAAATTATAGTATCATCAGATTTGAAAATTAGATTATAGAATTTTGCTATTAATTGCATTTTGGGATGATGATGGTTCTATTTCTAGCATCTTCTATTCATGGCATGAGAAGCTCTAACTTAAGCAACCATCATAAACCAAAATGCAAATATATTACACTTAGATTTGGGTATGGTATGACGGTATTTCTTATTTGGGAAACTCACATACTTGGCATGAGAGCTCCGAGTTAGACATATACCCCAATCCAAATCTAAATGTTTTGGCAAAAATTCTTTATCTAATTTCAAAACCTCAACTAAGCAATGGAGTTCGGTTTGCTTGGGTTATTCATGGCATCGGACACTGTCCTTACCTCGACCCAAGACTTACTTAGCCACATGCCTCCAGTTAAAAATTAGTTGATAGAAATTAAATGATGGGAATCTAAATGACAAATTAAATAACAAAAAATTAAAGTTGTAGAAATTAAAAAGTAGAATTTAAAGAACATAAATTAATTACTGTTGACACACATTTTTGTAACGCCATGCATCGAGCTATAGGAAGGTCTAGGAAAACTTACCCTGATGGGCCTACGCAAACTTCCCAGGGGGGTCACCCATCTTTGGATTTTGGCAAGTCAAGCACGCTTAACTTGGGAGTTCTTTTCCTACATTCAGCCTAAAAAGTATCCACCTGGTGTTGTTTCCTTCTTTACTTATCTTCGACGTATACTACCCTTTCTTTGGGCTCTTGGGGTATTACACACATTGTGTCATCATCATGGGGCCCACAGCTGCAGGTCAATTCTTTAGCTCTCGCCCTTCAACAGCTAGGAGCCCCACCGCGCTTATGAGCCCCTCAGTGCTTGCCCTCTGGGAAACCAATATGGGACGAACCCGGTGCGTCCACACCATCCCCCCTGCCCTCCGCCCCCCACCCCCCGCAGGTGTAGTGGGGCTCTATCGGCCCCTCCCTTATCAGGGGTTGTAGGGATCATTAGGGGGAATTCCCACAGACGGCGCCAAATGTTGACACACATTTTTGTAACGCTCTGCATCGAGCGATAGGAAGGTCTGGGACAACTTACCCTGATAGGCCTACACGAACTTCCCAGGGGGGTCACCCATCCTTGGATTTTCGCAGGTCAAGCACGTTTAACTTGGGAGTTCTTTGTCTACATTTAGCCCAAAAGGTATCTAACTGGTGTTGTTTTTTTCCTTACTTATCTTCGATGTATACTACCATTTCTCTGGGCTCTTAGGGTATTACACAAATCGTGTCATCATCATGGGGCCCACAGCTGCGAGTCAACTCTTTAGCTCTCTCCCTTCAACAGCCAGGAGCCCCACGCGCTTATGAGCCCCTCAATGGTTTCCCTCTGGGCAACCAATGTGGGACAAACCCGGTGCATCCACACCATCGCCCCCCCCCGCGCGTGCAGGTGTGGTGGGGCTCTATCAGCCCCTCCCTTATCGGGGGTTGTAGGGACCATTAGGGGGAATTCCCACAGACGACGCCAAATGTTGACACATATTTTTGTAATGCCTCGCATCGAGTGATAGGAAGGTCCGAGATAACTTACCCTTATGGGCCTACGCTAACTTCCCAAGGGGGTCACCCATCCTTGGGTTTTCGCAGGTTAAGCAAGCTTAACTCGGGGAGTTCTTTGCCTACATTCAGCCCAAAAAGTATCTAGCTGGTGTTGTTTCCTTCCTTACTTATCTTCGATGTATACTACCCTTTCTCTGGGCTCTTGGGGTATTACACACATCGTGTCATCATCATGGGCCCCACAGCTGCGGGTCAACTCTTTAGCTCTCGCCCTTCAACTGCCAGGAGCCCCACTGCGCTTATGAGCCCCTCAGTGGTTGCCCTCTGGGCAACCGATGTGGGACGAACCCGGTGCATCCACAATTACTATAATTTAAAATGGTAAAGCATTAATAGTAATTAATAATAACATGCAATGGGTAACAAAAAAAAAAAAAATAAAAGTATCAAATATAATAATAAAATAGAATGTAAAGCGTACTCTAATACCGAAATTTTTAATAAAATGTAAGCAATGACAGAATTAAAAATAAAAATAGTAACCTTAATACAACCTGTTGATGTTATCTGCGAATCAATCCACACATAGCCACACAACCAAGACCAAGAGAAGTACCAAGAAATGATACGGAATCAAAAGCCGAAACAAAAATGAAAAATCACAACACAATGCACCCAAGAATAAGAGATATACGTGTTCGGATTCAAAAGAATCCTACTCACGGTAGTGGCTTCTAACCCCTAGTTAATCTACTAATATATACAATGGGATTACAAAGATTACAAGCAATCAATAAGAAACGAAGAAACCATTTATAGTATCTACAATCAGCGAAAAATGAGTATAAGAACTTCAAGGAAACAAGCCATTCACAGCACTCACTCTCACTATTCTCTCTCACTATCACAACACTTTGATTTCAAGATGAAAGAGAAGAAACAAAGCTAGGGTTTCTCTCTTGCACGATTACTTTCTCCCTTGCATTTTGTTTGCTCCTTGTACATTGGAATTAATGAATGCTCAGCTACCCCCATTTGCCTTATATACACGAGCCAACTCATGATAAAAGGCAGACTTGGGCTTGGGCTCGGTTATCACCAACGACCCATGGCCTATTTTATATGAAAAACCCAAATTAGAACATATTAAAGAACATGTAAATGCAACCCACATACATAATGAAATATACTCATATGCAAATATGATGCAACCCAAATGTAAAATGCATCAATTTATTTAACATCAAAATATAACACTATATGCCATATGACAATTACATGAATTGATTTATTAAACATATAACATATCAATATATTTTGAATCACAAATATTAACACAGCCATTAATAATCTTTATATATAAAAAAGTAGGATAGTCTGAAAAAACATTTTCCCCCCAAAACTTGCATTAATAATTTGTATTTAGTAATTTGCATTAATAATTTAAAATTTTCAATTACTTTGAAATAATAAGTACTAATTAGTGTAAAATTAATAATGAATTTTAAATACATGAATTTTTCAATGCTGTTATATGTATTTCCCGTACCACCCCTTATGGCCTAGACTCAGTCCGGTGGGCCGGTCCAATCGCCTGGAGCTTAGAAGGTCCAGGCGACCTCATCAAAGAAAGCTTATACACCCCAAAAATTAGAAGCTCATAAAACGGGCTCTTTGCGAGCTTTCGACGAAGCTCCTAGCGAGCTCTAAGTAATCAACTAACGAGCTCCCAGTAAAACCCCCAGTTTACTGGACCGTTCAGATTGCTAGCCTAAAACCTTCAACTCGCATAAATGACAAAGTTGTTGAACAGTTAGAAGCAGGGCCCATTTACTTTATCTGAAACGGACCATACTCCTCGTAATGAGGATCTCACTCCCGATTTTTTGCAGATGATAAGGACTATTTGTCCCCCATTATATCATCTTTATATTTTTATATCTTATCCAAATTGTAAAGGCCCCTCATTATAAATAAGGGTAAGAGATATCATAAGAAAAGAGGGAATAATTAGATACCGCCACTCTGGAAGAATAATTAGAGTACGGTCGTGGAGTAGGCATCGTTCTGGTCGAACCACGTGAAAATTGCTTGTGTTCACTCATATCTTGGATCTTTGTTTTCTTCTTCTTGGCATTTCAGATTCACTCACTGTAGCCCAAATGAATCACGGTCGATTAAAATTAAACGTTGACATTATGGCGCTAGAAGAAGGGGGCGCTCTAATCAATAGCCATGGCAAGAGGAAGGAATACTCAAAGTTCTGAGGCGGCTGTCGACCTCGAGATTGTCCACCGAATGGAGGGCCCATTGCTTCAACAACGGATATCCCTTTACTACCACCAACTGGAGATGCCACCAGCATACCACCGCGATTTCCTGTCAACCCATCGTCCAAACCGCCGAGATAGGGGCGATCCGAGACTAGCAGCAACGCTAAGAGGCGTTAGAGAATACAATGATGCAGTTCACCGACGCGGTCATAATTCTAGCCCAAACTCAAGCGCGGGCTGTCCATGATCCATCGACTTCGCCTCGAAGGATCCGCCAACCACGAAAAGAGGATATAGGAGATAACTATCCGTTCCCAAATCACAACTCTTCGGATCGGGAAAGAAGTATGCGATCGCAGGCCTAGCAATCAGTAGGCCCGAACTCAATAGTGGAGGAATTATATCAAAGATTTCGGTAGCTAGAAGCACAACAAGGAGTCCGCAGCCAGAATAATGGCCGTGAGGACAGGACGCCATTCACCAGAGAAGTTGAACTTGAACCCCTCCCCCGAAGATTTAAAGTCCCGAGTATGCCACAATATGACGGGGACGGTGACCCCTACGATTACCTAGATGCATATAATGTTCAAATGGATTTGCAGACAACCAGCTCGCTGGTTAAATGTCGTGCCTTCCCGGCGATCTTGGGTGATAGAAATTCCTCAATCAATACAAGGCTTTGAGGAGGCAGCTCACACCACCATGTCACCTCACTGTTAGTGTAGGTGCTCTAGACCCAATCAGATTGGGCATGTTGTACACTGACAATTGTAATCATGTTTATTATTTAAATAAGGAGTTATTCAAATTCACAAGAAGTCATTCTATTAATTTCTTGTTATTATTGTAATAACCGAATGAAACTAGATAGAAGTCCATATGATGTATACTGTGATTAATTTGTAAAGATGTGAAATGATGCATCACAGTTTCTAGACATCATTAAACGTCTCAAGTCGTAGCAATGTCAAGAATGGACATTGACAATTGCGGTAAGACTTGTATGTGTTATGTTTTTGCTATGTGATAGCAACGGGGGTCTCACACCCATAGGCATAGGGATGCTTAGACAAGTACATAGGTGACTAATGTTAGAGAACGTGTCACTGGACATGACTCGCTATGAGAATCCATTTTGGTTATATGTTGATGGTATTCTCATACGAGATGGGTGTAACTAATCCTTGGACTTGAGGTTGTCACAGTCATCACATAAGAAGACTGGTATGTTTTGACATCATTTCGATGGGCCTAGATAAAGGTTGCACGTGGGCGATCGTTGGGTATATCGTGAGGCTTATGGAGATGGGTGTATAACCAAGATGGGACTCGTCTATCCCTTGATAGAGGATGATGTATCTAAGGCGCCTTCAGTGGATATTCACTTTAAATCCATGGCCATGGTGAAAGAGATCAATAAGGAGTTATTGATTTACTTTCTAATTAAGTGAAGATATCTGGAAGACCGAAGAAAACTCATGTGATCGTTATCAAGCAACACATCGCCATACTTGAGATCACATAAGATACATTGACGAGAGGATCGTATTACACGGTAACCATGCTCGTGAAAGGTTATTTGCGGATTATGAATCCTTCTGAATAATTGGGTAGGCATGATGCCTTGCTAGAGGCCAATCTTGTCTTATGTGTTTGTACCGACACATTGCCAACATATTCGGAAGCCTAATGAGTCATACGCAATAGGCACGGTCCCTGGCTTAAACTAGGAGAGTGGACGTATGGTTAAGTGGGACACTTCGGCAAGAAGTTGTGTCGTCGTAGGTTCTTACGGAAAAAGAACAAATAGACGTAATGACATCGATATGGCGAGGGGTCGTCATAATGGAAAGAGTTTCCTAAAATGGCAATTGATTAAATTAGGAAGGAGTTTCTAATTTAATAATTTTCTATTTGTTGGAGTGGCAAATAGGAAATAAAATATATTTGGGTTTAAGTTAATATTTGGACTAAATTAGATTTGGGCCAAATATTAAAATAAATATTATATTTGGACTAAATTGGATTTGGGTCAAATATTAGATATTATATTTGGACCAAATTAGATTTGGGCTAAATATTAAATAAAATATATTTGGGCTTGAATTAGATTTCGGCCAAAATATTTTATTTAAACCTATAAAAGGATTTGGGCCATTTAATTATATTTTTAGTTGGACTAGAATAAGCCCACTTAATATTCTAATTAAATTAGAATTAATGGGCTAGCCCAATTCATTAGGGTTTTAGAAATCCTAAGATATTTCACTATAAATATCCCTTTATGGGTTGCCCAAAATTAATTGGTTTTTGGTGTCGTCTTTCAAGAGTTGAAAAACACATTGTTGTTCACTCTTCCCCGTTTCTTTTGGCATCAATACGAAACGAGGGCGTTCTTTTACCGTCCATACACAAGCTGTGCAAAGGAGAAGGAGCTAGCACTTCTATTCCGCTCTCCTTGCCAACGGACGCGTGCCTGTTAGTATAGGTGCTCTAGACCCAATTAGATTGGGCAAATTGTACATTGACATTTTTAATCATATTTCATATTGAATAAAGAGTTATTTAATTCTACAAGAAGTCGTTCTATTAGTTTCTTGTTATTAATGTAATGATCGGATGAAACTAGATAGAAGTCCATATGATGTATACTGTGATTAATCTATAAAGATGTGAGATGATGCATCACAGTTTCTCGACATCATTAAATGTCCCAAGTCGTAGCAATGTCAAGAAGCAATGTCAAGAATGGACATTGACAATTGCGGTAAGACTTGTATGTGCTATGTTTTTGCTATGTGATAGCAATGGAGGACTCACACCCATAGGCATGGGGATGCCTAGACAAGTACATAGGTGACCAATGTTGGAGAACATGTCACTGGACATGACTCGCCATGAGAATCCATTTTGGTTAAATGTTGATGGAATTATCATATGAGATGGGTGTAACTAATCCTTGGACCTAAGGTTATCACGGTCATCTCATAAGAAGACCGATATGATTTGACATCGTTTCGATGGGCCTAGATAAAGGCTGCACGTGGGCGATCGTTGGGCATATCGTGAGGCTTATGGAGATGGGTGCGTAACTAAGATGGGACTCGTCTATCCCTTGATAGAGGATGATGTATCTAAGGCGCCTTCGGTGGATATTCACTTTAAATCCATGGCCATGGTGAAAGAGATCAATAAGGAGTTATTGATTCACTTTCTATTAAGTGAAGATATCCGGATAACCGAAGAAAGACTTATGTGATCATAATCAAGCAACACATTGCCAACTTGAGATCACATAGGATATATTAACGAGAGGATCGAATTACACGGTAACCATGCTCATGAAAGGTTATTTGCGGATTATGAATCCTTCTAAATAATTGGGTAGGCATGATGCCTTGCTCGAGGCCAATCTTGTCTTATGTGTTCGTACCGATACATTGCTAACATATTCGGGAGCCTAATGAGTCATACGCAATAGGCACGGTCCTTGGCTTAAACTAGGAAAGCGGACGTATGGTTAAGTGGGACACTTCGGCAAGAAGTTGTGCCATCGTAGGTTCTCACGGGAAAAGAACAAACAGACGTAATGACGTCGATATGACGAGGGGTCGTCATAAAGGAAAAAGTTTCCTAAAATAGCAATTGATTAAATTAGAAAGTAGTTTCTAACTTAATGATTTAATTAGAAAGAAGTTTCTAATTTAATAATTTGGGCTTAATTTAATACTTGGGCCAAATAAAGTATTTGGGCCAAATATTAAATTAAATTAAATATTTGAGCTAAATTAGATTTGAGTTAAATATTAAATAATAAATATTATATTTGGGCTAAATAAGATTTGGGTCAAATATTAAATATTAATTATTTGGGCTTGAATTAGATTTGGGCCACATATTTATAAATGAATTTGGGCCACTTTAATTTCTAGTTGGACTAGGATTAATGGGCTAGCCCAATCCATGTCCTATAGGGTTTGGGAAAACCATAGGAGGTTGTTTCTTTATAAATAGCCCTTTATGGGATGCCCAAATTATGCCTCTTATTTTGTTGGTTTTCAAGAGTTGAAAATTAATTATTTTCCCGTCCATTCATAAGCCTTGTTAGGAGAAGGAGCTAGCACTCCCATTCCGCTCTCCTCGCCAACGGACGCGCACCGCGTATCACAAGTTAGAGGTCGGACACTTGGACGGCTTGAATCCGCAAACGACTTAAAAATCTAAAGGTTAGATTTACTTTATTATGTATGTGATTGTTTGATTTCGACGTTGATCCAATCGCCGGGATCGGGGTAAGGTTCAAAATTTTGAACTACGCTGCTTGCCCCGTAGTGATCTTGCTTTACTTTTAGTGCCGCGTATCACGAGCTAGAGGCCGGACGCTTGGACGACTCGAATCCGCGTATGACTCGATAATCTAAAGGTTAGATTTATTTATTTGTTTGTAAATGATTTAATTTCGACGTTGATCCAATCGCCGGGATCGGGGTAAGTTCAAAAATTTTGAACTACGCTGTTTACCCCATAGCGATCTTGCTTTACTTTCACTCACCATAGTGTTCCAGAAAGCAAACGAGCCCTTGAAGGACTATATTGCCAGATTCAGATGCGAGATGAGCAATGTCAAGGATCCCTCCGATGAAAGTGTCCTGACGGCGATCTCCACTGGAGGTCCGATGGGAAGACCTTTTTGGTTCAAAGAAACCCATCGGGCCAAAAGAAGAAGCTGGGGGCTCCAACTAGAATAAGAAAAGGAATAACAGGGATGCCGAAAAGGGAGCTCGAGCGAAGCGCTCAAACAATGAGGTCTTCAAGTGAGCTCACAAGGGAAGCCCAACCTGCTGAGAACTCCCAACAAATTCAGAAACAAGGAAAAATTCTATGTATACCACAACGAGACGAGCCACAACACCTCTGAATGCTGGGCCTTAAGGGGGGCCATTGAGGACCTGATTAGAAGGGGTCGATTGAAGGATTACGTGGTACTATCAACTAATCAACTGAGCCAACCATCGGCACAACAACCTCCTCTCTCCGATGATGAGCCCTGGCTACACTCTCACCCTGCAATTAAAACATAATAAAAAAATACAATAAAACTTTTATATTTTTTTCTTTATTTTGGTGAGAGATTTATACTCATCAGTGTTCGAGTATAGTTGTATTCCAAATTTAAATTTGTATTTTCTGAATGAGTCCAGGTCGTCCACTTAGAGATTTTATTTATGACAAAAGAAAAAGAATGTCACACACACGCACACGCATTTGGACGAATTGGCAACAAGATTTTTTTATGGATTTTTAGATAATAGATACTAGGAAATAAAGTAAGGCAGAAGTTGAAATAAACGCTAAATATGAGAATATGAAATTAGATAGCACTTGAGTTAAGACAATTTCAGCATCAACCCGTTGATTCCCAATTTTTAGCAGAAACGATTAGCAACATTAATTTAATTTTAGATATGAGGGTTTGTTATTAAATGCAATTAGAGATGATGATAGTTCTAGTTTAAGCAATCCCCATACATGATATGCGGGATTCTAATTTAAGCAACTACCATAAATTCAATTACAATTAATACACAAAACAACTAAATTAATCATTCGGGTTTGGGTATGATAGCGTTTTTCCAGTTCTAGTAACTCCCATGCGTGGCAAGAAAGCTCTAAGTTTGGCATACGCTTCAATCCAAACCTAGTGATTTCTCAATAATTAATACACACTCATACTGAAATTTAAATTAATGTTACTCATTTAAAGCGCAATTTTCTTTGGGAATCATTAGCATTGGACATTGTCCTTGCCTTAACCCAAGATTGGATTTAACTACTCATCTCCATTTAAAAGTTAATTGACAGAAGTTTAAATGGCGTAATTTAAATAACAGAATTTAAATGTCAGGAATTAAAATAGCAGAAATTAACCAGCCATTTAGGCAGTGGATAATTTAAATGACATGAATTAAAATTACAGAAATTTAAAAGCATAAATTAACCGGCCATTTAGGCGGTGGATAATAAAGTAACAATAAATGACATAAGAATTCAAGAGAAAAAAGAAAGAAAGTAAGATCACAAGAGAAAACAATAGAGAAAAGAAGAGAGAACAAGAACAATTCTCAAAGAGAAAATCTAAGAAAACAACTAAGTTTTGATTCAAGAATAATAATCTCTCTTACAAGTGCAACCAAGTGAGTTATTTATAATCCACAAGATGCAATACAAATCACACAATTTCAATTATTCAACTAGACATAATTATATCTAATGGGCACTCACACACCTAAAGTTAAATGAATTTTAGCTAAAATACACACCTAATAAAGCACTCATAAAACATATATTTAAAAATAAAAAAAATAGATTTTTTACAAGTTGGGTTTTGAGTCTTCTTTATGTTGGATTTAGGTCTTCCTTGGAACTAAAATGATTGGGCCTTCCTTGGAATTAAAATGATTAGGCCTTCTTTGGAATTAAAATGCTTGGGCCTTCTTTGGTTGGACTCCATTGAATAGTTGACCCAATTGCACTAGATTTTGAGTAGTAACGTTGGCCATCCGATTAACTCTTTAACATCTTCAATTACTCGACAAATGTCAATTTCTTCATATCATTCTGACAATAGTACATAATGTGTATAATTATTCAAATTCAACATTAATATAAGATAAAAAATAGAGATATAATTTATTAAAATTTAGAAAAATTAACTTCTCATCATACCCCCAACTTAAACATTGCTAGTCCCTTAGCAATCAGACTATACACTTGCCAAGATTTATTAGCAATAACTGTATGAATGTAAAAATTTCAAATTCGAAATCTAAATGCATAAAATCGAATGAGTAATTTAGCATTCTAAATCAAATTTTTAGTTAAAGATCATACAATCTCAAGAATTGCAATTAGGATAACCAACACATAGACTTACTCCCTCGAAGTTTTGACTTAAAACCTAACTATGGATTTTTCCTCCAATAAAAAGGATTCCTTAGGTGTACACACAAGGGGATGCACCATTATAAGAGTAAACGCAGAACAAATTCAAAACTCGGTGTCATCCCAAATACGAGGAACGTATTTTCAGGAAAGAATAGGGAAATTGACATAGCTTCAGACTAGAATAATGCCCTAAATGAATAGCTTCTGAATTTAAACATGATTCCCTACTTTGAACTCGAATTCTGAGATCACATGATTTATAGCATCTAGAGGGACCAAACCAGGTCGTAATGGGGTTATGAGGTTAATACGGGTTGTCAAAGAAAAGGTAGAGTGTGCAAATGGTGTGTCGAGAATTTTTTTTTTTTTTTAAATATGAAAATAGCTAGATAGACTAATTCCCAAAAACACACCAGGTTGGACAAAATCCATATGGTTATGGGTTAAACGAGGGTAACGAAGAAAGTTGTACTACAAATGACTCAAATGGGCTAGCAAGTGAGGTTAATGTAAAGAAAGAAAAAGGTTAATAGGCTCAAAATGAAAAAAAATTGATCCCTCTATCATGCTTCTACAAAATGATGTTACTCAGTCATCTAATTCGGAGTTTAAAACCAGTCAAATTTATCCGCTATCATACTAGACATTCAAAGCGAATTGATGTTTTGAAGCTATTGAAAAGATGAGATAAATAATAAAGCATATTTAGAATAAGTGTTATTTCACTCAAAATTAACAGTTATTAGGCTCAAACACTCACTTGGGTAATAGTCTCCACTTTTGTTGAGAGATCATACAGTGTACTAATCAGCTAATTACTATTACCTTTGACTTTATGACCGATAACTAATTTTTAAATTTTGAATACCTGATTAATGCAAATTACTTGTTCTATGTATATACGTTTTCAAATAAGAAATCAATGAATTCATGTTTCGTATTGCAAACTTAACCGGCTATCAGTGCATAACTCCAAAGTTTTAGGAATAGCTTATTTAAAACACACAATTTTTTTTTTAATATAGTAGATAAAGATAATCAATTCACACAAGACTACAAGCAAGTAATAACAAACTTACAGTTAAACATGAACTAGATAATTCATAACTAGACCTTACACCCCCCAACCTGAATTGCAGTAATAAAATAGGGTTGTTAGGAATACCTGTAACTCCATAAGTCCATAGATTTACTGTGAACTGCTAAAACTCAAACAAACAAATGAGCATACCATATATATATATATATATTTATATTTTCACACCAAAATAAAAATTTCATGCAAGTCATAAGATAAACAAAATGCGTCTCAAGAGTACAAAAAGTACTCCTTACTTAGCCATCTTATCATAGACTTGCCTAACAATATTCCACAGTTTTTTTTAATTAATTAATTAATTTTTTTCTTTTTTTTTAGGAACACAACCAAGAAAAATCCTGCAAGTTGTACAATAAATAGATGCGTCTCAAGAGTACAAAAAATACTCCTTACTCAGCCATCTTAACAAAGAACATTCCTTATAGTGATAAATCTAAATTAATCGGACCCCTTTGGCGCTTGTTACTGATTGCCTTAGACCAGTCTATCTGAGGCTCATGAGGATCGTGCTGTGGAACATAAGCGTGTAATTTCTCTAGCAGCTCCTCAATGGTGGATGCGAAAATGAGAATCTTTCTTGCTAAAAGAGAAATGAACTTTTGGTTCACAGCCTGATTAAGAAAATAGAGCAATCTATCGAAAAATGGTTAATATTTAAAAGTCCAATGGGTTTGGTATGGAGATTACTCTTGGCCTAGGAGATTATGCAAAAGATTTCTTCAAGTGTTCCAAAACCTCCTGGTAAACTAATAAAGGCGTCTGACTGATAAATCTTACAAGCCATGCGCTCAGACATTGTAAGGACCCGCTCCTGAAAGTCCCGTAAACACAGGAGTTTCAAGAGGAAGCCCTCACGGAAAGGATACAGATGTAAACTTCAATAAAAAATCTCAAATGAGTTTTTCTTTAATATACCGAACAGAAGCAAAAATCTTATAGTATACATTCTTTGATGACAACATTAGGGCTCACATGCCCGCACACACAAAAACACCATGTCTAGCATAGCAAGACAATATCCTTCCTGGACTCAAAACAAGACAAATCATCCAAGAATCTTCCAGTTATGGTGCCTATGTACACAACATCTAACATAGGGAGAACTAAGCTTGGTCCCACCCTCAACTGCTTTTCCACGCTTACCTGGAATGATGTAAAGCAAGAGTGAGTCACAAGACTCAGCAAGTGTATATATAAAAAAGATAACAGGGCTGATAGCTAACTCGCCCATAAATATACCCACCCATGATATGTATCGCATATCAAACCATGCCATGTATCATGATGCCAAATCATGACGTAAATGCATCAATGCACACACATAGTCCTTGGGGTCCACATAAGACAAGACACACATTGGCCCCCAAGTCCCGTATACAAACTCGTTGTAACCCAATATAGGGTACTATAAACTTTCGAGGTATACACCAGATTATTCCCCGCAGTCTAAAAGTACACCCGTGGAGTATACACCAGATCATTCCCCACCAGGCCCAAACAACTTCCACATCCAAAGACTCCCGAGATATACACCAGATCATTCCCCAGAGTCCCATATCCTCAACATGCAATGCAACAAATAAAGAAATGCACGGCTTATGCAGCATAAACGTGATGTCAAGGCCCCCATAAGCCAAACATCAGGCCATACTACGCCCACATAAGAACTCACACATACACATGCTCCATGTGTCCATGCTCACCTACAATACACAGGTCGGTACTCACAAGCCAACCATGTCATGCCAATGCTTATGCCACCACTGAACACAAAACATGATCCCGGATGTATGCAAACCCATAGCCCAATGTCCCAATGCATCACCATGCAATGTGCAATAATAAATAAATCAAAATATAACACCACCCCAAATAGAAACCATCTGAAACCTACCCCGATAAGGTTCAGCATCATTCCACAAAGAAATGTAGGAAGAAATAGCCCTACTTGGCTAGCAAATACAAAATGCATCAGCAATGCTCAGGGAACCTTTTCTATTCTCATAAAGAATTACATCTAAAAGAATTATAATCTTGCCTATCAGTGAATCTCATCATACTCCAATGATGCCCCAAAATAAACTATTTATCTCCTGAACATTGGGGTAAAGCAAATCGCTCAAACGAAAGAACTCCATATTCCATGCCAAGATTGGCTGAGTTGCTACGGCCTCAAACATATTCAAATGACCCAAGTTACATTCTAAAACAAAACTTAATAAGCCTAGTTTGTTGTACAAAAATGGATTTCAATTTGGACAATACCATAAATAGTTATGCCCCAAACACCAAAGCATTATTGGACTGGAATTGAAGATTTCAATTTCTAGCTTCTAGTTCATCTGGCTTCAAATCATCCAATATTTGTCCAAATACCCACAAATTATATACCAAATCGATTCTTATCGAGTCTAGTTTATGAAAATTCAAACAGTTCATTAATCGGATATCTACAAAAAATGTTGTGGCCAAAATAGTATAGGGTGCGTAGTGTAGTCTACTGCGGCAGTCGACTTTCAACACCCGGGAGTCGACTCTCGAGGCAAAGTCGACTGTCACATGCCCAGAGTTGACCTAGCCAAGAACCCTTCATGCAAAGTTGACTCCTAACACCCTAGAGTCAACTGTTGAACCTCCAGAACCCAAAAATGATGAACAAAACACCCCCAACACTCTTCAAATCCATTCCAAACATTCTAATACTCCAATAAACTTCAATCCCACCATTATCCCTCATCCTAAAGGGTGCTACAACCTCTATTTCAAGACCCAAATGAAACCAACAAAATCAAACAAAGGGTTTGAGAGATTTACAACAATTTTTACATAGCTTTCCAAATCAAGCTTTTCTTGAAAAATACCAAAGCTAAAGGAATCAAAGGGAAGAAAAAAGAGTTTAGAACTTGCCTTTAGAAATCCTCCTCCTTGCAAGACTTGCTTGAGATGATCTTCCCTCCAATTTACTGGATCCTACACTCAAAATAAAAGAAATAGGAGAGAAAAGGGAAAGAGAAGCAATCTCAACTTGATTAATTACTCTTAGAGGCTTCAAAATCAAGAAGGAATGGAAGAGGAAGAACCTACTCACCTTGGCTCTTCTCTCCCTCTCTCCCGTTAGGCTCTCTCTCTCCCTTCTCTAATTTGTCTTCTTCACTTAGGGAAAAACAAAGCCCTTCTCTCACATATATACATATATATATACTCCACATTCCCTTAATTACCCCTCTTCCTTACTCAATATGACAAGCATCTCCCCCACATTTATTAAATTCTCATTTCTACCCTTATATGATACAAAATCAAACCAAATATAATTTAATCCATAATAAAATTTCCATAAATTATTCACACGCATACCTCATAAACTTGCGAGTCCCATTACCACTCAAGTCACCCCTTTGACTTTTCAGTATTTCCACTGCCTTTAACAACTACATGTAATATCACAGTTAATTCTCTAAGATTATTATCCAAATAAATTAATTAGTTTGAGTTCATACACTTCACTGGTACTCAGAACGGGTCGTTACAGACATAGAAGTTGTTTCTATAAGTTGACCGCGTGTAATCCCAGAAATATGTGGTTTAGCAAAAGGGATTGACATTACACCTACCACATATGATTTTCCAAGATGTGTAGCTTGTAAAACATAACCATTCAATCCACGACTTCCCCTTCCATATACCAAATTAATTTTTTGCTCTCCCAATTTTTGCCCAAGTTCGCTTGCTACAAGTGTGTAACAAATATCGCTTCCAAGTTGAGAGCCACAAAGTACACATATGGTATTGATTCGATGAACTAACTGGCCTTCCATTTATGTTTGTTCCTTATGTATGCCCTGGAAAGAAGTTTGGTGATCAAAAGTAGCTATATAGGAATTCAACAAGAAATAAACACAAACAAAAATAATGCGTATTTACAAGTAGTTGTGATTGTGGCTCACATCTTCCTCCGATTTTATGTCCAAAAATGACTTAAACACTTTCTATGAAGTGGGGATATGCTTCCCATCCAATTTTCTTATACATTGGCAAACAAGGTCGTTTTTAGTCAAATTCCCAAGACTATAGCGTTGGTGGTCACTTATGAACTTGGTCCATAAAGCAAGAAGTTTTCTTTGCACTATTCCACGTGGATGCATCTCAAGAGTCAATCAGATATCATCCAAAGACTCCTTACTCAGTCCATCCTTTATGAAACTAATTTTATCTTCTCGATTTATGGACGTAAATCCCACAGATTTGCATCGTGTATTACAAGTCCATCGAGCACATTTGTGACAACCATTCACACTTTTTGCTCTTCGTTTCTTCGCAAAACTACTCTTCCCTAAGCTTGGAAAGTGCTTAAACTAGGTGCAGTTTCGCCAGCTAATTGAACTTTTGCTTCGATCAGCCAACGAATATCTTCAGTGATGTTATTACGCATCAACAACCTAAGTCTTTCACACCTAGCATCATAAATTTTTTCAAATCATTCTGTGGGAGAGATGGATAATACTTGCGAATTTTTGAGAGTTGAAGATCCATTTTTTTTTTTTTAAAAGACAACTATAATAAGAAGAAAGTAAAGAATTATGAACCCTACAAAAGGGATGAGAGTATCTAATAGGAGAATAACACAAAGGAGAGAAGACTGAGCTCAAGAAGTGTGGCTTGCCTCATACAGATATCGAGTCTCTTATAAAGCAATGGGCATCACTATTCTACACTCGGCTCGAGGCATGCCATATTTGCACTGTTAGGCTTGGCGTCGTCTTGCATCTTATTTTTCAACATTTGGCAGTGTGCCTCTTTCTTTATAGAGCAATGTGATTGCACTACTCCAGAAAAGTGGCTACCACCAGCGTCAATTCTATCTCCCTCAATTTTTTTTTTAATTTTTTAAATTTTAATTTTAATTATTATTATTATTATTATTTTTTGCGTTAAATTTTTAAGGGCCCTATAAAATCATATATACCACATAGGATAATATTATCAAGTCAACCAAAATTATTTGCACAATGGATCAATTTCAAACACCAATAAATCAATTCTTAAGTACACCTTACCCCCCAACTTAAATTGCGCATTGTCCTCAATCGACAATAAAATGATAGAAGATAGACATACCTAGCGGTCTTTAATGCATGAACTCGTATGCAAAAACTTTATTTAGACTGCACACAAAGAAATATTATTTGAGTCAAAGTTAATTAAGTAATGCAGAAAATGAACAATATATATATATATATATATTTTTTATATAATTTTTTTTTTAATGTCCCAGATCTAGAGACATTCATTTAACCTAAATGGAAAGGTGGTCTTTTAACGTCAGATTCCTAGACGACACAAAAACTTCCCTTACTCATCAAATGATGGTGGATCATCCAAATCCACAACTCTTTCATTCTTCTCAACACTACCTTGATATGGTTTCAACCTATGACCATTGACTATAAGACGTTGTCCTGACTCCAGATTTTCCATCCCAAAGGCCCCATATTCTGAGATAGACTTGATTACAAAGGGGCCGACCCATCGAGACTTCAATTTTCCTGGAAATAGATGCAATCGAGAATCGTACAAGAGTACCTGTTCCCCTACCTAAAAGCTTTTTCGAATGATGTGCCGATCATGCAACTCTTTCATGCGAACCTTGGTCAATCATGCATTTTCAAATGCCTCATTCCGAATTTCCTCCAGCTCATTCAATTGGAGCTTCCTAGAAAAGCCTGCTTCAGTTAGACTCTTGTTGATCTTTTGAATTGCCCAATATGCTCTATGCTCAATTTCCATCGACAGACGACAAGATTTATCGTATACTAGCCTATAGGGAGACATTCCTAAAATCGTTTTGTAAGTTCTCCTTGAAGGATCATCCCGAGGAAACATAGTGTGCAACGGAAGCGGTTTTAAAAAAAAACTTTCCTCGTATTGATTAGAATCTAGGAAACTTACTTCTCCTACGGATTACCGGACGGAATGAAGCGATAGGAGGAGGATGAGCGGGAGCTTCTTCGCGTGGTGGAGATGACGGCTGTCCTGCAATCGTTCGCTCCTTCGCATCAGAACTTGAACGGTCTCTTTTGATCTTCCAGGGTATGACTCAAAATCGTGGCCTCTCTTTTAGTGAAGAAGAGTAAAATCCCTAGGATGAAAAAACAACCAAAGAGAGAATATATATAGGAAGAACCCTAGGGTTAAAACCCTAGTGGGCCAAACCCTAATGGGCTAAGTTCATTTAATTAATTTTCTAATTGGGTTAGCCCAATTAATTAATTAAAACTAATGAACTATTATTTTATTCTAGCCCAATTAATTATGGACCATTCTAAATAAAATAATTCTCTCTCAATGTAATTCATCCAACAGGCCAAATGTATTAAATAATACATGAGTTATATCGAGCTACCCCGGGGACCAAAAGACAAATTATTCACGGCTACTAAAATGACCAAAATATCCCTGCTACCTAGTAGCTATATTTTGTCATTCTAAGTGTTCCAACTATCACCATATGGTAACATTGACCCCACAAATAATTTTTCATATGCAATGTCTTTGACCTACTAGTGTAATGACGAAAATACCCCTTTGCGTAACACCCATCATTTAGAAAGGAATAACGTACTAACACCTCTCTAAATGATTTCTACCATCCTTAGATCACTAGTCCAATAATCCGTGACTACTCGAATGTACTTGCTTATCACTGGGAGCTACCCAGAAGCACACACTCTTAAGTCACGTTCCCAGGGCCCTGGATTATTTGATTATTCTTGGACAATCACAAGGGGGTGAATCACAGAAACTATCTTGTATTAGTCTGTCTTAGCTAATTAGAAACCATACTCCCAACTCAAAAGGTTATTGATCTTTGATAGACCTCACCTACAGTGAATCTAAGAATATAGCTCTAGGTTCACTAGACCACCAACTAATACTCAAGTATTAGAGTACTCATCCACGTAGTAGCAGTGATAGACTAGCTCCATGATAATTAGTTCTTTGTCATTAGCTTCTATCACAGGTCCACTCTACGCATTCCAAATGCGCTTGTACAATTAGAGTAAACGGACTGTTTACTGGCTAAGGCAAGCCATCCTCCATTAGGATCTATTGCACAATGATCTTATCATGATAGAATGCCCAATTCTATCAAAAGATCAAGAGTAATATTTTCTTGCTTATTAAGTACCCATGATTCATGCCTAACTGTGAAGAACGACCCATCACATGAATCACTTACTTAATAGCATGGACACTTTTCCAATAATTAAATGCAAATAATATATGTGCCATAAACTGACTAATTTAAACATCATTACCATAAATTAAACAAAACTTGTCTTTAGGGCATACATTTCCAACAATCCTGTACACCCAAAGAGTGTCTACTAGTCTTAAGGACCAATCCTTACGATTAGCAGCAATAGTCTTTTCCAATATGCGCTTAATCTCCCTATTGACTAACTCAGCTTGACCATTAGTTTGGGGATGGTATGGTGTTGCAACCCTATGCAGTACACCATATTTCTTCATTAGTCCTACCATAATTTTATTACAAAAATGGGAACTCCCATCACTGATGATTGATCATGGCATCCCAAATTGACTGAATATGTTTTCTTTCAAAAATTTCACTACAGTCCTATGGTCATTTGTTCTGGCCAGGATCGCTTTGACCCATTTGGACACATAGTTGACAACAAGTAAGATGTATTCATGACCAAATGAATTGACAAATGGGCCCATAAAATCCATACCCCAACAGTTAAAGACTTTTAACACTTGGATCGGATGTAATGGCATCATGTTTCTCCTCGACAGACTTCCTAACCTTTGACATCGATCGCAACTTGAACAGACCTTATACACATCCTTGAATAGTGTCAGACAAAAAAATCCACTCTGAAAATTTTTTTGTAACTGTTTTCTTGATCGAAAAATGGCCTCCACATGCAAGAGTGTGACATAAATTAATGACACTCTGTTGCTCATGATTGGGTATGCATCTACGGATGGTTTGGTTAAGACAATATTTGAACAAGTATGGGTCATCTCAAAAGAATGTCACCACCTTCCGAATTTTTTTTTACTTGTCTAGCCTAGACTAGTGATCTGGAATCTGTCTAGTGAATAGATAATTTGCTATGTCAGCATAGCATGGAAGGATAGGTGATGTAGATTGACTACTTATTTGAAATAATTGTTCATCTGGAAAGGAATCATGGATCGGGCTCTCAAACTGATTTAGTTCTTGACATGGTAAATGGGACAAATGGTCAGCCACAACATTTTTTACCCCTTTTTATCTCTTATTTCAATGTGACATTCTTGCAAAAGTAAGATCCATCAGAGGAGATGGGGTTTTGCATCTTGCTTTGTGAACAAATACTTCAGAGCAACGTGATCTGTAAAAATGATCACTAGTGACCCTACAAGGTAAGATCGAAACTTGTCTAGGGCGAAGACAATTGCTAGTAACTCTTTCTCTATAGTAGTGTAATTCTTTTGCGCCTTGTTAAGAGTTTTGCTAGCATAGTATATCACATGAGGTTTCTTATCCTTCCTCTGCCCTAACATAGCTCCTACCGCGTAATCACTAGCATCACACATAAGTTCAAACGGGAGGGACCAATCAGGGGACTGAATGATAGGTGCAGAAACGAGTGATTTCTTCAACTTCTCAAAAGCAACTTGACACTCACCGTTCCACTCAAAAGGTATGTCAAAGGCTAGGAGATGGCATAAAGGTCTAGCTATGGCACTGAATGAAGCGATAAAACGCCTATAAAAACTAGCATGGCTAAGAAAATACCTAACCTCTCTCACGTTCCTTGGGGCGGGTAATTTTTGAATTGACTCAATCTTGGACTGATCAACCTCAATACCCTTGGAAGAAACAATATGTCCCAGGACACTTCCTTGAGTAACCATGAAATGACACTTCTCCCAATTTAGCACTAAATTTGTTTCTTTACACCGGACTAGAATTTTCTCCAAATTTTCTAGATAACTCTCAAAACTATCTCCGTACACTGAGAAGTCATCCATAAAGACTTCTATCACATTGTCAACAAATTCACTGAAAATACTCATCATGCATCTTTGAAAGGTTGTAAAGGCATTGCACAGACCAAATGTCATTCGTCTGTAAGCAAATGTCCCAAATGGACATGTGAACGTGGTTTTCTCCTAATCCTCTAAGGCAATTTCAATCTGATTGTACCCACAATACCCATCTAAGAAGTAGTAGAAGGCATGTCATGCTATTCTCTCTAACACTTGATCCAAAAATGGGAGCAGAAAATGATCCTTCCTAGTCATAGAGTTGAGCTTCCTACAATCTATGCACATACGCTATCCAGTTTGGATGCGTGTAGGAATGAGCCCATTGTTCTCGTTTGCTATCACAGTGACTCCTAACTTCTTAAGTACGACTTGAGTTGGACTAACCCATTTGGAATCAGATATAGGGTAGATGATACCAGCATCTAAGAGTTTCAACACCTCTCCCCTAACCACTTCTTTCATGTTTGGGTTTAACCTTCTCTGCATCTGTCTCACCGGCTTTGCATCTTCTTCCAAGAAAATTTTGTGGGTGAAAATTAAGGGACTAATTCCATGCAGATCTGTTATAGTCCAACCTAGAACTTTCTTGTGTGCCTTTAATAGATTCAGCAGTTGTTCCTCATGTTGAGGATTCAAATTTGATGAGATCACCACTGGCAAATATTCTCCTTCACCTAGGAATGCATACTTAAGGTTATTTGACAATGGTTTCCTTTCAGGTGCAGATGAGCAGCTTGATGATGGTAGAGGGTTACTTGATGAAAATTTGAGAGGTTCTAGTTTTGGGTTACCGTAGGCTATGGATAAGACAGA
Organism: Diospyros lotus; assembly: GCF_014633365.1. Classification (NCBI taxonomy): domain Eukaryota; kingdom Viridiplantae; phylum Streptophyta; class Magnoliopsida; order Ericales; family Ebenaceae; genus Diospyros; species Diospyros lotus. The sequence continues at coordinate 22,925,455 of NC_068342.1, forward strand.
TTCAGTTTTCTCTCGAGAGCAATCTTGTTGCTCCACAATTTCCTCCAACTCAAGATTTTCCTGAGCAAATTCACAGTTAATGTAATCCTCACTCAATGTCTGTATCAAATCAGCTTCTTTAGTCTCATTCTCCATGTTAGGTTGTTTGCAAACCCTAAAAATATTTGTTTCCAAAGTCATATTTCCAAATGATAATTTTAAGATTCCATTCCTACAGTTGATGATGGCATTTGATGTGGTAAGGAATGGTCGACCTAAGATGACTGGCACAGGAGGTTGAGGCCCCTGACGCGACTGGGTGTCCAAAATGATGAAGTCCACTAGAAAATAGAACTTATCTATTTGTACTAGAACATCCTCCACAATTCCTCGAGGAATTTTGACTGATCAATCAGCCAGCTGAAGGGTCACTCTAGTGGGTTTGAGCTCACCTAATCCCAACTATTGATACACCCTGTATGGCAACAAATTGACATTAGCTCCGAAATCCAAGAGTGCCTAATCAACCTTTTGATTTCCTATAATGCATGTAATGGTTGGACAGCCTAGTCTTTGTATTTGGGAGGAGTTTTCAATTGGAGAATGGCGCAGACTTGTTTGGTCAGGAATGCCTTTTCATGCACATTTATTTTTCTTTTGACAGTGCACAGATCTTTCAAAAATTTTGCATATGAAGGTGTTTGTTTGATTGCATCCAACAGCGGGATGTTGATTCTCACTTTCTTATACACTTCACATATATCTGCATTTTGTTGCTCTTTTTTCAAATGATTCAACCTTTGTGGAAAAGGTGGTTTGGGTCTGTATTGAATTTCTTTCCCTGAAATGTTATTACCTTTCCCATCTTCTTTTTGTTTTTCATTTTTCTCATTTTTTCATTTTTCTCCACAGTGGGCTCATGATCTTTTAGTTCTTCCTCTTCAGCAGCAAATTCGTTTATCTTAGGATTAGATGGTTTTTCAATTATTCTTCCACTTCTTAGGGCAGTCACTGCTTGCATTTTTTCATGAGTATTGGTTTCACTATTTAAAGCTTCTACCTGGTTGGTTTGCCTAATTGGGTTAGGATTAGTTTGGGATGGAAACCTTCCGGGTTCTCTCACACTCAATGTTTGTGTTAACTTGGTCAACTAGCTCCTAATGTCTTCTGTGACTCTGTTTGTTTGCTCTTGAATTTTGGCAACTTGATTATTGATTCCTGTTTGGCTTTGGATGAATTGATGCAGAGTGTCCTCTAAAGGTCTCCTATGAGATGGATGGTAAGTGTTGGATGAAGAACCTTGATTTGGTTGGAAAGATTGTTGAGCAAGGAAGGGTGGCTGAGAATGACTTGCATAATCATTTCTCCAAGAAAAATTTGGGTGGTTTCTATTATTGGGATAATATGAGTTGTAATTTTGGTTATGCTTGTAATAGTTTCCCCTTTGATTTTGGTTGTGCCTACCCTCAAAATTGTGTGGATGTGCATTATTTGTTTGTCCATACAATACCTCTTTGAAAGCAAGTAATGTAGGACATTCCTCAGTCTTGTGCTCTATTGTGTCACAAACTGCACATTTTACTTTCACTTGATTAACAGACTGTGTTCTCTTGGTTTCCAGACTTTCAATCTTTCTTATCAAGGCAACTATCCTAGCATTCAGATCATCACTCTCACTCAGTTGGTACCTACCTCTAAACTATGGATTTTCTCTTGAGTCATTAGAAGATATTGGTCCAACCTCCCAGTCTCTAGTGTTTTCTGCTAAGGTATTAAAGAACTGGAATGCTTCATCTGGAGTCTTATCATAAAACTCACCATTACACATGGTGGACACTAGCATTTTCAATTGAGGACTAAGACCGTCATAAAAGAAACTGACCACTCTCCATTATTCAAAAGCATGGTGTGGGCTTAAACCTCTCCCAAGTTTGAGCAAAGTTCTCATTGGGTTTGCACACAAAATTCATAATTTGCCTCTGAAGGGTGGCAGTCCTATTGGTTGGGAAATATTTTTTCAAAAATGTTGTTTGCATTTCCCTCCAGGTTCCTATGGACCTAGGTGGAAGAGTGCTCAACTACATTTTAACCTTATCCTTGAGTGAAAATGGGAAGACCTTCAATCTTATGACATCTTCATTCACTGTATGATCCATACAGGTGCTACACACTTCCTCAAACTCTTTCATATGGGTGTATGGGTTTTTAGAATCCATGCCATGGAAAGTTGGCAACAGTTGGATGGTGCTAGGCTTGAAATTAAACCTATGATGGTTGATGGGAAGAATAATGCACGAGGGAGTTGTCTGCCTAGGAGGATGAAAATACTCCCTAAGGGGTCTGATCATTTCCTAATCAATAAGATCAGGGTCATCGTGGTCACTACCATGTGCAGACATATTGTGTGCAAGTGGCATGTTCTCATTTTGTTGAGACATGAGTGATTGATATTCTACAATTCTACCTGACCCAAGTATCATACACCATGTACAAAAATAAAGTAAAAAGAAATAGAGTTACCAGATTTATCAGGATATGTTTATTTTTATTTTTTTCCTTTTTGTTTTTCCCTCAATCTTCCAGTAACGGCGCCAAAATTTGGCTGCACTCTCACCTTGCAATTAAAACATAATAAAAAAACACAATAAACTTTTATATTTTTCTCTTTATTTTGGCGAGAGGTTTATACTCATTAGTGTACGAGTGCAGTTGTAGTCCAAATTTAAATTTGTATTTTCTAGATGAGTTTAGGTTGTTCACTAAGAGATTTTATTTATGGCAAAAGAAAAAGAATGTCACACACACGCACACGCATTTGAACGAATTGACAATAACATTTTTTTTATGAATTTTTAGATAACAGATACTAGGAAATAAAGCAAGGCAGAAGTTGAAATAAACGCTAAATGTGAGAATATGAAATTGGATAGCACTTGAGTTAAGACAATTTCAGCACTAACCCGTTGATTCCCAATTTTTATCAGAAACGATTAGCAACATTAATTTAATTTTAGATATGAGCGTTTGTTATTAAATTCAATTAGAGATGATGATAGTTCTAATTTAAGAAATCCCCATACATGATATGCGGGATTCTAATTTAAGCAACTACCATAAATTCAATTGTAATTAATACATAAAATAACTAAATTAATCATCCGAGTTTGGGTATGATAGCGTTTCCAGTTCTAATAACTCCCATGCGTGGCATGAAAGCTCTAAGTTAGGCTTACGCTCCAATCCAAATCTAGTGATTTCTCAATAATTAAATTACACTCATACTGAATTTAAATTAATGTCACTCATTTAAAGCGCAACTTTCTTTGGGAATCATTGGCATTGGACACTCTCCTTACCTTAACCCAAGATTGGATTTAGCTACTCATCTCCATTTAAAAGTTAATTGACAAAAATTTCAATGGCATAATTTAAATAACAGAATTTAAATGACAAGAATTAAAATAGCAGAAATTAACCAGCCATTTAGGTGGTGGATAATTTAAATGACAGGAATTAAAATTACAGAAATTTAAAGCCATAAATTAACTAGCCATTTAGGCGATGGATAATAAAGTAACAATAAATGACATAAGAATTCAAGAGAAAAAATAAATAAAGTAAGATCACAAGAGAAAACAATAGAGAAAAGAAGAGAGAACAAGAGCAATTCTCAAAAAGAAAATCTAAGAAAACAACCAAGCTTTAATTCAAGAATAATAATCTCCCTTATAAGTGCAACCAAGTGAGCTATTTATAGCCCACAAGATGCAATACAAATCACACAATTTCAATTATTCAACTAGACATAATTATATCTAATGGGCACTTATACACCTAAAATTAAATGGATTTTAGCTAAAATACACACCTAAAGTTAAATGGATTTTAGCTAAAAAACACACCTAATAAAGCATTCATAAAACATATATTTAAAAATAAGAAAAATAGATTTTTTACAAGTTGGGTTTTGGGTCTTCTTTATGTTAGATTTGGGTCTTCCTTGGAATTAAAATGATTGGGCCTTCCTTGGAATTAAAATGATTAGGCCTTCTTTGGAATTAAAATGCTTGGGCCTTCTTTGGAATTAAAATGTTTAGGCCTTCTTTGGTTGGACTCCATTGAATAGTTGACTCAATTGCACTAGATTTTGAGTAGTAACGTTGGCCATCCGATTGACTCTTTAACATCTTCAATTACTTGGAAAATGTCAATTTTTTCATATCATCCTGATAATAGTACATAATGTGCATAATTATTCAAATTAAACATTAATATAAGATAAAAAAAATAGGGATATAATTTATTAAAATTTAGAAAAATTAACTTCTCATCAAGAGCTCACCGACTGTATGAACTATCTACACAATTCATGGTGAACCTCACCTCACGGGAACTTCCCACAAATCTCGCGAGAAGTATGTGCGCGAAGCCAACCATGTCTTGTTGGCAAGATCGAACGAGCAGTTTACCCCCGTGAAGCGAGCTAGGGGTGATCTGATTCCGAAAAAGATCGTCTTCTTGGAAGAAGAGGCCAGAAACATCCATTGGCCGCACAACGATGCGCTCGTTATACGAGCCCATATCGGCAATTCTGAAGTGCGGAGGATAATGGTGGACACAGGAAGCTCGGTAAATGTAATGTACAGAGCATGCTTCGATTAGACGGGTTTGGGACCAGAGCAGTTGAGCTCATCCCTGGAACCGCTCTATGGATTCACGGGTGATGCAGTGATCCCTGTCGGTCGGATTAGTCTTCCCTTTACCATTGGGGATGCAGATTGCCAGGCCACCATTTTAGCGGAGTTCCTAATTATAGACTGCTCTTCGACATATAACGTCGTGCTCGGGAGGCCGATAATGAATGACCTAGATCTGGTCACTTCAACCAGATCTCTAATAGTTAAATTCCCAACCCTCAATGGAGTAGGGTGTGTACGAGGTGAGCAACACCTTACAAGACGTTCCTATGAAGATGCACTAAAAATGGGGGCCAAAGGAAAGAAAGTAAATGTCATTGCGAGAAATACCTCATGACCAATCAGTCAAAAGAGGGCTAGCCACGACCTGGAGCCCCGTGAGGTAGACTGTGACAGGCCTACCGGTCAGGTAGAAGCTCAAAGATATTTCGGTTGCCCGGACGAATCAGGAAAGATGCCTTAAGCTAGGAAAAAGTCTAGCCCCCGAGGTGAAATCCCAACTTACCAATTTCCTTAAAGCTAACCTCAACGTATTCACATGGAACCATGAGGACATGGTAGGAATAGCCCCAGAGGTCATGTCGCACAGGCTTAACGTAGATCCCAGCTACAAGCTAGTGCGCCAGAAGAAGAGGTCAATGACTCCTGATCGTTACACTGCTTTTAAGGAAGAAATGGACAAGCTCTTGGCAAACAAGTTTATTAAAGAGGCCTACTGCCCGGTCTGGGTGGATAACCTGGTCTTGGTGAAAAAGAAAAGTGGGAAGTGGAGGACCTGTGTCGACTTCACCGACCTGAACAAGGCTTTCCCTAAGGACAACTTTCCTCTCCCAAGAATCGATCAGCTCGTGGATGCAACAGCTGATCACTAGCTCCTCAACTTCATGGATGCCTATTTAGGCTACAATTAAATCCCCATGAACCCCAGCGACGAGGAGCACATCTCGTTCATTATCGATCGGGGGCTCTATTGTTATAAGATCATGCCCTTTGGGTTGAAGAATGCTGGCGCGACCCTATCAAAGGCTAGTCAATACGATGTTCGAGGCACTCATTGGCAAAACCATGGAAGTATACATTGATGACATGTTGGTAAAGTCAGAACGAGTAGCGGACCATGTTTTCGATCTGAGGGAAATGTTTAAAGTCCTCAGGAGCTATCAGATGAAGCTCAATCCGCTCAAGTACGCCTTTGGGGTAGCCTTCGGAAAATTTCTTGGTTTTATGGTAAATAACAAAGGCATCAAAGCCAATCCGAAAAAAATAAGGGCTTTACTCGACATGAGGTCGCCTGTAAGGAAAAAAGAGGTGCAAAGCCTCAACAGCCAGGTTGCAGCCCTAAGTCGGTTCATCTCTAAGGCAACTGACAAATGTGCCTCATTTTTTGGGCTTCTAAAAAAGGCGCAAGACTTCAGATGGACAGAAGAATGCGAGTTTGCATTCCAGTAGCTAAAGGAATATATGGGACGGGCCCCACTACTCACTAAGCCCAGAGATGGAGAAAAGTTAATCCTATATTTGGGAGTATCCCAACACGTTCTCAGTATGACCCTCGTTCGGGGGGATAAAAGGATGCAGCACCCCATGTATTACGTCTCGAAGAGCTTGAGCGATGCAGAGATGAGGTACGCACCAATTGAAAAATTGGCTTATTGTTTGATAATGGAATCTAGAAAGCTGCGACCTTATTTCTAAGCTCACGAGATCGAAGTTCTTACCAAGTACCCGTTAAGGCAAATCTTACAAAAGCCAAACACCACGGGTCATTTGCTAAAGTGGTCTATCGAGCTCGCTTAGTTCGATATAAAGTACAAACTGAAGACGTCAATAAAGGGACAAGCATTGGCAGATTTCGTCGCTGAGTTCATAGGGCCAGTTGAAGAGGTAATGGAGAACTTGGAAGGGCCATCCTGGGAATTATACGTGGACGGATCATCAAACAAACAAGAAGTAAGCGTTGGGGTTATGTTGATAAGCCCCGAGTGCCACAAAATCCTCTACGCCCTAAGATTCAGATTTTCAGCCACCAATAACGAAGCCCGAGTACGAAGCCCGGTTAGCAGGGCTTCATCTGGCAAAAGAAGTGCAAGCTGAATCCTTGGAAATCTTAAGTGACTCTCAACTGGTTGTCAATCAAGTACGGGGAGAATACCAGGCCAGAGATACAAAGATGGTGGCATACTTACAAAAGGTATGCGAACTCTTAGCCACTTTCAAAAAATATGAAATGCGCCAGATCCCCCGCTCCCAAAACTCTCATGCTAACGCATTAGCTCGCCTTGCAACTGCCCCGGGATGTGGAGTTCTTAAGGGTCATACCTGTGGATTTCTTAACTACCCCAAGCACAAAACAACGAGCTGAAATGATGGCGATCACAGTGTCCCAAAACTCGTGGATGATTCCCATTCTGGGTTATCTGCAAGACAGGAAATTATCGGTAGACAAATTGGAAGCACGTCGGCTGAGAGCTTGAGCAGCTCGATATTGCATCTATGATGATAGACTGTACAGGAGGGGGTTCTCACCCCCACTCCTGAGGTGCATTGACAGCACCAATTGCCAGATCGTGCTGAAGGAGATTCACACGGGCCACTGCTGTAATCATGTCAGGGCACTTTCACTTGCACAGAAGGCACTACGGCAAGGATTTTATTGGCCCACCATAAAGCAAGATGCTGTAAAGATAGTAAAAAAATGCAAGAAATGCCAAAGATTCGCTAAGATTTCGTGAGCTCTGCCAGCTTACTTGCAAAAAATGAGCAGCCCATGGCCCTTTGCTATTTTGGGCATGGATCTAATCGGGCCACTTCCAATAGCCCGCGGAGTGTGCAAGTATGCCATCGTGGCAATTGACTACTTCACCAAATGGGCATAAGCCAAAGAGCTCGCACAGATCACCAGCTCGAAGGTACAAACATTTACTTGGGATAATATCGTCTGCAGGTTTGGAGTTCCACAACAAATAATAATAGATAACGAGACCAATTCACCAGTGAGCAGTTCATCCAGTTTTGCAAATCAATGGGGATCCAAAAAAGTTTCACTGCCATAGACCACCCCCAAGCCAATAGACAGGTTGAAGCTGTCAACAAAATAATCAAGCAAATCCTAAAAACAAAGATTGAAGGTAGAAATGAGGCTTGGGTAGATGAATTACAAATAGTGCTCTGGGCTTATCGAACGAAAGCTCGGAGTAGCACGGGAGAAACCCCATTCTCGATGGTGTACGGATTCGAGGCCATGATACCAGCAGAGAATGAGCTGACCAGTCATCAGAGGGTCACCTTCGATTCAAAGGACAATGATGAGTTGTTGGCGAAGAACCTCGACTTGCTCGAGGAAGCGAGGGATGTAGCTCTTATGAGGATCGCTGTCTATCAACAAAAGGTGACACGGTACTACAATAGAAAGGTTTGAATCCGACAGTACAATGTTGGAGATCTGGTATTGTGCCTGATACTCCCAGGAGCTCGCACGGCGACTGATGGCACCCTAGGCCCTAATTGGAAGGTCCGTTTATCATTAATTAGAACCTGAGCAACGGGGCATATCACCTCGCGAATATGGATAGAACCACTCTCCCATGAGCTTGGAATGCAGAGCACCTTCGTCCCTACTTCCAATAAATGTAATTATCCTGGCTTATGCCCCGAATTCCTATTTACAAGCATATTGCCGATTGAAATCTTTGGATCTCTATGCATCACACTTTGTTGAGAAGAGTGTCACAAAAACAAGGGGTCGGTGAAACCATGGTTTGCGAGAGGGGGCCCGTGCAACTTAGCGTCCGTGCTATGGTTTGAGGCTTAACCGAGCATTCATCTTGGTACCCCCCCCCTAAGTCGTGGTTTGCGAGCCAAGAACCATTCGTCCTGACTTGAAGTCATGGTGTGGGATCTACCGAGCAATCACTTCCATTAAATAAATCTTGAGTCAAAGGTTCACTAGCTAGGGTCTTTTCACCTTGATGAATGTTTGCGACCTACCCGAGTGTTTGCTCCCCGACTAAATTTTTTTTATTGATAGTCGATTAAATAGCTTTAAAGTTGCGAGCTGAGAACCATTTTCTCTTGACTTAAAGTTATGGTTTGGTACCTACTGAGAAACTACTCCCATTATTTAAGGTGAGGGTTCATTAGCTGTGGTCCCTTCATCTTGGCTCAAGTCACGTCTCGTGACCCTCCCAGATGTTCCCTCTTACCTTCTTAAATTTAGAAAGCCATGATACATTAGCTGAGGTCGCAGGACGACCTACCTGGACATGTATCTTGGCAAGACCTTTGTTACGACTTATATGATCTAATTAAGGACGTGTTATCTAAGGATCATCATGACTTTCCCTAAAAAATGGAAAGCCACACCTTACTATACACACATTAATGGTTATTACGTCTATTTAACCAATGACCTATATTTAAGCTTGCTAATAAGCGAGCTTGAATTCTTTAATCTAGACTTGTCATCCTGGAAATGTATCTCGACAAGACCTTCGTTATGACTTATATGATCTACTTAAGGACGTGTTATCTAAGGATCATCGTGACTTTCCCTAAAAAATGGAAAGCCACACCTTACTATACACACATTAATGGTTATTACGTCTATTTGACCAATGACCTATATTTAAGCTCGCTAATAAGCGAGTTGGAATTCTTTAATTTGGACTTGTCATCTTGAAGTAATATTCCTGAAGGCTTCTTCCAAAGTTATATTTTCAAGCCTACTCTGGTATGCAAAAGTTTTCGAAGACTCATATCAAGTTATATGCGCAGAAAAATGTTGAATCACATTAAAATAGGTACTTCTATTATAGAATGTAACCACACACAAAAAAAAAAAAAAAAATCGATAGGAATCCTACCTAGGAGGAGCGGTCGCTTCGATAGGCTAGGCCCCGACAGGCTGGATGTCAGTAGCCTGAGTTGGCAGGTGCTCGACAGCTCCAGCAGGACGGACCTCGGCAACCTCCGCAGGTTGTGCCTCGACAGTCTCACCAGGCTGAACCTCGACAGCCCCAGGTGGCTCGACCTCGTCTTGAGTAACCGGCGTCCCGACCTCTGACGAATCAAGCGGGGTGGCAGCTTTAGTGTCCTCAGTAGCCTCGATCGCGTACCATTTCACCTCCTCGACGGCCTGTACACCAAAGAAGGAAAAATCCATCTCGAGATGGTTCACCCAAAGGGTGTACAGCAACGTTGAACAGGTGTCGGACCTGGTTTCCTTGCGTACAGAATCCATCCGAGCTCCCACCTCCACCCTGATATCATCAATAGTCCTTTTAGCAAGCTGCTCGCATCAGTCAACTATTTCATCGGCCTATTTCTGCTCGTCTTTAGCCGTCTTCAGCTTTGCCTCAGCCGATTTAGTCGGTCTTGGACCCTCCGCAACTCCTCATTTACTCTATTTAACTCACCAGTGAGCCCGGAGTTAGCGGACTCCCACATATTCTTCGATCGACAAAGCTCCTCGTCAAGGTCTTTATTTCTTTAGATCGCCTCCCTTAGATGCATCTAGGAGCCCTCCATCTCTTTTTGGGTAACGAGGAGCTCGGCCTGTAGAGCTTTCTTCTCATCCACGAGCTTCGTTAACTCGGCCTGCAGAGCATTCTTCCCATCCTCAAGCTTCATTATTTTGGCCTAAAGGGACATACTCACCGCCTCAAGCTGCGCATCGAAGTTTAGATGATGTGCTTGGAGCTTTATGGCAATAAGGGAAAGCTGTGAAAGAACAAAAGTTAGCTCGTAAAAAGGCAGACTAAGAAACCAAGGTATGAAAATTCCAACTCACCACAAAGCTGTGGAGGGCCATAAACTCGTAGAGAGGGATCCCCTTCAGCCTCACGTCGTCTAGAGGCTTCGCACCCGCACCCAAAAGAGTGGGCATGGAGTCCAGGAGAGGGCCTGTAATACCCTTAAAGAGTCATGATAATTTTTGTCATTTAAGAGAATTTTAGTCTATGAAAAATTCCAAAATTGCCCTTGAATTAAAGAAAATGCCATGAAATATTGGATGTCTTGTGAGGGGCAAAATGGTAATTTGGAATTTCATCCCAAAGGAAGATAAATTATTTTTGGAGAAATTATTTATATTGGAGAATAAATGTTGGAGAATTTAATTCTTGATTAAGTGCATAGATAATTAGGAATTAAATTGGAAAACCAAGTATGGTTAGATTGATGACACTTGGCAAGTTCTTATGGAAGAGATTTAATTTAATTTGGAGAATAAAGATTTATTTAATTGAGAGAATTTGGTGACACATGGCATGATCTTATGAATCAAGAGGGATATTTAATAAATGCAAAAAGGAAAAAGAAATTAGTCTCTCAAGCATTAATGAGAGCCATTATGGAGAGAATTAAAAGAAAATCAATAATAAAAAGAAATTTGTCAAGCATTAATGTTGGAAAATGGTGGATTTAAATAAATGCTAAAGAAATTAGATTATGTCTTTCAAGAGCTTTTAAATTTAAATCAAAAAAGAAATTATTTAAGTCTCCATTAAATGCTTGAAAGGTTGTGGATTTAAATTAAATGCAAATTTGGGAAATTAGTCAATCTTGGAAATTAGTTATGATTTAATTAAATGAAAAATGGAGAATTATGGAAAATTGGGATTGATCCAAGGGAGGAGATTTAGTCTCCAAAGAGAGATCAATGGAGGAGATTTAACAAGATAAGTCTCTTGGATTTGTGTTTCCTTTGTATCTAGGCAAGAGTTCTCCTAAAATCAAGGGTTAGGATTTAACTTGGGAGAAGCACAAGGATTGTGCTAATGTTCAAAGGTAGAGATTAGGTCTCTTGAAATAAGAAAAAAATCAATGGCTAGGATGTGATCTTGAGAATTGGCATGGATTAAGAAGAAAACTCTATAAATGGGAAGTGAGAAATTAGTTCCAAGCTTTTTCCCATTTGTGAAGTAGAGAAGCAAGAAGGCAAGTAAGAAGGCAAGGAAGTCTAGAGAAGGAAGAGAAAGTCTAGCAAAAGGTAATCTAGTTTTCTCTTTTGTTATAGTTTAAGGCATGTGTTTAAGAGCTAAAGTCCCTTTATTATTTTTCTTTAAGGGTGAGTCTTAGCTTGTGGTGGTGTTGAAGCTTCAAAGTCTAAGAGGATTCTTGGCTTGAGAGAGTGTTAAAGCTTCAAGGAAACAAGGTAAGGGATAGCCCCAAGTGGAGGGGTTTTGCTTGCATTTGTACATGTATGAATGAGTTGCATGTGATGGTTCTTTGCATGTTTTGTGCCCAAGTGAACCTATGGCCATAAGGAGGACTTGTGAGGGGAGTGAGGGGTTGGTTGGTGCCTTAACCTAAGTGGTTATGAAGGCATGGAGAACTACCCTTAATATGCATTGCATTGCATTACATGTTATGTTTCTCATACTTCATTTACATTTGCATAGCACCCTTACTGAGCATTGGCTCATAAGGTCCTTTGACCTCAATGTAGGTGGAGAAACATCCAAGGGAAAGGGAGTTTTGCAAGGGTGAAAGTATTGAAGCAAAGAGGAAAACTATGTGTAATGGTTATGTAGTTTGTAGTTTTGTGTTGTATTATTTTGTTAAACTTGGATTGTATGTAAATGTGGTTAAAAGGGGGAAAAATTTAGTGTTTTGGAAGCCCCTTGATATGGAAATGTATTCTGGAAAATATGGTTTTATAAAAAAATATATATATATTTTTTTTTGGAAAAAAAAAATGGCCAGGCAGTGGGCTGGGCAGCCAAGGCTCGCCTGGGCGGGCTGGCGCGGCCGGCCAGTGCGCGCGCGGCCATGCGCGGCCTGCACGCGCGCTGGGGGGCGCGGCTGCTGCTGCGCGCCCCCCCCTGTGCTGCTGAGAAGTTCTTTTTTTTTATTGTTTTATTTTTTTTTGTGGGTTATTTAATTATTTCTGACATTTATGAAATTATGAAATAATTTAAATAAATAAATAATTAAATGAGTATTTAGCCTCAAAAATTAATTTTTTAAATTATTGTAAATTTGAGGCAATTGTGGGAAAAATTTCTATATTTTGGGAAATTAAATAATGGGCTATTTTCCTAAAATTTTGAAATTGGACGAGGATACTTGAGAATTGTATTTCAAAAATTATTTTCCTAATGATTGGAAAATTATGGAAATTTTGAAATAAATTAAAGGGAAAATTAATGGAGCTTTAATGAGGAAAATTTTATTTAGATTTTTCTAAAGGAAGATTAATCCAAATATTTTCCAAAGGAATTGGAAATGAAATAAATGGGTTAATGGTTGGGGCAAAGATAGGAAAAACCTATTTCCTTATAATTTAAGGCGTTATGCCATAAATTACTTTAAGCTAGAGAGTTAGCTTAATTCTTTTTTGATCCTGGTAAGTCACCCTTAGCCTTTCATTAAAGAGCTCAGGAAGGAGTGACGATTGCGAGGTTTCGGGTTTAATAGGTCGATCGATAATTCTCGGACCCTCGAGCGGAGTGAAGAGAGGGCAAAGCCTAATTCCCACCTAGGTCGTTTCCCGTTGAAACGTAGCCGTCTCTTCATCTTTGCCCTAGCGTGTGAATAGTAAGTTGGCTATTCGTGAGTAACACCCGTAGGTGGGAGCGGGGCGTTACAGGGCCAACATAGATCCCTCCCGGCAGGGCCTCTAAGGTTGGCTCCTGTTCAGGGACCTTAGCCCGTTTGCTCTTACTATCCTCCATCTGCTACGGTTGATCGAGCCTTCTCTTCGAGCCCGCGACAGGGGCATTCTGAGCCTCCCTCACGACCTCCTTCCCGCGAGCTCCACTCGAACCATGATCATGGGAGGCAGGAGTCCGCTTCCCTAGTTGCTGTTAAGGGTGATTTTGTTGTTGTGATTGCTGTAATAGGGCTCGTTGCCGTTGCTCTGGCTGTTGATGGTGATGTTTTAACTGTTAAGGTGGTTGTTGTTATTGCTGAGGATGCGACCACGATTGTGACTGATCCAACCTCCCTCCCCATGAGCTTGAGCTCAGGGTTACGGACGAAGTAGCACCCAATCTCGCCCTAGATCTCTTCAGCTCGAGGAGGTCGAGGTCCACCATATCTTCATCTTAATCGTCTTCCCCTCTTTTGCTGCTCGACCTAGAAGGTAGACAGGAGGACCTTTGCGCCCAAGACCCCAATGTGATTTCCCTCGATAATCTCAGCGTTAAGAGGGGGCGCAAGTTTGTTTTATCTAAGAAGCTCATTTGTAAGCTCAAGAATCTCTGAACCTGACCCCGCAGCAACAAGCTTGTTAAGGACGTCGGTCTCGTCGACTAACAAAATTGGCCTCTTGCTCCCAAAATCTACATCACGGGATGAGGAAGTCAAGTTACGTACATAAAAGGTAAAAGAGCCCGCGCGAGCTGATATGCTCTTACCTGGGGTCAGTGCAAAGCTAAAATTTCTAAGTGAGGAAAATGAAGGGAAAGACACAAAAAACCAACTGGACTTGTAATCGCCCACGTTGGATTTCCCCTTCGTTTTACCCTGTGGAAGGACAGCCTTATATGGAGAAGGACGAACTGCCAGATAATACAGCCCGTCCTTGGCCTTTTTGAAGGAAAAAAGAAATTTTACTAGTTTTGGTGATGGAAGAGGAAGTTTATTTTTGAGAAATAAGATAGCCAGGGAAGTGAGTTGGGCCTACGAATTTGGTGTCAATTGAAAGGGTGCGAGCTTGACCCCGTTCAAAAGGTCAAGAAGATATGGAGCTATAGGGAACCTAAACCTAGACTCGAGATGCTGGGGGCTAATGGTTATGAAGTTAGATGGTGGATAGGCTGCATGAGAGCTCGAAGTAGGCATATATACTCGGCAGTTCCTAGGGAGACGAAACTCCCGAGTACAAGTCGCCACCTCGTTTGGTTTGGCTTTGGATGGAAATCTTTTAAAAACCTCACGCCTCGTACTTCCTTCAGCGACTTGATCTTGGACCTCCAGGTCAGCTTCGGAAGAAGTCACGTCGACGACCTCCTTAGATCACGAGCTCGTCCCCTTAAAGTTTTGAGCCTCCATCACAAGGTAACCTTCGGAGTTTGAGGTATCGTTTTCTCCTACGATATGGTTGCAGCACTTTGACTTGAATTTTCTCAGATATAGTTGGACATCTACAAAGAGAAAGAAAAAATAGTCAGGTCGCAGGTCGCGAACCAAACCTTAAAGAATTAGAAAAGCCCTAAAAATATCCTTTACTACGAGCCTGATATTCCATGGAAGACTAATCCTAAGGTCATTATACCTGAAGGCTCGGTAGATGTCTAACCAACCAATTCAAGTCGCTCCCCTAAAAAACGGAAGCGACACTAGTAGAATCAAGAAGATCAAAAGGACTATCGACGGCTAACCGACGATGGGCAACCTTACGAAAGAAAGAGAAGAAGGTCATGGTGGACTTACCAATCACTGAGCTTGTCGACGGTATGAGAGCTTGAAGCAAGCCCCGGACAGAGATAGTTGGTGCCTGAACGACCGCAAACGAGAGAGCCTGGTAGCGATGGAAGTCTAGAGAAAAGAAGGCAAAAGCGAGAAAAGATTTCAAAACAGTGTGAAAAGGGGGGAAAAAGGTAACATCCTCCACTATTTATACCTTCAGACCAATCGATTCCAACCATCGGATCAAAACAGCTTATGGCATGCTTCGCATCTATGGGCTGCGCAATAACTTATGAGTCCCACCGGCATAATCATGAGTAGTAATGGGGGAACGTGCACGCTAAATGCGTCGCAGACAAGACGTGTTGCATGAAACGACCAGATTTGAAGCGATTGGGCAAAAGTCTGAAAGGTGGGTTAACAGCTGACACATGTTAACTCTCAGTCCGAAGATCGCACTATGAGCTGGGGGCTTGTGTTATATGCATTTCCCGCACCACCCCTTATGGGCTAGACTCAGTCTGGTGGGCCGGTCTAATCGCCTAGAGCCTAGAAGGTCCAGGTGACCTCATCAAAGAAAGCTCATATACCCCCGAAATTCGGAGCTCATAAAACGAGCTCCTTGCGAGCTTCCGGCGAAGCTCCAAGCGAGCTCTCAACAATCGACTAACGAGCTCCAAGTAAAACCCCTAGTTCGCTGGCCTAAAACCTCCAGCTTGCATAAATGACAAAGTTGCTGAACAGCCAAAAGTAGGGCCCATTTACTTTATCTGAAACGGACCATACTCCTCGTAATGAGGATCCCACTCCCGATTTTTTGCAGATGATAAGGACTGTTTGTCCCCCATTATATCATCTTTATATTTTTATATCTTATCAAAATTGCAAAGGCCCCTCATTATAAATAGGGGTAAGAGATATCATAAGAAAATGGGGAATAATCAGATACCGCCACCCTGGAAGAATAATCAGAGTACACTCGTGGAGTAGGTATCGTTCTGGCCGAACCATGTGAAAATTGTTTGTGTTCACTCATATATGAGATCTTTTTTTTCTTCTTCTTGGTATTTCGGATTCACTCACCGTGGCCCAAACGAATCACGGTCGGCTGAAATTTAACGTCAACAAATGCTAATAATGAGTTTTCCAATACATTATTATGTGAATATTAAATATTTAATTAATTCGTCAATCAATCAAAAATAAATACTATTTATGAGGAATATGAATAGACATTTAAAGTATTAATTAAGTCACGAAAAATTATCCACTAAATAAAATCTTACCTTTATATAATATAATAATATACAATATATATTATATTAAAGTAGAATAGTTTGCAATTTTTTTTTCCTCCAAAAATCTGCCAAGCTCTTTTTGCCTCTGCAATTTATATTAAATTTGCATGAATTTTCTGAAAAATATTAATAGACAACTTGAACTATTAATTAAGTCATAAAAATTGTCCATTTATTTAAAATCTTATCTTTATATCTTTATTCTATATATATATATAATATTAAAATAAGATAGTCAGGCAAAGTATTTTATCAAGTGTCAATCAATGGTGAATTTTTTCTCTCAAAAACTTACATTAAATCAAAGGTAGTGATTAATTAATTATTAATTTTACTTTAATAATTATATTATAGTCTTGAAAATGTGATATCTTAACAAATTCATAAAAAAATATTTAAGGTTGTCAAATACTTGGGTTTTTCAATACTAATTAATATTTAAGGTATCACATTTTTAAGATTATGGAAGAAATCAAAATTCATATTTTTAAAGTTTTGTTATTATTGAAGAACTTATTCTTACTCACATTTAAGAATTTTAATTTATATTTATAATATAATAAATAAAAAATAACGAACGTCTTTAAGTAGATATATTATAAATTTTATAATATATATTTATAAATAAATATAATATAATAAATATTTTTTTTTAAAGTTTTTTACCAAATAATTTACTTAATATGTTAATTATTCTTTAATACATTAAATAGAGGTACATTGAATTAAGAATGTTCTCTATTAGTATATTGAATAGCGAATAATTAATTAAAGTTAAATTTTGACAAAAGATTGAGTATTAAAAGAAAAAAAATTATAATTATTAATTCTGTTATAATTATTTAAAATGACAAATTTAATTTTTATTTTTAAATTAAACTCTCCCATGCGATGCACCGGTTTACCAATAGTTGTAACAAAAAGAAAACAGTATTCTTAAAGCTGAAAAATTAAAACTAAGATCTACTGTGCATTAATTAAAGAAAACTCCCTCACTGCGCGATTCCTTCTCCAGTGCTACTGTGTGAGACTCCCCACTGCTGTCCGAGAAATCCCCTCTCCGTGTTGCTCTCTGTCCGAGCTTTCTGTTCCTTCTCCTCCAGCACACCTTCGTCCAGCCTTTCCGCGCACAGCGCACTGTATGTTCCTCCTTAGCGCACTGTTCCGTCCTCTAGCCTCTATGTCCGAGAAATCCCCTACCTCACTATGCGTAAAACCCAGCGCACAGCCCCCCTCCAACGCACACTCTCCTCATTCCAGCCACTAGCCTAGAATTTCCAGCCTACTGTGCGTATTCATCCTCCTTCCACGCAATGTCTCTATACATATATATATATATATATGAGTCGCGTTATAGTGCTCGAAGGAGATTGGCGCAAGAATTTATCCAAAAATTGCCAAGCGAAGCAAGGGCAGATGATGAAATCTGCCTAACACTAAAGTCCGCCCATTCAATTCAGGCGGAATTCATCATCGTGCTGGGCATACTTCATCACATATGAAGTCCGCCTAATTGCTGGGCAGGGACAGATGATGAAATCCACCTAGCATTGTGCTAGGCCCATTCAGTTCAGGCATATTTCATCATAGATGAAGTCCGCCCAGCACTGTGTTGGGCGGACTTCATCTATGTTGTAATCCGCCCAATGTTTATCTGTGTTTTGATCGGGCGTATTTCATTTATGATGAAATTTATTTGGACTTTATTTAAACGTGTGCACGATGTATTTGAGGTAAGATGGTAATTTCAAGATGAAGATATTTTTATCATTCAGTATCTTTAATCATCCTATTCGTCAATTAATTCGATCAAAGTAGAATAATCCTATATATATAGTCACGCCCTTGCCCTTCGAGTTGAGTGGATTTACAGCCTAGGGACCGCATGTGTAAAGTCACTGAAAGCCCTTCAATTTCCGTTTTAATTACCAAATTGACATTGCCTGTGGTTGGGTATTTAATTCCAATCATGGGCCTTCATGGGCTGCTTCAATTTGAGCTTCACTTGCACTTGATTTGGGTCTTAATTACATGCGGCTGGGATTTAATTGGACTTCAAATTGGCTTTAAATGGGCTGGGTCTTTAAATTCAATTAGGCTTGCGGTCAGTCCAATTTAATTGCTGTGATCCTCCAAGTCCCCTGTGCACGCATGAATATATGTTATATTCTATTATATATATATATTGCATGCACGCATATGTCTATGTATTATATTTGTATACTAACGGTATGTCCGTGCCTAAAGGCACGATATAAATAATATTAAAATTAAAATATAATTATAATTTATACGTATTATGTTAAAATTTATAAAGAATTTATAATAATTCTATTTATATTAAACGTTTTACAAAACTTAAATAATAAACAAACATATAAGATTTATAATATTCACCAATATATTGCAAATCAAAATATAAGAGCAAGTAAAAAAAATATTATAAACACTAAACAAAAAAAATAAATAAAAATTATTATATACTTGTTAACGTTTTATAATAAAAAAAATATTAAATCTATATAATAAAACACATCAATAAGTGCTCTACAATCTGAATAGATTAAATTAAAAATTAAATATCAAACAATGCATACCAACTGCCATCAGCCACCATGGCTATAACCATCAACCAGGAAAAAAGGGGAACCCCAGTTCGATGTCGAGAAATTTAAAGATTTAACACCTAAAGATAAAAATATTAAATTTTGATCATCATTGATTTAAAAAAGATAATTTTATTTTTTTTAGAATTGAATCATCTATGTCAAAATCTAAATGTCAAATTCTTATACATTAAAACTTATACTGTTGATATTTAGAATACTTAGAAATTAAGTATTAAATACTTTTAAAATTAGAATATTTAGAATGATACTCTTTAAGAAAAAAAAAATTCGTAATCTATGATACTTTTTATTTTATAGTGGTCGAGTAGACACAAATTATAATTGTAATTTTATGTTATTAACAGTCATATATAAATAGACACAAACTATAAGTGTATTGTTTCTATTTTAAATATCAATTAAGATAATTTTATCTAAAAATATTTTTACTTTCTATTAATGTTTCTAAATTTAAATATTTTATCTAAAAATATTATAAGTGTAATGTTTTTAATTTTATTTTATACTTTAATATTATTATTTCAATATAATAGTATTTATATAAAAAATAAATTTATAAGCAATAATGAAACATGAAGGGCACAAAGGAGTAAATTTATTTCATGAAGACAACTAAAGCAATATAAAAAGGTTGAAATACAACACTGTTTAAGCAAACATAAATTTATACAAAAAAAAAAAAAATCAATAGATAACAAAGTTATTTTTTAAGTAATAATGAATAATTATTTTATGAATGCAACTAAATTAATACACACATATACATTCACCAGAATTTTTTGAAATACAACATAGAATATTATACTCTCTTAAAAAGGTACAAAAAAAAAACATAAACTCTCTTTCTATTTAACATTTTTTTTATAATAAAATGTTAAATACATACCAATAAAATATGTCTCTGATACATTCTAGACCTTCTCATATCTGTAATGCTATATGCATCAAAAGTATCAAAATCACAAAAACTTTTCCATTAGCTTACTGATTATATCTATGCCAAAGATGTGGCCGAGAGTTCATTAAAGATATGAGATATGGTGAAAATGATATTTACATGTGTGGTTATTCACAATGATATTGATGGAGTAGTCGTCGAAGATAAAAGATGGATTGGGGAGTTGTAGGAGAATCTAAGAATAGAATAAGGGTTTTTAGCCTTCGGATGCTAGAGAAAGGTGCTACACGTTAGGAGTTAAGGGCATAATTGTCACTCTCTCAACTATATGAGAATGCATTGTGTGCAACCCCTTTAATAGGATTTAAGTTGAAACATGAAGGGCACAAATAAGTTATTGACAACATTTCACAAAAATATGACATTGGCTACTATAAGGGCTAAATAGCATTTGACACAAATTTTTTGTTGCAATTTTACTTTCAATATATAAGGATTGAATTTAATGCAAGAAATAATACGGCTTGAAATTGGGGATTTCAATTCATTTCATGAGAAAGACAATGTCTAATGCTAACAGGTTTAATTAAAATTGGACTCCTTAAATTTTTTTTAAAACTAATTCAACAATCAATATTTGATGCTAAACATAAGAAAGCATATGTGGAATTACCCTAAAATGCTTAAAATGAAAATGCTAAATCACCCTAAAATGAAAATGCTAAGGGAAATTTTATTTGAAAACACTGTTAGTACATGAATTGTTTATTTATATGTGTGTTACATGAATTATTTTTTTCGCACAGTCACTTTCTCCCGCCATTATTTTTGCACATATATACATGTATATACATACCAATATTCATAGTGGAGCCATATATATATATATAGATATATACACACAGAACACACACATATAGACATAAACACACAGCACACACATATACATCTATATATATATATATGCGCGCGCGCGAACATGCGCATTTAAACTTAGTGTAAACTCAAGGTACTTTGGATTTAAAGAATGATTAAAATATAATTAATGAAAAGAGATTGCCCTAGCCATTGGCATTGGGCTTAACCCATCTCGTTTTAAACCTGTTAAGAGTTTGAATCACTCTTTCACCCCCCATGCGTCGCACACGCGTGAGATCTAGGCTCAGGGACTCCTTGATTTCACAGCCTTATGAATATCCCAATTTATATATATACACAGCATTATGAATATCCCAACTTGAAAGATCAAGAACCTAGAAAAACACATGACAAAAATTCTGTTTACAGCAAAAATCAACAACTAGAAACAGAAAATACACAGAAAATCAGTTGACAACAACAAACCATAGTAGTACAAATTTCTGTTCGCAACAACCAGAAACAACAAAAAAAACAACAAATCCAACAATAAAAAATACACAGCAAAATGCAGCAACAAAATACAGAAAAAAATCACATACCTCTAATTGCTAATCAATGGGTGCAACAGCAAACGATGGAGGGAGGGGCGACGACGGCGTGGGTGGGTGGGTGGGTGGGATTGTGAGAGAGAGAAAGAGAGAGAGAGAGAGAGAGAGAGAGCAAGAAAGAGAGAAGGGTGGGGGGGGGAGGGGAATACCTGGCTATAGCAATGGTGGCCACAATCTCAACCTCATTCTCCGCCCAGCGTCGCTGTAAAAATGGTCGCTGATGTAGCCGTCTCTCGCCTCTGTTTTAGTCGCAAACGACCACCATCGCTACTCCCTCCGCCGCCTTCAGCCACTGGCCTTCGCACGATCAGCCGCCCTCCGTCTCCCCTTCTCTCGGCCAAGCTCTCTCTCTTCCCAGCAAAAGTGGTGGTTGTGAATAACAAAAGTGGGGAGACATAGGCGAGAACTGATCAAATTCATTCTTGCTTTATATTATATGTGTGTGGGTGGGTGGGTGGTTGCGCTATGATGTGAGTGTGTATGTATATATATTATATGTGTGTGTGGGTGGCTGTGCTAGGTGGAAGATGGCTGCCTGGCTTTAGACGAGAAAATTTTTAATCCCAGCCATCAAATCTTCAGAAATTAATCCAAGCCATTAAAATGTCTATACATTTTAGACAATTCAAAAACTGTTCTCCCTTATTATATAGATGTATTATAATATATTATATATTATATATATTTTTATATATTATAAATTCTTTTCAATTTAATTTCTTTTGTTAAAAATTAAAATGAAATATTCTTTTTTTCTCTTTTTTCTAAAATTTTAAATCACTCCTAATTTCTCTTTAAATTTCATTTTCACCTAAACTTACATATAACTACAAATTTTGCATAACTATTCAATTAAACCCAATTTTAAAATCAAAATAGGGGTATAATTAATCAGATACTAATGATTAAGGGTGGTGAGTCACATGTCATATGACATGGAGATGTCTTTAGTAAACTCGTGGGTGGTTGTTTAAGAACAATACACTGAATATGACATTGATGACTGATGACATGGTATTGTGGATAATGACCATGTCATCGAGTTGCGATTGTATAATTGGCCCTTAAACTTGAATTGACACGATTGTCTTATGTATTAGGGTGCAAGATTTGCTAATATGTCAAACCATCCAATAGCGAGATGGGGATGCTCATTTATGTGGTTTCGTATTGCTGATGTATAGAGATAAGTGCTCAGAGATAGGATCTATCACACTCGTCGTTGCTGATGAAGTGAATGTCCTATGTGGTCTACTATTAGTGTGACTGAAAAGTTCTTAACCAAGGCAGAATGATTAATTAGGAAAGTGTTTCCTGATGTGTCATCTAGTCACACTGATAAGATCAGACATATAGTTATTGTGTTTATGAGTATATCACACCGTTATGATGTTTTTCTTTTGATATAGTTTTGATGATGAAAAACCATTGTGTTTATTATATTAATGCTCCAAATCAAATGATACTTTAAACAATCTCAAATGTTTGTGGTCAAAGTATTTTCCAATATATATGTGTTGTTTATGATTTAGGAGATTGGAAAATGAAATTAAAAGCATTTTTGTAGCATTTATAATCGACTAAGTGTTAAGTTTTTCTAAGAGTATAGTCGACTATGTGCTTTTCATATGTCAACTATGCCTTGCATCTGTCGACTATATGCTTTGCATCTATCGACTATGCCTTGCATCTGTTGACTATCCTCATGGTTCTGTCAATAGAATGATTTGATCTGTCGACTATCAGTGTGTATTTTAGAAGAAGTTTTTTTCATATTTTTGTTCTATTGACTATCTCATCTCTTCTATTGACTATGTCTTGTTTTATTTATAAATCTGTCGACTATCTATTGTCTTCTGTTGATTAACTCTTTTCGCAGAAAGTCATAACGGCTAGTTTTTCAACTCCAACGGTCACAAAAACAACTAGTTTTGGGCAAGACTCTTGGAATGCTTATAAATACAAATCAAGGAGATCAAGAAAAGGCTAATGGATGACAAATAAATTGATTTGAACTTACATCGTATACTTATCTATATTTACATTAACTATGCTTCTATTTTCTCTCTTCAAGGCTTTGATCTTCACTTGTAATTATTTACTTCAATCCTTGTATCATTTTTTAGAGATCTTGTTGTAATACTCGGGAATAATTTGAGGATAAAAATGATATTTGATAAAGGGCATAAATGGAATTTTGAAAAAATAAGACTATAGGGTACATTAACACAGCTTTAGACGACCGAATTAGTCAGAGGGAGTATCCCGGACCCTAGATAGCCAAGAAAAATGGTGTATTATCGACGAGTGATTTAAATTATGATTTTTAGTGATAAAAAAATGAGATTGGGAATAGTTTTCGGTACAGCAAAAATACAGTTGTCAATTAGGTCGTACTATCGAATTGTTATAGACGATGTCCAAAAAATCAACGGAGTGTGTCTAGGACTAATATTTGATGTATAGAACAACCCTTAAGTGGTTTCAGGTTGAATCGAGTGGATTTGAGGTCAAATCAATCAATCGGGCCTAAGTGTAATTTTTTAAAATTGCCCGAGGGAGGTCAAAACGGTAATTTTTTTGAAAGTTTTAAATGAGAAATGAGAAGTACTAATCTTGAGGGTCTTAGTGATGGTGTTGGAAAGATCAAGGGCTTGAGGATAAGGGCCAAAATGTAAAAGGAAGTTCAAGGGGGGCTAAACTGTAATTTTCAAAAAATTACTCAGAGATGGCAGATCTGGCCGCGGATTTGGCCAGAAAATCCAGCGATTTGGCAGCCTACTTTCATCAGGGCATGGGCAAGGACGGTCTAGGAGGCGTGTGGGAAGAGTTTTGGCCAGAAATCGACCACGTGGGGGTGGGTTTTGGCCTATAAATAGCCAAGGGTTTCGGCCGAATTTGAAGCACCAAATAGCTTGGGTTTGAGGGTGAATCGAGGGAAGCCAATAAGGGTCTTTTGATCCTTGAGGCGAGGGGAGCATTTCTGGTGATTTTCGTGAGTTTTCAAGATGATTTGAGGGAGTTTCGAAGGTGGCCGGAAAAGGGAGGCAGACCGCCGCGCCGCACCTGTAAACGCCCGATCGAGGGCCTTCCCGATGTCCTTTCGGCCTGAAACCAATGGGGTTGGGATCGACTCTTCGTGGGCTTTCAGGGGGTACCAATTTCGGGGGTATCGGAGCAACCGCCGGCGACCAGCTCGCCGGAGAAGATAATGCGCGTGCAGTGCAAATGCTGTCCTCACTCGCAGAAACGCACCTAGGCGCGTGGGGGCGTGTGCCACATGGGTAATTTCTGATTTTTTTTTTCCAAAATTCTTGAAAAATTATTTTATGAATTATTATGTAAAAATATTTGAGAAAATAGTTGTGTAGATATTTATTTTGGATTATTAGAGAAGAAAATGGGAGAAAAATAGGAAAAATGTGAGAAAATTAAAGAAAATTATAATTTTTGGATAAATGTGATGATTAGGGTGCCTTGGGGGTTGAGACGAAGTGACTCGTGCGAAGTTCAAAGAGGGCACGCAAATTGAGGCAAGCACGCAAATCGAGACGTACCGCGCTTGTCAAGAAGAATTTGAAATTTTGCCAAAGGTGAGTGGCTCTACCCGAGAAGATTTATAGTAGCATATGAATGGTTTACTGCGAGTATTCATCCCTATGGCTTGGTTTATTGTGATGGTCCGTCCAAACAGTTATTTACACATGCATTGAATTTCGTACGATAAATTGCATACATCGAAATGTTGATTTTAAGTTATGCATGTTATGATTTTTCGGCATTGGCATGTTGTGTTGTCCATGTGGGACGTGGGTTGTTAACCGGTGACGTAGCTCTCGAGTGTCATTACTCGGAATGCGTGCCAAGGGTTAATGCTATGTGACCCACTTGGGACAGGGCTGAGACAGACTTCACCCTATGGTACTTAAGTGGTGGGGCTGAGAGTGGACACCACCCCGATTGTTGGCTCAAGTGGCGGGACTGAGAGTGGACACCACCCCAGGTTCCTTTGAGCAATAGCATTAAGGCCGAGGTGTCGTGGATTTCAGGAATAGTGCTGATGTGACACTCTTGGGGCTAGGGTTGCGTTGGGTCTTGGAATGCTTTTGAGTAGGAGCGTAAAGCCTAATAATGACAATGGGGTGATTCCCGGGTTCATATGGCGAGGTTGTCCCTCTTAAGCAGGATTGATTTGCCAATGGGTCGGTGTGATCGTGTCGCCTTTAGAGAGATTGCATTTTCCCCGGTTAGGGCTAAGTGCTATGTGGGATTCTCTTAGGCTGGGGCATGTCAAGATTTATCATTTTTATATATGGTTTTGCATATCTGCATGAAAATGTTTTTGAACTCTCACTTAGATGATTCAACATTTAATTTGGACTATGTCCCTGGAATATTCAAACGTTCCAGGTGAATGCAGTGGCGCCAAGGGAAAGAATGTCATCGAGATGTAGCTGCTATGTAGTTTTCGTAGGTTCTTGTCTATGATTACGATGTTCAGATGTTATGTAATATTTTGATATTTTCATGTGAAACATCGATTTGGTTATTGTAAAGGAATTGTCGATTATATACCATTGAGGTTTCGATCTTGCTTCCGCTGATGTGATTGATAATGCCTGTCTTAGTCTATTAATTGTTAAATTTTGATATGCTAAGAAGGTACAATTGAGATTGTCGGGAAACGATTATGATAAGAGCATGTATATCGAGAGACTTATATTGAAAAAAAAAAATTCTCGAAATCTCGAGGTAATGCACGTTATGAGAAAACGAGGCGTTACACTTGTAACTAAGAGATTTATCTCTTAGATCATCTCTTTATTACATTTCTTATATTTCCTAACTCGTGTAGCTAGATGACCCATTTGATTGGGAGGTTTTGTAATTTTCCTAGCCGCGGATTAGAGGACCTACTTGGTTTAAGTAGGGGGTTTTAGTGAATTGTTTGGAAAATCCTTAATGAGAAGCTAAGGTAGTGGATTAGGCTTGGATTAAGCCGAACCACTATATATCTTGGTGTTCTTGTGTGCTTGTGTTCTTAAATTTTCTTTATTGTCAAGTACCTATCCATTCCTCACTTGATTCATATATTTAACCTTTCATTGAAAAATATTTCATATTTTTCAATCTTGTGTTCTTTATTATCAAGATGAGATTGTCTTCATACGGTTGATACCTCATCGTGCAATTTCAAGGTCTTGAGCTTTAACGAAGCCATGGTCTTCATAGACGACATCTCATTTCTATCAAAATAATTTTTAAGATTTTTTTTTTTAATATAACCAATTCAACCCCTCTCTTGGTGTGTGTCATAGCACATCCCAGTCCAACACATTACTCTTACTAGGTCGAGACGTTGAGTGACAAAAGAATTGGATTATACGATAATCATCAACTATAATAAACTCACATAAAGTTAGACTTCTTTACCTTCTATATTGTGCTAAACCACTACTAGGCGCTTCCCAATACCTCTCAGATTGTCACCAGAATATAGAGAGATTTTTATGATGGGGCTGGCGTCGAAAGAGTTTTGGCTTAATCTGTTTGATAGCGGGCAGTGAATCTAAAAGGTCACACACCATATAGTGTAGCATCTTGTATCTGCACTGTGCACCTATTGTGTCTCGGATGTCATTAAGTGTTAATGACTCGGTTTGTTAAAAGTTTGTGAATCGGATAGCAGTTTCTTTAGAAACAACTAGGAATGTCGACTGCTTCAGCACATCTAGCCGATAGCCTAAAAAGTTCAGGCAATTGATAGGCTAAGGGAGTAGTTCGACCATTTTTCTACTTGGTGGAAATTAGTCGACAGCCTTTAAGGAACTGGTCGACCATTTTTTATGCCTCAACAAATTTTAGTGGATTACACGTGGCACGAAATTAGAGGGTGTTCGTGGCAGAATTGGGGGGCAGAAATTGGGAGAGATTAAGAGAAGTTGCATAGCTTGGATTTTGCTTCTCTACTTCTCTTCTTCGCTTGCTCCAAAGAAAAATTATAGTAAGCGTAAAAGTTACGCGCAATGAAAAATCCAGAGAGTCTAGGGAGATACACGAGTGCTGGTGAATCAATGTCCTTAGGCTAGCACGGGACGAGGATCGCAACGTGGTACCGAGTAGCTTGCTAGGTGTGGACAGATTAGGCCTTCCACTGATAGGAAACGCTAACTCTTGGTGTATCAATGCAAGGGTTTTTATTATTTTTAAAACTTTTTCAGAAACATAAATAAGAACGCAGCAGAAATAAGTTCAAGACCACCTTGCAAGACTTGGTTTCCCATGACCATATGCAAAACAAAATCAAACCATGCCATAGTGGATTTAGCATATATACCTCACCGTGGTTTGTAGTCCGGTGTAGAGGTTGAAATCTTCTCCAAGATAGCAATGGTTGCACACCAATAGCTTCCGAACAGATATCCGGTTAGACTGAACCGTCTCTCCAAAGCACGAGGGGCCTATTTAGTCCACGCTCCAAGTAGGAAATGAATCCTACAACGTAGCTTATGTACTAACCAAGCTAAATGTAGGAGATGAAAGGTAAATAGATTCCAAAACTAATAGACTCTCTATTAGGTTGGATTTGTTACACTAACAACAATAGAATCAAGAGCAGAATGAGAGTAATGGTTAAGAGAGTTCCAACTAGAATGAGAAGGATGAGAGCTTATGGCCAAATATTTTTCTCTCACATACAATTTCTCTCCATAATCACCTATTTATAAGAGGAGATGGCCATCACATATTATAAATAATGAAAGTGCATTTTTTCTTTTCAATAATATATCATATATATTATTTGAAGTGGTTTTTCTATTTTAATAGAATATATTATATATTATATATAATAGAAGTGCATATTTTATTTTCAATAATATATCATATATATTATTTGAAGTGCTCTTTTCTTTTTTTTCATATAATATATCATATAATATGATATATTATATATTGAAAGTGCCATTTGTTTTTCATATAATATATCATATATATTATATATTGGAAGTGCTCTTGACTTTTCTATATAATATATCATATATATTATATAGATAATGGAAATTCTCTTTTAATTTTCATTTATTGAATTTAAATTAATTCTCTCAATATAATATAACATATGTATAACTATTATATATAAAATATTATATAAGAATTAATTATCTAATGAGAACCATTCTTATTATTAATATCCCAGTAAAAATCATTAACTCTTAATGAAGATTATAACTTTTATCACTTAATTAACCATTACACTTGGATATGCGTGTGACCTTCTAGGTTCACCACTAAGTAGCAATCGAGACATGTCAAACTCTTTGACGCCAACCAAACACTTTAGTCTACAATGAGGATCTCTCAATTTCCTCGATGTAACTCGAAAGACCTTGAGTGACAACTAGCATTATGTTAGGGTGAACCTACCAGTAATGAAGTCATACTTCTTGAGAACCTATTTGGGCTTTCGATTCCCGTGTACTATAATTCTTTCATTGATTAATATCCCGATTGAGTGAGAGTCATGGATTGATCAAACTCACTAACTCGATAGTTATGTCTAAATCTAGTGTGGTGTGATTGAGATGACACATCGAAACACCTTTTTACATTAGAAACACCTTTTCAATCATGTGTACCCTGGCCAAGGATTTATACAATCACAACCACCACTGATCACATAGGATGTTCACCTCACGCCAAAGCTCGACGGATCTCATTAGCAATCACCTATTGTGACGCCCCGGGCCCCACTACCAGGTGTCACCGTAACCCATGGTTACAACCTTGGCCTATCTCGAAGGACGACTATGCCCCGCCATCATAAAGTATTAAAATAATATGGGCGCCTCAGGTGGGGTCCAGGCTTCACCGCCTCCGACTGTCGAGTATTCAGGTTCATGTACATAGGCAGCAAAAATTTACCCAACTCTCCTACCCGACTAGGCCTTTAAAATACAAATCAAATTGATTATCAGCATGCTCAATAAAATACTTTAACAGTTTAAGCATATCACATACTCTGAATTACTCATAGAAGGAACCTTAACTTGATTCAAAGCAAATTTTATTTAAATCACAACCATCTTCCGTAGTCAAGTACAAAGCATATATAATTTACAGAAATGACACGTACATAACCCACATTCTCATTGCCCGCAATCACTATTAATCGGCAACTCTTCCACCACTACTGTTTTTCCTTTCTTAGACCCCGAGCCATCTGTTGGGTTAATGGGAGTGAAGGGGGTGAGTTCGGAGACTCAGTAAAGGCAATATGCAATGCAGTAAATTAATAAGCATGACATCACAAACAAAAATGAAGTGCAACATGCATACAAGCCCGTCCATCGTACCTATCTCAGGCACTAGGTGGCCCCTAGTGGTTTCCTCTATGACCCCGTCCTTAGACCCTCACGGTCAACAATCCGCTACGTCATGCCTAGGCACTTCCTCAATATCTTATGCAAGCCATGACAAAAAAAATTTACACACAGAGCATATTTAAACCCTTACCTTGATTCGTTTGATGATTAACTCTGTATGTTGCACAAGCTAGTAACGTACCCACAACACCCTTATCACAATTATGCATAAGGCTAAGTAATTTATTAACTAATCGCAAATTAAATTTACTAATTTAACTAATTCCAAATATTATCTACTAATTTAATATAACTAACTAATTAACTAATTAATTAATTAAAACAAAATAAACTTAAACTCAATTAATCTAATAGATCAGAATTCTTAAATGGTTATACCTTTTTGGAGCTCTTCCTCTCAGAGACTTCTCACTCACTTATGCTTTCTTCCTTTGTTCAAGTTGCCTATTTATAGGCTTGGGTGCCCCTAGTTTTGTCCCTCAAACCATGGTTTAACCCACTGTTTTAACTAAATAAATTCTCCAATTTGATTGCAACATGGCTGTAAATTGGCAGAATTCTAAAGCCAAATTGAAGGTAAAATGAATGGGTGGTAAAAGAGGCACCAATGTGATCCATGTGGCGCCACCAGGCGGCTGCCTAAGGCTGCCGCGTGCCTCTGAAAGCAACGCCGTTTGGCGTCTTACTGTGCTGGGAAAAATTCCAGCAAAAATTAGCCAGCCTCCCGCACACCAGCAGCCTCGAACTCGCGACTAGCCATGCCTTCGTTCGCGACACTATTGCCTGATCTGGCCTCCGCTTCATTTAGTAATGCACTTATTTTTTTTACTTATTGGGTTGTTGTCTCTAGTTCCCTTTATTCCACTTTTACTCCAAAACTTTCAAAAATTCTTCCAATTCCTTTTTATTCACCGAACATAGTAAACTTAATATTTCCTATTAAATTCCTCAAATCCTCAATAAATACATTATCTTAATCCCAAAACATACCAAATTTAATATTTTTCATTAATTTTCTTAAAACCCCACATAATTCGATAAATCACCTTAAAACCCATAAATTAATTATTTCCAAGATCAGGGATGTTACATTCTCTCCTCCTTAATAAATTTCGTCCTCGAAATTTTAATATATCACGATATTAACCATGGCCTTCAAACAAATAAGGGTGTCTCTTCCGCATTTCTTCTTCCATTTCCCAATTCGCTTCTCATTCCGAGTGCTGACTCCATTGTACTTTTACCATAGGTAGAGTTCTATGTCTTAGCTAGCGATCTTGGTGTTCTAGCACCCATATAGGTTGCACTTCAAAGGTCATATCAGGTTGGAGTTCAATGTCCTCAACATGCACTTCTATGTCTGGATTATATATATGCTTCCGTAATTGGGAAACATGGAATACATCATGTAATCCGGCTAATGCTTCTGGCAACTCTAGAAGGTAGGCAAGTGGTCCAACCTAGCCCTTGATTCGATATGTCTCCAAATATCAGGGTCCCAATTTTCCCCTTCGATGATATCTAAATGCTGGACGTATTGGGGTAGCCTGAAGGTACACTAGGTCCCCCTCTTCAAACTCCAAGGGTCGAGTTTGACGGTCCACATACTTTTTTTGTCGATCTTGAGCTGCTTTCATATTTTTACGAACTATCTCTATCTGCTGTGTTGCTTTATCCACAAGATTCGTCCGAACAATCTGTTTCTCTTCCACCTCGAGCCAGCAGACCGACGATCGACACCGTTGTCCATACAGTGCTTCATATGGTGCCATTCCTATGCTTTCTTGATAACTGTTGTTATAGGAAAATTCGGCTAAACTTAAATATTCATCCCAGCTGCCACCAAAATCCCGCACACATGCTCTGAGCATGTTTTCTAAAATTTGGTTAACTCATTCTGTTTGACCATCTGTCTGGGGGTGATAGGCTGTACTAAAGTTTAGTTGGGTTCCCAATTCCTCCTATACAACTTTCTAAAATTTAGACACAAATCTACTGTCTCTGCCTGACACAATACTCACCAGGACTCCGTGTAATTGGAAAATTTCTTGAATATAAAGTCGGGAAAGATGCTTTGCGCCTATAGTACTTTTGATAGGTAGAAAATGTGCTGACTTTGTTAATCGATCCACAACTACCCAAATGGCGTCAACATTCCTTAGAGTTCGGGGTAGTCCTACGATAAATTTGTTGTCACATGCTCCCACTTCCACTCAGGAATCTCTAATGGTCGTAAGCTTCCTGACGGCCTCTGATGTTCCTCTTTCACCCGCTGGCAAGTGTCACATTTACTCACGAACTCAGCTATGTCCTTTTTCATTCTAGGCCACCAATACACTTCCCGCAAATCATGATACATCTTAGTGGCTCCTGGGTGTATCGTATACAGGGTCCGATGTGCCTCGTTCAGAATTTCCTATCGTAGCTTCCCAAAGGCCGGCACATACACCCGCTCATTCATTCGGAGTATTCCATTATGATACTCAAACCCTGGCTGCTTGGGTTGTCCATTCGTGTCTATCCATCAATCCAAGTTTCCTTCCTGGTCCGTAGCCTATTTAATTTCATCCCATAGGCTTACTTGTAACTGCATCTGTGCTACTACTGCTGTTTCATCATACGGCTCCACATTGAGAGTTAATCTTGCAAATTCCTCGGTCAAGTTTTGTAGACGAACTGCCTGACAAGCTCTCAACATAAAATTCCTCCAACTTAATGCATCAGCCACCACATTTGCTCGCCCATGCTGGTATTGAATGGTACAATCATAATCCTTTAGGAGCTCCATCCACCGATGTTGACGAAGGTTCAAATCCCGTTGGGAGAAAATATATTTTAAACTTTGATGATCCACATATATAACAAATTTCTCCCCATATAGATAATGTCACCACAGTTTCAGAGCATGTACCACAACTGCTAACTCCAAGTCACGCACTGGGTAATTCTTTTCATGGAGGCGTAATTGTCAAGACCCATATGCAATCACCTTTCCATGTTGCATTAACACGTATCCCAAGCTTATTCCTGAAGCATCTGTATACACTTCATATCCCCCAGAACCATCAGGTATCCTTAAAATTGGTGTTGTTGTTAGTTTGAATTTAAGTTCTTGGAAGCTCTTTTCATAATGCTCATTCTAGATAAACTTAACCCCTTTTCAGGTCAATTGTGTTAGCAGAGCAATAATGCTCTAGAATTTTTCTATAAACTTGCTATAGTACCCTGCCAACCCAAGAAAACTTCTTACTTTAGAGACAGTAATGGGTTGTGGCCATTCTTTTACCACCTTTACCTTTGCAGAATCCACTGCTATGCCTTGCCCCAAAATTATATAACCTAGAAAGGCAACTTTCTTTAACTAGAAATCACATTTACTAAATTTTGCATATAACTTATGGTCCCTTAGTATGGATAAAGTAATTCTCAGATGTTCACGATGAGCTTCCTCACTTAGTGAATATATTAATATATCATCAATGAATACAATGATAAATTTGTCTAGGTACGGTCAAAATGTCTGATTCATCAAGTCCATGAATGTCGCAGGCGTATTAGTCAAACCAAATGGCATCACTAGATACTCATAGTGATCGTATGGTGATCGAAACGCCATTTTAGGGATGTCTTC
This sequence comes from Diospyros lotus, assembly GCF_014633365.1. NCBI lineage: Eukaryota > Viridiplantae > Streptophyta > Magnoliopsida > Ericales > Ebenaceae > Diospyros > Diospyros lotus. The sequence goes on from NC_068342.1 coordinate 22,958,794, forward strand.
TTTTATCTTCAATTGGTAGTATCCTGATCGTAAATCAATCTTGGAGAACACCCGAGCCCCTTGTAACTAATCGAACAAGTCATCTATCCTAGGTAACGGATACTTGTTCTTAATGGTCACCTTATTAATTGCACGATAATCAATGCACATTCTCAAACTCCCAAGGTGACACACTAGGGCGAATAAAGCCCTTGTCCAGCAAATCCTAAAGTTGGGTCTTGAGCTCCCGTAACTAGGCTGGGGCCATTCTATAAGGCGGTATAGATATTGGGTTCATTTGGGCTCCAAGGGCCAAGTCAATGATAAATTCAATTTCCCTATCCCAGAAAGCCCAGTAGATCTTCTGGGAATACATCTGGGTATTCTTTTACAATTTTCACAGTCTCTACCTTCTTCTGAGGTTTTTCATTGGCCACCACTTGCATCGCATACCCTAGGGCTACTTTGTCCAAATATTTTCTAACTCCCAAGGCAGATATAATTTTCAAAGGTTGCCCTACTTGAGCTCCGACAAACCTTCTAACCTGCCCATCAAACCCTCTCAACTTAACTTATTCGCTTCCCATAGTCCAACCGAGCTTGATATCGGAACAAGAAGTTCATGCCTAGTATGATATAGAAATCCTAGATTCTAATAAATTCAAATCTACTGGAAACATGGCTCCATTTATCAAAATTTGGCACTCTGACACTACCCGGTGCGAATGAGACCAAGTCCCTATCGGGGTTTGTACGCTCATAGGAACACATGATTCCTTAGTACTTAAATTTGCCGAATCTATGACAACATATGATATAAAAGAGTGTGTAGCCCCTGAGTTTATCAATGCATGCATGCATGTGTTCTGGACCAAGAGCGTACCTTCAATTACTTGCGGATCGACGACTGCGTCAATCTTAGGGAGGTTGAACACCCTTCTCGTAGTCACTGGTGCCCTTCCTCCAGTCTGCCTCACTTGCTCTACCTTGTCACGCTGTGGGCATCGAGAAGCGATATGCCCTGGCGCATTACAGTTGAAGCATACAACCGGCCTTCTCTGGGTACCACTGGTTGGTGGAGTAGGCGTGGCCACAGTCATTTCTATCCCTTTTGGGAAATTTCTTGCAATGTGTCCCATCTCACCACAATGATAGCATCCCTTTGCAGTCTTGACAGCCTTACACAAGGAGTTCCATTAGTGAGATTTGTGGCAATAGAGGCATACTCTTGTTTCTTTTTTAAATTTGCTTACCTCTGGACGACTGAATTGATACCCCCACCTTGTTGTGGCTTTTTTTTTGTCCATCCTCAGTTGCTTATTTTCCTCGAGAAATTTCTCCATAGCTCATTAGCTTCTTCTCAATATTTACCGCTTTCATGACTGCATTCCGAAAGGTGTTTGTTTCTACATAACTCATCGCCCGTCGCACCTTGGGGCGTAGGCCTTGGATAAACCGCTCGATTTTGTCAGCTTCTGTCAACATGTAAGTTGGCATATACTTCAACAATTTCACAAATTCATCCTTATATTGCGACACTATCAAATGAGATGACTGCTTCAACTCCATAAAGTCTCATTTCTTTTGAAGCTGCCAGTCATGCGGATAATATTTCTCATTGAAGGCCTCTGTGAATTGCTCCCAATCAACTACACGTGGCTGTCCACTAGGCCCTGCCAATCAAGCGTTCTGTTCTCTCAACGTCTCGGCCGTAGACTGCCACCATAGTCTAGCCTGCTCAGTTAACATGAAAGTGAAGCATCTTACCCACTACTTCTTTGGGCAGTCCATGAATTCTAATAACTGGTGAACATCTTCCAACCAATATTCGGCCACGCTCAGGTCAGCTTCAAGATGTCCCTTGAATGCCGAAGGCCGCAAGTCCATGAATGCCTTTAGTGCCCGTGAAGTCGCCTCATTAGCCAGGTAAGTCAAGTCCCCGTTACTTTCCTTACTAGAATGGGTTCCTGGTGGCACTTCTTCCTTAGGTCCCCATATGTCTACCTCGGCTGGCAATTGATCGAGACTGTCGAACCTCGATGATTGTAAAAATATATTTCGGATCTGCAGCAAGGGTGCGACCCCAAAGTCGTCTCTCAAAAGAACCTCAATACAAATCTATCATGACAAGAACTGAACGAGGGGGTTTTTTTTTTATGAAAAAGAAAGTATGAAGATTGAGTAAAAATATAAAAACAAAACTGTCTATGGATCCAAACGCAACCAATTACAAATCTTTCCCTTAAACCAGGTTTTCATCATCCCTTCTTATAGATTAGATCTAGCCGAGTTTCAACACCCAAAATCTGTATAAATAAATCTCCAACAACCGTCTAGAGATCAAATCAAAACTGATATAAAAATCAAAGAAAACCTCCTTCAATCAGTCTACCAATTTTAATCTTCATTCACATAGATTCCAGAACCTAGTATCCATAACCATCCATACCAAGTTATTTGTTTCTGCTTCTTTCCTTCGTGTGTTATATCAACCGACTATAACATTAAAACCGCAATATAGAAAGAGAAATCCACCCCGTATATGTTCATACAACCGTCTTGAACATGCACTAGAATAAGCGAAAAGGAAGTAGATAAAACTTAAAACAAATATAATTGAAATTCAAACCAGATTTCGTAGAAGCTTTCGGGATTCAAACCATGGAATAAGTTCGGATTTGTAACTGATTACAAGTGTTTAGCCCTCCATGGAGAAGAAAATGAAAACAAAGAAAAAATGGCTATTGTTCATGAGACAAAAAATATATATATATATTCTTAAAGGCCTCCTAAGGTGCTTAGATAGAGCTTAAGGAGGAAACCCTAGGTTACCACAACTTCACAGCCAATTTCGAATAGGATAACGTGCGTTCTAGGCTTTAGTCCCTTCATAAAAATTGTAGATCAGGAAGATTAGATGAATTTGGGATTTTTAATCACTTGATTTGGATATTGGAAGCCCAAGTTATGGCCTTTTAAAGAATCAGTGTTTAGTGCAGCCTTCCTAATTTAACCCAACTATCTGGTCCCGACTTTGAAGTGATGTTTGGAGGCCCAAACGAACTCGGATTTGGACAAGCCATACCATTCCAGAAAGCCTAAGAATTCCTCTACAATATCTCTGAAGACATCATTCACGTTCTGAGATTATAACCTGGCTAAAAATTTGAAAGAAGTATAGAAGGTCAAATCTATCAGCACACTCTTGCTTCTTTGTCTCCAATCTCCTTGTTTCCCTTCTTGCCATCAAAATTCCTTATGACCCAGGAAGCCCTAATTTGTCCAAAAATAAAATAAAATAGTGTGAAGCCCAATTTCTATAAAATAAAATAAAACAAAATCATGATGAATAAAATGACACAACTAACGTGTAAAAAGACTAAATATGAGGGCTAAATAATATGAAAATATGCGCTCTATCAACAATGCAGTAGGAAATGCCCCAATCCTCGTCACATCATAGGGTGCTATGCTGGGGTCCCATTCGTTTTCCTGTCATTTGATAGCTCGGATGAAACTGCAATAGTTGAACAGAAGGTTCACGTCCCAAACATAATTATCAAGTAGCTGTCTCCAAGCCTCGTTCATATATTTTTTTAGCAAATAAGACATGTTTTTCTGTTATCCCCCAGCTTGTATTGTATTTCGAAAAATTTGGTTTACGCGGCATAAATAGCTAATCACTCATTCGTCCTCATGTTGCCCACCTCCCATTTGAGTGAGCAACTCATACTCCCATTGCTTAAATAAAAGGTTCAAAAACGGCAAAGAGGGTTCAGGGTCCGGTATAACATAGCTAGGTCCTCCAATCTCCATAAGGGTAATCTGCATACACAAAATTAGGGATCAGGTCCATAACTAAAATAAGTTACCTTTCCCTACACAAAGGCTCAAAAATCAAGACACACATCTCACTGCTTGCTATCCCGGAAACACATTTCCCTAAGCAAGCTCATATCATATCACATGCCTTTACCAGGAAAGTATTTTATTTCCAATTATGACCTACCCTACACAAGGTATGCATTCACAACTTCAAAATTTATTGACCCAACAACCCTTCCCTAACCCCGCTCTGATACCACCTTGTGACACCCCGGGCCCCACTACCAAGTGTCACCATAACCCGTGGTTACAACCTCGGCCCCCACTACCAAGTGTCAGCATAACCCGTGGTTATAACCCTGGCCTATCTCGAATGATGACTATGCTCCATCATCATAAAGTATTAAAATAATTTGTGCGCCTTGGGTGGGGTCTAGGCTTCGCCATCTCCGATTGTAGAGTATTCGGGTTCAAGTACATAAGCAGCGAAAATTTACCCGACTCTCATACCCGACTAGGCCTTTAAAATACAAATCAAATTGATTATCAGCATGATCAAAAAAATACTTTAATAGTTTAAGCATATTACATACTCTGAATTACTCATAGTAGGAACCTTAACTTGATCCAAAGCAAAGTTTATTTAAATCACAACCATCTTCCGTAGTAAAGTACAAAGCATATATAATTTACATAAATGACACGTACATAACCCACATTCTCATTGCCCGTAATCACTGTTAACTGACGACTCTTCCACCACTACTGCTTTCCCTTTCTTAGACCCTGTGCCATCTGTTGGGTTAGTGGGAGTGAAGGAGTGAGTCCAGGGACTCAATAAAGGCAATATGCAATGCAGTAAATTAATAAGCATGACATCATAGACAAAAATGAAGTGTAGCGTACATGCAAGCCCGTCTACCGTACCTATCTCAGGCTTTAGGTGGCCCCTAGTGGTTTCCTCTATGACCCCGTCCTAAGACCCTCACACTCAACAATCCACTGCCCCATGCCTAGGCACTTCCTCAATATCTTATGCAAGCCATGACAAAAGAAATTTATACACAGAGCATATTTAAACCTTTACCTTGATCTGTTTGGTGATTAACTCTGTATGTTGCACAAGCTGGTAACGTATCCGCAACACCTTTATCACAATTATGCATAAGGCTAAGTAATTTATTGACTAATCGCAAATTAAATTTACTAATTTAACTAATTCCAAATATTATCTACTAATTTAATTTAACTAACTAATTAACTAATTAATTAATTAAAACAAAATAAACTTAAACTCAATTAATCTAATAGATCAGAATTCTTAAATGGTCATACCTTTCTGGAGCTCTTCCACTTAGAGACTGCTCACTCACTTATGCTTTCTTCCTTTGTTCGAGTTGCCTATTTATAGGCTTGGGTACCCTTAGTTTTCTCCCTCAAACCATGGTTTAACCCATTATTTTAACTAAATTCTCCAATTTGATTGCAACGTGGCTGTAAATTGGCAGAATTCTAAAGCCAAACTGAAGGTAAAATGAATAGGTGGCAAGAGAAGCACCAGCGTGTGCCATGTGGCACCATCAGACGGCTGCCTAAGGCTGCCGTGTGCCTTTGAAAATGACGTCGTTCGGCGTCTTACTATGCTGGGAAAAATTCTAGCAAAAATCAGCCAGCCTCCCGCGCACCAGCAGCCTCAAACCCGCGACCAGCCATGCCTCCGTGCGCGCCACTACCGCCTGATCTGGCCTCCGCTTCATTTAGTAATGCACTTATTTTTGTTACTTATTGGGTTGTTGTCTCTAGTTCCCTTTATTCCACTTTTACTCCAAAACTTTCAAAAATTCTTCCAATTCCTTTTTATTCACCGAACACAGTAAACTTAATATTTCCTATTAAATTCCTCAAATCCTTAATAAATACATTATCTTAATCCCAAAACATACCAAATTTAATATTTTTCATTATTTTTCTTAAAACCCCACATAATTTGATAAATCACCTTAAAACCCATAAATTAATTATTTGCAAGGTCAGGGATGTTACACCTTGAAAGGAAAGCAAGATCGCTACAGGGCAAACAACGTAGTTCAAAACTTTTGAACTTACCCCGATCCCGGCGATTGGATCAACGTCGAAATCAAATCATTCATATACAAATAAATAAATCTAACCTTTAGATTATCAAGTCGTTCGCGGATTCAAGCCGTCCAAGCGTCCGGCCTCTAACTCGTGATACGCGGCACGCGTCCGTTGGCAAGGAAAGCGGAATAAGAGTGCTAGCTCCTTCTCCTTTGCGCGGCTTGTGTATGGACGGTAAAAGAACACCCACGTTTCAAATCGATGCGAAAAGAAACGGGAAGAGTGAACGGCAATACGTTTTTCAACTCTTGAAAAATGACACCAAAAATCACTTCTATTTTGGGCAACCCATAAAAGGATATTTATAAGGAAATATCCTAGGGTTTCTAAAACCCTAATGGATTGGGCTAGCCCATTAATTCTAATTTAATTAGAATCTTAAGTGAGCTTATTCTAGTCCAACTAGAAATATAATTAAATGGCCCAATCCTTTTATAGGTTAAATAAAATATTATGGCCCAAATCTAATTCAAGCCCAAATATATTTTATTTAATATTTGGCTCAAATCTAATTTGATCCAAATATAATATTTAATATTTGGCCCAAATCTAATTTAGTCCAAATGTAATATTTATTTTAATATTTGGCCCAAATCCAATTTAGTCCAAATATAATATTTAATTTAATATTTGGCCCAAATCTAATTTAGTCCAAATATTAACTTAAGCCCAAATATATTTTATTTCCTATTTGCCACTCTGACAAATAGAAAATTATTAAATTAGAAACTCCTTCCTAATTTAATCAATTGCCATTTTAGGAAACTCTTTCCATTATGACGACCCCTCGCCATATCGATGTCATTAAGTCTATTTGTTCTTTTTCCGTGAGAACCTACGATGGCACAACTTCTTGCCGAAGTGTCCCACTTAACCATACGTCTACTCTCCTGGTTTAAACTAGGGACCGTGCCTATTGCGTATGACTCATTAGGCTTCCGAATATGTTGGCAATGTGTCGGTACAAACACATAAGACAATATTGGCCTTTAGCAAGGTGTCATGCCTACCCAATTATTCAGAAGGATTCATAATCCGCAAATAACCTTTCACGAGCATGGTTATCGTGTAATTCGATCCTCTCGTCAATGTATCTTATGTGATGTCAAGTATGGCGATGTGTTGCTTGATAACGATCACATGAGTTTTCTTCGATCTTCCGGATATCTTCACTTAATTAGAAAGTAAATCAATAACTCCTTATTGATCTCTTTCACTATGGCCATGGATTTAAAGTGAATATCCACCGAATGCGCCTTAGATACATCATCCTCTATCAAGGGATAGACGAGTCCCATCTTGGTTATACACCCATCTCCATAAGCCTCACGATATACCCAATGATCGCCCACATGCAGCCTTTGTCTAGGCCCATCGAAACGATGTCAAAGTATATCGATCTTCTTATGAGATGACCGTGACAACCTCAGCTCCAAGGATTAGTTACACCCATCTCGTATGAGAATTCCATCAACATATAACCAAAATGGATTCTCATGGCGAGTCATGTCCAGTGACACATTCTCCAATATTGGTCACCTATGTACTTGTCTAGGCATCCCTATGCTTATGGGTGTGAGACCCCCATTGCTATCACATAGAAAAAACATAGCACATACAAGTCTTACCGCAATTGTCAGTGTCCATTCTTGACATTGCTACGACTTGGGACGTTTAATGATGTCTAGAAACTGTGATGCATCATCTTACATCTTAATAGATTAATCACAGTATACATCATATGGACTTCTATCTAGTTTCATTCGGTTATTACAATAATAACAAGAAACTAATAGAATGACTTCTTGTGAATTTGAATAACTCCTTATTCAAACAATAAACATGATTACAATTGTCAGTGTACAACAAGCCCAATCTGATTAGGTCTAGAGCACCTACACTAACACACCTATCTCCATATGCCACTACACAGGAACCACACATTGCATCTCCCACCCAGTAACTGAATGGTACTTAGCAATGGCAAATTCTTAACACCGTCATACAAGACAACTGTGTTGCTTCTGGTCTAAGGACTAGAAACATGATCAAAGTCTGTAAAAAATCATAGATCCTCAAAGCCATGTGATCTATCACGTGCGTCATATTCAGTAAGCGTTCCACTAACACCTACCCACATGTATACTATATCCATCTCATGAATTATGGTATGCGACTCGCCATCCTTTATCATTAGGAACTCATGCTAATCAAATGTAGTATCCCATGTGCCAGTTCGTACTCAACTAATCATAGTTCTCATCTGAGAAGTTTAAGGGCTGGAAATAACCATTAAGACATCCTTATTACAAAGGTCAATTGTCACATATTCTTAATACTTAAGAATAAGGCATTCAATAGGAAATCTAAGTTATAACGCCCCGCTTTTTCGAGGGTTAAATAACTTAGGAATTTCGGGAATATTTTTTTTCCATAAACTCAATATAATCATTTCCCGACAATCCCGTTCTACCTTCCCAACATACTAAACAATAATATATAAGCTAAAATAAGTAATCATCACAAATGCGGAAGCTTAAAATCGAAACCTGATATGGTACATATATGAATTCACTTAATCATATCATAAGAATCTGTACCATCATATCATTAAATACTTAAATACATGAAGACTTAACATCAAGAGATAACAATTGAGCACCTTAGATACAATTTGACGATTTCTCAAAAATACATTAAACCGTAACTATTATACATGATCATCAATATGGTACAATCTTCTAAACATGACTAAGAATCATGAATCCTCACAAAGGAGCATATACCCGAATAACTCGTTGAACCTATCAGCCACGTCATCAATCATCCCCTTGCCATAGCTGCAAATCCTAACTGGAAAGTTTGAATATTCCAGGGGCATAACCCATTAGAAGATGGAACTTCTAGTGAGGGTTCAAAACATATATATGGATGCATGATGCAATAACATGAACAAACATTTGCCATAGTGTAACTTTCCTAGCCCACAAGCCCAGCACAGAATCCTAAGTAGAATCTTGGCACTTCTAGCAAAATAATCCTAACATTATTCCATCAATTGCTCTTAGAGAATTAAGGCTACACTCTTAGGGTGACATCCCAATCCCATGTACAAATATCAATATGCCAATAATATCGTGCCATGAAAATATCACAATTTTCCATGCAATATGACCAAAATGAATCATATCTTTCATAAATATCATGCATATATAAGCAATCATATCTTTCATAAATATCATGCATAATAAACAATCATATCATATAGGATAGGACAACTCACCTTTTCACGAGATTCGGAATGCCTCGATATGCGTGTCCAACCTCGATTTTCGTGTCAACTCTAGAAAGTTGCACCAATCACTTTTACTCGAGCACATAAATCATAAAAACACATTTAATCACTAAATATCTCAATATTCCATTTTCTCCTATTTTCTTTTATTTTCTCTCATTTTTCCTTCTAAAAATCCGAATAAATACCCTCGAGACTATTTTTTCAAATATCTTTCCACAACAATTCATAATAACCTATGAACATCAAGAGAAAATTATCGGATTTACCCAAATACTGCGTTTTCATGCAAAACGAGGCTGGTCAGTGCCAAAATCGAGACATCGGGAAAGCCAAATCCAAATCTTTTTGCACAGACCTCGAGAACACATTTTTTTTGGATTTTCCAAGATTTTTCTCATATTTTTCTAGGCATGCACGCGCCCCCACACGCATGGCTCTGCATGTGAAGGTAACGCATGTAGGGCACACGCCGAAATTTTTCTCCAACACCAGTACACCAGCGCTCCTAGTTCTATCCACCATTTTGATCGCCTCCGTCAGTCGTTCAGCATGGAGCATCTTGTGGCTCGAAAGGAGTTTGAAAAGGGCTCTAATTTGTCGGCCAAAGACTTGGCTAGGCAGACCGCCTCCCGACTCCGGCGAGCTTCGAAACACCATCAAAACAGCACCAAAACGCCTCTAAGTTTCCTGAAATCATCCTTAGGTCACAAGCAACAAAATCCCCTTATTCCCATTGCTCAATTCGTTCGATAAAGCCCTCAATTTGAAGCTTATTTTCTCCCCATTTTCGGTCACAACGGAACCCCTATTTATAGGCATTTTCGAACCTCCAAACACCCGAGATCGACCAACCCATGTGTCTTAGAGCTTAAAATTTCCCTGGATTGACCTCGAATCAACTTTAGACAACCAAAATCGCACGTTGCAGGTACTCAATCGCTCGACCAGAAAGCTGGTCAAAAATCCTCAAAATTCGGCCACCCCGTGGCTGTTGTCAAATCTTCCTTTACAAAAAATCATCCCCGACCATTGCCCGTGCAACCCTGGTGCTCCAGATGGTCGGTCGGCGACTTTCGGTCTGTTGATTGAATCCTATGGTCAAACTTTGCTGATTTTGCACTTTGGCTCCTCCAAGTTTTGGTTTCTCGCTTTGGCCTATTTTCACATAGCCCCTGGACTTTTCATAATTTCTTTCAAGACCCTCAAGCCCGAAAACATCCATTTGACCCCCGAAGATTATGAAAAAACATCATTTTGACCTCTCTCTGGCAATTTCAGAAAACTGCACTTAGGCTTGAATCTTCGTTTTGGCCCTAAACCCTTTCGTTTCTTCCTGAAACCATCGAAGGATTGTTCCTTATGAAAAATCGAAGCCCCTTCAAGCTTCCGTCAACTTCTCGAAAGTCGCCTATAACATTTCGGTTTTGCAGCCTGAATGGCAGCTGCATTTTAGGTGTACCAAAAATTGTTCTGAATTCCATTTCTTTCGATGCCATAAATCATGCCTCAAAATACTCATCACGGCCATATCATTTTTCTTTGGCATCTTGGCTCCAGAGCACTTCTTGCAGTCGATTCGGTCATTCATATGGTAATAAATTACGCTTATACTCTCAATTTATCTGAAATTTCACTTTTTTCCCAAGAAAATTTATTCTTGAGTTCTTTTGAAATTATCGGGTATTACATAAGGATTCATTCATATTAATGATTGGAGAGCTATGAATGAAGATATGACCTTAAATATGAAAACATATTTTATTACATATTGCAAGGATTACATCATTAGTCCCATAAATGTAAATGCCAAATGCCATTTAAATCTAGCATCAGGGCACTGACACTAACATCCACATGGCGAGAAGGATTCGGTCTCAGTGTAAAAGCAGTTTTTACACTCCACCTGACATTAGGTTACAAGTATGTTATTTATTGTATTTCATATGATTGAATATTGTGTTGCTTAAATACTCAAGTTGTGTATGGTGTGTGTATTTATGTATTCAGCTGCGTAACTCCGATAGAATTTTTTTTTTAAATTCACCAACACCGCCATATGAGTATTCCAATAATTTTCTCATGGAATTATTGGGTGAACAATCTCACGGAGACCTCTTTCAATAACCTGCTTTTAATCTCTTGGAGATGTGTTTGCATTTTATTTTCATGTGATTATGATACATAGTTTTGTAGTATGGGAGGTAATGGAGTATGCAAGAGAGCGTTTTGAAAAAATGTAGCCATCTCCCGGAGAGCCTTGGTGCTATCCTCATGATGTTGCTTCAAGGCGTCATACTCACTAAGTGGAATGGTGAGAGGAACCATTCTAGAGACTCTAGGGACTTCTAACAAAACAATCTCTCATTGTCCAAGATTAGGAGAGCTATCGACATCAGGACATTTTTTGTTGTGTTTGTAACCTGTGACTTGAGATCGTGTAAGAACCATTGTAGTATTTTTAGGCCTTTTGAACGTTTCTCACAAATAGCGTCAATTGTTGTTGCTCGAACACAACAATAACTTTATTGAGCAGAAACGTCGTTGCCAAGCCACATAAACTTTGCAACAAAAAAGAAAAGAAAAGAAAACTATTAGAGGGCGCAAAGAAGTCCTCTCGCAAACACTCAAATATTTAAATTATATATTAAAGATTTGAAAACCGTATTAAAACTAGTATCAAATATGTATTTCTTTTGGAATAAGGACTCATCTATTTATCAAGGAGCATGGAGTTTTTCAAGATCTACTAGAACTAGGATTATTATGGAAAATGTTTATTTTAATATTGTGAAATCGATTAGAATTAGAATTTATATAAATAATGTCTTTCATTTTCATAAAACTTTTAGAGAGATTTTCAGATATCAGAGTTATCTTATATATGCTTTGTTTAGGAACTTGAAATCTAGAAAAAATTTACATGATCAGTTTTAGGTTTTTAGAGTCTCTTAGAGACTATGAAAGTCTCTTGAAACGGTATTTGGGAGATTATGAAAATCTCTTGAATCGATTTTCGAGAGACTATGAAAGTCCCTCGATCAGTCTCCACGAGATGCTTCTTTTTTGGTCTCTGGGCCGATAATTTTAATTTTTAATTTTTAGTTCAATAATTATTTTAAACTTTTTAAACCTTTTTATAGGATTTGGTTTAGGACGCATCAAATATATTCATACAACATAAAAAATGACAGTACCGCAAGAGTTGTTTATAACCTCGGATGAGAAGTTAATAAGATGGCGGATGGGAAATGGGAAATTGAGTGAAGGGGTCCCCTCCCCCTCGGAGCCTTTCTCGTCAGTCCTTTTTGGCCTTTTTTACCGTTTCTTTGTCATAGACAACTGGTCCCCCCTCCTTCCTTCCTAATCATTTCATCTCTTCCAATTATATATACTTTTAAATAAAATATATATTATAACGAGTCCTAGCTGGCTAGGTACATCAACATTATTTCTCTTTAATTTGTGGCAATTAGGAAAACGTTGTTTTTATTCTTTGCTATATATGCCCATAACTCTCTGTTAAAGGAAGAATTTTTTGGAGTAATGTTTTTTTGGGTCTTTGGGTTTAGTATTCCAGTTTTAACCAAGGAAAAAAGTTTAACTATCAAAGCGATCTTAAATGTTAAAAATCACTTATTCTTCTCATCTCACGTCTGTCATTGAATTTTTTGATTTATATTTTTTGCTAATGTTATAAAATCGAACGGCATAGACATGATGATGCATTAATAAAAAAAAATCATTCTGAGGATCGAAACATATTCTTCCACTCAACTAGGATTTACCATTTGTTATAACTAATAAGGTGGGGCATCCTCAACCCGCTCACATACCCGCCCCGCCCTTTTTCTTCCTCCCCCTTTTGCCTCAGACTCCATTCTCTCCCTCTCTCTCTCTCTCTCTCTCCACACACTCCATGGATGAGCTTGTTATTTCCTGCTTTTCATCTTCTTCAGTTGTCTCTCCCCAGGAAAACTCACCGCCCAACCTTGAACGAAGGCTCCATTTCATCCTCCAGAACCAGCCGGAGTGGTGGATTTACGCCATTTTCTGGCAGCCCTCCGACGACGGCAATGGCAGTCTCGTTTTGGCCTGGGCAGATGGCCATTTTCAAGGCACTAAACGCTCACTCCCCAACGCAGACAACCAAAGGAAGCTTGTGAGAGGTAATTTACAGGCTACGATCAGTACGGAAACCGCCCAAATAATCGATGAGCCTCTGGACGCCCAACTGTTCTACCTCATGTCTTCGACGCGATCTTTCTCCGCCGGTGAGGGTGTTCCGGGGAGGGCTTTCAGCTCCGGTTCGTTCGTCTGGCTGACCGGTGCCCATCAACTCCGGTTTTACGACTGCGAAAGGGCTAAAGAAGCCGAGACCCATGGCATCGAGACTTTGGTTTGTATCCCTACGGCTTGTGGAGTGCTTGAATTGGGGTCCAATGACATGATCAAAGAGAACTGGGCTCTGGTTCAACAGGTCATGTCCCTGTTTCGGTCGGATCCCATAGTCTCCAAACAGCCAAACCCTACCAGCAAGGTCCTGATTCAGTTTCTTGACGAGCGGAACATTAATTCCTTCGCCGATACAGGAATTGTTGCTGGCTTAGAAGAAGATTTCATTGATGATATAGTAGATGACAAACTACTGGATGGCGACGCAAAGACAGCTACTACACAGGTCGAAGCCGCCATTGATGCTGCAGGAAACGAGTCAGAGCACTCAGAGCTGCAACAACAACAACAAAGAGTTCCCAAGAAGAGGGCACAAAAGGCGGCAGGGGCCAAGCCGTTGAACCACCACGTGGAGGCAGAGCGGCAGCGGCGGGAGAGGCTGAACAGCCGCTTCTACGCACTACGATCGGTGGTGCCGAACGTGTCGAAGATGGATAAAGCATCTCTACTGTCGGATGCAGTGTCCTACATCAGCCAGCTCAAGGCTAAGGTCGAAGACCTGGAATCTCAACTGCTTCATCACACAGTCGCTGGATCTAAGAGATTGAAGACGGAAGCGGCAGACACGGCCGAAAACCAAAGCGCCACCACCACCAATACTACTAGTACTTGCGTGGAGGGAAACCAAGCCGGAATATTGCCCACATCACCGCCGTCGCCGTCGCCGTCGTCGTCTGGAGGGCCGGTGGTGCCGCTAGAAATCGAAGTTAAGATTGTGGGTGGGGACGCAATGATCAGGGTCCAATCCGAGAACGCGGAATATCCCACGGCGAGGCTAATGGAAGCCTTGCGTGATCTTCAATTACCAGTCCACCATGCGAGCATCTCCACGGTTAACTATCTAATGCTTCAAGACATCGTGATTAGGGCTCCTCATGAAGGGTCACTCAAAACTGAGGAAGGTCTCAAAGCTACTCTCCTCAGGAGACTGTCACAGCGATGTTAACTGTAAATAATAATAATAATAATAATAATAATAATAGTAATAATCTACTACGTGTACTTTGTAGTAAATTCCCCATATATGTGTAATCTTGTTTAGCTTAATCTGTGAGCGAACGTTTGCAAAATTGTGATGTGTTGGTCAGTTTGCTGCCATTTTTATTAACAGCAGGCTTCGGAAGTACAAATTACAAGTTGGAGCATGGATCAAGGGACAGTCACAGAGCAGCACACTTTTAAGGTATATTTTCTTATTCTTATATCACATTTTTTATGATTTATTATATTTACACTGCATCTGCTCTTGTTTAAACTGTTGATGGCAATCCATCCCCAACAGAGTGGGCTTGATGATGAGGATGCAACAGTACCTGACATCTCACTAATTGGTTGGCCAGAAATATCAGGATTTGTTTGGTTGCTTGTGTGGCCACAATTGTTTTGATTTAACTTTCTTGGTACGTGATTTGGAATATGCTGTCCCACAGCCATTAATCAGGCAGAAGAATCCTTTATTTTATCTA
This sequence comes from Diospyros lotus, assembly GCF_014633365.1. Classification (NCBI taxonomy): domain Eukaryota; kingdom Viridiplantae; phylum Streptophyta; class Magnoliopsida; order Ericales; family Ebenaceae; genus Diospyros; species Diospyros lotus. Next base: position 22,973,953 of record NC_068342.1, read on the forward strand.
TTGTTGCTTTCTCATGCACCATCGAGAGGCACGTGCAGAAATCCAGCGTCAGTGCTGGTGTTTGTTTATCAATATTGGATTTGACATGCTGATCCTGATGCTCTCCGTACAATCAAGCTCAGAAAAGGGCGACTTTATTTTTTCTTTTCTTTTCTTTTTCTAATAAGACAGGATTTTTTAGGAAAAATTAATGGAAATGGTAGAAATTTTGAATCCTGCAGTGTTTTGCGTTAACTGGGTAAATGACTTGGCAGGGGGAGAGTTCTTAAATATCCCTCCCTCTCCTCTCCCCTGAAGGGCTTTTCCCCCAAATTTTATTTTCCAAACTACTTCCATTCTTTTCCTAATTAATCACCAGACCCGCCCACTCAATGTTGCACTGCATGGTGTATTTAATTCAATATTACATATAATCTTATATATATATATGACAGATAATATATTACTTACTGAGAAAAAAACAACACACACATATATTATATGTTATATTGTATGATATGGGTAATATAAGAGATAACATATGTTGTAGGAATATAACAAACCTTACCTTGCCATGTGTCCATTTCAACAAGTACTAGGGAGACGAACATGTGCCATGTTTTGAAGGATAACTCAAAACAAATAACTCCTGGTTTATCATATCTCTAAATAATCTAGAAGTCACATCTCTACTTAGCTTATTTTCTCTCCATACTATTAGGTATTAACATTATCTCTGACTAACTCATCTTTTTTTTTAAATGATTAAGGATCAACACTATGTCTTAGGCTCATCTCATACCGAAGAAATTCAAGATAACCCTCTCATCTTTATCTCTATTTTATTTTGTTAATGGCATTTGGAATACTATGTTTTTGTTTGACTAAAAATGTTGTACCAAAAAATCTTTTCAAAATAGTTTATAAAAATAAAAAATAACTTTCCTGGCTCCATGACTCAAACCCACGCCACTAACAAACCTAAGCACCTATGTGCACGCAAGAAACCACTCCAACTAGAAGCATCTTTGTTTACTTTTGTTTACAAACTTATACATAATAAAATTGATTCCAAGTTTCTTTGCATATCTCGACCGATTACCTTGCATCTGTTGTAACGCCTTGCTTTTTCAGAATGTGTCACTATATATATTGGGGCTCAACATAAAAATATACATTCTCTTTCCACAATACATTTCTTAACACCTTAAATATCGTATTTCAAAGAAAATTCCCAATATATCATCACATATGCAGAAACAAGAATTAAAACTTGATATAGTACGTAATTGAATTCACTTTAATGATAACATAAGAAACCATACCATTTGTTCAACATGACATTTTTCCAAAAATATACATAAAGACTTATTTCTGAGTGATAACAACTAAATACCACAAACATACTCAAAAGATACCTCCAAATGACATAGAATCATAAGCATATTACATAATCGATTCTCAAACATCATTCGTAATACGTAATATTCTTACATTTAACAAGATTGTTCATCATACGGAACATAAGTTTCTCAACATGACTACAACATTTCCGAATCTTCATGAAGCAACAAAATATTGGAACAACTTGCCAAAACCATCGGACACGTCATCTCATGGTGTTACTTCTCAACCACTTCCCTTCTTTTGCTACAAATCCCAACTAGAATGTTTGAATGTTCTAGGAACAAAGTTTAATTAGAAGATAAACCTTCTAATAAGGGTCTAAAAATAGTTCCATGAATGAATGAATGATGTACATATATGAACAAACATATGCTCAAGTGTAATTTTCCTAGCAATCCAGCCCAACACGAAACCCCAAGCAGTCATCTCAGCATGCACACAAGGCAACGGGATACTCTTATACGTTTTTCTGGCAACACCATTAGGGAATTATGGATACACTATTAGGGCAATATCCCATCCCATTTAGAAGTATCGATATGCCAACAATATCATGCCAAGTAAAAAATCACGACTATTGATGCAACAATACATGTACAGATATGTCAAAATGCACATAAATTATATATAACTTAATAACTTTCGTGAATAATATACTCAAAATAGGCAAAACATATATAACATGTATAAGTTTTTGGAGAAAATCACTCATCTTAACTTAACCTCTCAGGCTTTCTCGATATGAGTGTCTTGATCTCGAAACGCTAACTAGATAATTATCTGGCTTCAACATGCTCCTCTAACCTCAAATTAATTTCTAGAATTTTTTGAAATTTTTTGGAACATTTTCCTTATTTTTCCTTCATTTTCTCTATTTTCTTCTATTTTTCTTTTTCTTTTTTTTTTCTTTTTCTTTTGTTCGTCCTCCTTTTTCTCCCTCACGCCTAGGGCTACAATCAAGCCAAGCCAATCCGAGCTTTGGAAAGTTCAGGCTTGACTCATTTATAAATGAGCCTGTTTATTTATAATCGAGTCAAGTATTTTATGGTTTGCATTAATCTCACGAGCATTATCAAGCTTTAATTTTATTTAATAAAGTAAATAATAAATTAAACTAATAATAAATTTATTCAAGAATTTAAATATTTAGTATATAATTATATAAATTCATGAAGTGTTATAACTTTTCTATACATATTTTTTAATAAAATTACTTAAAATATATGATTTTGTAAATATTCTAAATAAGTATATGAAAATTTCAAAATATATATTAAATTATTCATGAATTTTTATACGAGCTAACTCATGACTTATAATCGAGCAGCTCACGAGTCTTATCTAGCCAAGCTTTACTTAGCTTAGGCTTGGCTCATTTATTAAACGAGTTCGAACAAGCTTTTATCGAATCAAGTCCCAAGTAGCTCATGAGCGGCTTGACTTATTTACAGCCCTACTCATGCCCTACTTGTGCGCACAACCACACCACGCTAGCCTCCTCCACGTGCCACTGCTGTTCTCGTTAATCGTTGTTGCCTTGTTGGACCACCGTCGCACGCCCCTACGGCCATCATCTCGGCCACTGCTTGTTGCCCAATCACTGCAAACTTGTAGCTATGGCTGCAGTTTGTTGTTGTGACCTATTATGGCCGCCTCCGACCACTAACTACTGGGCAACCAACCACCCTCTCGCTTGCTGCCAGCCACCAACGCGCCACTGCTACCTTGCACAACTTGTTGCCCTGCCATGGCTGTTGCTTTCTTTCACTTCCGATGGCTTCCTTTTCCATTCTCCTCCCCAAAATCTCTCAACTTCTCCTTCTATTTATAGGCTCTCCTCACTGCCTTGGCCATCACTCTTGAATATATATATATATATATATCATACCACTTACAACAAAACTTAGCCACGAAGCTTCACAGAAGCTTAGCCACACATGCGTACATATATATACATCTATATAATACACTATATAAGAAAAATTACACATTTAAACCCCAATTTTCATCTTCATTTCATTTGGGTAATTCTCTAATTGAAAATAGACCCTCAACCATTGAATTAATACTCATTAAGATACTTAAAATTCAAAATTAATAACTCCAAGTTTACTCGATAAGTACGTTTTTGCTCTGGTGTCCTCATAGGGCTATTGTTTCATCTTGAAACCATCTCAGGGTTGATCCTTAGATAAAACCAGAGCCATCTTAGGGTTCTGTTGACTTCCCCAAGCTCCCTTACAATCATTCAATTTTCTAGATTGTATTTTAGATGTACTAAAAACTGTATTTGATCTGACCGCTTTCAGTGTCATAAATTACGTCTCGAGATGCTCGTCATTCTCATATCATTTTTCTTAGATATTTAGGTTTCAAGGTATTCCCTACAGTTAATTCGGTTGCTCATAACTGTGAGATGCTATGTTTAAACCCTAAGACTTTTGAAAATTTCACTTACGACCCAAGTTAAATTACACTTGAGTCCTTTAGAAACTTTCGGGTATTACATCTATCGATCGATTTGCTTCCATCTGTCGACTGACAGTGCTCTTGCCCATGAATCTGTCGATCGATACTCTTCATTTGTCAACTGTTTTTGTTACAAACAGCTTCCAATGGCTAGTTTTCAAACTCCAACAACTATATTCTTGAAAGAGGTCACCAAGCACTAAAAATAAAGGACAAATATATGATTCAAGCCAACCAAGTGATATTATTATAAGCTCTAGTTTGTGCTTCATTACACTACAAGAAAAAATCAAATTTGCGATCGATATTCCGATCGATTTACCGATAGAATACTAATTTAGCGATGGAATTTTCGATTGAATGTGTTGGTCACAAAACAACTCATCGGTAATTTTTCCCGATGAAATACCATTTCGGTCGCAAAATACAAATCGATTTAGCGACGGGTTATATTGTCGTCGCTAAATTAATTAAATTCATTTAATACCAAATTAGCGACCTAATTATCTTGGTAGTATGTTGCGACAGAAATTACCAACGAATTTTTAGTCTCTAATTAATTAGTCAATTTAAAAAAAATAAATAGTGATAAATTTTACCGATCGAAAATCCATCGCAAATCTGTACGAAAATATAGGGCTTAAACTTGGCCCGGGTTTAATTGGGCAATTAAACCTGGCCCGGGTTTAATTACCCAATTAAATTTTAAAAAAATATATTTATTTTAAAAAAAATCGTATTAAACACAGATATTGTAAACTATCAAAATTTTATGCATAAATCAAAATAAAACAATACACTTGCATAAATTTAAAAGATACCAAAAAAAAAAATTCACTTGCATTAATATACATCATTAACTATAAGAACATTATGCCAAAAATATACATGGTATTCTAAACACAAGTTCATATGTAACAAAAGACAAGTTTGAATGTTCTTGGTATGACTATTGTGAAGGTGTAGCAGCAACGCTTGATCCATATCTTGTATCTCCCATACGCTGCAACACACGTTGAATGATGGTCTCTATGGCATTATCTATGGCGCCTCTTACAGCAGTATGGATCATCTTAGACACCTCATTACGCAATTGATTCATATCTACATGGGTTGTTGGCATCGACGGTAGTGGTGGCCCTGTAGACTGAGAGAGGATAACATGAGCTTCTGAACCCATGCATATACACGACCCTTTTTCTACCTCTAACAGCTTGCACCAAAAAACTGCTATCATCAATAGTTTACTGTGTGGGTTGGGCACAATCACTTCCATCCTCTTGGACTAGGCCCTCCTCATGTCCTCGAGATGAAGCTATTTGCTGCAATGAGTGAAATTCATCCTACAAAAGTTGTGGATAGCTAATGAATAATTAGTAGGAAAGCCAATTTCACAAATATTAAAATTGCAACAAGATAAGTAATGTGTACACACGTACATAGTTTTTGATCTTCTATCAATAAATTTTGATGTGTCTTTTTTTGTGTGGGTCATCACAAATAAATGAGATGTAGTAGGCTCAACACCATGTTCTTTAATCTACAATGAAAAAAAGATCATTCATACAACTATATTTATATAGAAAAATAACTAAGTGAAATGAATAAAGGAAAAAGGAAATAGGTTTTGTGATTACATATCTATCCTTGTGCTTAGATAAGGGTATGGAACCACAAGTGTGAATATTTCCTCAAACTTCAAAACTTTTATTTTTTTTTAACTTTTTCACATTTTGCTTTATAAGTTTCGGTGCTCCAAAATATTTTCATTTCTTCGAAGATGTCTACACAAATCCAATCTGGCTTCTTACTTTGATCCCTTCTAATGACAACCAACATATCTTTTAATCGCTCACTTACTTTTTTATTGAAACACCTGTGAATTTCATATTCATCTTTTGAATCCCATGCGTACAGTTTCTGCAAAATAATTATTAGTTATGGTGATAGCAACTATGATAAAATTGAAAATGTAGTGTCATGATAAAATTGAAAATGTAAAAAGATTTATAAGAAGAACTTGATCACAGTACCTTAAACTCTCCAAACCATAACTCCTTTAGAGTTGGGTCTATTTTAGCAAATGAATAAGTTGGACGATCAAACTTTTTCTTAATTATTTTTTTAATTTCACGAACATATTGAGGATTGCTAAACCTGTTATAACACACAAAAATTAGTAATATGCATAAATAAATGCACATACACCGCTATTAAACCCTTTCCTAATATGTAAGAGAGGATTATGCTTGTTTATGAAACAAGAAATACATACGAGTTCGTGCCCCTAAGCGTGATCACTTGACATGTGTCTGTAAATGTTGGTGTGAGCGATTGTACATGTGAAGATGTAGACGTTGGTGTGGGGGTGGATGGTACACCTCCTAATTTGGTAGACATATGCTGGGTGGTGGTGGTGGTTCGGCTAATATTCAATATAGCGTCACCCAAAACAACATCCCCTACGAAGATATTTTCTTGGGGTGAGGGTGCATGCACCACAATGAATGAATTGGAAAAAGATGGGGGAGATATTGTACCAGTGAATGCAAAAATATGGCCCTCATCACTACTCTCACCTCGGCCAACTGAAGTACTGAGGGAGGAACGCCCTTATATTGACCACAACCACCTCTATTGTAAGGTCTACCACTTGACATATCCTATAACACAAAGCATACAATAATTTACATTTAGTATTAGTTAAATGTGTTAAAAAAAATTAAACTCCAAAACAAGATTTAGTCTTCTTTTGTTATATGATCATATAAAAAAATATTAAATAAAATATGATTACTGAGCTCAATAGCCTTACCGGGTTTAATGTGCTAATTAAACCCATTACAAGTTTAATTGGCCATTTAAACTCGACAAGGCTATTAATACCGGTAATGCTCAAACAATAATTTGAATGTGTGACTCTTTAGTGGTTGGGATTCCCCCCAACCCCTAAACAATATAGTATAAAAATGAAAAATATGATTATTCGGATCAAAATCGTTCCCGAGTTTAATTGGACAAAACAACCCAGAACGAATTTAATTGGTACATTAAACCTAGGTCGGGTAATTAAACCCGGTGAACTATATATAATATTTTGTGTTTTTCTTTTTTTCAATTTACTCCTAGAAATCCTTGGTTTCAAATAACACTTAAATGAGCTATGGTTCTGGGAAATTACGTTCACTATATTAATTGTGCTTATATTTCACAACAATCCAATATATTAAGGTGGGCACATTTCGAGTGCATTAGTTAAGTATAAATGATCAATTGTGTTTCATGGTACTATTTTCACACAATGGAGTTATATATATATATATAATTCCCATCACTCACTGGAGATATACCTCTCACAATGAAAATAAAGTATAAATCAAAGTTGTAACCCAGAAAGAAGCCAAAACTGCAAGTGAAATAAAAGTAGAATTAGTCCCAAGAACAATGAATTTAGGATATGTTAATGTGTCGCTACATTGTTGCACAAAAGAGTGTTAATTAGTGAAGTAAACAAAATTTATAAGTGAAATATGCATACCAAAGGAAGACTTGAATGAGACTGCAAATAGGGAACATGGAGTGACATTCCACTCCACCAAAATTCTAACAAAACATGAATTATTCATGTGTATCCTCCTCGTCATCTTCTTCATATATATCTTCATCGTCATCTTCTTCATTTATATCCTTGTCGTTGTCATCTTCTTCATCTATATCCTCCTCCTCATCTTCCTCTTCAATTGTATCTACATTCTCATCTTCTTCTTCATTATCAGGCTCCGCATCCTCAACCACAAAAGTGTCATTAATGGAGTAGTCTTCAACTTCTTCAGCCTCAACATTATCTCGTAGGCTATCGAGCTGTTCATCTTCAACTACGGTAGGTTGCAATAACACATCCTCATCTTCCTGATAAACATGCACTGTTTGTTCAGAAGTTGGGGCATCAACCGTGCTCCCACCAATCCACCAAATTATGTTGTTGACATGGATATGGGGCATAGTAAACTTGGTGTGCTTGGGAGGTAAGTATAAAAGGATCATATTGATTGTACCTTCTAGTAAATCGAATCTCAACTATTCCGTATTGTTTATTTATCCTAATCCCCCGCCTTGGAGTCAGACCAAACCACTCACAATTGAACAACACCAACTTTTTAAGTGGTAACCCATGGTATTCCAATTGGATAACCTCTTTGAGTATCCCATAATAGTCATCTTTTGGTTGTCCATAGATATAACCCCTAGTACAAACTCCATAATTTTTTGTGGACTTGCCTTCACTCGACAAATCTGTTTAAAACTTATAGCCATTTACAAAATAAGTATGCCATGTTTGCACCATCCTCAAGGGTCCCCATGAGATGTCACATATTTGTTGATCATGTATCTCATTAGTTGGATCATGCACCTACTTATTTTTTTTTTTTTTAAACACATTACATCTTAATAAACAAATTATTTTATTCATGAACGTAGAATTTGATTTGTTAACGCACTTATTTTTAGTAAATGAAAGGGACCTACATAGTTATTGAACCATTTTGGAAACTCAGCCTCAATCCTTTTATCAACTTCTTTGGCTTCCATGTGTGGTGCAAGCACTCTTATATTTTCTACATATGTATTGTAGCATTAAGAGAAACCAAGTTCATATACTAAGTCTTAATTAAATAATGATCATTGAACAATCATGGAGATATGTTATAACATACTTTAAGTAAGGTTGGATCTCATTAAAATTTAAGAGAACATGAAGTGTCGCACGATGAAGTTCTTGATCAGTTAACATACGATTGCGATATTTTCCAGCTGGGCGTCCTGACTGATTGAAGATAGAAAATGTATTTGGATCCGATTGTACTTTAGCGCCATCATCATTTTGTGGTTCTTGTGTCTGCCTTAATTGTACATCAACACCAAAATGTGGACATTTCTTCAACGTTGTAGGCCTCGCAAATGGATACTTCCACTTGAGCCTTATTTTTTACCTTCCTCTTCAATGCATGTAAGAACCTGAGGGTTTAAAAGGAAAAATAAAATACCCACGAGAGAAGTCAAAACATATACTAGTGTGAGCAATACTATCATTATTATTACCTCTCAAAGGGATACATCGAACGATATTTCAGTAGTCCACCAACACGTGCCTCATAAGCTAAATGTATGGGAAAATGCTCCATTGAATTGAAGAAATCAAGTGGAAATAATCACTTTAGTTTGCACAAGGTTACCTTAATGTTCTCTTCCAATGTTTCCACCTTATTAAGCCCTAGGGTTGATGAACAAATATCCCTAAAGAATTGGCTAAGCTCTGCAGGGGGCTTCCATATAGGGTCTGGCAATGCCCTTAATGCAATTGGGAGAAGATGTTCCATGAAAACATGGCAGTCATGGCTTTTCATCTCGTGCAATTTAGCATTTTGAATGTCCACACACCGAGCCAAATTTGAGGAATACCCATCTGGAAACCTTAATTGTTTTACCCATTGACAAATAGCTCTCTTTTGTTCCACGTTGAGGGTGTATTGTGCTATGGGTTTTAGGAACTTACCATTGCCTCTGTTCACTAGCTCTAGCTCCCTATGTCTACAATATTCTTTTAAATCCATTCTTGCCTTTGCATTATCCTTGGTCTTTCCCTTGACATCCATAACAATATGAAACACACTATCAAACACATTCTTTTCTATGTGCATTACATCTAGGTTATGACGAATTAGATTTGTTTTCCAATATAGAAACTCCCAGAAAATGCTTTGCCTTGTCCAGTGGCTGCGCTTAACCTTGTGCATTTATTTCAAACAAACACATACAAAAATAAACAAAGAAGAAACAAGCATGCAGACACAAGGCGTTTATACTCGCCAATGTACGAGTGTGCGCTATAGCACAATTTAATTTTCTGGGTAAGTCTAGGTCGATTCACTGGGAGATCAAAACAGAAATGAAATGCGACAAAAGATTTTTATGCGCTGGACGGGTTTGTCAGACCAATTCAGCTAAACGACTTGTTTTTCAAGATTAAAAATAAGATGATGTTTGTGTATGGAACGTAATCTTGGGACAAAGCAATTTATGTGCCAGCCCACTGATTTACCAAAGAGATATCAAAATATTAACATCGACTGATTTAAATTGAGGTTATGTAGTTAATTATATTCCAAAATGATGATAGCTCTAAGTTATGCACTTTCCATACTTGGCATGAGAAAGTCTGGATTAAGAAACTATCAGAAATCAAAATACACTTAACATACCTTGAGATTCTGCCAATAATCACAACTCAAGATAATGATAATTCTAAGTTAACCACTCTCCATACATGGCATGAGAGAGTCTAGATTAAGTAATTACCATAAATTGGATTGCAATTAATGAACAGAGATCAATAATTCAAATTAATCAAATGAGTTTGGGTATGAAAACATTTCCAATTTAAGTAACCTCCATACATGGCATGGAGACTCTAAGTTAGGCTTTTGTTTCAACTCAAACCCAAAGATTCAATACACACACATTTCTCAATTCAAATAAGCATTCTATTAATTCAATTGGAGTTCGGCTCTCTTGGGCAAACAGTGGCACTAGACACATTCCTTGCCTTGGCCCAAGCTAAATTTAGCCACACATCTCCATTGGTGAAAACATAAAATGAAAGAACAGAGATAAAAATGCAGAAATTAAGTTGCGGTATTTAATTGACTAAAATTAAAGAGACAAGAATTAAAATTCTAGAATGTAAACACTGAAATTGAAATTAGAAAAATGTAGATGAACAATAAATTTAAGTTACAGAATGTAAAGAACATAAATGAAAATTACAAAATGTAAGTAACTGAAATGAAGAACGCTGGAACAACATGAAGAAATGAAAACTACTGGAATTTAAGAACAAAAAGAAAGGAATAGAACAGTGTACTTTTTCCCTTATTTTGGCTAAATGGCGGATGAGGACTCTCCCGTTGTCTCTCTTGAATGTAAGCTTTGGCCTCTTTATACTCCTCTGGTAATGGAGACTTTGAATTTGAATCTCCAGACAACTTCTGATCATTTTCTGCATATTTCTTCTGCCAATATTCTCTGCAAACTTTCGCGTGTTGTCTTGAAATAGCTTTCTGAGGCACGCGGACGCGTGACCTGCTGTCTCCATGTATTTCTTCCCCATGGGTTGAGTTGGGCTTCACAGTTGGCTTCCTTGAATTGAGCTTCAATTGGCTGGACTTTAATTTAGGCTTGCGGCTGGGAGCTTTTAATTCCAAATAGTGGGCTGACCATTTCAATTGCTTCTTTGATTTGAGCCTCCATGGCACTGCTTCACGCTGTAATGCAATTGAAATATATGTCATTAATATGTATATGTATTACGCATGGCATGCACTTATATGGATACATATATATGTATTATATTTATATATTATATTTAGATATGTATTATATATTATATTTATTTTATTATTACTATTTTTTTATAAATTATATATATTTTTATATATTTTTATATTAATTTTTTAAACCTGCATATAACCACAAATTGACTATAAATATTCAATTAAAACCAATTTTAAGATTAAACTAGGGGTATAAATATAATAAAATTTTGACATTTTTGAGCATTAATCATCCAGTTGTGATCAATTGCATAACCTAGTAGGTGCATAGGGCCTACGTCTGTTGTTTTCGACAAGTTTTTAACTCTCAAACTTCATCTCCACTTAATCGCTTAGGAGGTGGTGATTTGTCTACCTTATTATTTACAAATGCATCTCAATTTCTTTGAAATTGGTGATTTAATGACAAAAATATTCGGTGACAGTCAAAGAAGGACATCTTCCGATCATGTTTAACTGTAAATGCCTTTGATTTTTCCATGCAGTATGGACAAGCTAATTCGCCTGCAGTCATCCAACCCGATAGCATGCCATATGCGGGGAAGTCATTTATGGTCCACATAAGTACAACCCTCATTTGAAAATTTTCCTTCAATGAGATATCATACGTCGTCACACCAACATCCCAAAGTATATTCAACTTATCTATGAGTGACCGTAGGAACACATCAATCTTACTCTTCGGATTGTTCGACCCAGGGATAATTAGTGTCAAGAGCATATACTCATGTCTCATGCACATCGATGGGGGAAGATTGAAAGGGGTCATGATTACAAGCCAGTATGAATATATTCCACTTGATGGGCCATATGGGGAGAACCCATCAGTGCATAATCCCAATCTAACATTGCGTGGATCACGTGCAAAATCAGGGTGCATTCTATCAAAGTGCTTCCATGCTTCTCCATCGAATGGGTTGGAAAGTACACTGGACTCTCAAGGGTTTTCATGGTGCCATCTCATCTCAACAACTGAAGCATTTGATGAAAATAACCTTTGAAGTCTTGGTGTCAAAGGCAAATACCACATCTATTTTCTAGTAACATCCTTATACCCCTTGCGACTTGCCCTGCGAACATATTGTGAAGCATGGCAAAGTGTGTATTGTTGCTTATCAACATTGTCCTTATAGTATAACATGCACCCATTAATACAATGGTCAATCTTTTGGTAACCAAGGCTTAGCTTTAAAACCATCCTCTTTGTTTTATAAAAGTTTGATGGCATTAGATTTTATCTTGGCATTATCTCCTTCATAAGTTGAACTACCCCATTATAGCATTGTTGAGACATGTTATAATCAGACTTAATGCTAAGTAGCCTAACTGATGTTGACAACCCTGAATGAGTCGAACAACCCTCCCACAAGGGTGCTTGTGTAGTGACTACACTTAACCTTGTGCATTTATTTCAAACAAACACATATAAAATAAACAAAGAAGAAACAAGCATGCAGGCACAAGGCATTTATACTCGCCAGTGTACGAGTGTGCGCTGTAGCACAATTTAATTTTTTGGGTAAGTCCAGGTCGATTCATTGGGAGATAGTTAATAAAACGAAAATAAAGTTGTGATATAAATTGGGTTGTCAGGCCAATTCATTTGATTTTAAGTGAGCAACAATGAAGTAAATTGTAATTGTAAGAAGCTTGAGTCAAGGCAATTTTAGTGCCAATCCCATAACTTCCCAATAGATAGAGAGGTAAGATCGCTACGGGGTAAACAACGTAGTTCAAAATTTTTGAACTTACCCCGATCCCGGCGATTGGATCAACGTCGAAATTAAATCATTCACAAACAAATAAATAAATCTAACCTTTAGATTATCGAGTCGTTTGCGAATTCGAGCCGTCCAAGCGTCCGGCCTCTAACTCGTGATACGCGGCACGCGTCCTTTGGCAATGAGAGCGGAATAGGAGTGCTAGCTATTTCTCCTTTGCGCGGCTTGTGTATGGACGGTAAAAGAACGCCCTTGTTTCGTATTGATGCCAAAAGAAACGGGAAAGAGTGAACAGCAATGCATTTTTCAACTCTTGAAAAACGACACCAAAAATCCCTTAATTTTGGGCAACCCATAAAGGGATATTTATAGTGAAATATCCTAGGGTTTCTAAAACCCTAATGGATTGGGCTAGCCCATTAATTCTAATTTAATTAGAATATTAAGTAGGCTTATTCTAGTCCAACTAGAAATATAATTAAATGGCCCAAATCCTTTTATAGATTTAAATAAAATATTTTGGCCCAAATCTAATTCAAGCCCAAATCTAATATTTAATATTTAGCCCAAATCTAATTTGGTCAAAATATAATATTTAATATTTAGCCCAAATCTAATTTGGTCCAAATATAATATTTATTTTAATATTTGGCCCAAATCCAATTTAGTCCAAATATAATATTTATTTTAATATTTGGCCCAAATCCAATTTAGTCCAAATATAATATTTAATTTAATATTTGGCCCAAATCCAACTTAGTCCAAATATTAACTTAAGCCCAAATATATTTTATTTCCTATTTGCCACTCCAACAAATAGAAAATTATTAAATTAGAAACTCCTTCATAATTTAATTAATTGTCATTTTAGGAAACTCTTTCCATTATGACGACTCATCGTCATATCGACGTCATTACGTCTATTTGTTCTTCTTCCGTGAGAACCTACGATGGCACAACTTCTTGCCGAGGTGTCCCACTTAACCATACGTCCACTCTCCTGGTTTAAGCCAGGACCGTGCCTATTGCGTATGACTCATTAGGCTTCCGAATATGTTGGCAATGTGTCGGTACGAACACATAAGACAAGATTGGCCTCTAGCAAGGCATCATGCCTACCCAATTATTCAGAAGGATTCATAATCTGCAAATAACCTTTCACGAGCATGGTTACCGTGTAATTCGATCCTCTCGTCAATGTATCTTATGTGATCTCAAGTATGGGGATGAGTTTCTTGATAACGATCACGTGAGTTTTCTTTGGTCTTCTAGATATCTTCACTTAATAGAAAGTAAATCAATAACTCCTTATTGATCTTTTTTACCATGACCATGGATTTAAAGTGAATATCCACCGAAGGCGCCTTAGATATATCATCCTCTATCAAGGGATAGATAAGTCCCATCTTGGTTATACACCCATCTCCATAAGCCTTACGATATACCCAACGATCGCCCACGTGCAGCCTTTATCTAGGCCCATCGAAACGATATCAAAGCATACCTGTCTTCTTATGAGATGACCATGACAACCTCAGGTCCAAGGATTAGTTACACCCATCTCGTATGAGAATTCCATCAACATATAACCAAAATGGATTCTCATGGCGAGTCATGTACAGTGACATGTTCTCTAATATTGGTCATCTATATACTTGTCTAGGCATCCCCATGCCTATGGGTGTGAGACCCCCATTGCTATCACATAGCAAAAATATAGCACATACAAGTCTTACCACAATTGTCAATGTCCATTCTTGACATTGCTACGACTTGGGACGTTTAATGATGTCTAGAAACTATGATGCATCATCTCACATCTTTATAGATTAATCACAGTATACATCATATGGACTTCTATCTAGTTTCATTTGGTCATTATAATAATAAGAAGAAACTAATAGAATGACTTCTTGTAAATTTGAATAACTCCTTATTCAAATAATAAACATGATTATAATTGTCAGTGTACAACATGCCCAATTTGATTGGGTCTAGAGCACCTACACTAACACTAGAAACATCGATCTGAATTAATTTGAGATTTTGCTATTAAAATGCATCTCAAGATGATGATAGTTCTTGGTCTAGCAATCTCCATACATGGCATGAGAGATTTTAAGTTAAGGAACTACCATAAATTAAAATACAATTAATATGCAGTAATCATATAACTTATTTGGGTTTGGGTATGATAGCACCTCCAGTTTAAGTAACCTCCATACATGGCATGGAGACTCTAAGTTAGGCTTATACTCTACTCCAAATTTAAAGATTCAATGCACGCACAATACTCAAATTAAATCAGGTTTTTGGTAATGTATTTGAAGTTTGGCTATCTTGGAAAATCTATGGCATTGGACACTGTCCTTGCCTTGGCCCAAGTTTAACCTTAGCCACACATCTCCAAAGAAAAATCAAAGAGACAGGAATTAAAGTACTGGAATGTAAATATAGAAATTAAAATTATAGAAATATAAATTAATAGTTAAAGAAAGTTGCAAAATGTAAATAACAAAAATAAAGATCACTGTATTAATGGAACAAAATGAAGAACATGAAAGTACTAGAATAAAAGAACAAAACAAAAAAGAGAAAAAGAAAGAACACAAAAACAAGACAATGAACAGTGCTCTTTTCCCCTTATTCTGGTTAAACGGCGGATGGGGACTCTCTCCTCCCCTTTCTTGATTCTCTAGTCTATTTATAACCCACTGGTAACAGAAACTTTCAATTCAAATCTCCTGATAATTCTCTAAAACATTCTGCATATTACTTCTACCCGTACTTTGCAAAACTCCTCGTGTTGTCTTGAAATGGCTTTATAAGGCATGCGAACGCGTGCTCTGCTTAGAATAAGTTTTCGTGTATGTGTAAAGCGATATTTGGATTTGGCATCATTGATATCTGGATATGTTGTTCTTAATTTCTCTCTTGTATTCGGATAGGCTGAGATGCATCTGGATGTGGCGTGCGGGTCTTGAGTCTTATATCTGGATGCTACAGTGATGCATCCAGATGAGGTTTCTTTGGATTTTATTCTTGGATTTGGATGTGCTGAGAGATATCTAGATCTGCTCCTTTGTCTTCAATCTTCTATTCAGATGTGTTGAGAGACATCCGGATATGGCTTCTCTGTATTCGGATGCTCCTTCATGCATTCAGATATGTCTTCATTTTTAACTCAATTTTGACTGCATCACGTCCAATTCAGATAATTCCTCGTAAAACAAATATAAATGCCAATTAATCATATTTAATTGATAAGAAAGGGATGAAAATATTATAATATTTGACATATTTAATATTGCTAGTCCCTTAGCAATCAGAACTATCCCTGGGATATGCCCGTCCACAAACTTTAACATTGGAAATGAAATTTCAGATGTGAAATGCAAGTGTGTGACTAATAACATGTAAGTTTAAACATGTAATGGAATCCCATTTTTACCCAGCATAATTTCCATTTTCATGCACGATACTAATTTCCACAACTCACAGATAAACAAAAAGTTAACATAATCATTTTCCAGGTTGTGAACAACATTAGAACGCAAGGATAAGCACGAAATTTCTACAACAATTAAAAGAGAATGCATAAAAGGAGTTGTAAATAAACCAGAGTTTAATTCATTACAAAAAGAGATTCTTCTTGAGGTCTTGGTCTCTTAGAACTTTCCCCTAGGTATTTTGAAAATTTGGTCTTTGATGCTGTTGTCGAATGGTTGTAACTAAAGTTGAGAATTAGGCTAGGAATTATGTCGAACAATTGGTGTGCACAGTGAAAGCTCTTTCTCTTTTTTCACTTATCCGACGCATCTTTCTCCCATAAATTACCACAAGCCTACTCTACTTCTTCTTACAATCTATTCTTCCTCCCAACTCACCAAATCTGAACTTAAAACAGAGAATCTCGGCTTGAATGCATAATAGAAGTTGTAGATATCCGGATAGGAGAGAATTAATGAAAAATGCAGATTCTGGATAGATTCAAGACCCTTTCAAATTTTAGGCATAATTCTCTCATCCAGGATCCGATTGAGGTGATTCAAGATGATATAGAATGAAAAGAGAAAGATCTACAGCTTTCATGTTTTGAGTTTTGAGATATTCAGACTGAATCATGGTTGAAATTGGGTCGCAAGGTGCAAACTGCACATTGGAACTTAGGATATTCTAATGGAAGCTTGCTAATTCGAATTATGGCAACAAATCAAAACACATCCGAATGAGAAGAAATTCATCCGAATGAATTTGATGCTGGGGCTCAATTTTTAAAATTTTGTGAAGGACATTCGGATGCTACAGCGCATCATTCGAATGAATTAGGCTGCTGCTTGCTCTAGAACTTATAAATACATTTGAATTGCACAACCTAAATATATATAATTATATAATTTTTTTTTGAAATATTAGAACCGTTGAAGCCTAATTAACAAAGCCACATAATACTAAGCAAAATAAACACATCAAACACCAATAAATAATTTTATATATATATAAAAGACAAATCAAACAAACAAAGCCGCATTTGAATGCTTGAGATGGATTCGAATGAAGGTCGGGTGATTCGAATGATTGCTCAAGTTTTAGAAAGACAGGCAATGGGTGATTCGAATGAACGTAAGGCTATTCGAATGTGTGCTGAGAGCTTTTTAAATGAGCGAACACTTCATTCGAATGAATTTGGCTCTTATTCGAATGAATTTCAAATAGTAACCCACTTAGCGAAGGTTTTGCATAGGGCATTCGAATACAACAGTAATGTCATTCAAATGAATTTCATGAACATTTGAATTTCTTTGAGGGCATTCAAATGGTTTTGGCGTTATGCGCACTGAGGACTTATGGGTCATTCGAATGTGCCTGAGATCATTCGAATGTTGTAGAGGTCATTCGAATATGTTATTCGAATATCAAAACCTTTTTTTTTTTTTTTCAAAAACAAATCAAACAAAACAACCACAATTAAGCATGCATCAATTATACCTCACCCCCCCCCCCAACTTGAATTGTGTATTGTCCTTAAACATAATAACACGTAAAAATTAGGAATACCTGGATGCTGAAATATCCTTAGACACAATAAAAAGTTGAGATTAGGATTACCTGGTGTCTTCAATGCAGAAAAGATCTATAAGCTCATTGTGGATTTTGAAAACTGAACTAAAAATGAAGTATAAACTGGTGAATGTTAAAGAGAAATGCCAAACTTACACAAGAACTCTTATCAAAACACACATTCAAAATTAAAAACATGCAGAAATAGTAGCCTTTTATTCTTATTATTTTTTTTTCTACTGCTTTTTCCTCTTCTTCCAGTTAAGGATCAAATAAGTGGTTGCACTTCGAATCACAACAATCATTACATGCTTTAAACCACTTATAACTTTATTGTCAAAATGATGCAATTGGATTTTTCTTATAAAAGCACGACCATCTTTAAAAATGTGTCATTCAGAGGTGTTAGATCTATTATATCAGAATGTGGCATATTAATTTGCATAAACACCTCACACATGTCTAGTTTAATTTGATCCCCTATATAGACTAGCCTAAATGACAGAAGTTTAGGCTCAAATTTAGATAGATCTATAATATCTTTACATGTTTCTCCCTCCCAAGCTTCTTCTTCTAAAATGGTACTGCTGGATGAAAGTTCCTCCCCGACACATTGACCTATAAAATCTTGATTAGGTTGGGTTGGAAACTCACCAGGATCACTCATGCTCAAGGTCTCTATTAACAAGGTCAACTGATCAAGAATGTCACATATGGCTCTAGTGGTCTCTATCAACACAAAGAGAGGAAGTCAAAGTCTCAACAGGCCCCCTCTTAGTACCCACCTTGGACAATATGCTAAGGTATGATTTTTATTATAAAAATATTTTTTGATTTGTAATTCTTTGTAAGTGTTTGCAATTGTTTTTATATTGTAACTTTTTTTCCTTTTGCAGATCACTAAGATGGTGACCCTCACGTTGGAGATGTTGCATAGGATGGATGGGGAGATTAGGCAAATTAGCACTCGGTTGGATGCGTTGGATGGGAAAATAAGTCGAATGAGCTCACGGATGACGTGGGCAAAGAGGAGACTGAGGCAAGTAGGGAGGGTGCAGGTAGCACTAGTTACTCATCTAGGCGTCCCGCATATTGACGATTCTCCAAAACACGTCAAGGATGGTGATGAGGAGTCGTGAGGATCGGACATCTCAATCCGGAGTAAGCTCTAACTTCACTTTTATTTATATTTCATTATGAAATACGTACTATTATGTAACATATAGTATTTGTATAGTTTCAGGAGGAAGTGGTTATGGGCGGTGAACGACTTACGAGCGATCAATTGCCATCGTAGTGTCATTGGCCACCATAGTGTCATTGGCCACCATACACTAAATACACTCGATGGTGGAAGAGAAGCAAGGTTGATGTCGTGGTGGACATGGCAGATGAAAACAAATCGTCCCTGATGGAGGGTGAGAAGACAGTACCACCCTTGATATCGACTAAGACAAGAGAGAATGTTCCTGTTCCTAGCCCGAACAATGTAGGAGACATGGTGATGCAGATAGCAGCTGAAGTAGCCGAGCATCACTTATACCAACAGGGGGTCGATGATCTTAATCCCCCTGAGGGCTACATTGACTACATGTAATCACATAAAGACATTGAGTAAGTATAAAATGTTAGGAAAAAATTTAATTATTGTTCTATTTACATTGGTAATATAATCTCAAGCTTATAATAATTACTGGTTATTGTAGGTGTGACATAGATTACATTACCCATCTATTACCTAGCAACTTGCATTCAATAGAGGATGTTAAAGCTTGAATAGAGGGGACTCACATTGACAGCTACTTGTGTTGCGTCCGACGACTAAGAGATGCACAGGCTCATACTATATATGATACGAAATACGCTATCATGCCCACTATCCTATTTGTGAGTGCTAAACACAAGTCTTAGGTTACTCTTTTTTTATTGCATCTATATTTGGTCCAAAGCAAATATAACATTTTTCTCCTCTCCAGGAACTTCTGAACAAGTGGTGGATTGAGAAATTCACAAGCAAGTGTGTTGTGTTGCTTGCTAAGGTAAAGGTCCTAGGTGGAATATGTGATCATATTTGTGGTGTCAATGATGAGACTAGGCCTTGATGGATAGTGGACTTCGTAAGTGTTCACTTATTTTATTGATAGATTAACTCCTGACTAATGTATTCTAAAAATATGCAGGTCTTGATCCCATGTAGTATGGGGAATAATTCGCACTAGGTAGTAGCTATGATTTGCCTGAAATAGGACAAGGTTGTTATGTACGACTCTATGGCGATTAAGGAGGAAAGTAGGAGAGCCAGGGCCAATACCATCAAGCCATTGGTGTAACGACCCGCTCCCACTTACGGGTGCCACCAATAAATAATCGACCAGATTACTCACCCGACAAACCACAACTAAAGGGTTGGACTATGTTTCAACAGGAAACACCCTAGGTGGGAACTAGGCTTCGTTCTTCCCTTTGCTCCACTCAGGAATCGGTCCCAACTCAAACAAGAAAAACTAAACTGACCGAGACCCGAAACCCAAGTGAGCTTCACCTCTCTTTAGCTCGTCTCATAGCAAGCCAGAGGTGACCTAGGCACAAAGCTAGCATAACAAACATTTCGCTGAGTATTGGGGATTTATGAGAACATACCTCGCTGATCTTTACTCGGTCCGAACTTGGCTTCAACAACTAAAGCCACATATACTTCACGCAGACGCACAATCAGCTATCACACCATTATGATTACAACAACTAGATACCTCTAGTGCTGAATAACGTTTACATTCAAACACATGAATACCTATAAGAAAACACAGGAGAATACACATCCACACATCTCGGGTAACGATGTGAGTTGCCACAATAGCCTCCCGGCACCATCCCTGCTTGCATATGGACTTGCATCATCTACAACATGAGGTTAAACCTCATGAGTCATAAAGACTCAATAAGAGTGAAAATGCATGTAAATATGAATATAACCATGTTTATGTATGCCAAATGCATGCAAATGAGGGTAGGCCCATTTATCCTCACAACCCACCAACGTTTGAGGCACCAACCTATCAGCCCCCACAACACTAGTCCTCCATATGGCCACAGGTCCACTAGATCTTGCATCACGCAAGTTTTAACCACTACAAGCAAATGCAACATAAAAACATTATCAAACATATTTACCAACTTGCAAGGCCACCTCCACATGGGGCCATCCCTTACCTGGCTCGAAGCCTCATCTCTGCCTCGGCGAGAATGTCAGCCTAAACTCCGAGCTTTTCTAGGATCACTGTCTTTCTGGTCGAACCTAGAGGCAAACACACACAAACCCCAACTCCATTAACATCCGGCATTTAACCAATGCCCTCAATTACGCTGTATACCGCACAACCACCCGACAACAACTCAACAAAAACAACCCCAACCATGGCATAAACCGACCAACTATTCATATTTCATTATCTCCCATAATGAAAATAAATAGAAAATAATTAAATTAATTTACCTCAACTAATCTGGGAGAGAAACCGATCAGACGCCCACACCGACGTTGCCTTCTTGACTGCTATTTGCGCCCAAAATCCCATTTTCGAGCTTCTGACACGCTCCTCAAACCCCGAAATAATTTTCAGAATTATTCCAGAATTTTCTGGAATTTTTAGCTATTTTTCACACATTTTCTCCATTTTCCCTTTACTTTCTTTTTCTTTTCTTTTCTATTTTTTTTCTTTTATTTTCTTCCTCCTCCACTACTCATCGTCTTCTTGCTCCGCCTCCTTCCTGCGCGTGCACAGCACCTGCGCACTGGCCACCGCCGACGCTGGCCTCTCCGGCCGCCACCCGCGGCCAACGTCGCTACTCACGACACCATCAAACGCCCCAGCTCAGCCGCATAGGGCGGCCTCCACCGTAGCCACCACCGCGACCTCCCGAGCCTCCAGCCATCACTCGCCCAAACGCACAGAGCTGCCGCTGCGCGGGGCCGTTTCTGGCCACGAGCTTCACCTCCGGGTCACCGCGACCACCGCCTGCCTCCTTCCTTGCTGTTCGAAGCATCGACTGATGCCATATCCACCATGGCCACCTCTGCTCGCTGCCGTTGCCGCTTCCATGGCCGCCGCTGCATCACGCAGCCTCTGGCCGGCCATCTCTCCATCTCTCGATCTCTCTCACTCTCTCGATCTCTTGGCCTGACTCCCTCTCTTTCCCATTGCTCTGCCTCCGCTTCTCCATCTCCCACTCTCTACTTTGGCCATTTCAAAATACAAATAGGAAGCTTCCCTTGAAGCTTCCTCACGCATACACGGCCTATATATATATATATATAAATATATTTAAGTAATTTACACATTTATCCTCCTAACTTCTCACAATTTCACTTGGGGAAATTTATAATTTCACTTTAACCCTTTCAAGGCTTTAATTAATTGCCCTCCAGCCCACAAAACTTAATTTTTCAAAATTAATATTCGGTATTTACTCGAAAATGCCAATTTTGTCCCTACGCCTGCATGAAACCTTTATTCCACCCGAAAACACTTAAGGGTTGCCTTATTCTCAAAATTGGACCATTCCTAGGGTCCCCTCAGCTTCCCAGAGGTCCCCTACGATAATTCAGTATTGGCACCTATTCAGGTTTATACAAAATTTATTCTGAAAATTATTCCCGGTTGGACTGCTTCTAACGTCATAAACTTCGCCTCGAGACGCTTATCAATCTCTTACCCTCTTCCCTGGACATCCAAGTCCTGAGGCACTCCCGGCCGCCAATTCGACAATTTTTATTAATTAATTCCTCGAGATTGACTCTTGGGCTTCTCGGACCACCCGAGGTCCTTTCAAAATAATCAAAAATTATTTATTTTTCAACACCATGTAATACCAGGTATTACAATTGGTGAAACTCCTACCAATTCTCTTGACTCGTTGTGGATATTATGATCATATCTCCACAGTTGCCATTCCACACAAAGAATTAGCATTGGAGTAACTGGATCCCAACATGGTGAAGCTGCCTCAACAACCGGACGGGTACTGAATTAAAATAGAATATTAAATTTATTATTGAGTCAAATGTTTGTTGTTATCATTTGAAGTTTGATAAAATTTGGTTATTTCTAATACAGAAACAGTTGCGGAGTGTATGTTATTAAATACATCGATGACATCATGAGGCACACCGATGATCAATGGGTGACAAATCAGAGTGAGGATGAAATGCGTACCCTTCACAAGCAGGTTGCCATGTATTTGTATAGACATAGTAGAGTAGTTGATACTTAACTGTATATGTAATTCATAATTTGTTCATATGTTTTTGTATAGGCATAGCAGTGTAGTTGGTATATGTAATTTGTTCATATGTAAAATGTATATTATGCTGATATGTAATCAATATATTTATCGAGCTCTTGTCCAAAACGTTGATTTCTATACACATGCCTATGGATGAACTATACACATGTACAAAATGATTTGTACATGTGTATAAAAAGAAGAAGAAAAATGCCAATTTTGTTTGTTCTAGGCTGATTTGGCAGGTTAAACCAATTTTGGGTTTAATAGGCACATTAAACCCGGAGGTATTATACCATAACGGGTTTAATATGCCTTTTAAGCCCGATCAGGGTTTAACTAGCCTTTATATGTATAATATAGTATTAACCTAGTATGGGTTTTATAGGCCTATTAAGCTCGGTCAGTGTTTAACTCGCCTTTATATGTATAATATAGTATTCAATCTGGTACGGGTTTAATAGGCCTATTAAGCCTGAAAAGGGTTTAACACACCTTTATATATATATAATATAGTGAGCTTATATTTATTGCTAAGTGTTGTGGCAAAAAATTATTCCATAGAGTGTAAATAAATTGATAATAAATTTATATATATATAATATAGAGAGAGAATGCAAACTTTTGATGAAAATTTCATCTGTTGCTAACCCTTAAATCTGTTGCATTTGATTTGAACATTATTTAAACTCACTTTTATTTATTTATTTATTTGGATAGTTTTTGGGTGGGGGAACTCAAAATGATAATAAATTAATATTTTATGCAATAATGTAAAATATTACTTAATATAATTATATTTTAAATAAATATTAATTTGATGTAATATAGTAAAATATTTTATTATCATCATAAATTATTTAATAACTGAATTATTTTATTTTTATGAAAGTATATTATTTATTAATATTGTTATTTTCATAAATTTCTTTATTTTGATTTAACAACTAATTCCACGTTTCAACAAAAAAAAAAAAAAAATCAGATGAAAAATTCTATCTAAAATTCGGTCCGTATGTAACGGCCCGCCTCCCGGAGTCCCTCGTACACCAAGAGGATCTGTGAGAGGGTCATTACTAAAATGATACCGAAAAATAACACAACTACAACTCATATACAACCCTTATTAAAATCATATTCTTCTTTATATATATATATATATATATATAACATCTCATAATCGTCATTACATAGCTGATCACCATGAGCCCAATTGGATTACATGACATACAAGTACAATGACACTTAGGATCTAGTTTTGGGAGAGCTTTGCACTTGCTACCATGACACGATGGTCTGGACCCAAACCTCGCTGAGCGTACCTGCTATCACAGGTGTTTCTCTTACTTGGAATGATGGAAATCAAATGTGACTCACAAGACTCAGCAAGCTCTAGAAGGAAATGATATAGGTTTAAGATATAACTCTTCCCATGACACCCCAAGCAATTCATGTCAATGCAGCCATACCATGTCATGATCCATAAGTGTCTTACTTCTAAATGCATAACATAAAGTTAACTGCATATAAAGGAACTAGGGGCCCACATAAGCCACACATTGCCACCCAAGTCTCGCATACAAACCTATTGCAGCCCAACATAGGCTACCATATCACTATCCATAAAGACTCACCTTTTCTTGACATTAATCAGCTTTTCTTGAATACTCGTTGCATGCTCTTCCTGATACCTATCATACCCTCATATGTTCTTCCTGTCATCCATCATATTGTCATATCTTTCTACGATTGTGGCCTTGGGCTTCTCTAGATCTAATCTCTAAGTCGAGCCAAAGCTCCCCCGAATCGGTACTCCTGACACCCTGTAATACCCAAGAATTTCTTGAGGCTATATATGGAAATTAATGAAAGGTACAAGTGGAATTATCGCAAGAATAAGGCTATAGGACAAACTGTCGCAGTCTTAAGTAATTGAAACGGCCCGAGGGAGTACCCCAAACCCTAGGTAGCCAAGGAAAATGGTATAGTATCGACAAGTGATTCGAATTATGATTTTTAGTGGTGAAAGAAATTGGATCGGGAATAGTTTTCGGTACAACTGTCGACCGGGCTGAGAAAATTGAATCGATGTAGGAGATGTCCAAAAGGTCAACGAAGCATGCTAAGGACTAATATTTTATGTATAGAACAACCCTTAAGTGATTTCAGGTTGAAACGAATGGGTTTAAAGTCAAAACGATCAATCGGGCCTAAGTGCAAATTTCTAAATTTGCCCGAAAGAGGTCAAAACGATAATTTTTCAGGAATTTTGAAGGTCAAATGAGATATACGACACTTGTGGGACTTAGTGGTGTATTTGGATAGTTCGGGGGCTGAAGGAAAAAGGAAGAAAGGTCATTAGAAGAATCTAGGGGGGTGAAAGTGTAATAAAGAAAAGTTGCAATGTGAACACAGTGAAGAGAAAATCGACCGCTGCAAATCTTCACACGTGAGGGCCGATCTCGGTAATGGGATGGATGGGGAGGAGCTGGGGAAGGCTGTATACGGCGTGAGGATGCTTGGTGGCCAAGGATTAGCAGTTGATTGGCCGGATTTTGGCAGAAAATTGCCTATAAAAGGGAAAGGGTTTGGTCGAATTTTAGAACACAAATTGGCCACGATTTCAGATGTTTTTGAGAGATTTAATAAGAGGCTTTTGATCTCTAGGCATCAAGGAGGTTTTCTGGAGAATTTGGAGTATTTTCTTCAACGTTTGAAAGCTGTTTAAGGCGTCGTCGGAAACTAGAGGCAATCCACCTCGCCGTGACCTGCAACTCAACTTTCGGTGGGTTTTCCAATGGCCTTTCGGCCTGAAACCGGTGCCACATGGATCGAATTTAAGAGGGCTTTTAAGAGGTACCCTCGGATCTAGAATCGGAGCTGTCCCCGGCAGCTGAATATCGGAGAAGATGGTGGCGCGTGAGCTGTATGCGCCACACACCACTCGCACCCACACGCTTGGCACGTGAGGGCGCATGACAAGGGAAAAAATTGTATTTCCTTTTTCAGTATTTTTCTTAATTTATTTTAGGAATTATCATGTGGAAAAATTAGGAAAAATGTTTGAAGAGATAATTATTTTTGAATTATCGAGGTTAAAAATGGGAGAAAAATAGAGGAAATTATGGAAAAATTGAGGAAAATAGATTTCAATGCTTCCTTAATTAAATATGATGTTTAGGAAGTATCGTGGCTCGGGGTTGAGTACAAGTTCAAAGGTTGTGATTTGGCATGCCAACCGAGGTAGTGCACGAGGATATAGGCGATCCGAATACATTCGAGGTGAGTGGTTTGACTCTAGTTTTATGCTTGTTTTGGAAATGGCTTGGTGTGAGTATAGCGAGTTCAAGTGAGCGGTCTTACCAGAACTCGGGATGCTATGCTTGTGCGTTTTATTTATATGTTTATGGCATCATTTGCATATTGATCATGTGATATATTGCATCAATTGTTTTTACTTGCAAAAGAGTCGGTGCATGGTGTGTGATTTTGATATTATCGGGGCATTGATTTTCGTGTCGATGTTGGGTCCATGTGGGATAGGATGGGGTCTTCTTGAGAATGGGACAAGGTTAATCCTGGTAACGAGTGACACGGTAGGGCACTCGAGAGATTAAGTATGTCGCAGCAAGGTCAACCCCAACGGTGTGTGGAATGGATTTTCCACGGGAGGTTGAATATGTCAGGGAGATTTCTCAAGTTAGACGTGTTTGCATGTGTTATTTTGTCTGTGTATGCCATGCTCGTATGTCTTTCATGCATTATGTAAACTGTTTCATGCCGTCACTTAGATGTTTTGTCATCTAACCTGGGTTATGCCCCTGGAATGTTTAATGTTCCAATTAAGGATTGCTGCGAGGGCAAGGATATGGCCGGTTGAAGGTCAACGGTGCTTAGATGGATAGTTGTTGTAAACTTTTGGGGTTTTAGTATGTATTTCGGCGTGTGTATGAATAGTTATGCGATAACATTTTTATCATTTGGTTATCTGTATTACGTATTTCGTTATGGAAATACTATGTAAGAATCACAGAGTTTGATGTCAATGTATCTGCTGCATTATGGTATGTCTCATTTAGTTGTTAAGATTATTGATCTTGTTAAGTTAAACGGGCAAGACTGGGGTTTTTGGGATCCTGTGTATGCATGTGAAGATTGTTCTTGAAATCACCGCGAGTGATGAACTTGGAAAAAAAAAAAGATTCCCGGAAATACCCTTATAGTGACACGCCCAGTGAGGCGGGGTGTTACACACCCGGACTGGAATGGTACTCCCGCCCAGAATAACAGTAACAATAGTACCATGCAATACAATACATAACAAATGCAATGGCTTCTGTAGCATAAACGTGATGGTAAGGCCCCAATAAACCAAGCATTAGACCATGTTACGCCCACCTAGGAATACACACATGCGGCATGCTCTAAATGCATATGTTTACCTAGGGTACCCAAATTGGCTCTTAAACCAACCGGGTCATGCAAATGCTCACACATCCCATCACACACAAAACATGTTTCCCCAAATGAATGCAACCCAGTCCCTATGCAGCATACACATCATGATATGCACAAATCAAGGTGGGAATCTGGCAGTACCAGCTTTTCTGGCCCGTCTACCGCTTATCGTAACAGTCGATAACTAGCGCCCATACATCCAGCCATCCATTGCCATGACCCACGGTCGACAGTCAGTGGCTTTGTACCACATACCCTTAGACACACTTACTGACAACTTCAACTTATACACTTCCAACTTAACATTTATTAAACCACTCCCATGACATCTCATGCACCCGTAACATAACCCTTAATATACCATTCCTGTTCTCATTCCTTCTAATTTTCATAAAACCATCTCAACCTATAAAATAGACTCTTAACATATTTCCATAATCTAAACCATATCATTTTCTAAGAACCTAGCCCCAACGGGTTCGACATCATTCCCAAGGAAAGCGGAATGATACGAAGCTCCGTGACGGTTGAAATGAAAGACACAAAGACGTCATTGCTTAACTCATTCTATTAATAATAAACCCATTAATAAAATAAAAATCATAAAGTGGTTACCACGCGGATTATTATTTTTTTATGCGTGGAACCGAGTCATGGTGAGGGAGGATATAAAATATGAGAAACTACGGAGACTTTCACGTGAAATAAAGAACAGGAGGCGAGGGTTAGGAGCTTGCCTGTATTTGGCCAATTCTTGACTTTTCTACCTTCCCGATGCAAAGTAAAATGTTTTACATAAAATATCAAGTTAACGGGTTAAATTAATTAAATTTAACTGCATAATCAACATAATCTAACCGTATAAATTCTATAACTTAGACATATAACATTTATGCTAATTTTACTCACTTACTGGGATATTTTTGATTATTAAATAGCCTCAAAATCACTTAATTTCCCTTCAATTTCTTCACTTCCTTTGTTGTTGCCGAGCTCCATCTTCTTCATTTTATTTTCTCCCTTGGAATGGCCTAAAAATGGCTAAAATGTGGCAAAAATTAGCCTTTTAAAGGCCCAGCCACATGAAGCTTGGCGACCAAGGCGAATAGGCGGCCCCGGGCGCGTTCCGCGGCTGCCGCGCGGCCGCCCCCTTTCAGCCAAAACGACGTCGTTTTAGCGCCCAGTGTGCTAGAAATAAAATCCCAGCTTTCCCCATGCGCACGCTCCCCCTTGGTCTCGATCCCTCACCACGCCCACGGCTGCCCTCGCGCGCGACCGCTTGCGCCACCCGAGTCCCTCAACCAGGGCACGCGGTTCCTTTTAAGGTGACCCGCGACCCTTTCTCCAAAATTGGAGCAGCCCCCCAACTTTTTCGAAGACTGGCACTTACACCCCCAAGTTATAAAAACTATCTATTTCACTTACACCCTGAAATTTCCAAAAACCCACCAAATTAATTTATTTTATTACTTTCATAAGTACTCTCAATTAATTTAATTAATCACCTTAATTTCCTATTTCTTCAAAATATCATAGATAAGTATTTTCTCAAGAATCTCCAAATATTCTAAAATATCCTCAAACACCCAAATTAATTATTTTTACTTGTCTCCAAATTTTTGGGATGTTACACCGTAATTACCAACTGACGTATTTCAGTGGCAAAGTTGGTCAAAAATCCACCAATCGAACATTCAATTACAAATTTTATGGTCAAAATCGATCGAAAAATTGGCGACGATAATTTCAGTTGCTGAATCAGTCGAAACAAAAATTGGTAACAAATTTTTTGGTTAAAATCAGTCGCATAATTAGCGACGGAAGTTTATGTCGTTGAATCGGTTGGAAAATAATTTGGTCGCAAATTTTAAAAATCAGTCGTTAATCCGTTGCTAATTACCAATTGAATAAGTCAGTCGCAAAAAATTGGTCGCAAAATAACGTTTTTCTGGTAGTGTTGTTACATTTATTTTCTCTCCAAGGCTTTGCATTCATTTTGTAAAATTCATTTTCAAACCTCGTCTCTATTTTTGAGAGAATTTGTAACTGAGAGTATTATCTCTCATGTCCTCTCTTATCTTATATCATTTTGTATTTTCTTAGCTTATTTTTCTAGAGGGCCTACATTGGTTGTAGGAGGATTTTGATACCTAGGTTGTAACTAAAGAGCTTTCTTGTTTAAGAAAGAGGTTTGTATTATCTAGCTTGTTGGTAGAGGATTTGTTTGTTTTAAACAAGAGATTGTAGTTTCCTAACTTGTTACTAGAGGGTCTATTTGGTGTGACAGGAGAATTATAGTGGATTGCTTGAAAAATCTTTAGTGAGGAATTAAGGTAGTGGATTAGGTTTGGTTTAAGCCGAACCACTATATATCGCTTGTGTCATTCTTATTTTTGTTCTTGTTTTGTTTATAACTCCAAAAAACTCTTTTACAAGTATTAAAATCTCATTTTTCATCAAAAAGATTTTCAAAATTTAATCAAATTTTTAAATAACTCAATTCACCCTCTCTTGGGTATTGGCTCCACTGTTATACAATTATATCAATGGTATCAGAGCCCAACTCCTTGTTTCAAGGTCTAACAACCTAAGGAGAGATCCATGGCATTCAAGGAAGGTTATCCTATTAATATAGCACCTTACTTTGATGACTCATCCTATGATTTGTGGAGAATAAGAATTTGTATTTTCTTAAAATCTATTGATTTTAATTTATAGTATATAGTGGAAAAATAATTTGTTTCGAAACCACAATCCTTTTGGAGTGAAGATGATAAAAACCCTTTTGTTTTAAATATCAAAGTTATGAAAATTTTGCATCAAGCTCTACATGAAAATGTTTATGCAAAAATTTTTGTGTTCAAATGTTAAAGATAATTTGAATACTCTTGATTCAATTTATCTTACTAACAAATGTTGTGAGCATGTTGATGAAAATTTATAGCTTGAAATCTATTGAATCATCAACAAAGAGAGAAAGAAGAAAGATCAAATCCCATTTCGTGTTTCATAGCTCAAGAAAAAGAGGAGGTAACCTCTACTTCTACTTATGTTAGTGATGATAATGATGATTGTGATGATTTTTCAAAAGAATAGTTATTACATGCTTTTGATGAATTTTGTGTTAATTTTAAAAAATAATGTTTGAAAAAAAAAACTCTTCAAAAGTAATTGGATTTATTGTTAAATGAATTGAAAACTTTAAAATCAAAGAATGAATATTTGCTTGCTTCCAATAAAGAATTTTCAAAAGAAATTAATTTAAAAGAATTTAAATTGAAATCTCATAATAGTGTTTTGAATGAAAAACTTATTTTAAATAAGAAGATTTCAAATTCATGTGATCATAAAAAAGGTGTTCAAAATTTTAGTAGTCAAAGAGCAAATATCAAAAGCTCATCTTTACACACCTCTCATGATATTAAATGTTTTTATTGTTGCAAGATAGACCACATTATTTTTTGTTGTCATTTTAAAAGGAAATCATATAATGGTTCAAAAATGAAATGGATTCCTAAGGGAACTGAAATATCTAATATTTCTCATACTAAACCCCAAGGATCCAAGCATGTTTTGAATTCTCATTTTAAGAGGAATGTGCATAAGAATAAAAAGAAAACAAATTTCAAAACAAAAATTCTTTGTTTCACATCCTAGCTATTGTTATCATTTTATAAATAAAGGTTTTGTAAGAAACAATTCACATAATTTTAAACAAATTTTGATTCCTAAGGAGGAGCTCTATGCTAATAATGGTGAACCCAGAGTGGTTTGAGCACCAAAAGCTTGTGAATGATTTAATTTTTTGCAAATCTATTTGACATACAAATGAGATTTCAAAGTCAAATTTTTATGGATGTATCAAGCATGAAAAGAAGAGGAAGGTGAAGAAGAATATCATCCCTCATGTTACCAACCAAGAGTAAGAGATATTCAAATTTCATCTTTGATGGTATTTTCCCTAAACTCTCCATATTTATAAGTTTTGATGATTTTGAGTTATAAGTGTGCCTTTATGAATTTGTTGGAAATTTTTATTGATTTCTAAAATTAAGAGAGAGTTATAGTGTTTGGATACACAAGTTTTAACTACGGGAAAATCAATCGTTGAAAGTTGGTTTCCTGTCGCACCCGTCGTTATTGACTCCGCGTGTAGCATCCCAAAAATTTGGAGACAAGTAAAAATAATTAATTTGGGTGTTTGGGGATATTTTAGAATATTTGAAAATTTTTGAGAAAATATTTATTTATGATATTTTGAAGAAATAGGAAATTAAGATGATTAATTAAATTAAATGGATGTATTTATAAAAATAATAAAATAAACTATAATAAAAATAATAACAATAATAATATAAATCATAATAATAATAATAAAAGAGTTAATCAAATTAAATTAAATTAAACTAATTAGTTAATATATATATGTGTGTGTGTATGTGTGCGAGGCGTGGCTCATCCTTGGCCATTCCAATTTGTGGCTTAAAAGCCACTTAAGTTGATATATATAAGGCAAAGCTTGGGCAGCAAGCATTGGAGACAATTTAAGGCCATTCCAGTGGCCATTTCGGCCACTTTTGCTGCCAAGAAACAAGGAGTAAATGAGAGAGAGGAAGAGAGAAATTAAGGGAGAAGATGAAGGGCTCGCGAGCAACAGTTGGGAAGGAAGAAAAAGTGAGGAAAATCAAGGGATTTTGGTGATTAATTGATGTTTAAAATATTTAGGTAAGTGGGTACAATTTATATAAGTGTTATATGTTTAAATCATGGATTTTATACGGTTAGATTATACAGTTTACGCGTTAGAATTAACTAATTTAAGTTGCGGTTGTATTATTTGATAGAAAACGTTTTACTTTGCATCGAGAGCTCAAGAGATGCTAAAATCAACCATTTTCAGGCAAGCTCCGAACCCTCTCCTCGCGTTATTTATTTCCCGTAAAAGTCTTTGAGGTTTCTTATACTCTAAACCCTCCCTCACTTTGACTCGGTTCCACGCATCAATAACAATAATCCGCGTGGTAACCATTTAATGACTTTTATTTTATTAATGATTTTATTGTTAATGGAATGAGCTAAGCAATGACGTCATGGTGTCTTTCATTTCAACCGTCACGGAGCTTCGTATCGCTCCGCTTTTCTTGGGAATGATGCCGTACCCGTTGGGCTAGGTTCTTAGAAAAGTTGTTTATGGTTTAATGGGGTTTTATTAATAATTTATTATGTATGTTGAGATGGCTTTATGTGAATGAAAAGTAACGAGAATGGTATCACGATGTTATGAGGTTATGTATATGAAGAGTTATGAGTATGGAGAAATGTTATGCAAGGTTAAGCTGGGAAGATATAAAGTTAATAGTGTCAGTAAGTGTGTTTAAGGGTATGAGTACAAAGCCACTGACTGTTGACCGTGGGTCGTGGCAGTTGATGGATGGATGTATGGGCGCCAGTCATCGGTTGTTACGATAAGCGCTAGACGGCCAGAAGAGCTGGTACTCCAGATTCCCGCCTTAGTTTGTGCATTTCATGATGTGTGTGCTACAAAGGGCTGGGTTGCATTCACGTGGGGACATGCTTTGTGTGTGATGGGATGTATGAGCATTTGCATGACCCGGTTGGTCTAAGAGCCAATTTGGGTATCCTAGGTGAGCATATGCATTTAGAGTATGCTGCATGTGTGTATTCCTATGTGAGGCGTAGTAGGGCCTGATGCTTGGTTTATGGGGGCCTTGTCATCACGTTTATGCTACAACGGCCATTGCATTTCTTATGTGTTGTATTGCATATTTTATTGTTATTGTTATTCTGGACGGGAGTACCGTGCCAAGTGTCGGGAGTACCGACTTATGTCAGGATGTAACTGCTATTCTGGGCAGGAGTACCATGCCAGGTGTCGGGAGTACCGACTCATGTCAGATGTAACAAGTATCAGGAAAAGTCAAATGTTGAATGTTAGGAAAAGCCGACCATGTCAGGAAAAGGCGGGTCTTTATGGATAATGAAATGGTAGCCATGTTAGGCTACAATAGGTTTGTATGTGGGACCCGGGTGCCAATGTGTGACTTATGTGGGCCCCTGGTTCCCTATGTGCAGTTAACTTTATGTTATGCATATAGAAGTAAGATACGTATGGATCATAACATGGTGTGGCTGCATTGGCATAAATTACATGGGGTGTCATGGGAAGAGTCCTATCCTAAACCCTCAGCCTTTCTTTTTAGAGCTTGCTGAGTCTCGTGACTCATGTTGTTTTACATCATTCCAGGTACGTTCATTGGGGTTTGGGTCTAGACCGGCGTGTCATGGTAGCAAGTGCAGAGCTCTCCCAAAACTAGATCTTGGGTGTCATCGTGTCTTTGATAAGGTTAATGTTTATGTTTTCAAAGTTTGTCGTATGTTATGTAAGCCAGGTGGGTCCAAGTGATGAATGGTTTTGTAAAGATCATGATAAGATGTTATAATAAAGAAAAATTATGATTTCTAAAAGGATTATGTGTGTGTTATAGGCGTGTCATTGTTCAGTATCATTTTAGTAATGACCTTCTCACAGATCCTCTATGCGCGCGGAGGCTCTGGGAGGCGGGCCGTTACATCGCTGATAGAAGCAGTTAACGATAGGAATGATAAACCCGTTGTTAATTGTATTAGTGACTATATGATTCATGTCATTAAAATAATTATCAACGACCGAATTATAACCCAATAACGACAATATTTCCTATCGTTAATAGTGTGAATAATTAACGACTATATGATTTTCGTCGTTAAAAATAATTATCAGCGACCGAATTATAACCTAATAACGATAATATTTTTCATCGTTAATAGTATGAATAATTAACGACCATATGATTTCTGTCGTTAAAAATAATTTTTAGCTACCAAATCCTTTAATAATAACGACAGTATTTTCTATCATTAATAGTGTGAACAATTAGCGATTACATGATTCTTGTCGTTAAAAAATATTATTTAGCTACCAAAATATAAATCAATAACGACATTATTTCTCGTCATTAATAGTGTAAAAACGTTGATTAGTCATCAAATAACTATGGTATTCTGTTTTGATGTAAACCACCAAACCTATATATCATTATCCATATCAAATTGGAATAAAACTCATGAAATTAAACCTGTCATTCAACAAACTTCCAAGTAATATATGTTCTACCAAAATAAAAACCATCATTATCCATTAGCATTTACACACCAAAAGTAATATCTATATAAGTGTTAATTGCCAACAAATTACACCAAAAAAAATGTTCAACTAAAAGCAACACTTTGACAACCGTATATGCTATACAAAAATGTACGCCAAACACTATAGTGATAGGGTTTAATTGTATGTATATTTTTATTTAAATTTTATCTTAATCTTGTACTATTTTTCTTATAAGAAATGTGTATTTATATGGATTTTATATTATTTTATTTTTTTTGTAGGAATCCAACAAATGAAATAAATCTAAAGATTTGGGCATAAAATAAAAAAAAGAAAATAAATAAATAAATAAATAAATATTATAATATAAATAAAGTTAATATAATTAATAATATATTAAATATTATATTATTTATATATATTATATTATATTATATATTATATGTTATTAAGTGAAGTGTCGTGAATGTGCAGGAAAAGGCTAAGTCCTTGCATGGATATATATATATATTATAATGTGAAGTAGGATTCAAGAGGAAGGCAATTGGAGAACTGGTGGGCGGCGGCCATTAAAGAAAATCAAAGAGGCAGAATGATATAGGAGAAGGTAGCGGCGGAATTTCAACGCAGCAAGAAGAAATTGGACGGTCGCGCACAGTAAAGCAAGAACATGTTATTCCTCCGAAGCAGCAAACGGACGCAAGTGGCAAAACTATTGGATCCGTTCTAAATCAGATCTGGTTCCAGATCGAGGTCAAGCGCGCGGCAAGAGCTCACGGCTAAGAGCTTGAGAAATTAACTCACAGGAAAGAGCTCGCGATTAAGCTTATGGTCACGGAGCGTATAGGTATGAGCTCACAACAAAGAGCTTGCAATTATGCTTATGGTCAGAGAGCGTACAAGTATGAGCCCGCGGCAGGGAGCTCGCGATTAAGCTTATGATCAGAGAGCGTATAGGTATGAGCTCGCAGCCAGATATACGTCGGCTATTTAAAACATAAGGTGTCTACACCAAGCTCTCCGCTTCATATATAATATATACATGTGAGGGTTTATTCAACACCAGGGAGTATATCCACGATCTACCTGCCTCTAGTAAGAGCTATTTGAACAGGCTTCTTTATTTCTACATATGCATACAACCTATAGCTTAATACAGAGGCGAACAAAACCTCTATATCTAAACTGAAACCAAATGTATGCCATTCATAGAAAATAAATCTGGGGTAAAGCAATCCCCATTCGAAACATCAAAGGGACATTAATATACCTAGTAAGGAGATTCAAAAGAAAATGATGTTGTAACTGGAGGAGAAGAAGTTATGCACAACAACAGATATATATATATATACATTCATAGCCATCACAGTAAGACAAAATGAATATAGAAATTGCATCAGCTAGCTCGCACTAGGATATACGAGGATTTATAAGAGATCTTGCACTGTAAATCAAAGGGGAGTGCAAGAAGGACTTGCAGAACAATGACGGAGAAAGCAGGAGATCAAAGAAGTGAAATACATAATGTATAAACGAGCTTGCACTGAAAATAAAGAGAAAATGTAAGAAGAACTTGCCTGATAGCTTCGCTATGCAGAAAAATCCTCCCTTCCTGAAGCTACTATCAACCTAGACGAAAATACAAGTAGCCATGAGGGAAAATGAGAGATAATAAGAAGAAGTCTTAGATGGGAAAGGAGAGTACGCACAAGAGAAAGGTCACTGATGCAAGTGCAGTACGAAGAGAGAAATGCACAGTCTGCACCTGTAACTTGGTCGAAATGACCTGATTGCCCTTCACCTTTACAATGGTCAAAAGAAAGACCAAGGGCACTATTGACATTTTCTAGCCAATTTAATTTATTATGATTTTTTTTTAAAGATTTCAAATTTCATTTCCCTATTAGGCTCAGCCCATGCTGTGGGCCATTCCATGGCCCAACTTGCTAACCTAAAATAAATTTTCATCTTCCAAGCCCATTCATAATATAATTAAAATTTCAAACACATCTCAATGGCCCAATCTATTTGGACTTTCCCCACATTTTTGGATCCTATTTAAATAGGCTACAAAATTCTTATTTCCACTTACTCTTTATTCCAATAAACAAAGGAGAATATTTTCAAACCTCAATTAATTAAAGCAATTTTTTTTTGAACCCAAAATAAAATACCCGAAAACGTCTAGACCTCCTAACGGGTCGTTACACCTAGTGAAGAATATCATGACATTTTAATGCACCGTCATGCCTCGAAATATGGTGGTCATTTTTTAGGGAATAAGACTGCTGCCAAAGTCTTGCAGTCAGGTTTTTAAAAATTGTGACAAATTTCAGAGAGTAAGTAACATATCTAGCAGACATGAGATGCCATTAAACATAATGCTTGAAGTTGAATTGTTTGATATTTGGGGTATTGATTTCATGGGATCCTTTGTTTCTTTATTTGGAAATAAATACATCTTAGTTGTTGTGGACTATGTTTCCAAATGGGTAGAAGCGGTGGCATTGCCTAAGAATAATGCTAGAGTGGTGACTAGATTTCTGAAAAAACACATTTTTACTAGGTTTGGCACTCTTAGGGCAACTATCAGTGATGGAGGTTCACACTTTTGTAACAAATAGTTTGATGTTTTGCTTTCCAAATATGGGGTTACCCATAAAGTTGCCACTGCTTATCATCCACAAACTAGTGGACAGGTCGAAATTTCTAATAGGAAGATTAAAAGAATATTGGAAAAGACAGTGATTGGGTTTAGGAAAGATTGGTCTCAAAAGCTTGATGATGCATTGTGGGCCTATAGAACTGCATTTAAATCTCCTATTGGAATGTCTCCTTATAGACTTGTATTTTGTAAAGCATGTCATTTGCCTGTTGAACTTGAACACCATGCATATTGGGCTATCAAGCATTTAAATTTTGATATGCAAAGTGCAGATGAGAAGAGACTTTTGCAATTAAATGAGATGGATGAATTCAGGACTGATGCATATGAGAATGTCAAATTGTACAAAGAGAAAACTAAGAAGTGGCATGACAAAAAGATATTGAATAGTGATGAGGGAATATTTATAGGGGGGCAATTTTACTACGCTACCCCTAGAGGTTACTATTAACTTGGAGCCATGTGTGCTAGTAAAGGCCAATGGGCGATCGCCACATGTCAAGTCTTAGGAGCTCCACTTATCTTTATAATCTTTATTATGATTTTGAACTGGAAGAGATAGAGAGGAAGATTCAGTCAACCAAGAATATCTCCAACATCCCAAGAATTATCTCCATTAGTGAAGGTTATCTTTTCTCCCCATGGAAAGTGGATCAGCATCTATTTTTGAAAGGTATCTTATCTCCTATTGGAAAGGCCACGGGACATCTATAAATAGAGGGCAACCTCTACAGGTATGGGGGATCTAACTCCTAAGGGACTCATATATTATTTTCCATTACTATTATACTCCTCAAAAACCCTATGAACTGACTTGAGCGTCAGAGGGATCACGGGGAGCGAGTCCCCACCCTTTTTGTAGGTACTTGATCCAAGACAGAAGAAGGTGATCGGCTTCACATCATCAATTGGCGCCCACCGTGGGGCCTTCGTCTTTTCCTTCTGTTTTCCAAGTACAATTTCAAGCCGTAGGAAATCTATTCAACTCAATTACACGTATTTGCTGATAGCATCATGGGTACGCTTGTTTCTCTTTTAATATTTTTTGTGCCTCCTACGATTTTATTTTTCAATTATTGTTTTATGTAAAAATAACTGAAAGAGAAGGCCAAAAGATTCATATATATATATATATGTTCAATCACATAAAAGAAGCGTAATTCTGCCATTACATTCATATTATATATATATATATGTTGGAGAAAAGCTCATCATGGAAGCCTAGCAGAGTAAGTAAGAAAAGAGGTGTTATATTATAATATTAAAGGGGAAGGCTTCCTGGAAAAGGGGTATATACCCAGAAACCACCATGGATGAGCCAGGCGATGGCCGCAGCAAGCAGCGATAATGGCTGCGACGGAAGCTCCGTTAATGTCGCTTTGGTTAAAACTTATTTCCCTTGTTTTATCATTCTAGTGTTTTAATTACTATCTATTGGAGAATTGCTAGATATATAGGCAGAGGCAAAAGGTTTTAATTTGAATTGCTTGATATATATGCTCCAATGACTTGAATTTTAATTAATTCTGTTAAAACCCCAAACACCTACGGATGTAGGCGTTATGCCGAACCGCAAAAATAAAATACTCTCTTTAATTGCGGACGTAGGCGTTATGCCGAACCGCGAAAACAAAATATTTGTTATTCTTTAATTGCGGATGTAAGCGTTACGCCGAACCGCAAAAACAAAATATTTGTTATTCTTTAATTGCGGATGTAAGCGTTACGCCGAACTGCGAAGACAAAATATTATTATTTTTTAATTGCGGACGTAGGCATTTCATCGAACCGCGAAAATAAAATAAGGATATTATTTGAAATCCCATCATCAACTACAATCTAAGCCAGCATGTGCGCATGAAAACCGAAGGTCCGAAAGGCCTCAACAACGCAAGAGTAAAGGATCAGATGTGATCCTCGGGGGGCCCCGAACACTGAAAAACAAGGGATCAGATATGATCCTCGGGGGGCCTCGAACCCCCGAACACTCAAGATGAAAGGATCAAATGTGATCCTCGCAGGGCCTCGAACCCCTAACCAGAAAACATGAACGACTCAAAGAGGACCACCCCTACTAATTAAGGCACCAGTTCGGAGGCTACGAACCTTTGCCACATGAAGACCAAAGGGGACCACCCCTACTAATTAAGGCACTAGTTCGGAGGCTACGAACCTCCGCCAAATGAAGGTTAAAAGGGGACCACCCCTAATGATTAAGGAATCAATTCCAGGAATCACTCCCAAAACAAAAAGAAGGTTCGATGTAACCCCCCCTCGGTTCGGAAAAAACCTCCAACGAAAGCCGAAAGATTAAAATTCTCGCTAAGCAAGCAGCGCTACCTGAAAAAGTTATCTCAAATGGATAGTAGAGCTTATCCTAGTACACCTAAATGGTTAATTAAGGGCCAAGATTTTATGAGCTCTGGAAAGCAACCGAAAGAAGGAAACCTCGGCCAACACAGCCTCGGCCACCATAGCCTCAGCCAATGGCCCCGAAGGTCAGGCGCACAGCCTCGACCACCATAGCCTCAGCCAACGGCCTCAAAGGCAAGGCACGCAGCCTCGACCACCATAACCTCGGCCAGCGGCCCCCAAAGATGAGGCAAGCAGCCTCGGCCAACAGCCCCCAAAGATGAGGCACGCAGGCTCGGCTAGCGGCCCCTGAAGACGAGGCAAGCAACCTCGGCCAGCGGCCCCGAAGATAAGGCACGCGACCTCGGCCACCACAACCTCGACCAGTGGCCCCCGAAGATAAGGAATGCGGCCTCGACCAGCATAGCCTCGGCCCTAGGCCAAAAATAACAATAAAAATATATATATATGTACTAATTTAAGAGCTAGCCCCTTTCTACTATAGGAAAATCCCCGAACGTCTCTATCACCTCGAGCGACCTAATCACCTTCTGCATGGGAAGAGTGAAAGGGCACTGGGAGACTTGAAAAGCAAATTCAGCATTCGAGACTGCTAACCCAACTTTTAGTAGAACTTTTTTACAAAGGCTCAGAAAAACAATGATGACTACTCCTTCAGCTGCTCAAACTCCTCGCTCGATCAGCTTAAAGAGTGGGGGGCAAGTGATGAGGGAATATTTATAGGAGGGCAATTTTACTGTGCTATCCCTAGAGGTTACTATTAACTTGGAGCCATGTGTGCTAGTAAAGGCCAATGGGCGATCGCCACATGTCAAGTCTTAGGAGCTCCACTTATCTTTATAATCTTTATTATGATTTTGAACTGGAAGAGATAGAGAGGAAGATTCAGTCAACCAAGAATATCTCCAACATCCCAAGAATTATCTCCATTAGTGAAGGTTATCTTTTCTCCCCATGGAAAGTGGATCAGCATCTATTTTTGAAAGGTATCTTATCTCCTATTGGAAAGGCCACGGGACATCTATAAATAGAGGGCAACCTCTACAGGTATGGGGGATCTGACTCCTAAGGGACTCATATATTATTTTCCATTACTATTATACTCCTCAAAAATCCTATGAACTGACTTGAGCGTCGGAGGGATCATGGGGAGCGAGTCCCCACCCTTTTTGTAGGTACTTGGTCCGAGACAGAAGAAGGTGATCGGCTCCGCATCATCAAATAGGGAATTTGAACCTGGCTAATTGGTGTTATTATTCAATTCTAGGTTAAAGCTTTTTCCTGGTAAATTGAAGTCTAGATGGTCAAGTCCATTTGAGGTTATTAATGTTTCTCCTTATGGAGCAGTGGAAATTTGAGATTTGGGTACTAATATGACTTTCAAGGTTAATGGACAACAGTTGAAACATTATTTTGGTGAACCTATTGATCGTCAAGTGTCCACAATTACACTTTCCAATCCTCAGTGAAAGTGGTCAAGTCAAGCTAAAGACTTAAAATTAGAACTATCATTTCCCTTTTTTCCTTAACTTTTTAGTTTCATGATTTCTTTATTTCTTTATTTTTTTCTTTATTTTGTTTTCTTTCTTTTTGAGTGTTGCTTTGTTTCTTGTGTTCTCTAGTATGTGCAGGTTTCATGGATGGTGGTTGTGAGTCAAATTCAAGGTTGTTCTTCAGGAAGTTCAACACCTACACCTTTCTATGTGCACCATTGTCTTTCCCCTTTAGCACGTGAGTCATATGTTTCAAATTTGCAATCAGGAGAGTATTGTTTTTCTTTTCCTCTTCTCTTGTTTTTAAACATTGAGGACAATGTTTAATTTAAGTATGGGGGTGGGAAATCTTTTATTTTCTTGATTGTTTGTTTGAAACTTAAAAAAAAAGAAAAGAGGGAGAATAATATGTGTGCATGATGATTCCTTTAAAAATAAAATATTTTATTTTCATGTGTAGGCCGAATTCATGTTTCCTATTTAACTTTGGTCAATGCATAGTTAGTTCAAGATTGGGAATTGTTCTATTTGATTATCGATTCTAGATTTAGCAGTGTTAAGGAAAATGAATTGATTATGTCAGATTATCATGATTGTTGAAATATATGCTTCTTGACAAAATTCATGGGATTTTGTGATCATTCATGATTGATTAAGTGAGAATAATATTGTGATTATTTCTTAAAACTAGACCTAAACAGAGTTAAAATAAAATGGGATGATAAAAAAAAATAAAAGAAAAAAAATTGTTATTGCTATTTATCTACTCCTATGTTTTGAGTTGCTTAGTAGTAACTGGGGGTTGACAGTGTTCTCTGATTGATGCTCAAAAATGTCAAAATTTTATTATATTTTCACCCTTATTTTAACCTTGAAATTGGCTTTAATTGAATATTTATATGCCTTTCGTGGTGATATGTAGATTTCCCAAATATATATATAATAATAATAAAATAGTAAGTAAATATAATATATAATATATAATAAATAAATATATATATTATAATATATATAAATATAATACCTATATAAATATAAAACATATATATATCATATAAGTGCATGCGTGAAGCATATATATAATATAATAAATAAGCATATAATATATCATATAATATATATAATATTATAACATATTATAATGAATTGAAAGCAGCATGCGTGGACTTGGAGGCTCATCAAAGTCCAAAGCAAAAGAAGGCCCAGCTCCAAGCAACCCATGAAATTGAATTGGAATTAAAAAGGAAGCCCAGCTCCTGAAATCAGCAGGCGCACAGCAGCTTCAACATGCGATCTTTTGTCAGAGCATGCGCAAATGACCATGGTGGCACGCGATGTAATTTCTTCTTTGACGAGG
Source organism: Diospyros lotus (assembly GCF_014633365.1). NCBI lineage: Eukaryota > Viridiplantae > Streptophyta > Magnoliopsida > Ericales > Ebenaceae > Diospyros > Diospyros lotus. The sequence goes on from NC_068342.1 coordinate 23,016,778, forward strand.
GCCATTTGCAGGAGATGAATATATATATATCTATCGTCGGCTTCACAAAAAGAGATCCCCATCCACCATTTTAACTAGAATAAGGGAAAAGCCCACTGTTCTATTCCTTTCTTTTTGTTCTTAAATTCCAGTAGTTTTTTTTATTTCTTCATGTTGTTCCAATGTTCTTCATTTCAGTTACTTACATTCTGCAGTTTTCGTTTCTATTCTTTTTATTCTGTAACTTTAATTCATTGTTCATCTACATTTCTCTAATTTCAATTTCAGTATTTACATTCCAGAACTTTAATTCCTGTCTCTTTAATTTTTTCTTTGGAGATGTGTGGCTAAGCTTAAACTTGGGGCAAGGCGCGGACAGTGTCCAATGCCATAGATTTCCCAAGATAGTCGAACTTCAAATGCATTACCAGAAACCTGATTTAATTTGAGTATTGCGCGTTCATTGAATTTTTGAATTTGGAGTGGAGCATAAGCCAAACTTAGAGTCTCCATGCCATGTATGGAGGTTACTTAAACTGGAGATGCTATCATATCCAAATCCAAATGGGTTATCTGATTACTGCATATTAACTGTATTTTAATTTATGGTAGTTGCTTAACGTAGAATCTCTCATGCCATGTATGGAGATTGCTAGATCAAGAACTACCATCATCTTGAGATGCATTTTAATATCAAAACCTAAAATTAATTTAGACATATGTTTTTGGTACCTATCTATCTGTTGGGAAGTTATGGAATTGGCACTGAACATTGCCTTGACTCAAGACTTCTTACAGTTACAGTACTTCATTTTTGTTCACTTAAAATCAAATGAATTGGCCTGACAACCCAATTTATATCGTGGCTCTATTTTCATTTTATTAACGATCTCCTAGTGAATCGACCTTGACTTTCCTAGAAAATTAAATTGTGCTACAGCGCACACTCGTACACTGGCGAGTATAAACGCCTTGTTCCTGCATGGTTGTTTCTTCTTTGTTTATTTTGTATGTGTTTGTTTGAAATAAATGCATAAGGTTAAGCGCAACCAATTTTGGCCCCGTTGCCGGGGAGATCGGTGATGGAATTAGTGCTGCGAAAAAAATACAGTAACTTAGTTTCTATTAATTCTGTTATTGTGTTATTAATACATGAGACATAGGTTAGGTAAGATTTATTATTAGAATTCTTATTTGCATTTTCATGTTCAGATTCCATCATGTCTCAGTATTTTGATTACATGTCTGTGTTTGGAAATTCTTTTGGTTATCATGATCCCATTGAGCAAACTGTTTCTAGACCCTTTGAGGATTACCCAAACCTTCCTAGGCAACCAACTCCATCCTACACCACACTTCCTGTTGTTCCCCATGATTTTAATGACGACCCTAGTGCGACATTGGATTATTTAACTCGGAAGGTGGAGTGGTTGGAATTTCATAATTTTCAAAATTTAAGTGAGGTTAGATGCTTGGTGTGCGAGTCTTCAAATCATCAAACAGATGATTGTCTTACCATACCTGTTCTCAAGAAATTTTTGAATAGGCAGCCATCTGATTTTCAGACACACCATTTGAATCATCTGAGGAGAGGTTTCCTTTTAACCATTTGAATCATCCATGGAACAATGACTTTGTGTTCCAATCTCATGAACCTTTTCCTCCATATCCTCACCAATTTGAATTAGAGCAAGGGTTTACATCCAACGAGTACCACCCTCAAGATGAGCAATCTTTAGAGGATACCCTTCAAAAATTCATGGAAGGTCAAATGAGATTTAATGCACAGGTGGTCGAATTTGACGAATGTCAAGACCAAACCACGAGAGCCATAGGTGACATTTTAGAATAATTGACCTTGTTGACAGAGATCTTGAGCATGAGTGATCCGGGTGAGTTTCCAACCCAACCTAATCAAGATTCTATAGGTCAATGTGTTTGGGAGGAATTTTCATCTAGTGATACCATTTTAGAAGAAGAAGTCCGAGAGGAGGATGAGGATGAGGTCCAGAAGTTGAAATTTCAAGATGACATAGGTCTATCCACATTTGAGCCTAACTTTCTGTCCTTTAGGTTGGTCTATGTAGGGGATCAAATTAAACCAGACATATGTGAGGTGTTTGTGCAAATTAATATGCCATATTTTGATGTAATAGATCCAACACCTCTGAATGAAACATTTTCAAAAGATGGTCGTGCTTTTATAAGAAAAATCCAATTGCATCATTTTGAAAATAATGTTATAAGTGGTTTAAAGCATGTAATGATTGTTGAGATTCGAAGTGCAACCACTTATTTGATTCTTAATTGGAAGAAGAGGAAAAAGCAATAGAAAAAAAATAATAAGAATAAAAGGCTATTAGTTCTGCCTTCATGTAGTTGTTTTTGATTTTGAATGTGTGTCTTTTTTTTTTTAAGAGTTCTTTTGTAAGTTTGGCATTTCTCTTTAACGTTCACCAGTTTATGCCCTCTTTTTTTTAATTTAGATTTTGAAATCCACCATTAGCATATGGATCTTTTCTGCATTGAAGACACCAGGTACTCCTAAATCTCAACTTCTTACTGTGTCTAAGGGTATTTCACCATCCAGGTATTTCTAATTTTTTACGTGTTATTATGTTTAAGGACAATACATAGTTCAAGTTGGGGGGTGAGGTACAATTGATTCATGCTTAATTGTGGTTTTTTGTTTGATTTGTTTTTGAAAAAAACAAAAAAAGGATTTTGATGTTTGAATAACATATTCTAAAGACCTTTGCAACATTCGAATGATCTCAGGCACATTCGAATGACCCATAGTCCTCAGTGCGCATATTGCCAAAACCATTCGAATACTCTCAAAGAAATTCGAATGTTCATGAAATTCATTCGAATGAAATTACTGTTGCATTCGAATGACTAGCCAAATTCCTTCACAAATGAGATTACTGTTTAAAATTCATTCGAATGAAGGTAAAATTCATTTGAATTCATTCGAATGAATTTGTCATTTCTTTTAAAAGCTGCAGCCGGCATTCGAATACCCTCAAGGTCATTTGAATAACCTGACTTTCATTCGAATCCATCTCAAGCATCCAAATGTGACTTTGTTTGTTTGATTTGTTTTTGTTATCAGAATTAAAAATATAAAAAAATTAAAATTAAAATTAAAAAAATAAAATAAAATAATATATATATATATTTGCTATTTACTGGTGTTTGATTTGTTTATTTTGCTTAATATTATGAGTCTTTGTTAATTAGGCTTCAACAGTTCCAATATTTAAAAAAAAAAAAAAAAGCGACCCTATTTCATGTTTACCCATGAGCATGCTTGACTCTATTTTGATTTTGTTTAATTGTGTGGTCGTGTTATTTAAAAAAAAATGTATAATAATAATAATAATAATTAAAAAAATAGTTTCTATTTAATTTTGTTTATGTGACTTTCTGTTTGTATTATATAAAAACATTCGAATGCAAGTTTTTATTTGTGTGTTTCTATTTTTATTTGGTTTCTGTTTGTGTTATATAATAATAAATAAAAAGAAAAAAAAATATTTCCGTTGTATTTTAGTGTCTCAATTTGAGTGTTTAATTTTATTTGTTTGTGTGTTTTTCTATTTGTGTTTTATAAAAATTAAAAAAATTAAAAAAAAAAATTGGCTGTCATTTGAATGTGTGCTTAGTCATTCGAATGAGTTGCTGTTACATTCGAATGACTCAAGGAAAGCAAAAAGAAAATATACAGAAAAAGAAAAATCATTCGAATGTCTCCATTTTCATTCAAATATACATGAAATTCATTCGAATGAAAGCACTGTTGCATTCGAATGACCTGTACAAATCCTTCACAAATTGAATTATTGTTTAAAATTCATTCGAATGAATTTTGTTCTCATTCGAATGATAGTCTTAAAATATATATATTAAATAAAAAAAATTAAAATTAAAAAAATATTAAAAAAATTAAATATAATATTAAAAAAATAAAAAATAATAAAAGATAACAAAAAAATTGAATAAATGCATTCAAATGCTATATCTGCACCATTCGAATGCATCACTTAAAATTAAAAATATTAAAAAAATAATATTAAAATAAAAAAATAAAAAAATAAAAAAATAATCTGCAAAGGCATCTGAATGTTGCTCCCAGTAGCATTCGAATGAATCACTTAAAAAATTAAAAAATAAATAAAAAAATATTTATAAAAAAATAATTAAAAAAATTAACAAATTCATTCAAACGTTATTTATGTAACATTCGAATGAATCCTTTAAAAAATTATAAAAAAAAATTAAAAAATAAAGAAAAAAAGAAAAAAATGAAGAATCAAATCGGATGAGCTTCATGTAGCATCCGAATGTATTAATTAAAAATAAAAAATAAGAAATTAATTAAAAATCTTAAAAAAAAATTAAAAATAATAAAAAGAAAGAAAAAAATTTGGGATTCTTTTGCTCCTTTTTACTCCTACAATTATCCTGCATACGTATATATTTTTTCTGTTTGAGGATTAATATACTTTCATTGATGCTTATTCTATCGCATTAAATTTTTATGCTATTAGTCAATTTGAGTTTGCAATTTCAGGCATAAGTGTGATGATTTCTTATTTGAACACATGAATGTATAGGATTTAGAATGAGTGATCTGTATGCATAAATTGTTCTTTGATTGAAAATTTGTTTGTCGGGCATGAAATCTATTGAAATAGTAATTAATTGGTTAATGCACTGCATGATTCCTCAACTTAAGTGGAGACTGTTACCTAGTGTGATCAATTGAGCCTATTAACTGTTCTTTCTGAGTGAATAAATGCTTACTCTAGTTGCAGTTTTCCTTGCCTTTCATGTTTTTCAATAGCTTCATTACACTACTTTGCTTTGAATGCCAAAAATGTCAATGAAAGAATTAAACTGGTTTCAAATTCTAAATTTGATGATTGAGTGAAAGTGTGTCATAGGATGTAACAGTGGAATTCTCTTGTTGAAAATTTAAGCCTATTAACCTATTTCTTTTTCTATTATTTTCCCTTATTAGCCCCATTGAGCCCATTAAATTATTTCTTTTCTTATTACCCTCCTTTTATCCTAAACCGTGTAAATATTTGCCCCACCTAATGTGTACGGGAAATAGTCTATCTTAGTACTGAAAATTGAAAAGAAAAAAAAAATGATGAAAAAAGAAAAAAACTCGTAGCTATTCAATAAAAAGCTGATGAGAAGATGTATGCTTTCATTGTGTTGATTCATTTTTTTTTTTTTGTTAACATCAAATTCAAAAAAAAAAAAATAGAAAGAAAAAGAAAAGAGAAAAAAAAGAGAAAAAAAAAAGAAAAAGAAACAAAATGAGTATCTGTTTAGATAGGAATATTTCCCGGGGCACATTTCTTTGAATTCTTTACCCTTTTCTTTGTTTACCCATCCACCCCTAAGCCCCGTTACAATTCTTATGCAATCCCTCTACATCCTATGACACATGGAAGCTTGAGATTTGAATTTTAGAATTGAAATTTTGTTTAATATCTGAAGTTGTGCATTTGTGCATTATTCCTATCATGAAGCTATGTTAAAATCATTTTTCTTTCATTAAATTCCATTTTTCATTTTAGGATGACATCAATTTGAATTTGTTTTGCATTTACTCTTATTACAGTGCATCCCAAAGAGTACCCATGAGGGATCATTTTTCTTGGAGCGTACACCTGAGAGGGTTTGAAGTCAAAGCTTAGAGGTTGTAATGTGGGTGTGTTAATTTATTTGATTGCTTTTTCTATGATTGAGTGTCCCATGACGAAAATCTGACAAAGAATGGTCAATTGCGTGTTAGAGTAGCTTATTCTTGTTTTATACATTTTAGTTTCAGATATGAAATTTAAACATTAATGTTGATGCTGTGAATGAAAATTGGCCAGTATAAAATTCGATTACTATGGGACTAGCAATGTTTAAGTTGGGGGGGTGTGATTGATGCTCAAAAATGTCAAAATTTTATTATATTTTCACCCTTATTTTGACCTTGAAATTGGCTTTAATTAAATATTTATATGCCTTTCGTGGTTATATGTAGATTTCCCAAATATATATATAATAATAATAAAATAGTAAGTAAATATAATATATATAATATATAATAAATAAATATATATATCATATAAGTGCATGTGTGAAGCATATATATAATATAATAAATAAGCATATAATATATCATATAATATATATAATATTATAACATATTATAATGAATTGGAAGCAGCATGCGTGGACTTAGAGGCTCATCAAAGTCCAAAGCAAAAGAAGGCCCAGCTCCAAGCAACCCATGAAATTAAATTGGAATTAAAAAGGAAGCCCAGCTCCTCAAATCAGCAGGCGCACAGCGGTAACACCCCAAATTTCTTAAGCGTGTTATAACTTAGGATTTTGGGAATATAAACACTTTTCATATCACAATAGTTGTCATACATCACACAATATCCCAAAAATCCAAATTTACACCTTCTCAGCTTAACAAACCCAATAATCGAATAGCTAAGACAGGCATTAAAATTTCAAATGCGGAAGCTAGATCAAACTTGATATGGTTCACAACCATAATGCTTTATTTATCATAAAATTGTTCAAGACGTTTACAAAATGAATTACATGGACATCATCTCTCGCAAGATATAACTGAACGTCTTAAACATATCCAAGACATACATAGGTTCGCTTATAAATGAAAATATTCTAAACATGCTATAGACAGCAAATTAAACTTATTCTTCAGCTACCTCCTTTCCCTTAGAGCTGCTTGTCGAACCTGGAACGTTTAAATATTTCAGGGACATAGTCCAATTAGAAGATGAATCTTCTAGTGAGAAACTCCAAAAAAAAATAGTTTATATCGATGCATGATCAGGTATAAAATGTATGAGAAGACAACGAGAACTACTCCGAAGTGCCTCGTGAACACGTCAGCCTCCTCCAACGAGAGCTTTCTCAATGGCGCACGCATAGCGCCTCTTGGGAGGTCCCTAACCATGTCACTTTGGCCCGACCTCATAGCACTCATGCAAATACCACATTCGTTGTTCCTTAAGGCTCACTGTCTTTCCCACGAGAGCTTTCTCAATGGCGCACGCATAGCGCCTCTCGAGGGATATCCGACTTTTGCCCTCGGCCAACAACAAATAGGTACAACAGTATGGCCACACGAATTTTATAAATGCAACAGTTAAAAAGCCAACAGCATATATTTTTCAGAAAAAATACAGTTCATATATGCAGCATGATTTCACGTAAGAGAATAACAAGAGCTTATATGTAAGAATTTCACGAAACACGTCTCATGCAATAGAAGTCTCTCATAAGAGAATAAAAATTAGGATTTGGAGTATAGGAGTCTCACCTTGTTGGTTTATCTCTTAAACGGTATGGTTTCACTGCAAACGACCTAGGTTTCTGCAGAAAACACACGTTTTGGTAAACCTAAACTCAAATATTTTTACATAAGGTTGAAGGGTATTAATTTAGGGGTATAACTAAAAATTTGGAGAAAAATAATCCCCTCACGCTCCCTGGAAAGGAGGGCCACGCGCCCTCATGCGCAGGCATTTTCCGGCGTGCGTAACTCATGCGCAGGTAGCAGATTTCGGACAGTAACGCCTCGATTTGGTATTTCGGCCATATCTCCCTCGTTTTAACTCCGATTCGACCCTCGCTTGAACCTACGCGACCCTCTCTTCCCTCTCTACAGGATTATCAAAAAAAAATCAAACTTACCTTGCTTTTTTTCTGACTGATTTTGGCGAATTCCGACGAAGACCCGCAACTCCGACGAGGCTCGTTCTCCGCTGCTTCTTTGCCGCTTTCTTCTCGCCTTCTTGCCGAACTCCCTTCTCTTTCTCTAGAGAAAAATCCTCCTCTTAGAGTACTTCACTCCTCAAACTTGGTTGGAATGATTTGAGAAGAACCCATGGTGTCTTTTTATAGATTTCTCCAACCAATCACATTATGCCACTTGTCAAAATCTTAGCCATGGACTCCAAAGACTCAAAGCCATAATTGAGTGGCTTTTGAAATCCAAAACTAGAATGAATTGAACTTTTGGAATCCAAACTAAAACCCTAAACTTCTTTCAAATAACACTTTGGCCCTTATTTCAAGTCCTCAACTTCAATATTTTACCACATAAGCTCTTAATTTTATCCTTATTTCGTTTGGATAATTTTCTAATTACAATTACACCCTCAAACATCAAATTTATCGAGATACTTAAAATCTCAAAATTAATAACTCAAAATTACTCAATATATATGATTTTTCAGAAGCCTCTTACCATCATTCGGTCTTTTTAGGCTACAACTTAGCTTAACCGAAAACCATTTCTGATTTGATTTCTTTCAGCGTTATAAATCTCGCCTCGAGACGCTCATAAAAAATATACCTTTAACCTTAGGTATCTAAGCTCTAGGGTACTCCCTATGACTGATTCGATCATTTGTTGTCAATTCAAACATATTTTCGATATTTTAAACTCACTTAAAATACGTGGCATCTTCACAAAAATATGGGGTATTATAACAGCAGCTTCAACATGCGATCTTTTGTCAGAGCACGCGCAAATGACCGTGGTGGCACGCGATGTAATTTCTTCTTTGACGAGGGCCATTTGCAAGAGATGAATATATATATATATATCTATCGTCAGCTTCACAAAAAGAGATCCCCATCCACCATTTTAACTAGAATAAGGGAAAAGCCCACTGTTCTATTCCTTTCTTTTGTTCTTAAATTCCAATAGTTTTTTTTATTTTTTCATGTTGTTCCAGTGTTCTTCATTTCAGTTACTTACATTATGCAGTTTTCGTTTCTGTTCTTTTTATTGTGTAATTTTAATTCATTGTTCATCTACATTTCTCTAATTTCAATTTCAGTATTTACATTCCAGAACTTTAATTCCTGTCTCTTTAATTTTTTCTTTGGAGATGTGTGGCTAAGCTTAAACTTGGGGCAAGGCGCGGACAGTGTCCAATGCCATAGATTTCCCAAGATAGCCGAACTTCAAATGCATTACTAGAAACCTGATTTAATTTGAGTATTGCGCGTTCATTGAATTTTTGAATTTGGAGTGGAGCATAAGCCAAACTTAGAGTCTCCATGCCATGTATGGAGGTTACTTAAACTGGAGATGCTATCATATCCAAATCCAAATGGGTTATCTGATTACTGCATATTAACTGTATTTTAATTTATGGTAGTTGCTTAACGTAGAATCTCTCATGCCATGTATGGAGATTGCTAGACCAAGAACTACCATCATCTTGAGATGCATTTTAATATCAAAACCTCAAATTAATTCAGACATATGTTTTTGGTACCTATCTATCTGTTGGGAAGTTATGGAATTGGCACTGAACATTGCCTTGACTCAAGACTTCTTACAGTTACAGTACTTCATTTTTGTTCACTTAAAATCAAATGAATTGGCCTGACAGCCCAATTTATATCGTGGCTCTATTTTCATTTTATTAACGATGTCCCAGTGAATCAACCTTGACTTTCCCAGAAAATTAAATTGTGCTACAGCGCACACTCGTACACTGGCGAGTATAAACGCCTTGTGCCTGCATGGTTGTTTCTTCTTTGTTTATTTTGTATGTGTTTGTTTGAAATAAATGCACAAGGTTAAGCGCAGCCATTCTCCTGCATCATTCTTCACTTCAAACAGTGGTTCAAAATATGAGTTACAAATGCATTCTAAGCAATTATTTAGGGGAGTAACCGGGTGTCTTTGAAACGACCGAGAAATTAAACACAATGCTCTGATACCAACTTGTAACGATTGAGAAATTAAACACCATGCTCTGACACCAACTTTGCAACAGCAGAAGCACACTGACAAAAATTATATATTTCAGGGGCTCTTACTTACAAATCATAGCATCAGCTACACAAATCTAACAAACACATCCCATCTGAGCCCCTGTCTACACTCACCTCCAAGGATCTTTTAGGTCGGGAGAACCCCGTACACATAGCTATCGACAAGGATCTGATACCACTAAGCTTGACCTCGAACTTTCCCTTCCTTAACCTAGAATGATGTTAAAACAACGTGAGCCACGAGGCTCGACAAGCTTATCTGAAACAAATGGGGCATCATAGGAATTTACATACCTATAGAATCACAAGACTAGCATTGTCAAGGCCTCCTATATTTATTCCCACGTCATGACAGAAGTTATTGCATATATTCATTATACTTTATGTCACATACCCATGCAAGGTTGCGTATCATAATGTTACACATGCACATCTAATATCATAGCCTTTAATTCTCATTAACCATACGTCACCCTCGTTGCATGGTAGCACGCGCACATCCTGCTCGGACATTATCGGCACAGAGACAACAATGCCTTCACTCAGAGGCCAAGGGGATGAATACTCATCATAAACTACACTTGACAAACATATTTAATGTCATGCATATGCAACTCACACCACCATGTATGTGAAATGATCTTTACACAACTATTATGAGAATATTTACTTGAGTAGTTTAAGGGAAAAAGCTCACATATTCCATGTTATGCAAATCACGTCATTGAACCCATATTGGTACGTTCCCAACCTATTTATGGCATAAGGTATTAGCCCCAATATTTGCAGGCAGACATATTGATATCCCATACGATTCTGAGGTCAAGGTATGAACCCCTATACGATGTAAGTATTTGTACCACTTTACTTTCGAGATTACGGGTAACGCCCTTTGTTAGTCACATTATTGGTTGATCCCGCATATTTGATAATATTAAATATTAGACGGAAGGCTGGTCAGTTGACCGCCACAATCGTATCGAGTCTCCCCAACCTTCTAAGAACCTAGTCCACATCGGTTTGACATCATTCCCAAAGAAGTAGGAGCGATATAAAACCCCGTGACGGTTAGAAATAAATATCTCCAAGAGTCACGTATATAGTTTCAACAACAACTCGCATATTATAAGATGGTTATCACGCGTATTTATATAGTTAATACTTGAAATCGAATCATGGTAAGGGAGGAAATAAATTATGGAAAACAACATAGAGTTGCACAGGAAGTAAAGAACTTAAAGAGAGGGTTAGAAACTTGCCTTCAAATAATCGTTTCTTGTCCTCTTTGCCTTCCCGTTACGAAGTCAAACGTTTCATCGAAAGATAATAGAATTACCGCTCATGATAATCAGATTTGATAATGTGAAACTCATAATTTAGTTGAAACAATTTATAATTTCGACATATAATATTTTTAATAATTTTACCCATTTACTTAAAATTCTAAATACCCAAAACTCCAAAAATACCTTGATTTCTCTACCATTCTTACTGCCGGCCGCTTCCCCTCCTTCCTCCTATTTCTTCTCTTGTGAATAGCCTATTTATAGCCTCGTTTGCCCCTTAATTTCATTCTGAAACCACGGTTTCACCCACGGATTTACAGCCCATGAATTCATCTCACGGCTCAAGCTAATCATGATGTACACTTCACCCTTAACAGATTGCAAAATTAGAGAAGGAATAAAGCTTGGCTGGCCAGACATTTCTCAAGCCCGAAGAGGTGACGCGTGACTGCTGCATGGCAGCCACTTGGCTTCAATTCGGGCGTCCCTTGCTGGAAAATTCCAGCAACTGGCTATCTCCTTGCACTTGTTTATATATATTATATGATATATTATTATTATATATTACACCTAACAGAAGCTTTGGCCTAGAATTACGGATATACATGCATATTATATATATATATATATTATATTATGCTTGTCTTCCAGTCATGTGCTTGCAATTTCAATGAAACTTCTCATCCTCACGTGCTTGTCTTCCAGTCATGTGCTTGCAATTTCAATGAAACTTCTCATCCTCACGTCCACTGTTACATATATATATTATATATATAATATATTATATCTATATGTTATATTAATATAAAATTATTCACTAAAAATCTCGTTTAAGTATTTCTTTAATTGCTATTATACCTTAACATCAAATTAATAATTATTGTGATACTTAAACTCAAAATTAATAATTCTAAGTTACTCGATAAAGTCGATTTTGTCCCTGCGCACTCGCGAGACTCTTGTTTCATCCCAAAACCACCTCAAGGTTGATCGTCATGAAAAATCGAAACCCCCTTAAGGTTTCGTGGACTTCTCGGAAGTCCTCTACAATCATTCAATTTTTCAACTTAAATCATAACTGTACTGAAAACTGTGTCGATTTCAATTTCTTTTAATATCATAAATTCTGACTCGGGACACTCATCAATACCCTATTATTTTCCTTAGACATCCAGGCTTCAGGACACTCCCTACAGTCGATTCGATACTAAAAACTATAAGAAAATTATATAACCCCAATTTAATAATTTCATAAATATTCCAAAGTAAGATAATTAATTACCTATTTCTCCAAAGTAAAATAACTTATTATTTTCTTTCAAATTCTCAAACATTCGTTAATTACCTTAAACACCAGAATTAATAATTGCTATTTGTCTTCAAAATTATGAGATATTATAGTCTTCATCACAAAATGTCAAAATTCGCGTCAAAAATCAAGTAATGCTTAGAAAAGATTGAAAAAAAAAAACATTCATGTTACTCCATATGTTTGTAGTAGTGGAGAGAAGTGATTGTAAGAAAACTATTACATGATTTAATTGTGTTAGTTGTAAGGTTTTATGAATTAATTTTGAAGTATGCATAGCATCTTAAGTGATGATTTTACAAGATTAATTCTTTCAATTAATGTTTTTGAATTTAGAGTTGATATGATAATATGGATAGTAACCAAGGTTGTAATTAATTATGTATTGATATGTTATTGGATTTCTTGATTTTGGCCTAATATGAAAATAAAATATTTAATTTTTTTAGTATCTTTTTTACTTTACTCGAGAACAAGCAAAAGGTTAAGTGTGGGGGTATTTGATAGGGTTTAATGGTATGCATATTTTTATTTAAATTTTATCTTAATCTTGTGTTATTTTTCTTACAAAAATATGTATTTATATAGATTTTTTATTTTTAATCTTTTTGTAAGAATCCAACAAATGAAATAAATCCAAAGATTTGGGCATAAAATAAAAAAAAAACAAATAAAAAATAAATATTATAAATAATTAATATTATTATATTAATAAAATTAATAATATATTAAATATTATATTACCTATTATATTATTTATATATATTATATTGTATTATATTATATTATATGTTATTAAGTGAAGTGTCGTGAATGTGCAGGAAAGGGCTAAGTCCTTACGTGGATATATATATTATAATGTGAAGTAGGATTCAAGAGGAAGGCAATTGGAGAATTGGTGGGCGACGGCCATTAAAGAAAATCAAGGAGGCAGAATGATATAGGAGAAGGCAGCGGCGAAATAACAATGCAACTGGAAGAAATTGGACGGCCGCGCACAGCAAAGCAAGAACACGTTGTTCCTTCAAAACAACAAACAGACGCAAGCCGCAAAATTGTTGGATCTGTTCTGAATCAACCAAATCTGTACAGGGGCTTCTTTCATTCCTTCTTTTGACTTTTCGTTTTCTTTTTTTTTAATTAATTGTTTAGAATTTCAATTATGCAGTAACTTTTGATTGATTTTGAGAATATTTTATTTATTGTGAGTGGCTGAATAATTGTCTAGAGTTCTTAAAGAATCCTATGCATTGAAACTTTATTAGTTTACTCAATTTTTTGTTGTAATTGTTACATCAACTATGTTTATTTTGTTCTAAACTTAATGCTCGTAATTGTTTGATCACCAATTATATGATTTGAGATTTCCTATGATGCTAGACATAGATAAATAAGAAATAGACTTTGGACAAAATAACATATGTTAATTGGGAAGACATTCACTTGATTACATGTACAATTTGTGATTATATTTGTAATGAATATTTTCATATAATGAGAATCTATGTTTAATGTGTTCTCTAATTCTAATTCACATAGATATATAGTGAGTTAGGTTAGTTGAATAAACTTGTTAGATCTAGACATAGGCTAACAAATAAATTAGAGTGCTCCATTGACATAGTTCGTAATCTAATTAACCAAAAATTGAGGTAATTTGATAAAGTGGATTTGCTAGGTGAATTTAGAAAACCCTAGGTCTTAACCAATTAATTTTAAATTCTTAGTTAATTGTTAGTTATATATTAATTAATTTTCTTAATTAATCAATTGTCCAAATATAGTTAATTGTGAATAATTTTAGTATTTAAAAGGTTAGTAACCAATCTTCGTGGGAACGATATCTTATTCATCACTTTACTTATCTTGACGGCGTATACTTACGTGTTATTCGTGGGTTATATAAAATCACGAACAATAGTTATAGAACTGTTCATGTAGTCTAAGACAGAAGTTGCTTCCTTCAGAGTTCTGTTGTCTCATTGATCTACATAAAAAAATAAAACATAAAATTAGAGTCAAAGATGTGTTCATATTTTCTTTATAAAAGATTAGAAATAAAATTAACAAAGCACAAGACGTCTCCATTACAAGCTACATAACATACAACCACTAAAATGCACCAAAACGCAACAAAAGTTGACAAACACACTTTATAACCCAATAACAAAATTTGACAAACACAAATCATACTCCTTATTATATCCATAAGAATGACTTTCTTTCTTATAATGCATAATCAATGTTGGCAATACTCAAGACAAAATCAATGTCTTACCCCAACTTCTTATAGTTAACGCCAAATTAGAATCTCAATTAATAGAGCGTTATTATTCACACTAAGTCTAACTATAATTTATATGAGAAGAATGCAAAGTATCAAGCTTGAGTAATTATAATGGGCTTAAACTTTGAGAATATCAAGTTCTAAAATTCTACCTCTTTGGGAGAATGGAACTTGTAGACGTATACATCTCTACTGTCATAATCCAATGTACCAAAATTGTATCACATCATAAATTTTCCAAGAATTGGTCCACGATAAAGGGGTTCCCCAACACCAACCCTTTTATTGCCTCAGAAACAGAACATTGTGAACTTTTACTAGCTCATTTTTCCTTTGTCTCTTTAATCGGGACTTTTGATCCTATATAATTAGAAGAACATGTTGACCTTGAAGTTGACAAACCCCTTCCTCTAAGTAAAATACATGGAGGTATGAAGACATGTTTACTAGTCTTTGAGCCTTTTTTGTCTTTTGTCTCTTTCATATTACTACAAAGCACAACCAAAATAAATTAGTAACATATACCAAAATAAACATGCATGCACATATAAAACTAAATGTAAAAGAGTTAAAATTCTTAACCTTAGTTTCTTTCCTTTCTTTTCTTTGAATTAATAGTTGTGTCAATCACCATTGGGTCCATGTCTGCCCTTGTCCAATGCACATTATCACCTATATCCATTGAGTTAGAAGCTTGAAATTCGGGTCAATCAGAACTTTTCATAGCATTAACCCAGCATCTACCTTCATGGTTAGTATATCATGAGAATTCAGGTTACAAACTTACAGCATAAGCTAAAACAAAAGCAAGGCGCAAGAATACAGTCATGTAACCTGCTGAAAAAAATTATTGTCTGGGTGTAAGTTACTCAGAGCAATCCTGAGAGAAGTAGGGACCACAGTCTCTCTTCGCAAATCTGTTGATGCCATGCTCGGTAGTAAAAATATCATACAGTGCACAGGTAACACAAGGATCTCCAACATGCGCATGCTTTAACAGTGATCTCCCAAAAAATTCATCCCGAAAACGTCTTACATGCCATAAGGATTGAAATGCCACAAACAGAAATATGTAACTTCGGCCACAGAGATGATATCCATAGAAAAATGACTTTACCCACAGAAGTAAGGACATTCTGTAAACCAACCTGTATAATGACATTCAGAAAACAATTGTATTCACCAACTTCATTCTTTAGGCCAGTCCCATATAGACTTGCTCCATCCATATTTCCAGGTGTGGCTTCATTAACTGAAATGCGAAAGTCATCCATTTCAGAGGACATCTTATGCAACCTCCTTTAATTAGAGACCAACAACAATTTCTCATGTGCATGAAATATCTTGGGAACAAGAGAAATACAATGGTAGATGGCACTTTAGCAAATTTTGGGAAATAAGTGAAGCAATTCTTGCTCAAGTTGCCTATATTGCAGTGTTAGCAATAAAAAGAGCAATAGGACAGGGGTTCAACCTGCCACGTCTAACTTGCTGGCCTCAACTGTCTCATTGGAAGATCAGACTAAATCAGTAAAGTGAATAGTAGTTGAAGTATAAGGTACATGTTGTCAATGTATAAATCTGTCTAAATGTTAAGTTACAACAAACCAGATGTAAGAAGGCATTATGGGTCTGAATGAAACTACATCTCAATCCCGAATTCATAAAGCTCATTGACAATACACAAACTAGTGGCTAATGAGTAGGCATGGATAGAATACAACACTATGTACAACACTGGACAGTAACATTTCTTTCCAAACCTATAGTACCTAGTTTAAGACAAAGAGGGCAACTACACAGTGTAAGATGAACCAATGCTGTTAAAAAAGTGCAAGCTTTCAAGCATAAACTGGCCAACAACATCCCAAGCCTTAACCCTTCTAGGTTGAGTTGGCTACATGAATTTTATCTCTCTAATCATAGCTCTCCACAGACTCCATCCATGGCCATATCACTGTAAGGCCATAATAGAAACTGGCAAATCCATGAAAAACCCAAGCCTATAGTAGCTTTTTGTGAATTGACAGATGAGGTCAGATAAGCCAATTACATTGATAGCTTAATCTGATAAGTTTTCTAAAGAATTCAGTTCTGAAAATTCAAATCATATAATTAACTGTTAGATTTATATAGAATTCAGTTTTCTAAAGTTTTCTAAAGAATGAGATTAGATTTGGAAAAGATTAGATGCTGTGGCTTTCTTTTTTCTTCTTTCGGTTTGATAATAGTATGTTGTAACAATTAACTGTTCGTTGGCTAATGTCACAAGCACTCAGAAACTTGCTCTTTTTTTAACATCAAAAGCTTGTTCTAAATAGTCAAATTAAGAAGGAAAGAAGCAGGATCAAGCATACGCAAAAAAATTGTTTTTATAGTGTTTCAAAACCGTTCATAAAATTGTGACGAAAGTATGTAAAGAACTTTACACTTTGAAGATTCTTAAAGAAACCAATTAGAAACCTAATTAACAAGATTATGTAGCTTTAGCACCACATGATCAGTCAAATCAAAGAATCAAATAAATATATATATATACACACATAATGCATATATACATATACACACATAATACATATACATACACGCAGAATACATATATACACACATAACACATATACACACAGAAGATAAATACACGCAGACTACATATACACACACATAATAGATATACATATATACATATACCTTCTTTGACGTAGTGAAGGCGAAGGCGAATTTGGCAGCGACGGACGCCGAGGCGAAGCCCAATCGAGCTGGAGGCAGTAGCAGTACTGGTGGCAACCAGAGGCGGAGGCAACAGCGAATGGGTCGACGACGGGAGTACTTCACAGAGAGAGGTGGGGTGAGTTAGGGTTAGATTTAGGGATTTGCTGATTTGGGGAAGGAGGAGGGGAGAGGGAAAGGGAGAGAGAGAGATACAACGGGAGTATTCCCGCCCACGTTTTTATTTATTTATTATTTTTTAAATATTTATTTGTTAAATAAAAATAAAATAATTTATGATTATGATAACTAATAAAATAATAATTTAAAATAATAATCTAAAATATGGTAATAAAATAATTTAAATTATTACATCAAAATAATATTTATTTAAAAATATAATTATATTAGAAATCTAATAATTATAATAAATTAATTAGTTTGATAAATTAATTATTATAAGTAGTATTTAAATATTAATAAATTTTTTTACTATTTCATGATTAGAATTACAAATTTTAATCAATAACGACGAGAAAATGGTTTATTAACGACGACTTATTTAGCCCGTCATTAAAATTTATCTTATAACGACATGATTTATATTTAGTCATTAATAATACTATATTAACCACCAAAATTAATCCCATCGTTAACTTTTGGTCGTTAATAACTCTTTTTTTTGTAGTGATATACGCATTGAGTAAGGGGGAGAATAAAATTTGTTGATATATGCTATCTTGATAGATGGTATTAAGCATAACCTAATTAATTAGCATAAATCAACTGTATGATAAGGACATAGAGTGTGCTTTAATACTAATTCATGTGTAGTATCTTGTTTGAAAGCAAATGAAATAAAAATAATAGGTAATAGGATAGGAAATGTTTATATCACATACTTAGACTTACCTCCATCTAGCATAGAAAAGTACCAAGCATCAACTATCACTCAAAATATTTGGCTATTGCATAAGAGACTAGGACATGCTATCATGAATGCCATTAATAAACTATCTAAACATGATCCAGTTAAGGGATTACCTAAGCTAAAATATGAAAAAAAATCAAATTTATGAGGCATGTATGAAAGGCAAACAATTAAGTATATTATTTAAGGCTACAAATAAAGTTTCAACCTCTAGGCCTCTAACCTTACTTCATTTAGATCTTTTTGGACCTATGAGAATCCAAAGCCTAGATGGAAAACATTATACTCTTGTCATTATAGATGACTACTCTAGGTTCACTTGGTAATATTTCTTGCATCTAAAAGTGAAACATTTAGATCATTTAAAATATTTTGTGAAAAGGGTTCAAAAAGATAAAGTATATGCATTTCAAAAATTAGAAGTGATCATGGGTGAGAATTTGAAATGAATAATTCAAGAACTATTATGAGAAAAATGATATTGATCATAATTTTTATAGTGTTAGAACAACTCAACAAAATGGGATAGTTGAAAAGAAAAATAGATCTTTACAAGAAATGGCTAGAATTATGCTATGTAACAAAAATCTTTTGGTTTAAGCCATTAACACCTCATGCTATATTTTGAATAGGGATTCCATAAGACCTATCTTAAAGAAAAACACCTATGAGTTATAGAAAGGAAGGAAATCAAATATTTCATATTTTTATATTTTTGGTAGTACATGTTTTATCCTTAACAATAGTAAAAGACTTTTTGGAAAAATTTAATTCTAAAAGTGATAAACGAATTTTCTTAGGATATTCTACTCAAAGTAAAGCATATATATAGAGTATTTAACAAAAGAACTTTTGTAGTAGAAGAATAAAATTCAAGTTATAGTTGTAACGACCCGTTAGAGGGCCTAGTATTTATTCAGAATTAGTTAATTAATTATTGAAGTAATTAATTAAGAGAATTTGCCATTTAATTTGCAATGTGGCAATTTAGAATATTTTTTTTTTTAATTGAGAGATCAGCATTTAATTAGCATTTAATTCTTTATTTAGTGCTGAAATTAAATGCAAGGACTTGAGGGTCATTTAAGAAGTTGTTATTTATTTAATTAGTTAATAAGAGTTATTATGAGATTAGGAGTTCAGGTGCGAGAAGGCTTGGGCTTAGAAGTCTCCAAGTTATAATGGGAATGTGAGATGGATTTAGGGCTGTTTATATATATATATTTGACCATAGCCATATGTTCTTCACGCCGCAAGAACAAAGAGTCAAGAAGCAGTCAGTGAGTTCAAGGATTTGCATAGAAGGCTCTTGGGAGATCATTCAAGGGTTCAATCAGAGAGTCTAAGGCAAGTATCCTATCTGTAATTCCTTTCATTACAGATTCAAGTTAGTTCGTTCTCAGTTTATTCCAACGCTTCTTTGAGTTCTTAGATTTATATCAATTCCAGTGTATATATATATATATATATGTATGGGTAGAGTAGTGAGTGCATGAGGAAGTATGTGGGATTCTTTATAGTGAATCTTTTAAATATGATCTTCAAATCATATTAGCAGTGATCTCAAAATACCAAGACTCTTGTGTTGGGTTTCCAGTTTAATCAGTTAGAATGTTCATGTATATATATATATATATTCTCATGCGATATATTATTACCCAGTAAGTTATGTTAAGCTATGCATAATCCTTTATAGCGTTTTCTTTCATAAGCGATTGATTTAATGCATCTTGATATTATTTTATATCATTTGGGATTGTTCTCCCAAGATTTCTTTTGGAATTGTGTCGTGATGCTAAGTTTTGATTCGAGAGATGGTCTCTGTTATCGTAAGCTTCATTTTGTATAAGTTTCCAGTCATTCGAATGAGCCTCCTTGTCATTCGAATGAGTTCAGTGGTATCCGAATGAGTTTTCAGTGTTATCGTAAGTTTTTCCCTTATAATGTATCAGTCATTCGAATGAGTCATTTGTCATTTGAATGAGTCATGTGTTATCGTATCATTCGTATGTATTTTTGAGGTTTTGAGACTGTCATTCGAATGAGTTTTCATGTCATTCGAATGAGCCCTTGAAAATTTGAATAAGTTGTTGCTTTGTATAGTCTATCATTCGAATGAGTCTCTCTGTCATTCGAATGACTCGTGAGTACCCCATAAATTCATTCGAATGAGAGTACTGTTGCATTCGAATGAGTCGCTTTTTGCTAGTTCAAAAGTTGGAAGTTGTCAAAATTCATTTGAATGAATTTGTGAGTCATTCGAATGAGTCCTTGATCAGATCCGAATAGCCTTTGTTATATATCATCTATCATTCGAATGAGCCTCTGTCATTCGAATGAGTTTCTGCCATTCGAATGAGCTTGCTATAGTCCATTTTTTTCATTCGAATGGGCTGCTGTTTCATTCGAATTGCTTCCTTATGCTTCCTCAATCATCCAAATAGTATCATATGGCATCCGAATGGCTTCCAAAAAATTCTTAATGCAAGTCTTAAATTTAATATAAATATTCAATAATTCAAATATTAAATTTTTATGCCAAGATATGATAAAGATCCAATATGCCATGCTTATACTCAGAAATTTCAAAATATTTGTATCTAAATATGGCTGGTAAAAATCATATTTCATGTTTAGTAGTTAATTATGACATGATCAGCATTATTTTGGTGGGATTATGTGCATACACATTTGTATGAGCATTGAGCATGACTTTATATGGAGCACTGCATATCGTGTGCCAGCACTTAAATGAGCATTGCATTATGCGTGCCAGACGGCTTGTCCGCGAGGATCCCACTAGTATCAGTTTAGTTATATCTCAGTTATGAGTCGCTCGCCTGATGTCGACCAGGGGGCTAGGGGCATATTGCCCACAATATGTGCTTACAGTTTTTATGTTTGCAGGACTCAGATCAGTCAGGTATGTATTACAATTATGTAGGCCTACGTGCCAAAGTTGCATACCTGCATTTAGTTACAGTTTATGTGCATTACATCTTATAAATGCCATCCAGTGATTATTATATCTCTCAGTACAAGTTCAGTAAATATTTTTATCAGTATCGATATTCTTCGAATCAGATTCAGTTATTCTCTTCAGTTTATTACTTGCTGAGCTTTGTAGCTCACCTTGTACTCTTCACCATTCCAGGTCCTAGTGGGGGAGTACCAGATGTGGGGCCTAGCAGCAATGTCTAGTAGTGTGTGTACGTGGAGCCGCTCAAGACCAAAGATGTCTGGGAGTTTATTAGTTGGTGTTTTTATCAGTTTAGGTTTATTTTATATTCCGGTTTAGAGATTTTCCCCCTTAGATGTAGCTTATGGTTTTTAATTGATGTTGACTCAAAATTTTATTTCAGTTGATTGAGATGTTCAGTTGGTATTAGATTTCAGTTTTTCAGTTAGTTTATTTTATTTTTCCCGTAGCACCTCTTCTCGGGCAGTTCTAGGAGAGGGGGTGTTACAGTATTGGTATCAGAGTAGTGTTTTGAGGAGTCTCCAGTACACACATAGGATGTTGGGTAGAGTTAAGACTTGTGTCCGTCAGTTAGATAAGATTGGCCCAATTTACAGTATTCTAACCCTAAGTGGTGATGCAGGAAGATGAGTAATCAAAGAGGATGACCTCGTACTCGCAGCCAGGCTACTTCTACGCCAGGCGAGGTTCCAGTTCCCACACTAGGCTCAGCAGGGGAGTCTGGTAGTGACTTACAGTGGGAGATGACCGAGATGCGTGGTATGTAACAGGCTTGATAAGGGTGGTTGATACCCTAGCTGCTAATCAGGTGAGGCAACAACAAGTACCACAAGAAGCAGGAGGCAGTGGAGGCGATCCACCAATTACTCCAACAGTTCCAATTGTAGAGATGGATACCGGAAGCCAATTACTCCAACAGTTCCAACAAGTACCACAAGAAGCCAATTCCAGTGGAGGCACGAATGCAGCAGTGGTAGAGAATTGGATGCTATCGATAGAGAAGCATCTCCGATCTATTGGTTGTGCAGACGACCGATGGGTACGAATTAGCACGTTCATGTTCCAAGACGACCCCAAAAGATGGTGAGAGACTGGCCGCCAGAGGTTTGGTGATCGAGAGACCACATGGGTCGAGTTTCAACAAGTGTTCAACGACGCTTATTGCCCAGCATGGGTCAAGGAGCAGAAAATCTATGAGTTCGTTGAGTTGGTGCAAGGTACTAAAACGGTGGCTCAGTACGAGGCAGAGTTTACAGCATTATCACGATATGCTCCGGAGTTGGTGTCCACTAAAGCAAAGAAGGCCACCAAATTCCAGAGAGGATTGCATGCAGATATCCGACATGCTTTTGGAGGAGCTCTGAGCGTGGATTATGCCACGGTAGTTCAGCGAGTGTATGCTATCGAGCGGGATCACAATTAATGGAGAGCAACACAAGTAGCTAAGAAGGGAGCCAATACAACTCAAGGCTCATCCAACAACAAGAAGAGGAAGTGGACAACTGGATAAGGAAATAAGACAGAGAACAATCCATAATGTGGTTAGGGTGGAAGGAAGCACAGAGGACCGTGCCTAGCTGGGAAGAACGTTTATTTCAAGTGTGGACAAGAGGGGCATAGAAAGAAAGATTGCCCGAGCAATCAAGCAGCACTCCCAGCACCAGAGGTCACTTGTTTCAGGTGCGGACAAAAAGGACACACAGCCAACCGGTGTACTCAACCGCCCCAGAATAGAGGTCAGCAGGCGAATCAGAGGCCACCAGCAGCTAGAAGGCCAGGAGCACCTATACCAGCACTACCAGTAGCTCAGCATCCACCGCCCGCAGATAGACAGGTGCAGGGTAGAGTTTATGCCCTTACCACAGTTGAGGCAGAGTAGGGCGACGGGACTATCCAAGGTATTCTATCCCTATATGGTCATGATGTGCGTGCATTATTTGATACTGGTTCTACACATTCTTTTATTGCACTGCGCACAGTATGTTATGTTCCCCATTCCCGAATTTCTTTACCGTACCACTTGATTGTGTCTACACCGGGAGATAAGATTATGATAGCTAGAGAAATGTTTGAGAATTGTGAGATCGAGGTCCATGATAAGAAGCTATTGGGAGACTTGGTAATTCTCAATGTTAAGGATTTTGATTTGATCATTGGCATGGATTGACTATCACGACATTATGCAAGAGTCAACTGTCGGTGAAAGATTATTGATTTCGAACTACCTCAACAGCCGATTCTTATTTACAGAGGAGTCAAGCCTATGTCTACGATTCCTATGATCTCGGTGATGAAAGTCGAAAAGCTGATACGTGGCGGATGCGAAGCTTATCTGGCTTTTGTGACCACGGACGAAGAAAGCAAGAAGAAATTATTAGAGGTACCAGTAGTACGAGATTTCCAAGAAATTTTCCCAGATGAGCTACCAGGATTACCTCCCCGAAGAGGATCGGAGTTTACTATTGAGTTATTACCTGGTACACAGCCTATCTCTAAGGCTCCATATCGGATGACACCTAATGAGCTAAAGGAGTTGAAGGCCTAGCTAGAAGAATTAATAGAGAAGGGTTTTATCCGACCTAGTTCATCCTTGTGGGGCGTACCAGTATTGTTCGTGAGGAAGAAAGATGGATCTTTGAGATTATGTATTGATTATTGCCAATTGAACTAGGTGACAGTGAAGAATAAGTATCCCTTACCTCGAGTGGATGACTTGTTGGATCAATTGAGAGGAGCTAAGGTGTTCTCAAAGATAGATTTGAGATCAGGATACCATCAAGTGAGAGTTAGAGATGATGATATTCAGAAGACTGCTTTCAGGACTCGCTATGGACACTACGAGTTCGTGGTGATGCAATTTGGGTTGACGAATGCCCCAGCCGTTTTCATGGATTTGATGAATCGAGTTCTGCGTGAGTATCTAGATCGATTCATTATTTTCTTCATCGACGACATTCTAGTCTACTCACCTAATGTGGAGGAGCATATGGAGCATCTTACTCTAGTATTGGGGAGGCTTAAAGAGGAGCAACTACATGCCAAGTTCAACAAGTGTGAGTTCTGGCTTACTCAGATTGGGTTTTTAGGCCATGTCGTTTCTGGAGATGGTATTTCAATAGATCCAGACAAGACTAAAGCGGTTATGGATTGGCTGAGGTCGATGACCGTGATAGAGATACGCAGTTTTCTGGGACTTGCAGGCTATTATAGATGATTCATTGAGGGATTTGCTCGTTTATCTTCCCCTATGACTAAGCTGACAAGGAAAGGAGAGAAGTTTGAATGGAATGACGCGTGTGAACGTGCCTTCCAAGAATTGAAGTGGAAGTTGACTACTGCACCAGTTTTAGCCATTCCAAGAAGTGGAGATAAGTATTCTATTTACAACGATGCATCCCATTCAGGTTTGGGTTGCGTATTAATGCAAGAGGGTCGAGTTAATGCTTATGCATCCAGACAATTGAAGAAACACGAAGTGAACTACCCCACTCATGATTTGGAGTTGGCAGCGGTAGTATTTGCATTGAAGATATGGCGACACTATTTGTATGGTGAAAAAGTTAAAATTTATATAGATCATAAGAGCCTACATTATCTTTTATCCCAGAAGGAATTGAACATTAGGCAGAGACGTTGGGTCGAGTTATTTAAGGACTTCGACTGTGAGATTCTATACCATCCAAGAAAGGCTAATGTAGTAGCCGATGCTTTGAGTCGACGAGGAGCTTTTATGGCTACGATGATGGTTCAAGAATGGAGGATATTAGAGCAATTGAGTGCTCTATCTATTTCAGTCCAGAGGATAGTACATTGATGAGTTGTGCTTATATGAGGGTGCAACCCAAGTTATTTGATTTAATTAAAGA
The DNA here is from genome assembly GCF_014633365.1 of Diospyros lotus. Classification (NCBI taxonomy): domain Eukaryota; kingdom Viridiplantae; phylum Streptophyta; class Magnoliopsida; order Ericales; family Ebenaceae; genus Diospyros; species Diospyros lotus. Next base: position 23,041,971 of record NC_068342.1, read on the forward strand.
CTAGCAATTAAAAGATGAAAAGTTAGCACGAATTTTGGCAGATATCGAGAAATTTCTCCTTTGGGATATACTCTTATATCAAGGATGTATTTGTATACCCGATGGTGGAAAACTTAAACAAGAGATTTTGAATGAAGCACACAAGAGTCGTTACACTATTCATCCAGGTGTTGCGAAAATGTACCACGTCCTTAAGCGACAGTATTGGTGGAGTGGTATGAAGAAAGATGTAACCAGATATATTTCACAGTGTGCAGTATGCCAACAAGTTAAAGTGGAACATCAGAAACCCGCAGGTTTATTGCTTCCATTACCTATTTCGGAGTGGAAGTGGGATAATATTGCTATGGATTTTGTGATGGGTTTACCCAGGACTACTAAAGGCTATGACGCTATATGGGTGATTGTTGACCGTTTGACTAAATCAGCCCATTTTTTACCTATTAAGAAGACTTATCCATTGAATAGATTTGTCAGAATTTATATTGAGGAGATCGTGAAGTTACACGGTGTTCCATCCAGCATTGTATCAGATCGAGATCCTCGTTTTACTTCTCATTTTGGGGAGCTTTGCACGAGGCATTGGGATCTCAGCTGAGGTTTAGCATGGCATTTCATCCACAGACAGATAGCCAGTCAGAGAGGACTATTAGGACTTTCGAGGATATGTTGAGAGCTTGTGTTCTAGATTTCCAAGGTAGTTGGGATGAGCATTTACCTTTGGTGGAATTTGCTTACAACAATAGTTTCCATTCAAGTATTGGAATGTCACCTTATGAGGCTTTGTATGGGCGATCATGTCGATCCCCAATATGTTGGGAAGAGATGGGAGATAGGACTTTATTGGGTCCTGAAATTGTGGAACAGACGACAGAAAAGATTCGAGTTATCAAAGCAAGAATGAAGACAGCACAAGACAGACAGAAGAGCTATGCAGACAAGCGACGGCAAGACCTCGAGTTTGAGGTAGGCGACCATGTTTGGTTGAGAGTCATGCCTATTAAAGGTGTGCAGAGATTTGGCATAGCAGGGAAGATTAGTCCCCGTTACGTTGGTCCATTTGAGATTTTGAGACGGATAGGGACTTTGGCATATGAGTTAGCTTTGCCACCTTAATTGTCCCATATCCATAATGCGTTCCATGTTTCGATGTTGAGGAAGTATGTGCCAGATCCTCAGCATGTCATTGATTTTCAAAATCTTGAAGTCAGAGAAGATGTGTCTTATGAAGAGACGCCTACCAGCATTCTAGAGCGAAGAGAGAAGACCTAGAGGAATCGATCAATTCCTCTTGTGAAAGTACAATGGCAGCAACACTCGTTAGAAGAGGCGACGTGGGAGCTAGAAGAAGAGATGAGGTGTCTTTACCCCTCATTGTTCGAGTAACCAGTTACGAATTTAGAAGACTAAATTCTTTTAAGGAGGGGAGAAATTGTAACGACCCGTTAGAGGGCCTAGTATTTATTCAAAATTAGTTAATTAATTATTGAAGTAATTAATTAAGAGAATTTGCCATTTAATTTGTAATGTGGCAATTTAGAATATTTTTTTTAATTCAGAGATCAGCATTTAATTATTTATTTAATGCTGAAATTAAATGCAAGGACTTGAGGGTCATTTAAGAAGTTGTTATTTATTTAATTAGTTAATAAGAGTTATTATGAGATTAGGAGTCCAGGTGCGAGAAGGCTTGGGCTTAGAAGTCTCCAAGTTATAATGGGAATGTGAGATGGACTTAGGGCTGATTATATATATATATTTGACCATAGCCATATGTTCTTCACGCCGCAAGAACAAAGAGTCAAGAAGCAGTCAGTGAGTTCAAGGATTTGCATAGAAGGCTCTCGGGAGATCATTCAAGGGTTCGATCAGAGAGTCTAAGGCAAGTATCCTATCTGTAATTCCTTTCATTACAGATTCAAGTTAGTTCGTTCTCAGTTTATTCCAGCGCTTCTTTGAGTTCTCAGATTTATATCAATTCCAGTGTATATATATATATGCGTAGAGCAGTGAGTGCATGAGGAAGTATGTGGGATTCTTTATAGTGAATCTTTTAAATATGATCTTCAAATCATATTAACAGTGATCTCAGAATACCAAGACTCTTGTGTTGGGTTTCCAGTTTAATCAGTCAGAATGTTCATGTATATATATATATATATTCTCATGTGATATATTATTACCCAGTGAGTTATGTTAAGCTATGCATAATCCTTTACAGCGTTTTCTTTCATAAGCGATTGATTTAATGCATCTTGATAGTATTTTATATCAATTGGGATTGTTCTCCCAAGATTTCTTTTGGAATGGTGTAGTGATGCTAAATTTTGATTCGAGAGATGGTCTCTGTTATCGTAAGCTTCGTTTTGTATAAGTTTCTAGTCATTCGAATGAGTTCAATGGTATCCGAATGAGTTTTCAGTGTTATCGTAAGTTTTTCCCTTATAATGTATCAGTCATTCGAATGAGTCATGTGTTATCGTATCATTCGTATGTATTTTTGAGGTTTTGAGACTGTCATTCAAATGAGTTTTCTTATCATTCGAATGAGCCCTTGAAAATTTGAATAAGTTGTTGCTTTGTATAGTCTAGCATTCGAATGAGTCTCTCTGTCATTCGAATGACCCGTGAGTACCCCATAAATTCATTCGAATGAGGGTATTGTTGCATTCGAATGAGTCGCTTTTCGCTAGTTCAAAAGTTGGAAGTTGTCAAAATTCATTCGAATGAATTTGTGAGTCATTCGAATGAGTCCTTGATTAGATCCAAATAGCCTTTGTTATATATCATCTATCATTCGAATGAGCCTCTATAATTCGAATGAGTTTCTGCCATTCGAATGAGCTTACTGTAGTCCATTTTTTTTCATTCGAATGGGCTGCTGTTTCATTCGAATTGCTTCCTTATGCTTCCTCAATCATCCAAATAGTATCATATGGCATTCGAATGGCTTCCAAAAAATTCTTAATGCAAGTCTTAAATTTAATATAAATATTCAATAATTCAAATATTGAATTTTTATGCCAAGATATGATAAAGATCCAATATGCCATGTTTATACTCAAAAATTTCAGAATATTTGTATCTAAATATGGCTGGTAAAAATCATATTTCATGTTTAGTAGTTAATTATGACATGATCAGCATTATTTTGGTGAGATTATGTGCATATACATTTGTATGAGCATTGAGCATGACTTTATATGGAGCACTACACATCGTGTGCCAGCACTTATATGAGCATTGCATTATGCGCGCCAGGCGGCTTGTCTGCGGGGATCCCACTAGTATCAGTTTAGTTGTATATCAGTTATGATTCGCTCGCCTAATGTCGACCAGGGGGCTAGGGGCATATTGCCCACAATATGTGCTTACAGTTTTTATGTTTGCAAGATTCAAATCAGTCAGGTATGTATTACAGTTATGTAGGCCTACGTGCCAAAGTTGCATACCTGCATTTAGTTACAGTTTATGTGCATTACATCTTATAAATGTCATCCAGTGATTATTATATCTCTCAGTACAAGTTCAGTAAGTATTTTTATCAGTATCGATATTCTTCGAATCAGCTTCAGTTATTCTCTTCAGTTTATTACTTGCTGAGCTTTGTAGCTCACCTTGTACTCTTCACCATTCCAGGTCCTAGTGGGGGAGTACCAGATGTGGGGCTTAGCAGCAGTGTCCAGTAGTGTGTGTACGTGGAGCCGCTCAAGACCAAAGATGTCTGGGAGTTTATTAGTTGGTGTTTTTATCAGTTTAGGTTTATTTTATATTCCAGTTTAGAGATTTTCCCCCTTAGATGTAGTTTATGGTTTTCAATTGATGTTGACTCAAAATTTTATTTCAGTTGATTGAGATGTTCAGTTGGTATCAGATTTCAGTTTGTCAGTTAGTTTATTTTATTTTCCCCGTAGCACCTCTTCTCGGGTAGTTCTAGGAGAGGGGTGTTACAGTATTGGTATCAGAGCAGTGTTTTGAGGAGTCTCCAGTACACATATAGGATGTTGGGTAGAGTTAGGACTTGTGTCCATCAGTTAGATAAGATTGGCCCAATTTACAGTATTCTAACCCTAAGTGGTGATGCAGGAAGATGAGTAATCAAAGAGGACGACCCCGTACTCGCAGCCAGGCTACTTCTACGCCAGGCGAGGTTCCAGTTCCCACACCAGGCTCACCAGTGAAGTCTGGTAGTGACTTACGATGGGAGATGATCGAGATGCGTTGTATGATAACAAGCTTGATGAGTTCGTTGTGTTGGTGCAAGGTACTAAAATGGTGGCTCAGTACGAGACAGAGTTTACAGCATTATCACGTTATGCTCCGGAGTTGGTGTCCGCTGAAGCAAAGAAGGCCGCCAAATTCTAGAGAGGATTGCATGTAGATATCCGACATGCTTTTGGAGGAGCTCTAAGCGTGGATTATGCCACGATAGTTCAGCGAGCGTATGCTATCGAGCGGGATCACAATGAATGGAAAGCGACATAAGTAGCTAAGAAGGGAGCCAATACAACTCAGGGCTCATCCAACAACAACAAGAGGAAGTGGACAATTGGACAAGGAAATAAGACAGAGAACAATCCATAATGTGGTTAGGGTGGAAGGAAGCACGGAGGACCGTGCCTAGCTTGGAAGAATGTTTGTTTCAAGTGTGGACAAGAGGGGCATAGAAAGAAAGATTGCTCGAGGAATCAAGCAGCACTCCCCGCACCAGAGGTCACTTGTTTCAGGTGCGGACAAAAAGGACACACAGCCAACCGGTGTACTCAACCGCCCCAGAATAGAGGTCAGCAAGCGAATCAGAGGCCACCAGCAGCTAGAAGGCCAGGAGCACCTATACCAGCACTACCAGTAGCTCAGCATCCACCGCCCGCAGATAGACAGGTGCAGGGTAGAGTTTATGCCCTTACCACAGTTGAGGCAGAGTAGGGCGACGGGACTATCCAAGGTATTCTATCCCTATATGGTCATGATGTGCGTGCATTATTTGATACTGGTTCTACACATTCTTTTATTGCACTGCGCACAGTATGTTATGTTCCCCATTCCCGGATTTCTTTACCGTACCACTTGATTGTGTCTACACCGGGAGATAAGATTATGATAGCTAGAGAAATGTTTGAGAATTGTGAGATCGAGGTCCATGATAAGAAGCTATTGGAAGACTTGGTAATTCTCAATGTTAAGGATTTTGATTTGATCCTTGGCATGGATTGGCTATCACGACATTATGCAAGAGTCAACTGTCGGGGAAAGATTATTGATTTCGAACTACCTCAACAGCTGATTCTTATTTACAGAGGAGTCAAGCCTATGTCTACTATTCCTATGATCTGGGTGATGAAAGTCGAAAAGCTGATACGTGGCGGATGCGAAGCTTATCTAGCTTTTGTGACCACAGACGAAAAAAGCAAGAAGAAGTTATTAGAGGTACCAGTAGTACGAGATTTCCAAGAAGTTTTCCCAGATGAGCTACCAAGATTACCTCCCCAAAGAGGATCGGTGTTTACTATTGAGTTATTACCTGGTACACAGCCTATCTCTAAGGCTCCATATCGGATGGCACCTAATGAGCTAAAGGAGTTGATGGCCCAGTTAGAAGAATTAATAGAGAAGGGTTTTATCCGACCCAGTTCATCCCCGTGGGGCGCACCAGTATTGTTCGTGAGGAAGAAAGATGGATCTTTGAGATTATGTATTGATTATCGCCAATTGAACCAGGTGACAGTGAAGAAAGTGGGTCGCTAGCTTCGGCTGGTGCAGGGGCGACCAACTAGGTGATTACATATATATGTATATATGTAAGTGGGTCTTAGGCTCGACTGGCTAGAATAGGGCAACCGTTACAGTGGCGATTATATAAATATACAAGGGCTGTCAATGTTAGAGAGAGAGAGAGAGAGAGAGAGAGCTTTCATTCGGCTAACCTCTCTACTAAGCATCTATATGCATATGTATATATGAGTTTATGTGAAAGTGGGTCAGTGGGTTGGTTGGAACCAGGGCATTCGAAGGTTGATTGGGTATTAATGATACTGGACCGATCACCGAGGTCTGCCTCGAAGCAAGTACCTGCAAGGGGGGCCTTTAATCCCCCGGGAGAACTCCGACGCTCAAGTCAGTAGAAGGAGAATATTTGAAAATGAAAAATCACACAGTGGTCAAATGATCCATACCTGTAGAAGGTGACTGTTATTTAAAGATGGCGTAGGGCATACTCTAAAGAGATAAGATAAGCTCTGAGTAAGACGTTGGAGATAATCTCGGTTGACCGAGTCAGCCTCGTTCAAAATCAAATATGGGTTGAAGATCTAGATGACACGTGGTGCTTCCTGAGAGTGCCACGTGGCAGCACCGAGTTGGTAGTCTTCGAGGGTAGTATAGTAATTTTGCCCTTAGTAAAATATCTCCTCATCACTTGCCCCCCCCCAACTCCTTGAGCTGTGAGGGTGAGGAGCTCGGGCAGCTAAAGGAGTAGTCCTCTAAGCTTTTCTGCTTTCCTGTAAAAAGGAGCTTTGCAAAAAATAAACAAGATTAATGATCTCCATTATTGGCTCGCTTCCCAACTCAAAGTCCCATCACCCTTCACATGACCCTCCAAGGACTCTATAAAAAGGGATGTGGGCATGGTCCCCTCCCCCTAAGAATTATTGGAGTGAGAGCATGCTTCGGGTGGAGTAAAAAGGTAAGAGATCTTCCCTCTCTTCTTCCTTTTTATTTTATTTTATTCTATTTCTCTGTTTTTATTTATTTATTTATTTATTTATTTTTATTTTTTTTTGGTGTGGCCTGGTGGAGGCCGCGACCCCAGGGCCGCGCGGCTTGCCTGCGCGCGCTGGCCTCGGCCGCGCGTGGGCCCTGCTGCCTTCTTAATTTATTTATATATATATATATTTTTTTGGCCTGCCTCTCTAACTCTTTTTTTTTTTTTTTGCAGGCTTCCCACAAAGCCTAAGAGACTCCGAGCGGCGCTTTCAAGCTCAACAGGGGACGGACCGGCTCCCTCATAAGGGTTTTCTCGTGCATTCCCTTTAATCTTTGGAATTCTTCTCATCCGCCGGTATTCCTTTGCGTCTCTTCTCTTATTTTTCTGTGGTTTTTCATTGTCTCTCTTCCCTATACCACGTTGTTTTAGGAAGTCGATCCCCATGACCTCCTCTAGCAACCCAAATGGGAATAGCTCGAACTCTTCTAGCTCCTCTTCCCAGTCTGGTATGCAAATAGGAGACGCTGGGACTTCTCGGCCCCATCCTGATGCTTCCTCTTTTGATAACAATACTGACCTAGAGTTAGAGATTTATCATAGTGGTCTCCCTGATGACCTAACCCCTGCTTATTCTTCCTTATCCGAGAGTGAGATCTCCGGGTTTGCCCAAAAATATCATCTCCCCCACCAAAGGCTACTGGTACTCTGCACCTTCCAACCTTAGAGCCCATCAATCCCCTCATGGGGGTTTAACCATCTATGAAACCTCTCTTGAAGCCGGGTGTCGGATCCCTTTCGAAGGCACCCTAGCTGAGATCGTTCACCTCGTAGGGTTATCTCCTTCTCAGCTAGTGCCCAACGGGTGGAGGAATTTAGTCTTTTTCGTTATATGCTGCCGAGGGAGAGGTATCGTCCCTAAAGCTGAGCTCTTCTTAAAATTTTTTCGCCTTGTATGCGTTGATAAATCCGAATTTCGCTACTCGTTCATGGCATACCCCGGCTGTAAGTTTCTCGTAGACACCCCGCCATCCTTGAAAGGTTGGAAAAGTCGGTATTTTTTCATGGGATCTTCCTCCGCTACTATGGGTGTGCCCACCGCTTGGCGTCGGCCTCCTTGTATAAATTTTTCATGTGAAATGTCCCCTTTAGAGAGGAGGGATGTTGAGTTGTTGATGGGTTTGGAGTACATCAGTACTGCCAGATTGATTAACGAGCAAACTCTGTTTCTCGGGGGTGTGTGTCGATACCCCTGTTCAGCAGCTGACATTGACTTAGGTTGATATTTTCAATTCTCTCATTTTGCCTTATGTCTCCTATTTATGCGTACTTCTTTACCCTAACCCTTGATCTTATTTTGTCATGCCTTGTAGCCAAGATGATTGACGACGCAGAGCTGTGGGGGACCGATAAGCAGGCTGTCGAAGAGGCCAAACGGGCCCGGAAGAATGCCAAGCGACACACTAAAGACCCTCAGCTCCCACCTCGGCACAAAAAATCGAAGGCCACTGGGTCTCGTTCTTCTTTGCCCCGAGCTGAGGTAGGGGCTCCCAAGGCACCGAGCCTCTTTCTGACATGGTCAAAGGGGAGGCGTCCATTCCCACCCAGGCTCTCCATCGACTAGATTGGAATGTTCATGAGTCAGACCATAGCAGTGAGGCTTGGGTGGCGACTCAGCTTATTCAGGGTCTACCAACTCAGGCGGACATCGAGGGGGCTGCGGATTTGACTTCAGAGACCTTGGAGTCGTGCTACTGCCAGGGCTTGGTTCAGGTTGGTCTCTTGGTCCTTTATCATGGAGAACTTTTGGTTCCCCCATATTCTAATCATTGCTATTTGCATGTAGAGTATTGTCGCTCAGAATGAGCTCCAGAGGCGAATGGCGAGGAATTCCCGAAAAATGCTCGAGTTGGACAATGCCTTTGCTGAGTGCCATAGGACCATCGAGCAGCGAGACGAGGATCTGAGGGCTTAGCATCAACGATACGCGGAGCTGGAGGGGCGCCTACAAAGCCTTGAGATAAGCCGCCATGTAATGGAGGGAGAGTTGGGGTAGTTTAAACAGCGTGTTCAGGAGTTAGAGGAGAGATATGCAGACCCCACCCAGCTCCCCGAGGTGAAAAGGTTTATCCGACATGAGTTGCAGGGTGTCTGGAAGAAAGGCTTCATTCAGAGCAAGGAGGAAGTGCAACAAGCCTACCCCGACCTCGATTTCTCCCCCGTCAGACCTATAGAGAATGTGATTGCTGAGCTCACCCGGGCGTCATCCTCCAAAGCCTTCGTGATTAAGTCTTTGGAGTCCGAAGAAGAAAACTAGTTATTAGTTCTAGGTTCGTATGTATCTTTTTTCCATGATCATGAGTTGTACTAGACCTTTGATCCTTTGCTAAATAAAATGCCTCAAAGTTATGCTTCTTTGCAATAGTCCAAGTTAAATGGTCTCTGTTATCTGATTTCTTGTAATTCTCATGTTGACGTGGTGGTGGATGCCGTTCTACTTGGTTCCTTTTTATTAGGGGTGGTCCCTTGGGTCACATCTGCCCCTTTTAGTTTTAGCCCTTTTTCACTTTCGGTATGGAGGTGAGGACTTAGGAGTCTCCTCCGGGACTCCTTAGGTCGGCTTCTTTGGGGGTCATTTCCACCCCCCTTAGCCCTTCTTTCCTTTTTACTTTAGGGGTGGTCCCCTGGGGCCATGTCTGGTCCCTTGCTCTTCCTTTTTATTTTAGGGGTGGTCTTCTGGGGCCACGTCTGGTCCCTTGCTCTTCCCTTTTATTTTAGGGGTGGTCCCCTGGGGCCATGTCTGGTCCCTTGCTCTTCCTTTTTTTATCTTAGGGGTGGTCCCCTAGGACCATATCTGGTCCATTGCTCTTTCTGCGTCCTCGCTATCTTTGATGACAAAAGGACTTCAAGAAATCTCTTTGGAGGTTTCTGAGGTCAGGGGAAAACAATTCCTTCCCCTTCACCTCTTTTTTTTTTTTTTTTTTATATTTTGTAGGGTAAAAAATCTGCACATATAAAAAGAAACATAATGAGATTTTATTCAGAAAAATACGCCGCTCCGAATTCCTTGGGATAAACCCCTCATTGATAAAATTTTCTCAAATTCTGAATATTCCAAGTATTCTTTATGGGAGTGCCGTCCATGGTCTCGAGCTGGTATGCCCCAGGGCTGAGGGTCTCGGTGACTCGGTAGGGGCCTTCCCATGTTGGCGACAACTTGTTGGAGTCTCGGGGGTTGCTAACACTTGCTCGTCGAAGGACCAGATTGCCAGGTAGAAAACTTCGAGCTTTCACCCTTCGGTTGTAGTACCTCTCAATCAATTGATTATAAATCGCCTGGCGGACCCTTGCTTCATCGCGAAGCTCCTCCATTGTATCCAAGTTATTCCTCAGGCCTTGCTCATTGGACTCTGGGTCGAAATGCTCCACTCTAAAAGTTGGGATCCCGATCTCTACCGGAATAAGGGCTTCTGAGTCGTAACATAAGCTGAATGGGGTCTCCTCGGTGGACCCCCTCCTCGTGGTCCGATAAGACCAAGGGATGCTTGGTAACTCATCCACCCACCTTCCGTCTGCCTTATCCACCAGAGCTTTTAATCCATGGAGCATAGTCCTATTAGCAAGCTTAATCTGTCCGTTAGCTTGTGGATGAGCTACCGAGGTGAAGTGCTGCTTGATCCCCAACTCCTGACACCATTCCTTGACCGTTTGATCTGTAAACTAGGTCCCATTATCTGAAACAATCACCTGTGGGATCCCAAATCGACAAACCGTCTTCCATAAAAATTGCTTCACCTTTCGCGCAGTGATGGAGGCCAGGGGCTCGGCCCCTATCCATTTGGAGAAGTAATCTATAGTTACGATCAAGAATTTTACTTGACCTACGACAGGCGAGAACGGACCTAGGATGTCAATCCCCCATTAGGCGAAGGGGCATGGCTAGACCAGGTGGGTGAGCATGGCACTAGGAACATGAATCAGGTTAGAGACCCATTGGCATCTTTCACATTTCTTGACCAGCTGCTGTGCATTAGACACCATAGTCGGCTAGTAGTACCCTTGTCGAAGGGCTTTCTGGTAGAGAGTCCGGGCTCCTATGTGACTCCCACATATTCCCTCATGGATCTCTCTTAAAACATAGTCAGCTTTGCGAGGCCTCACACACCTCAAGAGTGGTTGGGTGAAGGATCTTTTATACAACTCTTCGTTGACTAGTGTAAACTTCTGGGCCCTCCTTTTTAGCTCACGGGCCTCTAAGTCCCTTTCTGGTGGCTTGCCATCCTTCAAATAACTGACAAGGGGGTCCATCCAACTTGGTTCCAGGTCGAGACCTAGCTGCTCTGCCATCTCGTCAACGCTTCTCTAGGGTAGCGTCTCGATAAAAATATGTCTGGAATTGGTTGGGAAAGAAGCCGACGCGATCCGGGACAAAGTGTCTGCTTCCACATTATGGGATCGAGGCATATGCTCAATTTTCACATATTGAAAACGACTCATCAATTCCTGAACTAAAACCAAATATTTGAACATGTGGTCTTCCCTGGCCTCGTATTCTCCCTTCACCTGCTGAACCACAAGGTTAGAATCAGACTGTACGTTGAGATGGCTCGCCTCAAGCTGTGCAGCGAGCCTCAACCCTGCTATGAGGGCCTCGTACTCTGCCTCATTGTTAGATACCCGGAACTCAAAATGCAGAGTGTATAGCCAGGACTGGCCCTCTGGGCTCTTAATAATCAACCCAGCTCCTCCACCCCCAGAGTTTAAGCTGTCATCCACTGCCAACATCCATGGTCCTAGGCTGTCATCTGGAGATCCGCCAAGCCCAAATCCTTCGGCGATGAAGTCTGCTAAGGCCTGGGCCTTAATAGCTGAACGAGGCCGGTACTCTATATCGAATGCTGTTAACTCCATTGACCACTTCAACATTCTCCCTGAGAGCTTTGGTTTCCCCAGAACCTGCCTTAGAGGCTGGTCAGTAAGCACAATGATAGAGTGCGCCTGGAACTAGGGCCGCAACTTTCTCGCTGAGATGACCAAGGCAAATGCTAATTTCTCCATGGGGGAATACCGAGCCTCAACCCCAGACAATCATTTGCTCATGTAGTATACTAGCCTCTACCTCTTGTTCTCCTCGCGCACCAGTACTGAGCTTACTGCCTCTTCTGCTACGGCTAAGTAGAGGTAGAGCGACTCGCCCGTCCGTGGATTTGTGAGGACTGGTGGTGAGGCCAGACATGCTTTGAGCTCGTTGAAAGCCTCCTGGCACTTGTTGTCCCAGACAAATTCCTTGGTCCTGGATAGGGCTTTGAAGAAAGGGAGGCCCTTTTCTACCGACCGGGAGAGGAATCTCCCTAGAGCCACTATCCTTCCCGTGAGCTGTTGGACCTCCTTAATGCTTCTTAGGGTCGACATTTCTAGTATCGCTTTAATCTTCTCAGGATTCACCTCGATCCCCCGATGATGCACGATGTACCCGAGGAACTTCCCTATAGAGACACCAAAAGCGCACTTAGAGGGATTAAGCTTCAATTGGAATCTGCGCAAGGTCTTGAAACACTCTTCCAGGTCTGCCGGATGCTCATCTGCCAGTAGGATTTTTACTAGCATGTCATCCACGTAGGCCTCCATGTTACGTCCTAACTGGTCCTGAAAGAGCCTATTTATAAGCCGTTGGTATGTAGCTCCTGCATTCTTCAAACCAAAAGACATAACAGTATAACAATAGGTGCCCTGGTCCGTAACGAATGTCGTCTTCTCCTGATCCTCTTTATGCAACGGGATCTGATGATATCCCTGAAAAGCATCTAAAAAACTCATAAGGTGGCATCTGGCCGTGCCATCAATTAGGGCATCGATCCGGGGAAGTGGATAACTATCTTTTGGACAAGCCTTGTTTAGGTCAGTGAAATCAATACATAACTTCCACTTACCTTCTCCCTTAGGGACCAGAACCACATTGGCAAGCCACTCTGGATAATCAACCTCCCGAATATACCGTGCTGCCATCAATTTTTCCACCTCGGTCTCTATAGCCCTTGCCCTATCTGGGGCAAAATTCATCTTCTTCTGTATGACGGATTGGTAGCCTCGCTTTACTCCCAAACGGTGTGTCATCACTTCCGAGTCTATGCCAGGAATGTCATGGACCGACCATGCAAAAATATCTGCATATTGGCGAAGAAGGGATACAATCCGAGCCCGAAGAGGGTCTTTCAACTGGGTGCTCACCCTTACACATCTATCGAGTTGGTCCGGGTCCAATGGTACTTCTACGAGCTCATCCACCGGCTCAGCAGTCTTCGGGTCCTCTGGGCCCTCCAGCAAAAAACTGACAGTGGCGGGAGGGGAGATTCCGACCTCTCTCCCTTTGGGGCCCTGTCCTCGTCCTGAATCTTCCAGGGGTTCTGACCGCTCCTGCACGATACCCCTAGCAGTGTTGATGGATGCCATGTAGCACTCCCGGGCAGACCTTAGGTCTCCTCTGACTTCGCCAATCCCCGCAGCAGTAGGGAACTTAAGCACCATGTGGTAAGTGCTCGGCATGGCCCGTAGAGCATTTAACCCCGATCTTCCCAAGATCATATTGTAGGCCGAGGGGACCTCTACTACCAAAATGTCTAACATGACCTAGGCAGACCGAGAACCCTTTCCAAGAGTCAACAAGAGCTGAAACACACCGTCCGCATACACCACTTCCCCGTCAAATCCAATCAAAGGGACTCGAGTTGGCTTCAACTGTTCCATATGGTATCCCATGCCCAAGAAGGCCTGTCGATATAAAATCTCGTAGGAGCTCCCCGGGTCCACGAGGATCTGCCGAAGCTCCCATTTTTCCAACTTCGTTGTGATGACCAGTGGATCATTAGAAATCGAATACCCGGGCAAGTCGTTATCCGTAAAAGAGATAATGTCCCCTGGCTAAGCCCTCTTGACTCCAACGTGTCGATGCAGATCAGAAGTTTCTCCCGACTCCTTGCCTGGCACCATCCTAGCGGCTAAAGTGTGAAAAATTAAATGTTGTGGAGGACTTCCCTCCCTCTGGCGACTCTCTCTCCTAGGCAGAGTTCTGGTCCTGCGCCTTTCCTAGGATCTACCATGTCTACGGGGAGGGCTCCTTGATCTCCGACGTTCACCCCTTTGTGGCTTAGTATCCTTAGCCACGAATCTCCTTAGGAAACCTCGATTGATGAGCTCCTGAATCTCCTCTTTCAACTGATGGCACTCCTCCGTGTCATGTCCATGATCTCGATGGAATTGACAATACTTGTCTTTACTTCTTTTGTTAGCCGGGGCCTTCATAGGTCTCGATTTTTTCAAGTAATCCTTATTCTCAATTGTAGCTAGGATCTCTGCCCGAGGAGTATTAAGCAGGGTGAACCTGACTGGACTCCATCGGGGGCCCAACCTTTCCCCCCGACGACCTGGTTTATCTTCCGGCTTCTGCTCCATATTCTGACTTTTCTTCTCTTTCTTATCCGAGTATTCAATTCTCTTGGCCCGCATTACCACCTCGGCATTAATGTACTTGGTGGCTCAGCTTAGGATCTCCGTGAACGTCTGGGGAGGCCGCTTAGCTAGTGACTGGGTAAAAGGACCAGCCCTCAAGGCATTCTGAAAGGCTACCATGGCAATACTCTTATCAAGATTCTCAATGCTCAATGCCTCCATATTAAATCTGGCAACAAAATCTGTTAATGACTCCCCTTGGTTCTGCTTGAGATTCACAAGGGTCATGGTTGATCTTCGGTGCCTCCGGAAGGGAGTGAAATGCGCCAAGAACTTGTTCCAAAGATGTCCGAAATTAGCAACCGACCGGTGCGCCAAGCTTGAGTACCAGGCTCATGCATGTCCTTCCAAAGTGGCCGGGAAGACTCTACACCACATAGCATCAGGTGCCGCCCGGACCATCATGTGAGAGGCAAAGAGATTCAAGTGGTCAGCAGGGTCGGTTGTGCCTCCATAGGGCTTGATGGCAGGGATTCGGAGGTGCTCGGATGGAATAATCGCCATGATCTCCCAACTTAATGGATGATTGGAAACAATGTCATGTGGCTCTTCCTCCCTCCGTCTCAACTCTGCAACCTCCCTCTCCAAATGCCGCAGACGACTTTCTCGCTGAGCCCCTTCGGCTCGGGCATACTCGGGACCAGAGGACTCCTCGTCCTCCGAGCTCGGCCTCCCATACTCGTCACGCTTGGAGGGTCCGCTCCTTCTCTCTTCTCGATGGGACTCCCTCCCATCACAAGGGGACCCGCCACCTTGGAATCTAGAGCAGCGGTCCCCTTGGTGCCAACTATCGTGGTTGGAGTGCTCCTCTTACCTCACCTCTAGAGACTGTTATTGGGTCAAAAAGGTGTTGAGCAACTCCATCAAGCGTTGGACCTGTCCCTCTAACTGGGCGACACGATCTTGTGATGGCGAGTGATCTGGGGGATGACCCCCTACGGGTCCACTCTCCGGTGGTTGGTGTTGACTCTGATCTAGGACAGGTTGGGTACTAGCAGCTAGCGGTGGATTTCTTCTTGTCGCCATAACCAGGGGAAACTTGAGCTCGTCTAAGGTACTCAACGAACAAGAGCAGATAGAGCAATCGACCCCACGGTGGGCGCCAAATGATGATACTGGACCGATCATCGAGGTCTACCTCGAAGCAAGTACCTGCAAGGGCAGGGCCTTTAATCCCCCGGGAGAACTCCGACACTCAAGTCAGTAGAAGAAGAATATCCGAAAATGGAAAATCACACAGTAGTCAGATAATCCATACCTGTAGAAGGTGACCGCTATTTAAAGATGGCGTAGAGCATACTCTAAAGAGATAAGATAAGCTCTGAGTAAGACATTGGAGATAATCTCGGTTGACCGAGTTAACCTCGTTCAAAATCAAATATGGGCTGAAGATCTAGATGACACGTGGCGCTTCCTGAGAGTGCCACGTGGCGGCACCGGGTTGGTAGTCTCCGAGGGTAGTATAGTAATTTGGCCCTTAGTAAAATATCCCCTCATCAGGTATGTATATATATATATATGTAGGTATATATGTGTGTGAGGAGCTATTCGGTTATGGGTATATATACATACATCGGGTGGCCATTAAAATCAACAGGGAGATATGTATATATACATATATATAACTGGGTCACGCGATTGACTAAAACAGGGGCATCCAAATGGAGGTATGCGTATATGAAATAAGTGGGTGGCCAAATAAGACATGTGTATATATACATCTCTATATAATTTAGCTGTTGCGGATACAATGAATGAAGATTTGCATCCTTACCTACCAAGGAGCCATTCACTTGAAATAAATGGGGGCGATGTGAGTCCCCACTGTAACTCAACAAATTTGTATGTATATGTTATTTACATCAAAGGGCTTACAGCATGCTAGTAAATTGCAGAATGCTAAGAAGCTAAGTATGAAATGTATAGAATGTAATAGAGGTTAAGATTTGCCTGATGAAGATGCAAGCAAGAAAAGCTCCACCAGTGCAAAAATGGAAGGTAGCAGCGAGTTGAACAGAAATGGAAGGGGCAGGTGAAGTATAAGAAGACACTGGGGAGTGAGGAAAGAAATGAAACAGTGAAGAAAAGGAAGGGGCGATATGCACTTAAATTAGAAAATCTCTGCACACAGAAAGGCTGTGCAAATTGCACGCCAACTCCGAAATTTTACCAACATGCCCCTCTTCTCATATAATAGACAAAAATATCTAGGGGCTTCATTGACAAATGCTAACTTAATTTATTTTCTTCTTTTTCTTTATTATTATTATTATTATTTTATTTTATTTTTATTACACCACCAATTTCATTATTTTCAAGTTATTTATCACCATAGGCCTAAGTCCAAGCCACATCTACTCCATATATATATATCAAGCCCACTAGGCTTAATTTCCAACACTGGTCAAACTCGTGACCTCGTTAACTAGTTAATTGCAACCCACTACATTATTTCTAAATTCTAAAAAAATTAGACCCACACACTTATCTTCCGACCACATGAACTATAAAATAAAATTGTTCGACCTAAAATTATTTCTACGCCCTCAAAGAAATTTCATTAAATATTAAAATACTTAGACCCACATCTAAAATGCCCTTGAGTTAAAATTAAATATTAAAAACACCTAAACCCAATTTAGGGTCATTACAGTAATAGACATACATGCATACTCATTCCCTCTTAAGGTTTGGTCATCTATATGGAATGGTAATTTTGTTTGGCATATATCTTAAGGAAAACTTAAAGTGTTACTTATTGAGATTATCGATTTATTTATATATGATGAATGACTATTTTGCATGATAAGTGTATGGATTTGATCTTTTGTTGTGTTTTGACACTATAAAAACAATTACGGCAGATATGGCTATTGGTATATTTTACTTTTGTGATAATCATTTGAATTGAGATAATTACTATTTTACTCTTATATGAAAAATGTTTATGTGGCTAAAATCTCAATGTGTTTGGCTTATGGTTGTCTCTTGTTTATTTGAAACATGAGAATATGTCAATTGAGGTTGATTCTTTAAATAAGTGAATTTGACATATTTCTAGTAATTGAATATAATGTCAATAATCTATCTCTTAAAATTGATTAGATTGCATCCTTACCTCTTAAGTCTTGTGACTAATTTTTATGCCACGTTAAGGGGGAGCTTTCAACTTAAGAAAAACTATATTCTACTCTTTTATTCAACATTAACATATAAGTTTCTTTAGTTAAGTGTATGGATTATGTGATTATTGATTTTTAACTCCTTAACATTGTTGGTTATGTCATCTTAAGGGGGTGTTTGTGTTAATGAAATCTCATATACGTATTGAAATGGCACATTTTCCTCTTATGGTCAAACCTATTCAATGACTTGTTTTAGGAGGAGATTTTGAAACTAACATTTCTTTTAAGTGTTATCTCAAACTCCTTATTCTTTTAAAAGTTTTGATTTAAGGAGTTAATCTTTGAAGAAAATTTTATAAAACAAACCTTTTTGATTTATGACAAAAAGGGAGAGAGATACATTGTCATTAAGGCATATTGAAACTGATTTTATAAAAATGGGTTTTGTCATTATTAAAATGGGGGAGATTGATATTTTACTATTGTGTTGTGTGTAGTTTTGATGATGAAAAACAACAAAGTTTTATATCCTAACTCAAGTATATGATCTTTCAACAAAAATCAATTTTATTATCAAGTACTACTCTGTTAAAATGAAAACCAAATGAGTTGCATTCTTATACATATGAAGATTTGCAAAAACAAGTATTAAGATTCAAAAGAATCTCATAAATGATTTTTACAAATTAGTTTTGAACCGTTGGATAAATGAAGTAAAAAAATTTCAAAGGCAAAAGACCATGTATGTTCTTGATAGATTGATGTCTTCGCTTTTGATAATGAAAATCAATTGTATTTTGATGATGAAATTATGTAACATCCCAAAATTAGGGAAATAAACAATGATTATTAATTTTGGTGTTTGAAGGCATTATGGAATATTTGAGGAATTAAAAGAAAATAATAATTTATGTTGTTTTAAGGAAATAGGGAATTAAGGGTAATTAATTAAATTACTTGGAATGATTAATCATTATTAATTATCGTATTTGTGGTGATAATTAAATATTTGTGGGTTAAAAGGAAATATTAATTTATTTGGATATTTGGAGATTTAAGAAAATGTTTATTGATGTTATTTTGAGAAAATAATTAAGTTAATTAGGAGTATTTATGGAAATGGTAAATTAATTTAGTGAAATTTCTGAAAATTATGGGGTGAAAGTGAAATAAGGAATAAAAGAAATGTGGGGATGTGAGTGGCATTTTTGGAAAGCTGTGGGTGTTGGTGTAAAAGTCGAAAAGTGACTGAAAGTCACTTTAAATTTAATTGAAGGCACATATATGTTGAAGGTGAGCGCGGGCGCGCGCGAGCGCGAGCGAGGGAAACCAGGGGCTGAACGCGGGATCGATCTCGTGGGCATGTGCGCAAGGCTGGGAGAGATTTGCTAATTTTTTAGCAAATTTCTCCCCGAAACGACGTCGTTTTGGGGAGGCGGTGGTGCCTTCTAGCGGCCGCCACGTGGCTCTTCCCTATCCACTCTTTTTGCACCTATTTTAAGCCCATTTTGGGCATCTCCAACCAGCAGAACAGAAAGGAAATTTAGAAGAAGAAGCATGCACAAAGCCATTTTGAGGAGAAAAAATCCAAGATTAAATGTGATTTAATCTGTGTTTTAAGTGTCCAGGTAAGTTAAATAAATTATTAGAGTATTATTCACATAAAGATATTAGTTTTATACGGATTAAATCTTGTTTTTAGGCCGTATTTTGGCTTATTTTAGTGCTATTATTATTTTGCAGTACGTGGGCATTTAACGCTAAAATCTGTGAAATAAGGAAAGCTCTCTTCATTTTCTATTTTTAGTAGCCTCTTATACCCATAATAGCCTCGATTTTATACCGATTTAGTTAGATTATTGGAGATACGCGTATGGGTTTTATATCGAATCTTAGTTTCATTAGTAAAAATTTATTAATTTGTGCAGCGGTTGAGCAAGGATGTGGGAATCTGCTATTAAAAGGCAAGCTCCTGACCCTTTCCTCCTGTTCTTTAATACTTGTGAGAGACTTCATGGTTTCCCGTACTTTATCCCTTCCCTCACTCTAATTCGACGCCTAATTTTGCTTGTTGAGTTGCTATTCATTATGTTTTAATTTAAATTAAATCCGAGACTTCTAGAATTTTATTTGTTGTGTGCTTATGGGGGTTTGTACCGCCCCCAGTCCTTTCGGAATGATGCCGAACCTAACTTGGGAACTAGGGTTCTAGGTGTGCAGGTTTATTTATGGATATCTCGGGTTCATTTATGGTTCAGCTAGGGCAATCGTGGGGTAGTGGTCGACTGTTTGGTGACGTTGGAGTAGACTATCGTATAGTCCTAATGTGAACCGTCGGGCGGACACTCGTAGTCACTAACCGTTGACCAGTGCCGAACACTACTAATTAGCTCTGCTAGTATGTGATTTATTGCATGATTTGATATGTCGTATTACCGTTCATGGTTTGATATGCACATGGGTACGGGTTACATGTGGGGATATTCATTTATTGAGTATGCTTGGTCACGGACATTCTAGCTTAGTTAGTTTGCATCTGGCACGGGCATATGCATCGCGTGTGGTTTACTATGTGAGCCGAGCATGGCCTAATGCCTGGATGTATGGACGCTAGTGTATCACATTGATGCTCACTACGCCATTGCATTTTACGTTCATTGCATGGTTACCAACAGTTCTATGGTTTTAGATGGGAGGACCATTCCGAGGGAGCCTACAGCTCAGTTATTCAAAGGCTTGGGTGTCGGGAGGACCGACACGAGCTTACGGGTGACGGAAGCACCAACCCGGGATGGCGCTCATAGGCTTGTTGGAGATATTTGTTGCCTTTCAGAACAGCGGCATGGTGGTATGGAACTTGGGTGTTGTGTGTCTTGTGTGGGCCCCAAGGACCGGTATGTGTTTTTATTATGCTATACTATTGTGTTGTGGCATCTCATGGCTTGTGTGTGCTTGGGGGTTAGTGTTATGGGGAGAGTTTATTGAATATGTTCAGCCTTCATCCTTTCTTTCTTTATACTTGCTGAGTCTCTTGACTCACTTTGCTTTCCATCATTCTAGGTAGTGGCAGCGTGGGTCAAGGGCATGGGAGTTAGTTTCTAACAGAAGAGTCGATATGGTGTACAGGCAGTTTCGTGAGTCCCCGTCAACTCTGATGTTTGAGTAGGATTTACTCTATTATTTTTTTTATTGTACCAAGTCATATCTCATGTCTCGTGTGTGTCGGCACAACAATCTGTTTTCATTTCTTTATCTTGTGACCACTGTGATAGCGGGGTACTGATTAGTAGTTAATTTTGTTAAAAATTTTGTTATAATTACACCCTTCTTTTGATCTTAAAAATGGCTTAAATTAGATATTAATATATATTTTATAGTTATATGTAAGTTTAAATTGAAAAATGAATTAAATGAAGTTCTAAAGTAAAATTTAAAAATAATAATAATATATATAATACATATACATCATTACATGCATGCATGTAATATATATATAATATAATTTAATATATATATATGTGCCATGTGTAATACATATATATAATATATAATTTATTAATAACACTAAATTATTTTTTTTTTGTAGGCATGAAGAATGTGGGCTTGGAGATTCAAATTGAATTGAAGAATGAAGAATTAAAGTCCATGAAGAATTAAAACCCATGAAGAATTAAGGCCCAACTTAAGCAACCCATGGAAGATATCATTTGGAGAAAGCCCAAGCATTATTTTTAATTCTAATGAAGATCAAAAACCTAATTGTAGAAATTTATTTTTAAATATTTATTTTGTGAGTGCTTTATTAGGTGTGTGTTTTTAGCTAAAATTCATTTAACTATTAGGTGTGTATTATAGCTAAAATCTATTTAACTTTATGAGTGCTTTATTAGGTGTGTATTTTAGCTAAAATTCATTTAATATTAGGTGTGTATTATAACTAAAATCCATTTAACTTTAAATGTGTGAGTGCCCATTAGATATAATTATATCTAGTTGAATAATTGAAATTGTGTGGTTTGTATTGCATCTTATGAGCTATAAATAGCTCACTTGAATGCATTAGTAAGTGATTATTATTCTTGAATCAAAGTTTAGTTGTTTTCTTAGAATTCTCTCTTTGAGAATTGCTTTTGTTCTTTTTTTTTTTCTCTATTGTTTTCTCTTGTGATCTTACTTCCTTTCTTTTTTCTTTTAAATTCTTATGTCATTTATTGTTACTTTATTATTCACCGCCTAAATAGCCGGTTAGTTTATGTCTTTAAATTTCTACAATTTTAATTCTTGTCTTTTAATTATCCACTGTCTAAATGGCCGGTTAGTTTCTGCTATTTTAATTCTTATCATTTAAATTCCTGTCAATTAACTTTAAAATGGAAATGAGTAGCTAAATCTAATCTTGGGTTAAGGCAAGGACAGTGTCCAACGCCAATGATTCCCAAAGAAAGTTACGCTTAAAATAAGTGACATTAATTTAAATTTCAGTATGGGTGTATAGTAATTATTGAGAAATCACTAGGTTTGGATTGGAGCGTAAGTCTAACTTAGAGCTTTCATGTCATGTATGGAAGTTACTAGAACTGAAAACGCTATAATACCCAAACCCGGATGATTGATTTAGTTATTTTATGTATTAATTGTAATTGAATTTATGGTAGTTGTTTAAATTAGAATCCCGCATATCATGTATGGGGATTGCTTAAACTAAAACTATCATTATCTCTAATTACATTTAATAACAAACATTTATATCTGAAATTAAATTAATGTTACTAACCTTGTCTGCTAAAATTTGGAAATCAACGGGTTGGCGCTAAAATTATTTTAACCCAAGTACTATCCAATTTCATATTCTCACATTCAGTATTTATTTCAATTTCTGCCTTACTTTATGTTGTCTAAAAAACTATAAAAAAAAACCCTTGTTGCCAATTTGTCCAAATGCGTGTGCGTGTGTGTGATATTCTTTTTCTTTTGCCATAAATAAATCTCTCAGTGGACGAACTAGAATCATCTAGAAAATATAAATTTAAATTGGACTATAACTGCACTCGTACACTGATGAGTATAAACCTTTCACCAAAATAAAGAAAAGAAAAATATAAATTTTTTATTGTGTTTTGTGTTTTAATTGCAAGGTGAGAGTGCAGTCAAATTTTGGCGCCGTTGCCGGGGGAGATTGAGGTAAAAACAAAAAAAAGAAAAAAACAAGAATAAGCATCTTCGGATAAATTTGGTAACGCTGTTTCTTTTTACTTTATTTTTGTTTGTGCATAGTGTATGATACTTAGGTCAGGTAGAACTATAGAATATCAATCACTCATGTCTCAACACAACGAGAACATACCACTTGCACACAACATGTCTGCACATGGTAGTGACCACGGTGACCCTGATTCCATTGATCAGGAATTGATCAGACCCCTTAGAGAGTATCTTCATCCTCCTAGGCAGACAACTCTCTCATGCATTATTCTTCCCATCAACCATCACAGGTTTAATTTCAAACCTGGCACCATCCAACTGTTGCCAACTTTGCATGGCATGGATTCTGAAAACCCATACACTCATATGAAAGAGTTTGAGGAAGTATGTAGCATCTACATGGATCATACAGTGAATGAAGATATCATAAGATTGAAACTCTTTCCATTTTCACTCAAAGATAAGGCTAAGATGTGGTCGAGCACTCTTCCACCTAGGTCCATAGGAACCTAGAGGGAAATGCAAATGACATTTTTGAAAAAATATTTCTCAGCCAATAGGACTGCCACCCTTCAGAGGCAAATCATGAATTTTGTGTGCAAGCCCAATGAGAACTTTGCTCAAACTTGGGAGAGGTTTAAGGACCTTCTCCATGCTTGCCCACATCATGCTTTTGAACAATGAAAAGTGGTTAGTTTCTTTCATGATGCACTTAGTCCTCAATTGAAAATGCTAGTGTCCACCATGTGTAATGGTGAGTTTTATGATAAGACTCTAGATGAAGCATTCTAGTTCTTTAATACCCTAGCAAAAAACACTAGAAACTGGGAGGTTAGACCAATATCTTCTAATGACTCAAGAGAAAATCCACAGTCTAGAGGTAGGTACCAATTGAGTGAGAGTGATGATCTGAGTGCTAGGATAGCTGCCTTGACAAGAAAAATTGAAAGTCTGAAAACCAAGAGAACACAGCCTGTTAATCAAGTGGAAGCAAAATGTGCAGTTTGTGACACAACAGAGCACAAGACTGAGGAATGTCCTACATTACCTGTTTTCAAAGAGGTATTGTGTGGACAAATAAATAATGCATATCCACACAATTTTGAGGGTAGGCACAACCAAAATCAAGGGGGAAACTATTACGGGCAAAACCAAAATTACAACTCATATCATCCCAACAATAGAAACCACCCAAATTTTTCTTAGAGAAATGATTCTGCAAATCATTCTCAGCCACCTTTCCCTGTACAACAATCATTTCAACCAAATCAAAGTTCCTCATCCAACACCTACCAGCCACCTCATAGGAGACCTTTAGAGGACACTCTGCATCAATTCATCCAAAGCCAAACATGAATCAATAATCAAGTTGCCAAAACTTAAGAGCAAACAAATAAAGCCATAGAAGACATTAGGAGCCAGTTGACCAAGATAACACAAATATTGAGTGTGAGAGAACCCGGAAGGTTTCCATCCCAAACTAATCCTAACCCAATTAGGCAAACCAACCAGGTAGAAGCTTCAAATAGTGAAACCAACACTCATGAACAAGTGCAAGCAGTGACTGCCCTAAGAAGTGGAAGAATAATTGAAAAACCAACTGATCCTAGGATAAACCAACCTGTTGCTGAAAAGGAAGAACCAAAAGATCATGAACCCACTGTGGAAAAAAATGAAAAAAATGAGAAAAATGAAAAACAAAAAGAAGATGGGAAAGAAATTCAATATAGGCTCAAACCACCTTTTCCACAAAGGTTGAATCATTTGAAAAAAGAGCAACAAAATGCAGATATATATGAAATGTTTAAGCAAGTGAGAATCAACATCCCGCTGTTGGATGCAATCAAACAAACACCTTCATATGCAAAATTTTTGAAAGATCTATGCACTATCAAAAGAAAAACAAATGTGCATGAAAAGGCATTCCTGACCGAACAAGTCAGCGCCATTCTCCAATTGAAAACTCCTCCCAAATACAAAGACCCAGGCTGTCCAACCATTACATGCATCATAGGAAGTCAAAAGGTTGATCGAACGCTTTTAGATTTATGAGCTAGTGTCAATTTGTTGCCATACAGTGTGTATCAACAGTTGGGATTAGGTGAGCTCAAACCCACTAGAGTGACCCTTCAGCTGGCTGATCGATCAGTCAAAGTTCCACAAGAAATTGTGGAGGATGTTCTGGTACAAATCGATAAGCTCTACTTTCTGGTGGACTTCATCGTTTTGGATACCCAGCCGCATCAGGGGCCTCAACCTCCTGTGCCAATCATCTTAGGTCGACCATTCCTTGTCACATCAAATGCCATCATCAACCGTAGGAATGGTGTGTTAAAGCTATCTTTTGGGAACATGACTGTAGAAATGAATATCTTCAAGGTAGCCAAACATCAGGACACTAAGAGTGAAATGGAGGAGGTAGACTTGATCTAAACACTGACCAATGATTATTTTGAAGAGTTCATGAGAAGACCCAAAGAAGGAAATAAGAGAAGTGGAAGTCATAAGCAAAGAAAGTGAGAAGCCTACATGGATGCCTAGTTTAGAGCCATTAAGGAACTTGGACAGTAAGCTCATGGCTTCTGATAGCCATCAGTCCACGCTTGAGAGAAATCCATTACCCAGTGATTTGAAGTATGTCTTTCTAGGAGAAGGGAAAGCATTCCCAGTGGTGATCTCTTCTAGTTTGACACCTCAGCAAGAGCAACAACTGATAGAAGTTCTAAAAGCACACAAGAAGTCATTAGGATGGACCATTTCAAATTTGCAAGGTATTAGCCCTTTGATCTGTACTCATAAGATATTCTTGGAAGAAGGAGCAAAACTAGTTAGGCAAATGCAAAGGAGATTAAATCCCAACATGAAAGAAGTTGTCAGAAAAGAAGTGCTTAAGCTATTGGATGCTGGAATAATTTACCCAATCTCTGATTCTAAGTGGGTAAGTCCAACACAGGTAGTACCAAAAAAGTCTGGAGTCACTGTTATAAAAAATGAGAACAATGAACTGATTCCCACGCGTATCCAAACAGGATGGCGTATGTGCATTGATTATAGAAAGCTCAATTCTGTGACAAGGAAAGAGCATTTTCCTTTACCTTTCTTGGATCAAGTTTTGGAGAGAATAACAGGCCAAGCCTACTATTGTTTCTTAGATGGGTGTTTAAGATACAATCAGATAGAAATTGCACTAGAAGATCAAGAGAAGACTACTTTCACATGTCCATTTGGGACATTTGCATACAGGCGCATGCCATTTGGGTTATGCAATGCTCCAGCCACTTTTCAAAGGTGTATGATAAGTATTTTTAGTGAAATGGTTGAGCAAATTGTTGAAGTATTCATGGATGACTTTTCTATTTATGGAAGTAACTTTGAGGCATGTTTGGAGAATCTGAAAAAAGTTTTAGCAAGATGTGAGGAAACAAATCTGATACTCAATTGGAAAAAGTGTCACTTCATGGTGAAACAGGGCATAGTCTTGGGGCATATCGTTTCATCTAGGAGGATGGAGGTAGACAGGTCAAAAATTCAAACCATTCAAAAACTCCCCACCTCTAGGAATGTGAAAGACATCAGAAGTTTTTTAGGACATGCAGGGTTTTATAGGAGATTCATTGCTTCCTTTAGCATCATAACAAGGCCCTTGTGCCATTTGTTGTCTCAGGATGTTCTGTTTGAATGGACTCCTGCATGTCAAAATGCTTTTGATAAATTGAAAAATGCACTCATTTCAGCACCTATCATTCAGTCCCCTGATTGGTCTCTCCCATTTGAACTTATGTGCGATGCTAGTGATTACGCGGTAGGAGCTGTGTTAGGACAGAGAAATGATAAGAAACCTCATGTGATATACTATGCTAGCAAAACTCTTAATGAGGCGCAAAAGAATTACACCACTATAGAGAAAGAATTACTAGCAGTTGTCTTTGCTCTGGACAAGTTCCGATTTTACCTCGTAGAGTCACTAGTGATCATTTTTACTGATCATGTTGCTCTGAAGTATTTGTTCACAAAGCAAGATGCAAAACCCCATCTCCTCCGATGGATCTTACTCTTGCAAGAGTTCAACATTGAAATCAGAGACAAGAAGGGAGTAGAGAATGTGGTGGCTGATCATTTGTTAAGGATTCCAGGTCAAGATCTCACACAATTTGATGAACCAATCCATGACAATTTCCCTGATGAGCAACTGTTTGAAGTGAATGTTATTCATGCATCATCTGTTGTCCCTTGGTATGCCGACATTGTGAACTACCTGGCAACTGGTCTGATCCCAGACCATTGGAGTAAGCTAGATAGGCATAAATTCTTCAAAAAAGTCAGAACCTTCTTTTGGGATGAGCCCTACCTTTTCAAGTATTGTCCTGACCAAATCATCTGTAGATGCATACCCGATCATGAGCAACAAAGTGTCATTAATTTTTGTCATACTCTTGCATGTGGAGGCCATTTTTCTGTCAAGAAAACAGTTGCAAAAATTTTTCAGAGTGGATTTTATTGGCCGACACTGTTCAAGGAAGTGTACAAGTTATGTTCAAGTTGCGATCGATGTCAAAGGTTAGGAAGTCTGTCAAGGAGAAACATGATGCCATTACATCCGATCCAAGTGTTATAAGTTTTTGACTGTTGGGGTATGGATTTTATGGGCCCATTTGTCAATTCATTTGGTCATGAATACATCTTACTTGCTGTTGACTATGTGTCCAAATGGGTAGAAGCAATCCTGGTCAGAACAAATGACCATAAGACTGTAGTGAAATTTTTGAAAGAAAACATATTCAGTTGATTTGGGATGCCACGAGCAATCATCAGTGATGGGGGTTCCCATTTTTGTAATAAAGTTGTGGCAGGATTAATGAAGAAATATGATGTACTGCATAAGGTTGCAACACCATACCATCCCCAAACCAATGGTCAAGCTGAGTTAGCCAATAGGGAGATTAAGTGCATATTGGAAAAGACTGTTGCTGCTAATCGTAAGAATTGGTCCTTAAGACTAGTAAACGCTCTTTGGGCGTACAAGACAGCTTATAAAATAATTTTAGGAATGTCTCCCTATAAGCTAGTATACGGTAAATCTTGTCATCTGTCGGTGGAAATTGAGCATAGAGTATATTGGGCAATTCAAAATATCAACAAGAGTCTAACTGAAGCAGGCCTATCTAGGAAGCTCCAATTGAATGAGCTTGAGGAAATTCGGAATGAGGCATTTGAAAATGCACGATTGGCCAAGGTTCACATGAAAGAGTTACATGATCGGCACATCATTTGAAAAGGTTTTCAGGTAAGGCAACAGGTACTCTTATACAATTCTCGATTGCATTTATTTTCAGGAAAATTGAAGTCTCGATGGGTCGGTCCCTTTGTAATCAAGTCCATCTCAAAATATGGGGCCTTTGAGATAAAAAATCCGGAGTCAGAACAACTTCCTACAATCAATGGTCATAAGTTGAAACCATACTAGGGTAAAGTTGAAGAGAATAAAGGTGTTATGGATTTGGATGATCCACCATCATCTGATAAGTAAGGGAAGTTTTCTATCGTCTGGGAATCTGACGTTAAAAGACCATCTTTCTATTTAGGTTAAATGGATGTCTCTAGATCTGGGACATTAAAAAAACGAAAAGAAAACAAAAATGAAAAATATATATATATATATAAATTGTTTCTATTCTGCATTATTCAAATAATGTTTCTCTGTATGCAGTCTAAATAAAATTTTTCCATACGATTTCATGCATTGAAGACCGCCAGGTATGCCTATATTCTATCATTTTATTACTTATTGAGAACAATGCACAATTCAAGTTGGGGGGTAAGGTGTACTTAAGAATTAATTTATTAGTGTTTTAAATTGATCCATTGTACAAATAATTTTGGTTGACTTGATAATATTGTCTTATGTGGTATATATGATTTTATTGGGTCCCTAAAAAAAATAATAATAATAAAAAATTTAAAAATAATAATAAAAAAAATAAAAAATAAAAAATAAAAAATTTGAATTGAGAGAGACAGAATTGACGTTAGTGGTAGCCATTTTTCTCGGGCAGTGCAATCACACTGCCCTATAAAGAAAGAGGCACACTGCCAAATATTAAAAAATGAGATGCTAGACGACGCCAAGTCTGACAGTGCAATTATGGTATGTCTCAAGTCGAGTGTAGAATAGTGATGCCCATTGCTCTATAAGAGACACCATATCTGTATGAGGCAAGCCACCCTTCTTTGAGCTCAGTCTTCTCTTCTTTATGTTATTCTCCGATCAGGTACTCTCATCCCTTTTGTAAAGCTTATAGTTCTTTACTTTCTTATTATAGTTGTCTTTAAAAAAAATGGATCTTTATCTCTCAAAAATTCACAAGTACTATCCATCTCTCCTGCAGAATGATTTGAAAAAAATTTATGCTGCTAGGTGTGAAAGACTTAGGCTGTTAATGCGTAATAACATCCCTGAAGATATTCATTGACTGATCGAAGCAAAAGTTCGATTAGCTGATGAAACTTCACCTAGTTTTAAGCACTTTCCAGACTTAGGGAAGAGTAGTTTTGCGAAGAAAAGAAGAGCAAAAAGAGTGAATGGTTGTTACAAATGTGCTCCATGGACCTGTAACACACGATTCAAATCTGTGGGGTTTACGTCCATAAATCGAGAAGATAAAATTAGTTTCATAAAGGATGGACTGATTAAGGAGTCTTTGGATGATATCCGATCGACTCTTGAGACGCATCCATGTGGAATAGTGCAGAGAGAACTTCTTGCTTTATGGACCATGTTCAGAAGTGACCACCAACGCTATAGTCTTGGGAATCTGACTAAAAACAACCCTGTTTGCCAATCTATAAGAAAATTGGATAGGAAGCTTATCCCCACTTCATAGAAAGTGTTTAAGCCGTTTCTGGACATAAAACCAGAGGAAGATGTGAGCCACAATCACAACTACTTGTAAATATGCATGATTTTGGTTTGTGTTTATTTCTTATTGAATTCCTATATAGTTACTTTTGATCACCAAACTTCTTTCTGGGGCATACAAAAGGAACAAACATGGAAGACCAATTAATTTGTCGAATCAACACCATATGTGTACTTTGTGGCTCTCAACTTGGGAGCGATATTTGTTATGCATTTGCAGCGAGCGAACTTGGCCAAAAATTTGGAGAGAAAAAAATTAATTTAGTATATGGAGGGGGAAGTCGTGGATTGAATGGTTATGTTTCACAAGCTGCACATCTTGAAAAATCATCTGTGATAGGTGTAATGCCAATCCCTTTGGCTGAACCACATATTTTTGAGATTACACGCGGTCAACTTATAGAAACGACTTCTATGTCTGAGCGTATGGCTTGTAAGATTTATCAGTTAGACGCCTTCATTGCTTTACCAGGAGGTTTTAGAACACTTGAAGAAATCTTTTGTATAATCTCTTGGGCCAAGAGTAATCTCCATACCAAACCCATTGGACTTTTAAATATTAACCATTTTTTCAATGGGTTACTCTCTTTTCTTGATCAGGCTGTGGAATAAGAGTTCATTTCTCTCTCAGCAAGAAAGATTCTCATTTCCGCATTCACCATTGAGGAGCTGCTAGAGAAATTACACGCTTATGTTCCATAGTACGATTCTCATGAGCCTCGAATAGACTGGTCTAAGGCAATCAGTAACAAGCGCCAAAGGGGTCTAATTAATTTAAATTTATCACTGTGAGGAGTGCTCTTTGTTAAGATGGCTGAGTAAGGTGTACTTTTTGTACTCTTGAGACGCATCTAGTTATTGTACAACTTGCAAGATTTTTTTTTGGTTGTGTTCCTATAAAAAAAATTAAAAAAAAAAAAACTGTGGAATGTTGTTAAACAAGTCTATGATAGGATGGCTGAGTAAGAAGTACTTTTTGTACTCTTGAGACGCATTTTGTTTATCTTATGACTTGCATGAAATTTTTATTTTGGTGTGAAAATATAAATATATATCTATATGATATGCTCATTTGTTTGTTTGAGTTTTAGTAGTTCACAGTAAATCTATGGACTTGTGGAGTTACAGGTATTCCTAACAACCCTATTTTATTACTGCAATTTAGGTTGGGGGTGTAAGGTCTAGTTATGAATTATCTGGTTCATGTTTAACTGTGAGTTTGCTATTGCTTATTTGCAGTATTGTGGGAATTGATTATTTTTATCTGCTATTATTAAAAAAAAAAGAAAAAAGAAAAAGAAATTTGTGTGTTTTAAATAACCCTATTCCCAAAACTTTGGAGTTATGCACTGATAGCTGGTTAAGTTTGCAATACGAAATATGAATGCATTGATTTCTTATTTGAAAACGTATATGCATTAGAATAAGTAATTTGCATTCATTGGGGATTCAAAATTTAAAAATTGGTTATCGGTCATAAAGTCAAAGGTAATAGTAATTAGCTTATTAGTACACTGTATGATCCCTCAAAAGAAGTGGAGATTATTACTCAAGTGAGTGTTTGAGCTTACTAACTGTTAATTCTGAGTGAAATAACACTTACTCTAAATATGTTTTATTGTTTATCTTATCTTTTCAATGGTTTCAAAACATCAATTCGCTTTGAATGTCTAGTATGATAGCGGATGAATTTGACTAGTTTCAAATTCTAAATTAGATGACTGAGTAATATCGTTTTGTAGAAGCATGATAGGGGGATCAATTTCTTTCATTTTGGGCTTACTAACCTTTTTCTTTCTTTACATTAACCTCACTTGCTATCCCATTTGAGCAATTTGTAGTATAATTTCTTTCGTTATCCTTGCTTAACCCATAACCATATGAATTTTTGTCCAACTTGGTGTGATTTTGGGAATTAGTCTGTCTAGCTATTTTCATATTTAAAAAAAAGGAAAAAAGAAAAAAAAGAAGAAAAAAAAAGTAAAAAAAAAAAGAGAGAAAAATTCTCTTAGCTATTCAGCACAATTGTTTCAAAATAAATGTTGGAAAAAAAAATTTCGACACACCCTTTGCACACTCTACCTTTTCTTTGACAACCTGTATTAATCTCATAGCCCCATTACAACCCAGTCTGGTCCTTCTTGATGCTATAAATCATGTGATCTCAGAATTTGAGTTTGGAGTAGGGAATCATGTTTAAATTTAGAAGTTACTCATCTAGAGCATTATTTCAGTCATGAAGTTATGTCAATTTCCCTGTTCTTTTATGAAAATACATTCCTTGTATTTGGGATGACACCGAGTTTTGAATTTGTTCTGCATTTACTCTTATAACCATGCACCCCCTTGTGTGTACACCTGAGGAATCATTTTTGTTGGAGGAAAAATCCATAGTAAGGTTTGAAGTCAAAACTTCAAGGGAGTAAGTCTGTGTGTTGGTTATCCTAATTTTCATTCCTGAGATTGTATGACCTTTAACCAAAAATCTGATTTAGAATGCTAAATTACTTATTCAATTTTATGCATTTCGGTTTCGAATTTGAAATTTTTACATTCATACAGTTATTATGAATAAAGCTTGGCAAGTGTATAGTTTGATTGCTAAGGGACTAGCAATGTTTAAGTTGGGGGGGTATGATTAGTGGTTAATTTTGGTAAAAATTTTGTTATAATTACACCCTTCTTTTGATTTTAAAAATGGCTTAAATTAGATATTAATATATATTTTATAGTTATATGTAAGTTTAAATTGAAAAATGAATTAAATGAAGTTCTAAAGTAAAATTTAAAAATAATAATAATAATAATAATAATAATATATATAATAATATACATCATTACATGCGTGCATGTAATATATATATAATATAATTTAATATATATATGTTCCATGTGTAATACATATATATAATATATAATTTATTAATAACACTAAATTGCTTTTTTTTGTAGGCATGAAGAAAGTGGGCTTGGAGATTTAAATTGGATTGAAGAATGAAGAATTAAAGTCCATGAAGAGTTAAAGTCCATGAAGAATTAAAACCCATGAAGAATTAAGGTCCAACTTAAGCAACCCATGAAATATATCATTTGGAGAAGGCCCAAGCATTATTTTTAATCCTAATGAATATCAAAAACCTAATTGTAGAAATTTATTTTTAAATATTTATTTTGTGAGTGCTTTATTATGTGTGTTTTTTAGCTAAAATCCATTTAACTATTAGGTGTGTATTATAGCTAAAATCCATTTAATATTAGGTGTGTATTATAACTAAAATCCATTTAATTTTAAGTGTGTGAGTGCCCATTAGATATAATTATGTCTAGTTGAATAATTGAAATTGTGTGGTTTGTATTGCATCTTGTGGGCCACAAATAACTCACTTGAATGCATTTGTAAGTGTGATTATTATTTTTGAATCAAAGTTTAGTTGTTTTCTTAGAATTCTCTCTTTGAGAATTACTTTTGTTCTTT
Source organism: Diospyros lotus (assembly GCF_014633365.1). Classification (NCBI taxonomy): domain Eukaryota; kingdom Viridiplantae; phylum Streptophyta; class Magnoliopsida; order Ericales; family Ebenaceae; genus Diospyros; species Diospyros lotus. Next base: position 23,074,895 of record NC_068342.1, read on the forward strand.
CTTATTTTCTCTATTGTTTTCTCTTGTGATCTTACTTCCTTTCTTTCTTCTTTTAAATTCTTATGTCATTTATTGTTACTTTATTATTCACCGCCTAAATAGCCGGTTAGTTTATGCCTTTAAATTTCTACAATTTTAATTCTTGTCTTTTAATTATCCACTGCCTAAATGACCGGTTAGTTTTTGCTATTTTAATTCCTATCATTTAAATTATGTTATTTAAATTACGTCATTTAAATTCCTATCAATTAACTTTCAAATGGAAATGAGTAGCTAAATCTAATCTTGGGTTAAGGCAAGGACAGTGTCCAACGCCAATGATTTCCAAAGAAAGTTGCGCTTAAAATGAGTGATATTAATTTAAATTTCAGTATAGGTGTATAGTAATTAGTGAGAAATCACTAGGTTTGGATTGGAGCGTAAGTCTAACTTAGAGCTTTCATGCCATGTATGGAAGTTACTAGAATTGGAAACGCTATCATACCCAAACCCGGATGATTGATTTAGTTATTTTGTGTATTAATTGTAATGAGATTTATGGTAGTTGCTTAAATTAGAATCCCGCATATCATGTATGGGGATTGCTTAAACTAAAACTATCATTATCTCTAATTACATTTAATAACAAACCCTTATATCTGAAGTTAAATTAATGTTACTAACCTTATATGCTAAAATTTGGAAATCAACGGGTTGGCGCTAAAATTGTTTTAACCCAAGTACTATCCAATTTCATATTCTCACGTTCAGTATTTATTTCAATTTCTGCCTTGCTTTATGTTGTCTAAAAAACCATAAAAAAACTCTTGTTACCAATTTGTCCAAATGCGTGTGCGTGTATATGACATTCTTTTTCTTTTGCCATAAATAAATCTCTCAGTGGACGACCTGGACTCATCCTGAAAATATAAATTTAAATTTGGACTACAACTGCACTCGTACACTGATGAGTATAAACCTCTCACTAAAATAAAGAAAAGAAAAATATAAAATTTTTATTATGTTTTGTTTTGTGTTTTAATTACAGGGTGAGAGTGCAGTCAGGTACCCATAGTGCATGCATGCATATAGCTTCGCTTTCGTTGTTTTATTTCTTAAGTATGCATGTCAAGGTAGTTCATGTCTTGTGTTTCATTCTTTCTCCTTCCATAGGCTCTTCCGTTCGGATAGTCCGGGTGGTTGGGATATCCGGGCAGGGGTGCTTACAAATTATTTTATTAATATTTATTAACTTGGTGCTCTAAATTATTTTTATATGTTCTATTAAGTATCAAAATAAAAATTAATTCCATCATACAATTGAATATCAAAAATCTTGTTATAAATTTTTTGATGACATTTGAAATATTATGTTTCTATTTTATCAAAATTGTTGAATGAAAATTAAATCCAATGCCAAAATATCTTGTGATAAATTTGTTAATCGCATTTGGAATATTATATTTTTAATTAATTAAAAATGTTAAATGAAAATTATTTTTAGTAGTTTAATGCCAAAATCTTGTGCAATTTTTTTTTTTTATGGCATTTGGAATATCATGTTTTTGTTTAACTAAAAATGTTATGCCAAAAATCTTTTCAAAAGAGTTTATAAAAATAAAAACTAGCTTTATTGCCTCCATGACTCGAACCCACACCACTCGCACACCTAAAGCACCTATGTGCACGTAAGGAACCACTATAGTTGGAAGCACTTTTATTTACTTATGCACACAACCTTATACATAATAAAACAAATTCCAAGTTTCTTTGCATCTATCGACTAATGCTCTCAATCTATCAACCGATTACCTTGTATCTATCAATGAATTTGCTTCCATTTGTCACAGTGCTCTTGCCCACATATCTGTTAACTGATACTCTTCATTTGTCGATCGTTTCTTTCACAAACAGCTTCCAACGCCTATAAACGGCTATATTCTTGAAATGGGTCATCAAGCACTATAAATAGAGGATAAATGGATGATTCAAACCAACCAAGTAATATTATTGTTGGGTTTGAAATACTATGGCATGCACCCAAGAGGGGGGTGAATTGGGCGATTTAAAATTGATGATAGAACTTGAAATCTTTTTGTTCCAAATGAGGTTTTAGTGATTTAAAACATAAAGCATATAAAATAACAAATGTAAAGCTTAAAGAAAATATTAAGTAAGAAAGATAAAAGGCACAAAGGATTTAGTGGTTCTGCTTAAACCAAGTCTAATCCACTATCTTAGCTCCCACTAAGGATTTTAAACCAATTCACTAAAACCTCTTACTTGATCCAAGTAGGCCCTCTAGTCCAAGATTAGGAAATTACAAACCTCTTATACACAAGTAGGCCTTCTAGCTTACAAGCTAGAAAATACAAGAAGTAATACAGAAAATAGATTCTAAGAGGTGAAACTCTTAGATTACAAGATCTCTAAAAACTCATAAGGCTTGTAAAACAAGTGATACAAAATGAATGTAAAACCTTTGAGAAAAAAATGAATAAAATAATGAAACTCTTGAAGAATAAACACTTGTATGCTTGTAATGAACTCTCTTGCATCCCTTGAGTCATTCATCTATTTTCTATTTATAATGCATCTCAAGCCTATTCAAAAATATAGCCGTTTGAGAAGACAAACTAGCCGTTGGAAGCTCTCAACAGAAGAAAATGGTTAGTCAATAGATTCGAGCCAATTACAAGACTTAGTTAATAGAATAAATGAGTTAGTAGACATAATCACAATACAATATAAGACTTATTCAACAGATTGAAGCCTTTTGTCGATGGAACCAATACATTGATTCTGTTAGTTGACAGAATGAGGACATTTAGTCGACAGATCATGGCCACTTAGTCAACAGATGCTACAAATTTGCCTTTAACTTCATTTTCCAATATTTTGAGATTTAATTGAAATTTAATACCTTATTTTTCCAATCTCCTAAATCATAGACAACACATATATATTGGAAAATACTTTGACCAAACATCTTTGAAACTTGAGAACCAATATGAAAAACTTTGGGAAAATAATATGAGTTAATTTAATTTGGTGCATCAAGATAATAATCATTAATAATTTCAGCATCAAAATACAATTGTTTTTCATTATCAAAACTATATCAAGGGAAAAACATCAATTATTACAAGCTCTCAAGTGCTCTTCAAGTTTGTGCTTCATTGTTACATTTATTTTCTCTCCAAAGCTTTGCATTCATTTTGTAAAATTCATTTTCAAGCCTTGTCTCTATTTTTGAGAGAATTTGCAATTGAGAGTATTGTCTCACAGATCATCTCTTACCTTGTATAATTTTGTATTTTTCTAGCTTATTTTGCTAGAGGGGCTACATTGCTTGTAGAAGGATTTTAATACCTAACTTATAGTTATAAGGCTTGCTTGTTTAAGAAAGAGATTTATATTGCCTAACTTGTTATTAGAGAGCTTGCTTGTTTTAAGAAAGAGGTTATAGTTTCCTAACTTGTTGTTAGAGGTCTTATCCGATGTGATAGGAGGATTATAGTGGAATGCTTGAAAAATCCTTAGTGAGGAGCTAATCCACTACCTTATAAGGTAGTGGATTAGGTTTGGTTTAAGTCAAACCACTATATATCGCTTGTGTCATTCTTGTTTTTGTTCTTGTTTTGTTTATAGCTCCAAACAACTCTCTTACAAGTATTAAAATCTCATTTTTTATCAAGAAGATTTTCAAACTTTAATCAAATTTTTAAATAACCGAAATCACCCCGCTCTTGGGTAATGGTGCCATTGCTATACAATTATATCAATGTCGAGATTGCGAAATGGTGGCAAAGGATTATTCATCTTCCAAGAGGGTTTGCAAGACAAAAAGTGGTCAGTGATGTTTTGGTTTTGATGATTAAAAAACAAATTATTGAATGCTTCTTCAAAAACAAATTATGCTATTCTTTATCTTATGTAAGAAAAATCAATTTCAAGCCAAAATACAATTACATTCAAAAAAACTTATTTCTTTGGCATATTCTCTTAATGGAAATTGAAAATACAAAATGTTGTCTCAAACACGTTGGCCAAAATGCTTTTCAAAATTCAAGCCTAAAATCGTTGGAGAAATCAAAGCAATTTTTTTAAAAACATGAGACAAGCTATCGACTGTTTATATGAACTTGTCGAGCGTTTTGGCTTATGCTATCAACCAGTTGCAAATCATGTTCTCTATTATTTGTTGTCGACCACCTCTGCATCAAGTTGTCAATCGTTCTTGGGTAATGGTCGACCGCCTTGATTCACCTGTCGACTGGTGTTTAAATTTTTTGCACCAACCTGTCAATAGGTTCAGTGAACTTGTCAATCGTTTTTGTTGCAGAATCTCTCCAACGGCTAATTTTATAGGTCTAACGGCTAGAAAACAACTAGTTTCTTTTGGGATGTCTATAAATACAACTCATGGACAAACTTGAGCAAGCTAATGGATAGGAATGGGCTAATTTGAGATTGCAAATAATTTTGAGCATACAAGAGTTTGTGCTTTAATTTTTTTCTCTCAAAGGCTTTGTATTTAATTTGTTTCATTTGATTCAAGCCTTGTATTTTACATTGAGAGATCTTATAATTAAGAGATTTATCTCTTTGATTGTCTCTTTAATATTCAATTCTTGTATTTCCTATCTTGTAAGCTAGAGGGCCTACTTATGTATAAGTAGGAGATTTGTCAAGGTATTATTAGACCTGTGGGTTACTGGAAAATGATGACATGGTGTGTCAACTTGTCATTCTATGGAATTGAGTGTCAAGCTATGAATTAGGCAATTAATATAATTAAATTATTTTATTTGGGGGTGGTTATGGAATTTCCCATATAACTATTTATGAAAATAATGTAATTATGAAAATGGGTGTAACGGGAATTTGTGGAAGCTCTAGGTGTAAGGGATAGTAATTGGGTGGTATGTGTGTGCAATTAACGAAAATTGGGGGCATTAAAATGTAATTTCTAGAAGTGGCCGCAAGGACACTTTAAAATTAACCAGAAGCATATATAGGGTGAAAGCCAATCAAGTGTGCAAGCTTAAGAGATCCATCTATGGTCTTAAGCAAGCCTTAAGGTCTTGGAACATTCGTTTTGATAATGAGATCAAAGAGTTTGGTTTTATTAGAAATCCAGATGAACCTTGTATATACAAGAAAGTCAGTGGGAGCACACGAGTCTTTCTGATCTTGTATGTGTTGAGCCAAGTTGCTCCAATTAACCTATTGTGTATTTTGATGTTTAACAAAACATAATTTTAGTAAAACTATTTTTAGTATGTTTAAAACCCCTAATGGATTTTTGATACTTGTTAAGTATTATAGTATTTTGTGTATCAAAACGAACCAAGAAATGCTATTTGATTCTAAGTAGAATATTAGCACACTATAAGGGAACATATAAGAAAAATGTTTTCCTTTTGGAAAACTAACTCCCGGTATTTTCATATCTAGTATTCATTATTGTGAAAATGATTTTTAGTGAATTTTTCAAGTAATGGAAAGTATGTTTTTGGAAGTGCTAAATTTGTCAAAATCAGAATTTGTTCTAAAACCCAAAATCTACTTTCTTATCTATTTGGATTTTGATTTTTTAGATATTTTTATTGAATCCAAATGGGGGGTACTTTGTTATTTACATTTATGTATTTAAGTAAATGGAAGGTAAAATATAAATAAAAGAAAATGTGGACATTTACTTAAACTAAAGAAATGTAAATATCTTGTAATGAATTTATGCTATGTGTTGTATTATCAAAGCAAATCTTATTTTTTTGAAATTTGGACTGAGAATCGACTCCCGGTGTGGGACAGTCGACTGTGGATGTGCATCAGTCGATATAGCGAAGCCTTGTTTATGCAGAGTCGAGGTAGCCAAGAGTGGGTTTTGGCCAGTCAATTGTAGAGTTGACTGTAGGCCAATAAGAGTCGACTGTCTGTGAGAAAGTCAACTGCGGGTTGAGCGAGAGTCGACTGTCGAAAACGAGAGTCGACTGTGGGTGTCGCGGAGTCGATTGTCATTTTGAGCAGTCGACTGCCAGACTCCAACGGTCGGATTTTTGGAGCCGTTGCAGGTCGTTTTGGGAGCCCCATTATAAATATCAAAGGGAGAAATCTTGAGAAGACTAATGCTCTACCATTTCCTATCTTCCTAAAGCACACCCAAGCTCTCAAGCACTCAATCAAAGCAATCTAAGGCCCAAGGAGCTTCAAAGATCTATCCATTTGAGCCTCAAGGCAAAGAAGAAGTTTTCTTCTTATTGGTAACTTATATCATTTCATTTTGCCTTGTATATTGATCTTGTATTGATATCTATTGTAGTCCAAGTGTGTTGGACATAGGATTGATTTATTTGTATTAGATTGTGGATTGTGAGTGGCATCCTAGAGCCCAAGTAATCTAGGTGTATTATTGTGTTGAATTAGTTTTCGGGTGAGCTAAGGGGAAACCTCGGGGTGTACAAGTTTGCTAGGTGATCTTGTGTGGAAACCTAGTGGTGGTTTTAGTGGAACCTCAAGTGTCGGTTTGACCTTGAGAGAGTGGAGTAGGTGTTGGATACACCGAACCACTATATATCTTGTGTTTATATTGTGGTTGTTTGTGTATTTATATTGCTATCATTTCCAAACAACATATATTTATAACAAGTGTATTTTGTGTATAAGAAAATCTCAAGAGTTTTAAAAGGGAAAGAATCAATTCAATAAGTTTTTAATCACTCAATTCACCCCCTCTCTTGAGTGGCCATTGTGTGTGTCAAGGGACCAACAGTATGTGGATGACATCCTCTTAATGGGGAATGACATTGGCATGTTGATATTAATTAAGTTGTGGTTGTCTAATGAATTCTTCATGAAAGATCTAGGAGATGTGACCTATATCTTGGGAATCCGTGTCTATAGAGATAGAGTAAGGAGATTAATAGGTCTTTCCTAGAGTCTGTACATAAAAAAGATGCTAAAGAGGTTTAGCATGGAAAATTCTAAGAAAGGTTTTATACCTTTTAGGCATGGAATATATCTCTTAAAAGGGATGTCTCCCAAGACACCCAAAAAGATAGAGAGCATGCAAAAGATCCCTTACGCCTTAGCTGTGGGGAGTCTCATGTATGCTATGCTATGTACAAGACCTGATATCGCATATGCTATGAGCGTCACGAGCAAATATCAGTCAAATCCAACTATGGAACTATAACGACCCAATAATGGGTCTAGTTTATTTGGAATTCATCTATATGCGTTATAATACAAATGCAAGTTTATTTTGCATAAAAATGATGATAATAATAATAATAATAGAAATAATAATAAATAAGTAACTAAATTAATTAATTTTGAAGCATTTGGGTGTAAGTGTAATAAAGGGAAGGCTGGATGTGGGGCATGAGCTGCAGTTTCTAAAAATTTTGGGGTGCTAGTGCAATTCCTAGTAATTGGCCGTATCTCCTTAAGTATATTTGGGCCCGCATTATGAACAAGAGAGATGGACAGCGCGGGTGTCCAGGCACGTGCATGCGTGAGGAGGGGTTGTAGGATTGAATTGAGAGGGAGGCGCTGGGCTGTGTGGCATTTGCTGATTTTTTCAGCAAATTGGGGCGCCAAATGGCCCCGTTTCATGCCCAATAGCAATAGCCTCTTGGCTGCAACGTGGCTGTCTTCTAGCCATGTTTTTTTTGTGGCTTTTAGGCTACTCAATTTTCCTCCAAATTGGAGTCTTAGGCAGCAAGTTATAAGCCTTTAAAAGGCTTAAAAATTAAGGCAATTTGGGAAAGAAGCTCGAGCAGGCAGTGGGAGAGATTGAAGACAGAATAAGGCACGGCCAACAGCTAAATTAGAAGGAAAAGTGGGAAAGAATGACGAAAAATATACTGTGAGAAGAGTTTGGAGAAATTAGGTAAGTTGGGAGAAATATTTACTTGAGTTCAGTACGATAAGATTTTATTATTGAGCTGAAACTTGACTATTTTGAGTAAAAATTATGTATCAGGTAACGTGTATTATCATTACAGTGTGCGAGCAAAACATGTACAAACCAACTATTATCAAGCAAGCTCTTAACCTCTATTTCAGTTATTCTCATTTTGCTTACCGTAAACGTTTTCGTTCTGAGTTTTCATGCACCAATCGTCTTAATATTGAGTAAAATCGATATGGTTTATTTACTTGGCCTTAAATATAAGATCCAGGTGAGTCATGTTTGTATTCTAAATGAGGGTTTTGAATCGCCCTCGAATTCTTAAGGAATGGCGCGTTGTTGTTAGGTTCAGGTTACGCAAGGATTTGTGTCTCCTTGTGAAGGGCAGGTTATGTGTGTCTAAGGGTGTAGGGTATAAGCTACTAGTTGTCAACCGTAGAGTCGTGATAGCCAATGGTTGGATATATGGGCGCCAGCTATCAGCTGTAATGACACACGGCGGACAATTCAGGAAAGCTAGTACCACTAGTCACCCGTAAGAGAAATGGGTAGAATGTAATAGTATGTTCGTACGTAAAAATGGGTTCATGTGTATGAGAGGAGACAAGAACGGTACTTGAAATATATTGTTGTGGGTACGAGGAGGCATGAGTAAGCCTGGGAAATGTTAAGATTAAGGGATAACAAAGTATCACGGTATGCATGTGTGTGTGTGGGGGGGGTGTTGCATGGGCATACCATGGCTGGATGCCCGGCTATGGGAGTCTTATATCACGTTTATGTTTACTACGTCATCTTATTTCTATGTGTAATGCATGGTTCTATTGCGCACAGTGGACGTGGTCTGCGGGGATATATCCTTCCAAGCTTGAGTGAGCCAGAGGCCAGACTTGTGGATGTTTCAAGCTCGAGTGGGTTTTATGCCGGACTCATGGATGTTTCAAGCTCTAGTGGGCATTATGTCGGACTCATGGTATATGTGTTTCAAGCTCGAGTAGGCCAGGGACTAGACTCGTGGTATATGTGTTACAAGCTCGGGTGGCTATATGTCCACGAGTGGTCATGTTATGGTTTCGTTATGGTGGTTTTGAGAGGGTCAGAGGAACCTAAGATGTGGTAGATGTGCTTGGCTAGATTCCTCTCCTAGATGTATGTGGGTGAGGGTCACTTCAAGGCTTTCCAAGAGTTGACGTGCTTAATGTGTTATGTCATGATTCAGTATATAGTCTTGGGTTCAGATACTGTCCCTTTTTGTTCTATTATGCTTGTTGGGTCTTGCGGCTCATGTTTTGCTTCCATCATTCCTGGTAAGGCAGGGCACCAATTGATGGCAAGCTAGGCGCTATCCGAGGCGAGGGTTAGACGTGTATAGAGCGATACCGACCATAAGGTCCTGGTGGTGTTATCTCGCTTCAGATAAGGTATTAATGGGGTGACATGATAGTTGTAATGTTGCTTAATGCAATTAACCCTAAGGGTGATATGAGAATGTGAATGATAATGTATGAAGTGAGACCTGAGTATTGTGATTGAAAATGTGTATGCTAGATGTTGTATGTTCATTAAGACTCCGGCAAGCGCCAACCATTCTGACATTTCCCCTTGAACTCCTTGGCCGAGGTTTTCAAGGAAGAAGTTGCCATAAGTTTTTGGTAGCCATGCCGGCGTCGGGTCCCTAAAAATAAAATTAAATAGTAATTAAATATGGTGACCTTACAGGAACACTGCACAACAGTAAAGAGTATCCTTAAGTACTTGAGAAGGACTAAGGATTTACTATTGATGTATGGAGACGGTGATCTCCATGTTGATGAGGTTCACTGATTCAGATTTTCAATCTGATATGAATGATAGAAAGTCTACATCCGGGTTTATATTTGTTTGTAATGGAGGGATAGTTAGTTAGAAGAGTTTCAAGCAAGAAATAATTACAGACTCCACTACGGAAGTCGAATATATTGCGGCATGCAATGTTGCAAGGGAGGCTGTTTGGATGAGAAAGTTCATTGCTGAACTTGAAGTGGTCTTATCTATTGAGTTGCTGATATCTTTATATTGCGACAACAATGGAGCCATTGCACAAGCAAGGGAGCCCAAGTCTCACCAGAAGTCTAAACACATCGAGCGATGCTTTTATTTGATCCGAGAGATCATAGCACATGGAGACGTGCAGTTGTAAAAGATCACATCATTGGAGAATATCGCGGACCCACTAGCCAAAGCACTACTATAGAGCCATCTTGATCACTATCTTAAGAAGATGGGTATTAGATACCAGCTAACAATGCAATGACAACATGTAGTTTGAAAATTAGCATTAGTGTAAGTGGGGGGTTGTTAGTGTTGGTGCCTTAATGCTAAATTTATATGGCATTTGACAATTATAATTATGGGACTAATTATGTAATTCTTACACAAATAAATATAACAAAATGTGTTTTCATATTTTGAGGTCATATATTCATTCATAACTTTCCAATCAATATACATGAATGTGTTCTTAGATTTCCTGTTAAATGGCTTATTCTTAAGTGTTAAGAATATGAGATTAAGGTCCTTTGTATTAAAGATATCTTAATAATAATTCCTAGTCCTTAGACTTCTCAGAAGGGGACTATGATTAGTTAAGTACGGATTGGTGATTAGCGGTCAATTTTGTAAAAATTTTATTCTAATTATACCTCTGTTTTGATTTTAAAACTAGTTTAATCGAATAGTTATGCGCAATTAGTAGTTATATGCAGGTTTAGAAAAAAAAAAATTTAAAGAGGAATTAGGAGTGAATTAGAAATTTTAGGGAAAAAAAATATCCTTCTTTAATTTTTGATAAAAGAAATTAAAAAGAAAAGAATTTACAATATATATAAATATACATAATATATCTTTATAATATATTATATATTATATATTATAATATATATATATAATATAAGCTAATACATATTTACCCCATCCTATAATATATAATATATTAATAAACTTACCTGTAGGTAAGGCTGGCAATTCGGGTTGGCGGGTTATAATCGTGTCGTGTCGAGACACACGTATAACACGTATTAGGCTAACCCGTATACGACCGGTTTAATAATCGTGTCAAATTCCTTAAATTTGAACACAACACATTTATTAAACGTATAACACGACCCGACCCGTTTAACCCGTTTAATTAAACGTGTCGTGTCGTGTCACTTGTTAACCTGTTTAATTTAAACGGGTCGTGCTGTGTCACCACCTGTAATATGTAAAAACCTATTGAATGCATAAAAAAATCTATTCAATACACATACAAAATTTTATTCACGCACAAACAAATAATTTAACCTATCAACATAATTTATATTTAACCTGTCAACATACATATATAACATATTAATAACAAACTCTAATAAAATCCCACATTTTATCATCCATGCAATAAAAAAATTAATTCAAATCTCCAAATACAATCATCCAAATCCCAAATACAGTCATCTAACTCTCCTCAACATATAAAAATCAAACATTTGTTTTCCATCAATTATGCATCACGCATGCAAATGATAGAATTAGAACATTAAGTGGATGGCATGCTAATAGTCTCTTTAGAATCCAATTGTACAATATCTTGAGTAAGATCATTAATCTTAATTTCACATCCTGCAAAAACAATATTCATGCCATTAATAATAAATAACATAATTAAACAAAGTAGAAGATAAAAATAACTATTACCCGTTTCTCCAAATAACCAATCTCTTGTGCAAATGAGTGCCTCCACTACTTCAGGTTTAAGAGAACTGCGATATTGGTCAAGAACTCGACCACTAATACTAAAAATAGACTTAGAGGCAATTGTAGATACACGGATACTCAAAATATCATGAGCCATGGAAGCAAGTTCAGGATATCAAAACTGATGTGCTTTCCAATAAGCTAAAATATCCAAGTCTACATTCCTATCCACTCTTGGTTCATCCAAATATTGCTCAAGATGTGACTTTTGCAAAGAAGTAGCAATCACTGTACTTTGATAATTATCAAATTCCTAGCAATTTAAAACATAAGAACAATTATTTAAAAAATTATTACCATTATATGTAAATTAAAATAAAGGTGTACAAATAATAAATTACCTTAAATAACTCCCAGGCACTATTTTTAATTGATGGTTGGATGAAATCTTGAATGTTAGAAACTGGACTTGAATACGCTGATGAAGATGCAATTGGTTTGACATACTCATTATAAAGAGCAAATAATTTCTGACACACTTTCCTAAACTATGGTGAGTTATCACCATAAATTTTTTTGTAGCTCCAATCAACAAATTGAATTTTGTATCAAGGGTCTAGTATCACAATAATGGCTAAGACCATACTAAACTCAGACCAATATTTCTCAAACTTTACCATCATCATAGCAGCCATATTTTTCAAGTACTCATCATCCGAAGCCAAATAATTATGCAAAGTCACATAAGCCATAAAGATCGAGGGAAAGTATAAGTTAGTTGTAGGATACTTTGTCCCTAAAAACAAACATGTAATATCATAAAAGACAGACAAGAAGTTGCTGACTTTCTCAATTCTATCACACTCACTTGAAGATGGACAACTCTTATAATTGGAATCACTTTATTGTAAGTGACAAAAGGCACGACGATAGAAAAGAGCACTCTCAAGCATAAAAAAAGTAGAGTTCCATCTTGTTGGAACATCCTATCTCAAACCCTTTTTAGAACTCAAGGACAACAAGTTCACACATTCCAAAAAATTTTGCTTTCTAACTTGAGATCTTTTAACATACTTTATACTCTCTCTTATTTTGTGAATAGATTCATCTATATTTTTCAATCCATCTTGCACAATTAAATTCAAAACATGAGCACAACACCTAAGATGAAAAAATTCACCTCCACATAGCATTGATTTTCTTGTATTCAGTTAATCTTTCAACAAACCAATGAAAACGTCATTCGATGAATCATTGTCCAGAGTAACACAATGTTTTATTATCTATTCCCCAATCAACTAAAATAGTGTAGAATTTTTCACTCAATGCTACACCATTATGTGGAGGCGACATGAAACAAAAATTCAACATTTTTTTTTCGCAAAATCCAATCATTATCAACATAATAGGCAGTTATGGCCAAATACCCATCAGTAGCAATTGAGGTCCACAAATCAGCAGTCAAACAAATTCTTCCCATTCTTTCCTCAAGCATGCATTTAAGTTTATCCTTTTCCTTTTTATACATCTTAAGCAAATCAGACCTTAATGTATTTCTAGATATAAGTTCAGCATTAGGATTGAGGTAAGAACAAAATGCTCTAATACCAGCATACTCAACAAAAGACAATGGAAAATCATGCATAACAATGGCAGCCAAAACCAACTCTCTAAATTTATCATGATCAAATCTCGCAAACCTCATAGACAAATCTTGACCTAATAATAATTTCCCAATATCAGAAGTATCTTTTGTAACACAACCTTGAATATGACGCTTGAGATTACCTATCCCAAATTTGCTATCACAAATGAATGAAGCACCACATTTTTTGCATTTGAACTTTTGCTTCCCATCCACAGTTTTTTCTATTAATCGATCAAAAAATGTCCACACTTCTGATGTTGACTTCCTCTTTCGTTTTCCTTTAATATTTATTTTGTCATGCTCATTTTGTTGTACTTTATCTAACAACTCAACCACATCATCATTGTCATCACGTGTGTCTAATGAAGCTAGAGTATGTGACTCAAGATTAACTTGAATACCATCAAAATCCATTGTAATCTACTTTGTTAACTAGAAAAGCTTGAGATTTATACCGGTATAAGGGAAGAAGAAGGAGCTCAGTGACCAGTCGCGCGTGCAAAGAGTTAGGCCTTGGAGAGAAGAAGAAGGAGCTCAGTGAGATCGATTTAGGTCTGTTGGTTTGAAATCTCAATACTTGTATTAAGAAAAGAGTGGGAAAAAAAAAAACTTACCAGTCTGTGTGAACAGTATTCAGATTCTGTGAAGTGTGTATAAATGATGACGACGACTGAAGATGGAAGCGAAGGTGGAGGGGTGGACGAGGACCGAAGACCGATCTAGAGGCAGCGACGACGACGATGACCGAAGATGGAAGTGGAGGCGGAGGGATGGACGACGACCGAAGATCGATCTGGAGGCAACGATGACAACCGGCAGCAGATCTCGAGGCTGCGAGGACCACCGAAGACGGAGGCGGTGGGGTGGAGGGGCTAACGACGACCGAAGGTGAAGGCCGAGGCAGAGGCAGATCTAGATGCGGTGTTGCGACCGGTGGCAGATCTCAAGGCTGTGACAACAGCCGAAGACGGAGATGAAGGTGGAAGGGCCAAAGACGGAGGCGGAAGGGCCAACGGCGGGAGTTCAGAGAGAGAGAGAGAGAGAGAGCAGGGGGAAGAATGAGAGAGCGGGGAGTTTAGGGTTTCAGAAATGAGATTTTCGCGCGCGAGGGGATATTTCAAATTTTGGAATATTTTTTTAATCTTATAATTATTTTTAATTTGTTTTATAAATATGTCTTAAACATGTCATTTCGTGTATAAACGGGTCAACCCATTAACTCGTTTAATTAAACGGGTCATTGCGTGTCTAAATGGGTTGACCCACCTAAGACACGAAAATAATCGTGTCATAAATCCAAACTCGATTAGTCTCAACCCTAACTCGCTTAATTTCATATCGTATTGTATCATGTAATCAGGTCGTGTCAAAAATTGCAACTCTACCTGCAGGCGTGAAGTCTAAATCTTGGAGGTCACAGCAATTAAATTGCAATTGAAGCCCAGCGAACTCGAGGCTCAAATCTGGCTGCAATTGAAGCTGCCGCAAGCCCAAATTAAAGCCAGCCACATGACCCTTTAAAGCCAGCCGCAAGCAATGCAACTGAAGGCCAAATTGAGGCAACCCAATTGAAGAATTAAAGTGGAATTAAAAGCAGCTCAACCCATAGAGAAGAAACGCGGAACAGAGCGCTAGGGTGTGAGGGATATATATGTGCGCTGGAACACAGGGGGGTAAGCCCCTATCCGCCATTTTCTTTCAATCAGAATAAGGGGGAAGCCATTCTCGGCCACAGCGCAAGGAAGAAGAAGGAAATTCTCGGACAGCAAGCACACAGCACAGTTTCTTCTTCCATTTTCATTCATTTAGTTTCAGCTATTCCATTTTTTGTCCATTTGATGTTCGTTTAATTGAAGTTATTTCTTGTTCCGTTATCATTTTCTGTCTTGGATTACTATTTTTATTTAACTTCAGCAACATTTAATTTTCAGTTAACTTTAATTTTGCCTTCACATTGATGCCACGTGTCCTTTTCACCAACATCGATGGGGGTATAAATGTCCCCCCTAATCCCTCATTTTTGTGGATCTTTGGGACTTTTTGACTTCCACTTGCACCTTTACACATCTAAGGTCCCAGAGAAATGAGTTATCCTTCTCCCAGACAACTCAAACCAAGCCACATCTACATACATTTTATCTATATCTTCAACACATCATGAAGACACTTAACTTAAAGCATCGGAAAGCCGACACAAGAGAGATCTCCGCATGCCTTCAGACTATTTAATGCCATGTAGAAGCTTCTCTCTAACAGTGAAGTGTTCCCTTGGACAACTACAATACTTCCCAATTCTCTCTTTGAGCTTCTTGTCCTGGCCTGATAGTTGACCACTCTCCTATACATGGGCGTGAGTTCCCTCAGACAATGGTGAACTCCTCCCAGCCTTGTTCTCTGACTCGTTCTACCTCACCTTGAGAACCCTAGTACAAATTTTACTTGTTGATTTTTGGCAACAACATATACACAACATAGTTATATAATCAAAATTATATAAGCTCTTAGATTCTCTCTGTGGCTAACTCTCTAAGACTAATCCCCGTGAACGATTTTAAGACTTAAGACGTAAATGTCAAGGGAGACACTCGTAGCCCTTTTCTAATGCTTGTGATTGAATATCTTTTCATCCTATAAGTTATTCGAGTTGTCAAATAAAAAGATTTGTATTTTTTTACCTTTCTTTGGCCACTTGGCCTTCGCTCCTTGAGGTAACATGTTACTCGATTTCTTTACATAGTATTAAAGTGAAGAGACTTGTCAACACTCAAATTTCTCTTTTACCTTTTAATATAACACCTTGTAACTAAGTATCGTAATTAGAGATATAATTGATTAGGGATGTTTGAAGCTCAAGAGAAATTAATAAAATTTTTAACAAAAATAAGCATTTTAAAAAGGTAGTCATAAAGTATTGACCATCGGAAGGTTGTTAAGACTCAGGGGCTGACAAACGGATCAAGCCAGCCTAAGCCAATCTTTAACTAATTATTTAAAGGGTTGTGATGATGCGGAGTTGATCACCCTCTTCTGTCTCAGACCAAATACCTGTAAACGGAGTCGGGGACTCGTTCCTCCGTGATCACTCTAACGCTCAAGTTAGTTCACAGGTTATCAAAACTGGAGTATGTAGTCGAAAATTGAAGAAAAAAAAATCCTCCTTACCTGTCTTGGTCACTTGAATTTATAAGGTGATTCTCCCCACTCATGTCAAGATAAGACTTCTCCTTCTGAACTTTCGGGATAAGGATTATGTCCCTTACGGAACCATGATTTTGGTGGAGTGGATATGGCGATCGGTTTCCGAGGGGCTCGAGATAATCCCTGCCCCCATGAACTTCAGAGTGACAATCGAGGTCGAGGAATTTGGGAAATCCTTGTTGAGCGAAGGCTAAGATTACTAGTCGGTTTGTTGAGACGTATTTGCCACATGTTTATTCTAGACTTGGGCTAAATGGCGACGTTGGCTTGGTTCTCTGGCGAACACGTGTCTTTGCTATTATTGGTTGTTTTCATGGGGTATTGGGGTAATTATGAGCCCGAGGGAATTTCCCTCATCATTTGCCCCCCCATTCCTCGAGTCATTCAACTTCAATGGCTCAAGGAGTGTCGAAGTCAGCCTGTGTTTTGGAAGTTCTTAAGTCCATCATCCTGAAAGAGCTTAACTTCCCCACTATTCCCGAAGTCTTTCCAAGGGTTTGAACATGATGCGTCGATTGTCTCCGAGGCCAAGCTTTCTTTCCCTCCAAAGGCCGAATTCTGACGAGGAGTTTTATCCTTCCACCAAACCACTGTTAATTTTTCTCAAGTTTGACATCGGTATTTTCTAGCATTGTCCGAATTTTTCCTCTCGAGATGCACAATTCAGGGTAATTAATGCTCATCATTACTCGTCTCTTTATTCTTTGCCCCTTAAGATCTAGTACTTGACTCTTACACTTTTGTTCATTTCTTCCCCCTGATTTCTTTTACAATCTTGCAGCTTTTTCTTCTCTTCTTACTCCTCCCTCATCACCTATTTCTTTATCGTTTCTTTTTCATGGCCATTACCAGATCTGGAAGACTTAACTCAGTCGGCACAGAGCTGATCAAATGGGAAATTCACCCTGCCTCTTCCATTCCATGCCAATGGATGACTGAGTCGGAATGCTAGCATTTTAGGGAGAGGTACAACATTCCAGAAGACTGGGAGGTCGAGTTTAATACGCATTTGAGGCCATGCCATTCTGTCACTAGCCGTCTTTGTGTTTACAAGTGTGCTTTTGACAAGGGCTTTCGCCTGCACCCTTTCCCCAAGGAAGGGTCATGTCACTTCTTCAATATCTTACCATCGTTCCAGGCTAACTATCCTCTTTCGGATGGAGGTATTTGATGGGTTTTGTCGTTATTTGCAGCATCAGTCGGGTAGACCCTTAGAGAGAGCTATTCAATTACTTCTTCACCACTAACCCCGACCTAGGAGGTTGGATTTCTATCTCGCCAAGGGTCGTGAAGAAAGGCTGCCTCCTCGTGTCCAAGAAGCATCCTGGAACTGAGGCCACGACCATGTCTCTCATGTTCTCCTGGGGATCTAAGGATTCAGATAACTGGAATGAGTGTTATGTCTTCATCCGTCCTTCGGGTTCCGGCTCCACACAAGGGGTCTGATCTGTGTGCAACGGGTGGACTTTGGACACCAAATACAAGTGTCCAAGCATCGAGACTATTAAAGAGTCAGCCGGTAGGGTCCTGTGTATCAACATGGATTGGAAGGAGGAATGGATTTCAAATCTAACTCTTACCGATGTGGGCTTGGATGGTGGGACCAATAGAGTGATTTTCACGCAATGCGTGATGATAAGGCTAATTTGGGCAGTAAGTTGCCTATAAATAGTAGGTCGAGAGATGGAAGCAAAATGGAGATGAAGAAAAGAGTAAGCTGAGGGCCGAGAGATGCGAGAGAGAGAGAGTTCGAGCTTAGGCTGGGCATTCCGAGAGAAGCAAGAGAGAGATCAAGAGAGAGGGATGGAGACCCGGCCATGGCAGCCGCAAAGTTGTTGTTTCAACAGCTATGGTCGCGACCATGGTAGCACTGCGATGAGCAAGGGGGCCGAGGCGGCAAGGTGCGACCAGCGAAAGCGAGTTAGTGGTGGCTAGCGAGGTCAGAGGTGGCACGCGAAGGTGGTTGTTGCAATAGTGAGCGGCCATGGCAGCCGCTGTCGAGCTGTAGGCGCGAGGCAGGGGACGGCCGGAGTGCGTGCGTGCATGTGAGGCGGCTCGAGGTGGGCGGCGGTGATCGGGGTCAAGTGTTGGCGGCGGTGAGGGGTCGTAGGCGATGGTTGGGCTGGTGCGCGGGAGCCATGCGCAGGTTGCAGGGGAAGCACGCTGGAGAAGATGAAGTGGGAGGAAGAAGAAATGAGAAGAAAAAAAGAAAAGAAAGAAAAAGGAAAAAAAAGGGAAAGAAATGGAAGAAAAAATAGAGGAAATGTGGAAAAAAAATTTGGAAAATAGGAAATGGAGTTTTATGGTTGTTCCGGAGATTTTGGGTGAGAAAATGGTTTTGGCACACATTTCGAGAATATGGCACGCATACTAAGGAAGCCTGAGAAGCTAAGTTAAGGTAAGTAAAATTCTCTAAAAAATTTTAAAAATTCAGGAATATTATTTTATGAATTGTCATAGTGAAATATTTGAGAAATATTTAGTTTGGATTTATTGAGAAAAAATAAGAAGAAATAGAGAGAAAATAAAGAAAATGTAAGAAATTATAAAAAAAAATAGGTTTTAATGCTTATTTAATTAAATATAGTGATTAGGATACTTTGAGACTTAAAATTGAAATTACTTGTATGAATTTTGAGGTTGTCACGCAAATCGAGGTGATGCATTAATTTTGAGGCAATGCACGAATATCGAGATAGCTCGATAAGCTTGAGAATGTAAATGGTACTTCCCAACTAGATTTGATTTTATGAAAAATACTTGGTTTGTAAGTGATTGTACCCAAAACCAGAATTTAAGTAAATGATTTTATTATATTGTCATGCCTTGATATGAATATATCATGTAGATTGCTTTTACATGTATTGATGATGAAATGTGCATATGTTCACGATAATATTATTGATCATGCATCGCATAAGGGTTTGGGATTATGGACTACCACCGCTGCTCTACCAAAGGTACACCCATACACCTCGGCCTAGTAAGGAGGCTGTGAAAATGGGGAGCAGCAGTTGGGTGCGGTCGACTCAAATCGAAATGATATGAAAATGATATTTTGCATTCATGAATGAAATATGTTTACTGTACCCTTACTTAGATGATTCATCATCTAACTTGGGCTTTGCCCTAGAATATTCAAACGTTTCAAATGAAGATTGTAGCAAATACGAAAATGAATGAGGCATGAAATAGCACTTAGCAGAGTGCATGATGAATAGAATGTATGTTATGTAGCCCATGTATTTAAATTCCGTTACTTTGAATTCTTGGCGTTTTTAAAGAATGATGATGTATAACCATATTTAGAGTTAATGTTAGTTGAAAACTTATGTTTTCTATTAAGTTATGTTGAGAATCGATGATGTAAGAACTTATTTAATGTTAAAGTAAGATATCAAGTTCGATCCTTGCTTGCGCATTTGATGTATATAATGATTCTCTTTTGAGAAAAATAATTGATAGTTCTGGGACGGATACGATGAATGATGTGATTTAGGATTAATTTGAAAGGAAAAGAATCTATTATCCTAGAATTGTCCCAATTTATGACGCGCCCGAGAAAGCGAGGCGTTACATATATGATGTGTATGAAAGCTAAAAATTTTGGGCCAAAAAGGGGTTTAAAGAAAATTTTGGGCATGGTTATGCAATAGGCGTGTAATAGCAACAGGGCCACTTGGTGGCTCGTAAAAGGCCTCGGTGCGCAACAGGTACACGGGCGCGCGCCGGAAGCAAGCTTGCGCGACTCGCTGCCAGCACACCATAGGGCCCCGTGCAGGCCTTGGGGGCGCCAGCAGGCCCGGCCAGCCAATTTTTTTTTCAAAATTTCAAAAAGTTGGGGATTTTTAGGGCTTTTCTTAAATAATTTTGGGCCCTAAAGGAATTTTCAAAATAAAGGGATTTTTCGTGCATTTTTTGAAATAAATGCCGAATTTTTGGAAAATGAAAATTATGAATTTTTCCTCGAATTTTGGGAAAATCAACGGATTGTTTGGAATTTAGAAATATATAGAGCCCAATGGAATTCTTGGAAAGAAGAAGAATTAAAATAATAAAATGATGATTAGGCAAACTTAATAGAAATAAATTAGCCAAGTGTGGTATGGTTAAAACCCAAGTCTGCTAATCGATCCTAGGATTAAGGGAAGGGAAGGACGAAGCCTAGTTTCCACCTAGGGCGTTTCGTGTCAAAACATAGTCTGCCCTTCACAAATGGCCGGGCATGTGAGCAGTTAAGATGATTGTTTACGAGTGGCACCCGTAAGTGGGAGCGGGGCGTCACATGCATGCCCTTCCAATGTAACCAAGAAGAATATGCACCACATTGCGTCGGACTCGTCCTGCACCATCATGTGAGAGGTGAAGAGATCCAAGTGGTCCATCGGATCAATAGTGTGCCCACATAAGGCTTGATAGCCAGAATACGAAGAAGCTCGGGCGTCACCACAACCATAATCTCCCGACTAAGAGGCTAGTTCCCACCCATGCTACAGGACTCTTCTCGCTTAGGCTTTAATGCTGCAATCTCCTTCTCCAACTGACGTAACCTCTTTTCTTGCTGAGCCTACGACATACTAGAAGATGCCTCGGCTTCATCGGGCCCAGTCTCCTATTCTTGTCCTCGGGGCTCTGCCTCATGTTGGCAAGATCCTTCCTCCGGAGAAGGTTCCCATCCCCTACCCGGGCGAGAATAATGGGGTTGTTGCTGGTCCAGGAAGCCAATGAGCAGCTCCGTTAGACATTGAACCTGATTCTCCAAAAGTGCAATACGATTTGAAGGGGAGAAGGATTATCCGGGCTACGCTCCCTCCCCTGCTGGCTTCTTGGGGGATTGTTCTACCTCAGTTCTGGGTAGGGTTACCGCCAATAGCCCGAGTTGGTGTCTCCTTGTGGCCATCAAAACAAAAAGGACTCAAACGTCAAGAAAATTGTACTCGGCAGACAGAAAGAAAAATGGCCTGGGCCTACGGTGGGCGCCAAATGATGATACAGAGCTAATCACTTTCTTCTGTCTCGGACCAAGTACCTGCAAACGGAGTCGAGGACTCGTTCCTTCGTGATCACTCTGACACTCAAGTCAGTTCATAGGTTATCAAAATTGGAGAATGTAGTCGAAAACTGAAGAAAAAAAGATCCTTCTTACCTATCTTGATCACTTGAATTTATAAGGTGATTCTCCCAATTTCTGTCAAGATAAGACTTCTCCTTTCAAACTTTCGGGATAAGGATTTTGTCCCTTGCGGAGCCATGATCTTGGTGGAGTGGATATGGTGATCGGTTTCTAAGGGGCTCGGGATAATCCCTGCCCCCATGAACTTTGGAGTGATTGTTGAGACCAAGGAATCTAGAAAATCATCGTTGAGCGAAGGCTAAGATTACCAGTCGATTTGTTGAGACGTATCTGTCATGTATCTATCCTGAACTTTGGCTAAATGACGACGTTGGCTTGGTTTTCTGGTAAACACTTGTATTTGCTATTATTGGTTATTTTTTCGAGGTATTGGGGTAATTATGAGCTCGATGACATTTTGCTCATCAGGTTGGTATAGTGTGGCTCATCAGGTTGGTTTTAGTTTTCTTTTAAGTTGGAAGTAGTAAAATGTGAGGCAGTATGATGGAACTAGCTAGTTTGGTTGGTGAGTCTCTCTCCCTCTCTCTCCAAGTTACGCTCGCATAATGAAGGAGCCTTGATACGTGGCTCTAGTTGGTTGAATGAAAAATATTCAGTTTTTTATTTCTCAATGCTATTTTGTATTTGATTACATGGAACAACATTACAAATTGGGACATTAACATTAATACATATTCTGTATTCAATTTAAGGATGGATACAGCTACAAGCGAAGAACCCAATAACCCACCTTAAATTACCTCTTCACCCAACTCCATTTACTGTCTCCCGATGACCCAGTGTTGGCCGTCCACTTGAACCCGAAGTCCATTGACCTTGGCAAACAAATTTACAGCTCTCCTCACACCCTTGTTGTCAGCCGCGGCAAAGTAGTCGTGCCCAAAAATCACTCCGCCGGGTCTCAGGAGTTTGTAGGCCCGGTTTATGTCGGTCCAGGCCGAGTGAAAATCATGACCCGCATCTATCTCGACTAACTCCCCGAACACGCCCCATTCACACAGCTTCTCCAGCGCCGACCCGGTTGAGCACGGAACGAATAGGACAGACCCGGTGGCGTTTACGTGCACAACGTTCTGCATGAATTGGTAAAGGAGCGTCACGTCGCCGTTCACCATCTTCATGTCCCGGAACCGCTCATGGAAACCGGGCCAGCCCCGGAAATCATCGACGCAGAGAATCTGAGTTTCCAGTCCGAGTCGACTCGCCAACCCGGCCATGTGAATCGCCGACGCCCCCAGGAACGTGCCGACCTCAATTATGGTCTTGGGTTGGACTCTCCGGATTAGGTTCTCGAAAACGGCGCCTTTTGAGCCCCAGCCTTTGATTCGCTTCGGCCGGAGGAGGCCGCTAGCGTGCGCCGGGGGGAAGTTTTCGTACGGGGACGTGCCATTGAAGACCTTTTCGAGGATTGTATGCCGGACGAGGTTGGGAGGAATTGGGTCGGCGCACTGAGTGGTGAAATGGTAGTGGTCGCCATCGGCGGAGATGGCGGTGGTGTTTTCAGCGGCCACGGTTCGGTCGATAACTGGGATTGGGCTTGGACTCGGAGAGTGTAGAGAGTTGGAGGATGGGGCGGAGAGATAGCCCAAGGCGTAGGAGAAGAGGAGGAGAAGAACAATGGCTGTGGGTTTGGTGAATTTATTACCGGTCAAAGCGGGGAAGTGCCGGCGGTGGTGGAGGATCAGGGTATGAAGAGGTGGTTGCTGCTCCTTTCTCATGTTTCCTCTTCGTCTTCTTCCTCTGTTTTTATTTTTTTTATTTTTTGTTCTAATTCCTTTCTTGGTGTGGTTGATCCTCTGGATTGTACTTCGAAACTGTAGTTTGAAAGAGAAAAGAGCGAATTAGTTCTTACGGGGAGGGGAAGATAAAGATGACGACAGTGACCCTTACGGGGGTGGCTAGTTTGTTGGGTTGGTTGCGGGTCAACTTCCGCGCAATGACCAGAATTTAAATGTTTGATTGCCACTGGGGTATGTCCATGGGGGAGGAATTGAATTTTATAGATAATAATTAAAATAAAATGAGCAGGAAGATGGACAGGACAGGTGTGATCTCAGAATTGGGGTTCCATCGGCCTCAAAATTGGAATTCTTGGTATCAATTAATGTTTAATGAGTTTGAAAGGGAAAATCTGTGCCGTCATCAAAGGGCGTTAGAAATTATATATAAATGATGGATAGATCCCGAGAAAGACCCACAGCGATATATATATAGCAGCCTCATCCGTGTGTATTGGTCAAGCTAGCTAGCTCTCCTGGTCCCTTAAAGTCGGAGAATCCACGGCTGCCCAGTTTTTCACAACTATGTCGCTCTGTACTCGTAGCCTTTAGCTTTGATGTGTTCTTCACTACTCTATTCTTGCCTCTTTATCTTTTTACTTTTTCTGTTTTTTAAATAATTTGGGGAGATGCGTCTCTTCTCTTGTTATATATCCTCCCATCTTGTCCATCTTTTCACTTTATCATCAATGCTATTGTAGTAGATATATATATATATATATATGGAGGGTCGGACTACTAACTTGGGGAGTCCTAATTAATTAGTTTTTCGTGAACTCAAATGTAATTTCCCAATTATGGAACTAAAACTATGCTAGAGAAAATGAACCATGGTTATCTGATATATTATCTATACGGGTACCCACTTGTAGTAAAGAGAATATAATATGATATCATCAGTTAGCTAATCTTTTTATAGGCTAATATTATAACGACGTTTGTTGGCCAGTTTGAAATAAAATCAGTATGGGTTGGGATGAAATTGCCCTCAATTAATTAATTACTACAATATGAAATGCATCTTCTTCCGGACCCAACCGCTGAGTCGAATCATGAATGCGCGTCCGGAGGCCCAGATTCAGGAATTTTTATCTGAGTAAGTAAAAATTAAATAGTAAAAAAAATAAAAAATAATGTAATATTAAAAAAAATATTATTATAGGTATTTCACGCACTACTTCTTATGGGCTAAACTCGACCCTATCTCCTAAAGCTCAGTAAGTCTAAAGCCGAGCTCGTTAAACTCGACCCAATCTCCTAAAGTTCAATAAGTCCAAAGCCGAGCTCGTTAGAACAAGCTCACACGTCACTGAGATCCGAGCTCAAACTACGGAATCGAGCGAGCTCCCAACGATACTCATAGCTCGCTGGTTAACCAAGCGAGCTCTTAGCGATGCTTCCAGTTAGCTCGTTGGCCTAATTGTTCAGCTTGTATAACGACAAAGCCATGGAACAACCGGAGACAGAGACCCACCTACTTTATTTAAGGCAAATCAAATCCTTAATAATGCGGAATGCACTCTCGATTTTATGGGATTGATAATGACATCTTGTCTCCATTATATTATCTTGAATTTTATGTAAGGTTTAAACACCCTACACTATAAATGGGGGTCAAAAACATCATTGTAAGGGGAGAAGGGGACAATAATAATATACTGTTACTCTGTCAGAATAACTAGAGAACAGTTGCGGACTAAGTATCATTATGTCCGAACCACGTAAAAATTTCCCTTCATACTGTTTGTCATTCATTCATCCTTTTTGCTATCGTGCTTATTTTTCTTATGATAAGCCTACGAATCATGATCTATTAACTCCGAACCACATGTTTTGATATACATTATTTTTTTTCGTCACTATCAAATTCTGTGCAAGATTGTTAAGGCCTTGTAATATTTCAAAAACACTTTTTGATTAAATTTCATTTGCTCAAATACAGATATTACAGAAACAAATTATAAGGGAAGATATCAAAACATGTAGAAATCAAAAACACTTTTAATCCCCAATCCACGTCATTTATTAACAAATCAAAATTAAGAAAATAAGTTAAATTATTTTTTTATCTACTTTAAATCCATCAAAATGTCAAAAAAATAAATGAACTGGGGGATTTTAGTTGTAGTTAAGAAAAAAATTTCATTAAAACTAAGAAAATTGAAAACTCATCTTTAATACTACCTAACTTGTTAAGAAATTTTGAAAGATAAAAAAAAAATATCAAAGAAATTTGAGAGATAAAGAGAAAGCAGAATACAGATTGAAAAAAATACAAAATGAAGGAAGGGGTTAGAGAACGTGAGAAAGGAAGAGAGGATATTTAGGATGAATTACAATTATAAAGAAAATTATCATAATAATCTAAGTTTATAAAATTTTTTAGACCAAAATATTAATTGGGGGATAAAAATGTAAACTCAAAATAAATATAATAGATTTTTTTAAAAAATTGTCTGCGCAGGGTCACGGTGGATCCGCCACTGGATAGGTGGCTCCAGGAGGAAAAGACACGTTTGCGATGCCGTGCGGCACAAGGATCAAAGGAGCCCACAAGTTTCTTTTACTAAATTACATTTAGTTAGGACAAACGCATAGATATGCAAATTAATACAGAAGATTACAAGTCTCACACACACACACACACACACGCCGGTGCCACAGCCACAGGAATGGCATATAACATATTTACTGTATTATTATAAAACTAACGTGCGCGCTGTGTTTCTGTTGCAAATCCGATTGATTTTGAGGATGAGAGAGGATAACAAAAACTTCTGAACGAAGGGATTGCTGCAGCCTGGCTGACCCGGAAGAAACCGCTAAGCCCGGCAATGCAGCGGGTCTATGCATCTTTAGGGTCTTTGTCACTAAGAGAGCTTTGCAGCCATAGAAAAGCAGCAGAGTCAGCAAAAATTATAACACTGCTGACCCGGAAGAAACCGCTAAGCCCGGCAACGCAGCGGGTCTACGCATCTTTAGGGTCTTTGTCACGAAGAGAGCTTGGCAGCCATAGAAAAGCAGCAGAGTCCCAAGGAGTTCGGGAACCACTCTACTTTTCTTAATACATAGCTGGGTAAATTACTAAAAAATTGTGTTTAATTTGAATTTTATAACAAACTTTAATTTTTTTTTTAAATATACAGGACTTTTTGTTTAGGTTTAATTATATTACTAGAGGTAAATCCGTGCAATATACGGGAGAGTTTAATTTAAAAATAAAATATTAAACTTGTTATTTTAAATAATTCTAACAGAATTGGTAATTATAATTTTTTTTTCTTTTAATACTTAGTCTTCTATCAAAATTTAAATTTAATTAATTATTCACTATTCAATATGCTAATAGAGAACACTCTTAATTCAATGTATCACAATTTAATGTGTTAAAGAATAATTAATATATTAAGTAGATCACTTGACAAAATATTTATAATTTTTTTATTTATTATATTATATTTATTTATAAATAAATATTATAAAATTTATAATATATCTACTCAAAAACATTTTTTATTTTCTATTTATTATATTATAAATATAAATTAAAATTCTTAAATATGAGTAAAAATAAGTTTTTCAATAATAACAAAACTTTAAAAATATGAATTTTGATATCTTCCATAGTCTTAAAAATATGATACCTTAAATATTAATTAGTATTGAAAAACCCAAGCATTTGACAACCTTTTAAACATTTTTTTATGAATTTGTTAAGATATTACATTTTCAAGACTATAATATAATTATTGAAGTAAAATTAATAATTAATTAATTACTACCTTTGATTTAATGCAAGTTTTTTAGGGAAAAAATTCACCATTGATTGACACTTGATAAAATACTTTGCTTGACTATCATATTTTGATATTATATATATATATATAGAATAAAAATATAAAGATAAGATTTTAAATAAATAGACAATTTTTTATGACTTAATTAATAGTTCAAATTGCCTATTAATATTTCACAAAAAATCCATGCAAATTTAATACAAATTTTAGAGGCAAAAAATAACTTGGTAAATTTTTGGAGAGAAAAAAAATTGCAAGCTATTCTACTTTAATATAATATATTATATATTATTATATTATATAAAGATAAGATTTTATTTAATGAACAATTTTTCATGACTTAATTAATACTTTAAGTGTCTATTCATATTCCTCAAAAATAGTATTTATTTTTGATTGATTGACTGATTAATTAAATATTTAATATTTAAATAATAATGTATTGAAAAACTCGTGATTAGAATTGAAAAACTCGTATATTTAAAATTTATTATTAATTTTACAGTAATTAGTACTTATTATTTCAAAATAATTGAAAATTTTAAATTATTAATGCAAATTACTAATGCAATAAGTATTAAATGCAAATTACTAATTCAAGTTTTTGGGGGATTTTTTTTTTCAGACTATCCTACTTTTATATATATAAAGATTATATTATATAAAGATAAGATTTTATTTAATAAATAATTTTCTGTGACTTAATTAATACTTTAAATGTCTATTCATATTCCTCATAAATATTATTTATTTTTTATTGATTGACGGATTAATTAAATATGTAATATTCACATAATAATGTATTAAAAAAACCATGATTAGCATTGAAAAACTCATATATTTAAAATCTATTATTAATTTTACAGTAATAATACTTATTATTTCAAAACAATTGAAAAATTTAAATTATTAATGCAAATTACTAAATACAAATTATTAATGTAAGTTTTGGGGAAATTTTTTTTTTTTCAGACTATCCTACTTTTATATATATATAAAAAATATTATATATTATTATATTATATAAAGATAAAATTTTATTTAATGAACAATTTTTTGTAACTTAATTAATACTTTAAGTGTCTATTCATATTCCTCATAAATAGTATTTATTTTTGATTGATTGATGGATTAATTAAATATTTAATATTTACATAATAATGTATTGAAAAACCCAAGATTAGCATTGAAAAACTCATATATTTAAAACCCATTATTAATTTTATAGTAATAGTATTTATTATTTCAAAGCAATTGAAAATTTTAAATTATTAATGTAAATTACTAAATACAAATTATTAATACAATAAGTATATGTAAATTATTAATGCAAGTTTTGGGAGGGATTTTTTTTTTCAGACTATTTTACTTTTTTTTTTTTGTTAATGCACCATCATGAGCCCCCCTCGCTGTTCGATCTCACGATTTCAGCAGGAGAGGTAAACCAGGGAACCCAACAGACAGGTTTCGACCCTTAACATAACCGCAAATATGAGGGCGATAAGCATTTTTCATTTTTTAGGGTCGCTCATTGCTTGTTAAACTATCTCTTGACCAGGGCTCAAATATGGAATCTGAACCTAAAGAACAGCATCCCAGCGATTCTTTCTTTGCCAGTTGAGCTACGCCTGAGACATGCTATTTTTATATATATAAAGATTATTATGACAAATATCTCTTAAACTTCAATAGTTTTGGTCAATTGCAATAATATCCCTTAAAATTTAAAAAAATTAAAAGATAACTGACTCTCCACCTTCATTGCCCTGGCCACTATCAGCTTCCCCCGCCTCACTCTCTGTCCTCACTGTCGCTGCTACTGCCAACCACCATCACGACTGTTGCGTCTCTTCCCTGCAACTACAACTGGCGAACCACTGTTCTTCTCTGTCTGGATTTCATTGTTCCGATTGAATCCATCGTTCCAATTGACCTATTGACGAATCCGTAGTTCCAGTCGAGGAGAGAAAAAAAGAGACGAGTGAGATGAGGCAAGAAAGAGAGATTTGTAAGGGAGGAAGGCAATAATGATTCAAAGATACAAAGGGCGATAAGGGGTCTGTTGAAACGGGCGGTGAGAAGGCAGATGGTTGTAGCCAAAAGGGAAGAACAAAGGAGTCGGAGAAAGCCATGATTGAAGCAATCCGTCATTGGAGAAACGACCACTAAAACCAAAACCAGAGACGGAAATGCAATAGGGGCGACCAATGCAAAAAATGGTTCACCCACCATTTTCGACAATGGGAGAAATTGATAAGTGAATCACCAGCGATGGGTTCTAGTCGACGATGATATTTTTTAATTTTTGATTTTATTATTTTATTTATTAAATCTAACTTAATTTTATTTTAATTAATATATAATTAAATTAATTAATGTTTAGTTATTATCGCTTATAATGGGTGGAGATGTGTGAGCAAAAAAAATAAACCAGGTGGATCTGTGGAGTTATTTTTAAATCATTAGAGGTTTTTATGTTCTTAACAGTTACTCACATGTCTACTATATCTATCTTATAGATTATGGCATGCGATTTATTATCATTTAATTATTATTATCATATTAATCAAATATAGTAATTCATGTGTCAATCCGTAATTGATTAATCATAGTCCACTTTTGATAAATATAAGGACTGAGAAATACTTTTAGGATATCCTTGACTCGAAAGTTTTCGTCACATATTCTTAATATTTAAGAATAAGACTATTGCCAGGAAACTTTAAAGGTTCATTCATATGAATTGATTAGAGAGTTATAAATGAAGATATGATATTAAAATATGAAAGTAAATTTTATTATATTTGTAAAAATTATATCATTAGTCACATTTTTACAATTGATAGATGCCATCTAAATCTAGCATTAGAACGCCAACACTAACAAAAACAAAATTCATAATTTTCATTAACAAGTCGAGGAATTGACACTACATTTCGTATGGCATTAGGTACATATAAATAGTCTTTAAGTTTAATTACATGCTCGATAGACAAAAGTGAAGAAAAAATCCCTACAGTTAACGAATTAACAATTTCTCCATTTATCACCTTTAGGACAACTTCCTACTTCTTAAGTGGCCTACTCGTCTCAAGATCCTACATGCAAACACATAGATGAGATGTTGCACCATAATCCAAAATTCAAGTGTTGTACCATAAGAATCGGGAAGGAGAAAAATGAGGATTTTTAAAGTTAAATAATGTTAAAGCTCACTGTAGTATGCTCGAAGCCTCACAAAAAGAAAAGCTCGTGGCATGTAGAATTGAGGCCGAAGTCTTACGGCAAGAGGAGTTGCGGCCATTGGATAAAACATGGTTCCCTATTGGATAAAAAAATATTCATCCACCAAAAGTTCAACTTAAATAACTCATCATTAATTCAAATAGTGAAGCATATTTCTTATAGATTCTCAAAATACTAAGGGGGCGTTTGGTACGGAAGAAGTTTTTAATTTTCTGGGATTCATAATTCTTGGGAATGCTCTTGAAAATCTTTGATTCCTAGGATTTGTGCAATTCTATGTTTGGTTAAGTTTAAACATTCTCAAGAATGTTGAGTATTCTTTTATAGGAATCTTACATTCCTATGTTTGGTTTAAATGCAACATTCTTGAAAATTCATATTCTTTTTCCAAAATTACCCTTATTTGATTTTTTATTTAAAAATGATAAATTTCTTCTACTATCTAAAATATTAGGACCCACAACATCTTTAGAAAGTCAAAAAAATGTTATTTTTTATGCATTATGTATATATATGATATATATGTTTATATTTAATATAAATATATTACATAAATATAATATGTTTGTATGGAGTTATAAAAGAGTAAGGGGTGTTTTAGTCTTTTTCTTAGTTAAAAACATTCCCAAGTCCATGGGAAACTTAGGTGGTGTTCTCTTTGTGTTTCAGTTTTGAGTTTTGAGTTTTGAATTCATTTTTAGTTTTGTATTTTGAGTATCTGTTTTGAAATTTTTGAAAACACGTTCTTTCTATTATTTTGAAAAATTATTTCTCAAAATAGAAAACTAGAAAACGCGTTTACTTTATAATTTTGAAAAATTATTTTTATAATATTTTATTTAATAAATTTGATTGAAAATAAATTATAAATATTTATTAATAAATTATAAATTTAATTTAAAAGACTTTAAACTATAATATAATTGATAACTAATAACAGAATAACAAAAAAATTTAAAATCTTTAAAAATATTAGACTTCAAACATTAAAATCCAATAACAAATTTTAAACATCTATTAATAAATGACTAAAATTACAAAATAACATAACATTAATTTATCATAGGTATAATCCAAAATCTTAAAAATATCTTTAAAAAAATTAATACAAAAAAAACATTTTACATTTTTAGTTTAATATTCAAATAAAATAAAACAAAAAAGTAAAACAAAACAAAACACAGAAAATGAAATCGCATAAGGGTTTGCGATCTACCATGGGGGGCGGTGATGTCGAATGGAAGGGGGCGATGAAGTCGGACGACTTGCAAGGGTTTATGGGGGGGGGCGGGGTAGTCGACGGCAGTGGTTGCGGTGGTGGTGGCAGAAGCGGAAGCGATTGACGGCGGTGATGGTGATGGCAGGCCATAAAAGAAGAGAGAAGAAAGGAGATGGGGGTAGTCGACGGCGGACGCGATGCAAGGGTTTGCGGTGATGGTCGCGGAAGCGGTCGATGGCGATGGCGGGCCAGAAAAGAAGAGAAAGGAGACTGGGGGCGGTCGACAGGGGATGCGATGCAAGGGGTTGCAGTGGCGATCGACAGCTGTGGTTGTAGTGGCGGTGGTGGTCGACGACGGTGATGGTGATGGTGATGGCGGTGGCAGTCGACGAGCAAAAGAGAAGAGGGGAGAAGAAATGAGAGAGGATAAATCTAGTCTCTGAAGTGGGTTTGCGCGGTAGGGAAGGGGGACGCGTTTTCCGCGTTTTGGTGTTTTGGGTGGGTTTTCACTGAAAACACCCAAATTGTTGTTTTGGGTTTCCTTTACAAAATTTTTTCTCTTTTTCGAAAATGCGTTTTTGAAAATAGCAAAGTGAACGCATTTTCAGTATTTTGAGAAATTGAAAACTCAAAACGGGCCAAAAACAGCAAAGAGAACAGGCCCTTAGATTCCCAACCCCTCCATAGAAATCTTTTTGTGGGAAAGTTGATTAAAAATCACTTCCAGGAATCTTATTTCTCAGGATTCTTTTTATAAAAAAGTTGTACCAAATATGAGAATATAGATTCCCAACCTAACATTCCCAGGAATCTTAAAATTTATCTTGTACCAAACACCTCCTAAGTGTACAATACTATTTGATACAATATTTAACAAAAGCTAATACAAACTACTAAGTCTACATTTTCTTTACTACTTTCAAGTCATTTTTAGTTTTCAATTTTCTAAAATAATGAAAACGCGTTCTCTTTACTGTTTTTAAAAATACATTTTTGAAAAAAAAAATTGTAAAGAAAACTCAAAACAACAAAAAGTTATTTTGAGTGTTTTCATTCAAAACAAACTCTAAACTCAAAATATATTTATTTATTCATATTTTATTACTGTAATAGAAAAAAATATTACAAAATTCATTACCTTTAAAATATATTTTTTTAATAATATATTAACATTAAATATTTCTAATTTATTAAGTAATCAAATTTATTGAATAAAATATCATTAAAAAATTATTTTTAAAGTTTCAAAGAGAACGCGTTTTCTACTTTTCCATTTCGAAAAATAGTTTTTCAAAATGACAAAGAGAACGCATTTTTAATTTTCTAAAAACAGACTACCAAAACAGAAAATTAAAAATGAATTCAAAACTCAAAACTAAAATTTGAAAAATAAAGAGAATGCAGCCCAAGTGTCCTTTCAATTAGGACTAACGGACTTCCAAATTCATGCATTAGCTTCATCTTCAGACTCTAAGGCAGGTCCTTTGGTGTAATACCCAGTATTAAATATCAAGAGAAGTTTTGGAAGTTATGGGATCAAAATGAAATTTACAATAGTTTCGGGCTTAAGTGCAATATGCTAACATAAACAGAAGGCGAGGGACTGTGTCAAGTAGATCAACAAAGGTCAAAATGGTTCAAATAAGCAATACTCAACACAATCAAGGGACTTTCAAAGGATTGAAGTCAAAAGCACGCAATTAGGAGCATCCGGGCAAAAGTACAGTTTTTGTAAACTGCCCGAGGGAGATCAAGATGACAAGTTTTTCAGAAATTCCAAAGGGAAATAGGAAATATAAAACCTGAGGGTCATGGTGAAGGTGTTAGATAGTCTAGGGGTATCAAGAAATAAAAGAAAATTCAATTAAAAGTTGGCTGGGGGCTAAAATGCAATTTTTGAAAGTTGCTTGGTGTGAAACCGACCGGCTGCCTATGGCCGTCGGCGGCCGCTTCTGGGGCATCGGGCAGGTCACCCGGAGGCTCTAGGCTAGCCTCCAGGCGACGACGAGGCCGTTGGGAGCTTCCATTGGCCGGAAAATGGCCTTGATGTGATCGGAATTAATGGCCAAAGGATTTCCGATTTGGCCGAATTTTTCGAGGGATCTAGCGCTTGATTTGGTGTTTTTCGATTGGTTTAGAGGCGAGATTTGGGCTTAAGGGATAAGGACGAGCCGGATATGGTAGGGAATCGGGTCCAAAACGAGTATAAAAGGAGGTTTTCGGCCGAGGGTTCAAAAACAAAAATCGCTCAAATTTCTTGTGTTTTTGCTTGAATCGAGCTTGAGGGATAAGGGGCTTTTGTTCCTTGGGTTGAGAGGATCATTTCTGGAGCATTTGGGAGCGTTTGGTGTAGATTTAGAGGGGTTTTGGAAGTTTGGCCGGAAAATCGAACCGCCGCCACCGCGACCTGCAACTGGGTTTTAAACCCACCTCCGGCCACTCTTTCCGACGATCAAGGGCACCATTGAGGTCGCCTTGAAGAGATCTACAAGCCCCTATAAGAATTTAGGGAGTTGGACGTCGTCGGAATCGGAGAAGACGATCGGAGAAGAAGACTGTGCGGCGGCGCGTGGCAGCCACTCGCGGGACCTTTGGGTGGCGCGTGAGGGCACGTGAGGTATGTTTTTTCTTTGTTTTTAATTTCAGAATTTAGGTAAAATTATTTTAAGAATTATCATGGAAAAATATTTTGTGAAAATTGATGTTAGGTATTTTTAATGAATTTCTGAAGATAGAAATGTTTGAAAAATAAATAAAAATAGAGAAATTGTGGAAAAATAGAAATATTGATTCTAAAGGTCTTAAATGGTGAAATAGGAATCAATTGGGTCATTGGAAGAAGAATTACACAATTTTTGAGGTGTGGCACGTTTTTCGAGGTAAAATCTGGACTTTTCCGAATTAAGGTGAGTGGTTTGATTTTAGCCTTATCTTGACTCGAACGTGTTTTAAAGTGCTTTTGGTGAGTTCTTGTGAGTATTTGTACGCTCCTAAACTTAGCTTATTTTACAAGGCATTTACTTACATTCATTGTGTCGATATTCACTACATTGCATTAACTGTTTATTTTTAAAATATTGGTGCATGGCGTGTAAATTTTCATATCATATAGGGTCAAGTCTAATTGCATCGTTGGGTCCATATGGGGCGGTATGGAGTCTACTTGAGATTGGGACAATGTTAATCCAGGTGAACGGGTGTCACACTGGGACACTCGAGGGAATAATGTTAAACCAGGTGAACGAGTGTCACGACGGTGCACCCGAGGGATTAACGTTGGACCAGGTGAACGTGTGCCACAGTGGGATATTCGAGGGATTAAGTATGTCAAGGTGATATCTCGAGTTAGACGTGTCTTGCATGTTGTCGTATAGTATGCCATGCTCGTATGTCTTACATGCATTGTATAACTGTTTCATACCTTCACTTAGATGGTTTATCATCTAACATGGGTTATGCCCCTGGAACATTCAACGTTCCAGTCAGGGACTACAGCGAGGTCGAGGACATGACAGATGAGCCAGTAGTGTTTGTTTGATAGTTGTTGTTGTTATATAAAATTGGAAGCATTGATGTTATATATCACTTGACGATGTTGTAATAATTAGTATTGATGTTGTATACCTATGACGGCATGGGAACATTTTGGTGTGTAACACGTGGTAGGCCACGTCACTTTGATTAATTAAGTATTCCGCTGTGTTTATATTGTTTCGTTCGGTTAAGA
This sequence comes from Diospyros lotus, assembly GCF_014633365.1. NCBI lineage: Eukaryota > Viridiplantae > Streptophyta > Magnoliopsida > Ericales > Ebenaceae > Diospyros > Diospyros lotus. The sequence continues at coordinate 23,110,253 of NC_068342.1, forward strand.
TTTGTTATTGTTAACTAAACAAGTAAGACTGGATCTCTCGGGGTATATTAACTGCATGTGGAGACTGTTCTTAAGATCATCGCGGGTGCCGGCTGTAGTTTTACGACGAGTGTTTCATCTGCATGTGAAGATTGTGCTCACAGGTGCCGCGAGTATCGGATTTTTTTTTAAAAAAAAGAAACCCCGAAAATTTCCTTATAGTGACACGCCTGTATAGGACGGGGTGTTACACTTGGGGTCACTTTGTGATTCCTCTAAATCCATCTCATCATCGGAATTGACATACTCAAACTCAGGGAGATCATTTTCAATCTCAATTTCAACTACATTTTCTTCTTCTTCTTCGTCTTCGCTAGAATCTTCTTCTTTCGATTCTTCCATGGGCTCCTTTTTGATTACTTCTTCATATAGTTCGTCTAACAAGTGACGAATCCTCTGGCAAAAATAGAAAAATAGGTTGAAGTCTTTGTTTTGTCGAACCCATTTGGCAAAAGTTTTCAACTCTACTTTAAGGATGCTAATCAGAAAATCTATTTGAAATTGGGCTAGGTTGGGCCATTAGTGATAGCTAGGTGGTATATCTTCAATGATATCTTCCATTTTTTCCAAGAATTCATAAATATTTTCTTCGGGATCTGGCTCCCTTGAGTTAATTCGGTTAACCCAATGGTCTATTAGCACTTGTTCAGGAAAATTTTCGGTCATCCTGACATTTTATCATAAAATCCCATTAGCAATTCTATTTGTGAAAACCTCAAATTCCATGATTCTAATCTTCTAAAGCCATCATCAAGTCACCGGTGTTCAATGAGTCATTCTTCAGAAGATTTCTAACTAATTCGCTCTAATACCAACTATAACACCCCACTTACCTGGGTATGTTATAATTTAGGAAATTTTGGGCTATTTTTTTTTTTAAACAATCTTCGCATGCTTAATACAACCATTCTAGAATTCCCAAAATTTTCGTCTACCTATCTAGCATGAGATTCATCATACATCATGTACGCTAGGCTAGGTATTACATCAAGCAAGAATCAAACCTAATCATAACGGTATTACATGATCGTTTTTCCAACATAGTTTATAATATAAGACTATTCATCAATAGAAACATAAGTTTCTCAACATGACTAAAACACATCTGAATCTTCATGAAGAAGCAAAATGCAGGGCAACTTATCACGACATCTTGTGTTGTTACATCTCACCTACTTCCATGCCTTCATTGCAAGCCCCAACTGGAACGTTTGAATGTTCTAGAGACATAGACCAAGTTAGATGTTAAATCATCTAAGTAAAGGTACAGCATTCATATTTCGTACATGTATGCAAAATGAAAAATGTCCTCATTCCTTTCATTTGAGCCGACGAGGCATTAATCATACTTTATTGATACTCTTCATTTTTACGATCTATTTACCAGACCGAGGTGTATGGAGGCACCCGTGGTAGAGCAACGATACCTGTCCATACTCTCAAACATATGCGATGCATGGCCAACAATATCCTCGTGAATATATGCATATTCATCATCATAGCATATATATGCAATCTACATGATGCATAGCATAACAAGGTATGTCAACATGATAAAATCATTTACGTAACATCGAGTTTTGGATTGAACCACTTACCTTTGAATAGCGATAACCTCGAAATACGTGTCAAACCCGAATATCGTGCAAATACTCAAGTCCTATCTTCAAATCACCCTAGCTAATGATTTATCCCAAGGAAAATCAATATTTCTAATTTTTCCTTATTTTTCATAATTCCCTTTTTCCTTTAAAATTCCATAATAAATATTTACCACCTATTTTCATCAAATATTTTTTCATAGATATTCCTAAAATAATTTTAGAAAAATTTCTAAAAAAAATTCAAAAATAAATACCTCGCCATGTGCCCTCACGCGCCTATCCCACACGCTCATAGTTTTGAAATGCGCGAGGCGCAAAGGGTCCTAGAGCTTGAGGCACGAGGTGCGCCTTTACGAAGTGAGGCGTATCTTTTAGAAAAAAAACTCAAAATTTTGTAAAATCATAAAAAAAAAACTATCAAATTATCAATAATAACACATGCATATCATTAATGATTCATTTTATCTTCAAATTCTAAACTAACAACATCAAAGTTGATTCATTCATCATGCGAATTCTAAACTACAAACATCATCAAAGTTCAAATTTAAAGTCTCAAACTCAAACAAGTACCAATCATCATGTAAAGTTCTAAACAAACATATAAACACTACAAGTCCACAATTAAGAAAATGTTTTTATTTTGAAAAATATTATTTTTATAAGTTTGGAAGATTAGCGCATTATAAGAAGACATATAAGAAAATATTTTCGTTTTGAAAAATTATATCTCGATATTTTGATAGCTAATATTCATTGTTGATAAAATATTTTTTAATGAATTTTTCAAAAAATAGTAGGTGTGTATTTTGGGGTAGTAAAATCGCTAAATACCGAGTTTGTATTAAAACCAAAATTCTATTTTCTTATTGTTATGGATTTTGATTTTTTAGATATTTTTATTGAATCCAAATGGGGGGTACTTTCTTATTTACATTTATGTATTAAAGTAAACGAAAGGTAAAATATAAATAAAAGAAAATATGGATATAAATAAATGTAAATATGTTGTAATGTATACATGCTGGAATCGAGAATAGGGGAGGAATTAGGCTGCCTAGGTTTTAATTAAAATTAAAGTTTCACCTCGGCGCGCCTAGGCAAGCTTCTCGCCTCAGCGCCTCACCGTGCAAGGCGAGGGCCTGGCTAAAATCACCTCGCCTCGGCCCAGGCGAGGCGCTGAACTGGCGCCTTAAGGCTCCTTGCGCCTAGGCACGCCTTTAACAACCATGCACACACTTGAAGCAACTGGACAGCGTGTGAAGTTTACACGCTGGTCGTCTTCTTCAATATTTCGGTAGTTGACGACTGCTCTGATCATCAATTTTTTTGTACCACTTTGAAGCCCTTTTCAACTTGACCCTAATGCCCTTAGCCTAAAAACACCACCGAATATGCCTTGATTTGGCCAATTTCAGACCGGCTGTGGAACCCACTTGAAATTCTGACCAAGCTTGAAACCTACTTAAATGAACTCGAAAACCTCTCAAATTTTCCAGAAATGACTTTCTAGGCTTAGGGAACAAAATCCCCTTATCCTTTTCCTTAATTTTTTTTTTCTTAAACTCTCGGATTCTTGAGTTTAATCTTTGAAATTTTCGACCATGTCTAACCATATTTGTACTCGATTTCCAGCCATGTCGAGCTATTCCTTGTCAAATCCAAGCCTTTAATGTCTTGATACGACCTTAGATCACCTCAAATCATTGTGATTTGCCTCGAACACCCCTCTCCTAATTTTCTGGTGACTCACGACCATACCCCACCATCCCTCCATCAAATCACGGCCATACTCAACCCATACACACCCCAATCGATCCATTATGCCCTAGGGCCCACTCTGGACCTTGAAACAACCCTTCCAATGATGGAAGGAGGCTAGCTGGTGGTGGCAGTGGTCGGTCGGCGATGGCCATGGCTGTTTTTAAAAAATTTGCATTTTGACCCCTGTTATTTTTCAATTTTTATTTTGGCCCTTATTCGAAATCCTTAAGCTTTGGTATTTTACCACTTAAACCCCTAAGTTCCATGCTCTTCATTTTTTCCAAAAAAATTGAGAAAATATCATTTTTGACCATTTTTCAACTAGAATTAAAATTTACACTTAGGCCCGAAAATATGCACGAATCATGCTTCAATCGTGAATCCTTTCGTTTTACCTCAAAACCATTTTAGGGTTGTTCCTTATGTAAAACTTAAATCTTCTCCGGGTTCCATTGCCTTTTTGGAAGTCCCTTACAATGATTTGATTTTTCAGGCTACATCATAGTTGTACCGAAAATAGTCTCCAATTTAATTTTCTTTAGAGTCATAAATCTTTTCTTGAGACGTTTGACAATGGTATACCTTTCTCTTTAAACTTTTACGTCCTGGGGCATTCCCTTCCATTGATTTGGCTATTAAAAAAATCATTAAACTATCTTTTAAACTTTTTTTAATGTCACGAAATATGCAATATTTCACATATTAACGATATATTTATTTATTTTGACTTGGGATATTACATGAATCATGGCTATTTCCATCTCCTTACAGTAGTGCTCAACACTTTTGGAACCTTGAGTAAGGCATTGCAACTTCTAAAATAAGTCCCTATAGTAGTGACTTGGAATGAATTGCCTTCTCATAATAGCCTTCATTCTTCCCATGTCTCAATGGGCCTTTCATGATTCTATCTCTTGTTCAAAATAAGTTAATCCCACCAAACAATAGCATAATCAGTAAATTCTATAGTGGCCAATTTTACCTTTTTCAATTCAGAGTAATTGTGACAATCAAACACCATTTCCACCTTTGTCTCCCATTCCAAATAAGCTTCAAGATTGTTTTTGCCTTGGAAATATGAAATCTGTATCTTAATGTTGTCCAAGTTGTTATCAATCATTTCTCCATGTCTAATTCCTCTATTTCTATTCCCATGCCTAAATCAGCTTACATTGACATTAGAGGCACAATCATCATCCTCTAGGTCATCTTCATAATCATACCTAGGTGGATGCCTCTCTCTTCATTGTACAATAAAAGCTCTAGGTGGCTGCCCCCTTTGTGAACTAGATTCAACTTTATCTATTCTCTCCCATCTCTATTTGTTCAAATTTGTGCTCTAAGGACTGAAAAAAGAGTTTGAAATCAATCTTTTCCCAAGCTTCACTTTCTCAAGACATGTTTAATACCTTACAAAAAAAGTTAGGAAACCTCACAAACACTTCATCACGTGTTTCCTCGCAAGATTGATAGCACTCACACTCGTGTATTCTCAAATTTGGCTTTTACCCTCTTATGGACTCACACTTTCCTGCCTTTTACACTCTTAGTCTCGTCTTTTAGTTCTTTATTGAACTCAAACAAAATGTTTCCTTGCAACAATCCAACCTCAACCAATCAACTCACTAAGAATGAGAATGGGTTAATTCACAAAGGATAGAGATTAGGTAGATAGTAGGAAAGGAAAAGAAAAAAAAAAAAAAAACAAAAGAGATACGAATTTTGATGCAACTAGGGTTGTTTTTTTTTTTTTTTCTTTTTGCCAAACTTCACAGAATAGGCAGAATACACAATTTATGCAATCAAAACTTAGATAGCAAGCAACACCGCAACTAATTCAGATTCAATTAATTTTTGAATTTTCTATACCTCTTCTCTTTTTTTCTTTTTCTTTTTTTAGTTTTCAACTTTCCTTCCTTTCTTTTTTTTTTTTTTTTGAATTTTCAACTTTCCTCTATTTTTTTTTATGTATATAATGATAAATAACAGAACTTGAACAAATTAGGGTGAAGAAATAACGAAAATTGCAAACACGAAGAACAAACAAATGTGCTGGAATAAAGAGAAATAACAAATAATGAAAGAAAATAAGGATAGTTCAAACCTGATTTAGAGCCGAAGCTCTAATACAAAATGATGTGAGCCCCACGAAAGAAAGTGAGACCCAATGCTCAAAAATGATTTCTTTACCAAGGAACGTTTGAAAACAAATTCATAATAAACAAAATAAAGGACCTTGACCCGTTATCTATAAAGAGATAAGAACTAAAAGTATAAGAATGTTAGAGTTAACACCACACTCAAGATAGAAAAGAAGGATTGTGAGTGATAAGTCAAGGATGAACGCCACGAGATGAAATTTTGATAAGTTCTGAATAATTCCCTGAAAAACCAAAGAGAAAACTCTCATTATTATTATTATCCAAAAAACTGAATTCCCCTTGGGTTATAATGGCTTATGTAGTCCAACACCAAGCCCAAACTAGAAGAAAATAAATCAACTCCTAGGCATTAGTAGGAATTGATTACAAGAAGGAAATAGCATAATCTGATAATAAGGAAACAAGAATATCTAAAATAGAAAGGATTTAAAACAAAGTAGGAAATCAGAATAAGAGAAGTGGTCAAATATTCAACCACTCCTTTTTATGCGCCTGAATCTTATCAATCAATCAACCCAAAATCTTGCAAATCTTTCCAATCAATCATCTCCAAATCTTATAAATTTTGTCAATCAATCAACCCCAAATCATACAAATCTTATCAATCAATTACTCATTCAATCAAGCAGCCACCAAATCTTGTCAAAATTGATAATGCCTTATTTGTTTTCTTCATAAGATCACCCTAGATTACTTTAAGAAACTTGGATAACATTGAAAAAGCATTGACCATCTTGAATACTTAATTCGGGCATATTAGAGTATTGAATAAATGCCTGAATTTGAGATGTGTTCAATTAGCCCATTTAATATTTTCGTAATTTTCTTGGTTCTTGCCCTTGTCATTGGACCTTTATGGATGCTCAATGGGTCTTGTGAGGCTTTAGCAACGTGACTTGCATAAGCATCCTTACGTTAATTTTGTAATAATGTAGCCTTCATATTAAAAGTTGAGCCAACTTGCATAGATAAAGCCTTAGGATGAATTCTAGATCAAGGTTATGCAAGAAGAATTAGATCAACTTAAGATAAATGAAGTGTGGAAATTAGTTTCTATACCAATGGATAAATTAGATTATCCATTTTTTCTTAAGGTTTATGAATTTTTTAAATCTGGCTTTAGGTCTAAATTAGAAAGTTGATTAAGAGTTTTAGAAAAATCTCTTTCAATCGACTATTAAGATTTCATACTCGAGTATTTTATATAAACTTTATGTATTTCTAAAATCAATCAAATAAGGATTTTTTTAATCAAGTATATTTTGGTGTCAAAATTCCAAGTATCTTCTTAGTTGAGTACATCTTTCTCATCAATCAACTAATGTATTTTGTAATTGAATATTTATATATTTTAGTTGAGTAAAGATTGGAAGAAATCTCACTAAGTCTTTGTGTTTAAAATTAATCGAGTATTAATTATCTATACTCGAGTATATGCTTTTGTCAATCAAGTAAACTTAGCTTGGTAGTCGAGTGCTTAATGAAAAGTTTTTATGGATTCTGAGTTTGTCGAGTAATGACTTGATCATACTCGAGTGAGGCTTATTGATTACTTGTAAAATCCAATTGAGTATGTTCATATATTAATCGAGTAACTAGCACCTAATTTTGAAAAATATAGTCGTTACTCAGAAAGAGAACAGTTTTGACCATTAATACTTTATTTATTTATTCCAAAATGTCTAACTGTGTTCTCCTATATATTAGTGATAAATATGATTATGCATATGTGCTAAATACTTATCATTTGTATCATGAACTACTTTGGTACTATATATTGTATATTTTGATGTGACGTTTATATACTAATCATGATATTTTTTATGTACTATTTAATGTTTCATGATGATGTATATTCTTGTTGTTATTTTGTTCATCATGATCAATTGTCTTTTAGGCATAATAAATCCATTTTGAATAATCAAAGTATCTATTTTTTTGCCTAAGGTCAATGATGCTTTCAGTATGGTCTCATGTCTGGAAGCACAGCCGACTCCCATGCTAAGGAAGTTGACTTTCCCACAAAAGTCGACCTAGCGTTGCCTAGGTTATCGCTTGTATCATGAGCTTATACATGATACTTATCCAAAATATTTTTATGAAAAATCTTATACGATGCATATGTATGCCTACATATATTATCATTCGCCACATCTATGTTTAGTTTATGAAAAATGCTATATTCAAATAACTTTACTACATGATAGTTTAAAATATTGTGATGTTTCTGATGATGTTCATGGTTTATGTACTATTTCTAATACTTCATGACATTTCTAAATATTCAATACTTTCTAGTTATCATCCATCATGCTTATGTTTATAAGCATTATGCTTAGCTAATTTCTCTCGTGGTTTATATTGTTTACATCTTTATTCTCTTCACTAATAATGTCTCTTTTGATTATAACAAAAAAGGAAGAGAAGAATGAGATTTTATGAGAGATCTTATGTATGAGAGGAGATTATATGTGTGAGAGCTAGGCAATCAGAGTTTTGGTCCTTAAAATTTTTGCAAAATATTTTATCTATTGAAAAAAATGGGAGAAGTATGAGAGATTAAAAGAATGAGTATTGTATCTATTAAAGCCATATCTATTTTTACTTATACTATTAGTATTTTTGAAATGAGAAGTTTATAATATAAGATTAAGGGGGAGTTCATATTTTTACATAAATTAATTATCTCATAAATCATGTTTTTGTCATCATAAAAAAATGAGAGCATGTTGAGCGAACTTGCTCTATTTAATTTTTAATTAAGTTTTGATGATTAACAAAAATGATATTTTGAATAAATATACTAATTGTAGTACCTAATTATTTTTTATTAACTTATAAAATATTTTTGACAGAGTATATGTATTATCAAAAGTGGTATTTTTCATTAAAATTATTTTTCAAGTAAAGTAAAAGTTTATTTAAAAGTATTTTGATTGTTACTATAGTATTTTGACTGTTGCTACAATATTTCGATTGTTTGCTATAGTACTTTCAACAAACACCTATAAATGCCCCAAACTCGTTTTTGAAGATCATCAATTATACATTTTGCACATACAAATCACCCAAAAGCTCTCAAACGCTCTCAAGTGAAAATCCAAGCAACCCAAGGCTTTCCAAAGATTCATTTTACATCCACCGAAGAGCTGCAAGGCAAGAGGAGAAAAGCGTTTCAAGTTTACTACGACAAATCCGAATTTCTCCATTTAAGGTCACTATTTTATTTTTTTTTATTTATATTTCATTGCCTTATTTGTACTTAATTGTTGATTCATTTGTGTCCAAAAGTAGACAAATACTTGTATCTATAAAAACTTGTTGTGAATTGTATTGGTTTCCTAGAACCATTAAAATCTATGGGTGTATCTAGTTTTCAAGATAAGTTAGGGAGAAAACCTTGGTGTTGGTGATTGCCTAGAATCCGTTGTAATCTATGAGTATATCTAGTTTTCAAAGTGAGTTAGGGAGAACACTTTAGTGAAATTGGTTTAGAGGAACCCCAAAGGTAGATAGACATTGGAAGAGTAGAGTAAGTGTGTGTGAAATTGCCTATTGTCTTATTTTATTTATTTTTGTTTTATCTTGTGACTTGCATTTTATCATTAATCTCAAACACTATTTATATATATTTGTTAAATATATTTTCTAATGTAATCATTAATCAATAATTGTCTTTAAAAATCACTCAATTCACCCCCTTCCCCTCTTGAGTGGCCATTCCCTAATGGACCAACATTAAGGAGGCATTAAGGATCCCAATTACTACTCATGACAAATGGAATTCTATCTTCCAAAGTAGGTGGTAGTTTTGTAGGCCCATATTTCAAAGGGGCATTAATTTTCCCAAGTTGGCCTTGAGTTGGCATTCCCACTTGGTGAGCTCGGTTACGGGCACGCACAATTTGTTCCCACTCGAGAATTTCCTCAACGATCTTTCTAACTTGAGACCTTAGAGGGGTCTTTGATGCACAATCTTGTCCATGTGAAGTACCATTTCGTTGGTCTACAACCTCCCATGCTTTTCTTCTCCTCGTTGTGTATCTACCTTTAGACAAAATCAAGCAAGAAAATTTCCCTTGGAAGAGTTGAGGTGGCCTATTTCTTTGTGAAGCCAAGTGCATTATTAAGGGAGGTAACTTAACAGTGGGAAAGAGATCTTGTAAGAAGCTTGACACTTTTGAATTCTTCCTATGTCTGTCAGTGTATGCCCCACAACTTGTGTTCAGTTGTACTTGATACACTAAAATCTAGTATTATTAGTGTATGGTCTACAATTTAAGTATTAAGTTGTATATGATACATTAAGGTTTGATATATTATGAGTAATATATCTATTTGTTTTATGTTGATGATATTCAATTGGCACATCTTTGTCTTTATATTGAATTATATTGGATGCCTAAAGACAAAGTCTTTAGGGATACTTTGTGTAGAAAAGAATTAAAATGTGGTTTTAATTGTAAGGTCTTTGATACATATAAGAGTATACCTTAAAACATCCTTGGTCAAAAGTTTCATTGAGACGAAACATCAATAACACAAAGAGATTGGTGTGTACTATGCCGTCACCTTAGGAAGGTGGCAGCTATGAAGCACGAAAACAGCTCGGAGATGTCGTTTCGGCGTTTCCAAATCGTTTCCCATTTCAAAAACTGGAAAAATGGCTTGAAACGTTTTTCAGGCCGTTTGTGTAATTTCTAGAAAATTCTGGGTTGTTTCAGAATTTATCAAAATTTGCTGAAAATGCGTTTCAGCCGCACGATTTGATGAAACCCTGATCTAAACTCCTCCTTTTTCCCTCTCTTTTTCTTCTTCTTCTTCTTCCAATTCGGCCCTGATTTAAACTCCTCATTTTTTCCTCTCTTTTTCTTCTTCCAATTCAACCCTGATCCAAACTCCCCATTTTTTCCTCTCTTTTTCTTCTTCTTCTTCTTCTTCTTCTTCCAATTCGATCGCCTTCGCGCGTTTCTGCAGCACGTTTTCCTGATATAATGCTTCTAGCTACAAAGGCTATAACTTATGCGATATGGATCCTCAGTCCTCAGGTTTTCTTGTTCGGCATGATGCAGTTCTGCTCTTTGTCAGAGATTCTTCTTCTTCTTCCAATTCGATCGCCTTCGTGTGTTTCTGCAGCACATTTTCCTAATATAATGCTTCTAGCTACAAGGGCTATAACTTATGCGATGTGGATCCTCGGTCCTCGGGTTTTCTTGTTCGGCATGAGGCAGTTCCTGCTCTTTGTCAGAGATTAATTGTTGTCCAGTACCTTGATGTAGCTTAACAAGTATGTTGAAAGCTGGAATAAGTACATTTACCCCTGTGCATATAAGCATGCATGATTTTGCCCCTATTTTAGTGTGCTGGAAGCTGGAATAAGTACCTTGAACCTCTCGTTTTTGTCTATTATTTATATTTGAATTTTTTTTTTATATTAAAAATTATATTTACAAAAAAACTCCTATATTTTTTAAATTTACAGTTTACTCCATGTTTCTGTTTCTTACTTTTTTAGAAAAATGTCGTTTCCGTGTTTCCGTTTCCGTGCAACCTTCGATGGAAGTTGATCTTACAGAATGTGGGCATTGGATGCCTAAGCTAGTACACGGGTGCTTAATGGAGAACAAGTTCACTAGACTGTGACCTGACTCAAGGATTCCAAATGGATCTTGCAAAGAGAGTATAAAGAAACCTTTTATGGCGTTTGTACAAATGATCCTCTAACTTGAGATCACCATAATGCCTTGTATGTGGATTTGTATACTTTGACACTATTATTGAAGCATCTCAATAAGGGGTGTGAGTGCAGTAGTGATTGGGTATGCTATGTGAAAGTAAATAAATATCACTACGAGGCAAGCAGCGTAGTTAACAAATTTTGAACTTTATCCCAATCTCAATGATTGGATCAACGTTGAAATCAAAACAATCACATACATAAGTCGTTTGGCAAGGAGAACGGAATGAGAGTATTATCTCCTTCTATTTTTTGTAGCTTGTGTATGGACAAAAAGAACATACCCTTTTCAAATTGATGCGGAAAAAAAACGAGAGAATATGAATGGCAATTTTTTCATCTCTTGAAAAATCACAAAAACATTCATAAAAGGGTCGACTCATATCCATTAGAGTTTAGGAAACCCTAGGAGGCCTTGCAATGAAACCCTAGGAGGCCTTGCTCCTCTATAAATAATGGATATGGGTCGACCCTTTTACCCTAGTCCAACTAGGAATTTAATTAAATATCCCAAATCCAATTATAAGTTTAAATAAAATATTTGGTCGAAATCTAATTTAAGCCCAAATATAATATTTAATTTAATATTTGGTCCACATACTTTATTTAGCACAACTATTAATTTAAACCCAAATATATTTATATATTTATTTTATTTTCTATTTGCCAATCCAATAAATATAAAAAATTATTAAATTAGAAACTCCTTCCTAATTTAATCAATTATCATTTTAGGAAACTCTTTCTTTTATGACGACCCCTCATCAAATCGACATCATTACGCCTATTTATTTTTTTTCTGTGAGAACCTACGACGGCACAATTTCTTGTCGAAGTGTCCCACTTAACCATACATCCGCTCTCATGGTTTAAGTTAGGGACCGTACATTTTATATATGACTCATTAGACTTCCGAATATGTTGGCAATGTGTTGGTACTGACACATAAGACAAGATTGACATCTAAGAAGACATCATGCCTATCCAATTATTTAGAAGGATTCATAATCCGTAAACAATCTTTCATAAGCATGGTTACCGTGTAATTCGATCATCTCGTCAATGTATCTTCTGTGATCTCAAGTTTGACGATGTATTACTTGATTACGATCACATGAGTTTTTTTCAGTCTTCTGGATATATTCACTCAATAGAAAATGAATTAATAACTCTTTATTGATCTCTTTCAACATGACCATGGATTTAAAGTGAATATCCACCGAAGACACCTTAGATACATCATTCTTTTTCAAGGGATAGACGAGTCTCATCTTAGTTATACACCCATCTCCATAAACCTCACGATATGCCCAACGATCACCTATATGCAATATTTATCTAGACCCATTGTAACGATGTCAAAGCATATTGGTTTTCTTATGAGATAACAGTGACAACCTTAGGTCTAAAAATTAGTTACACCCATCTCGTATGAGAATTCCATCAACATATAACCAAAATAGATTCTCATGGCGAGTTATGTCCAGTGACACGTTTTACAACATTAGTCACCTATGTACTTGTCTAGGCATCCCCATGCCTATGGGTGTGAGACCCCCAATATTATTAGAAAGCAAAAACATAGCACATACAAGTCTTACCGCAATTGTCAATGTCCATTCTTAACATTGCTACGACTTGGGACATTTAATAATGTCTACAAACTGTGATGCATCATCTCACATATTTATAGATTAATCACAGTATGTATCATATGGATTTCTATCTAGTTCATTTGGTCATTACAATAATAATAATAAACTAATAGAACAATTTCTTATAAAATTGAATAACTCTTTATGTAATAATAAATATGATTGCAATTGTCAATGTATAACATGCTCAATCTAATTGGGTTTAGAGCACATACAGTAACAATCTCTTACTTGCACTAGAGTCAATCACTCATGTATCTCATACGTGATGATCGAACATGACTTTCATGTTTCTTCTAGGACAAAGCTTTAGTCAAGGGATCCGCAACGTTGTCATATGCTGACACTTTCTCTATATATGTCACATCGGTTGATAATCTCCATTATTAGATGGTGATGCCATAATATAAGTTTGGTCCATTGATGAGACCATGGTTCATTTGCTTATGCGATGGCTCAATTGTTGTCACAATAACTATTATCAAATCAATAATATTAGACACCACTCCAAGTTCATCAATAAAATTACAGATCCATACAACCTCCTCAGCTGTTTCAGAGGTTGTTATGTATTCGACTTCAGTTGTTGAATTTGTCACTATCTCTTGTTGAAATTCTTCCAACTCATGACCTTACCGTTTAGGCAAAAGATGGACCCGAACTGTGACTTGAAGTCATATTGGTCAGATTGAAAACTACCATCATGCAAAGGTTGTGAATAGTCAAGACATAATTCATCGACCTTAGTTAAGGAGAGATATGTCTCCTGAGTCCTTTGGTGAATGATGACTTGAAGTCTTTGGCCATAGTTAAATGTTGACCCAAAAGAAGTCATTCTTTCGAGAGACCAAAGAATATTATAGTTAAACTAAAAATGAATTGACACTATTTCCATATCCTTGTTTGATCGAGACATTTTAAATCGATGAAGGGATTGAATTACATGGGAAAACTACCATTGAAAGGCAACGATCACAACTTAATCTTTCTACCAATTAGGGGCCATGATGGATTGAATGATGAATTGAAATGGTTGAAGTTAAAGTTGAACTTGAAGTTTGGAACTTGATAATTTGGTTATGACTTATGAATTTGTTTCATTAAAGATAAACTTGGAATGTTAAATTTGGTTATAAGTTTTTTCTTTTTTTAGAAATTAAGTTGAATGTTTATATTTTGTTATTATTATTTTTGTGAAGTTTGATATTAAATTAAATATTGAATTTGGTGATTGTTTAATTTGTTTTATGTAATTAGATGTTAATTCAGAATGTAGCAATATGTGGATTGTCGATTCTTATTTAATTTTTTTTTTTTTAATTTTGATTAAATTGTGTTGATTGTTGATTCTTAATTTGTATGGGATGAAGACTCCTACTTTCATTTGTCGCCTCATCTCCTCCATCACGAACAAGGCTACGTCAAGACCATCAATTTCCATTCCAGCCACGTCATTCATTCCTCTAACGATGCCCTTCCACCTCCAATTGATTATTTTTTCTCATTCCGACCTATCAAAATTCTTATACACCAAATATAATAATAAAATAGAATAGCATTTTCATTATTGATCACACCAAATATGATAATAAAATGAAATAAATATTTGTTTCCATCCTCGTTGCCTCCAAAATCATTCCATCTATCGAAAGAGGCCCTAATTTAAGAGTTCCCTTCTCTCTCTTCCTTCCTTCCTCCTCCCCGCATTCAAGCACCAGCAGATCTCTAATATCTCAAAACAATCACTTAATCCAACTAGTACGTCCTACTGACTATCTTCAGCAGGTCAGTAATCATAATTTCGCGCCATTGACGAGACAACCTAACAGACCATAACCAACGCTGAAAAAATGGCCAATCACTACTTTTACAACACCCAGCAAGCACCCGTTAAAAAAAGCTCTTACAAAAATGCAAGTTCACAAAGATCAAATCAATCTTTCTCGTCACTGCTAAACGGTCTTCTGTCAACTTTTGCTTGCATTTTCATGGACATGCCAGGACTTAAAAAAACAAAAGCACCTACCTAAACCGAAGAAACATGGAACTGGATAATGTCGCCGTAACAAATACCATCCCATCCTAACCTAAGACAGAGCGACCCTAATATCAACAACCATACATACGCAGTGGCACACTCCACGGGCCACTTCACTTGGCATCCTCTCCACCATCAGCACCGCCATGCCCAGCACCTGAGCTGCCCTGCCCATCGGCGCCAGCAGCTCCAGCTCCAGCTTCGGAGGGATCTTGCTTGCTTCCTCCACGCATGTCACTCATGCCTGAAGCAGGAGGTGGAACACCGCTGCTGCCACCACCAAAAGTGGCCTCAGCATGTGGGGGTTGCATGCCACTGTTTGGCACACCAGGTCTCATGCCCAGTTGCCCTTGCATGGCTTGTTGATGGTGTGGGTGCAACTGCTGCTGCTGGTGTTCTTGCAATTGGTGTGGATTATTAAACTGTAGAGGCATCTTCTGGGGGAATATACCTTGCTGCTGGGCCATAGCCGCTGCCTGAGGATGTTGCATGTAAAATCCTCCTGCTTGCATTGCAGGATGTGGAGCCATCTGAAGAGTGTTGACACACAGATAAGCAAAACAAGCATTAAAAGCAAATGAATCAATGAAAACAGTTTTCTGCATCAGTAAATAACCTGCGTTGGCATTGTGGGAGTTTGGGGCTGGGCATCAGCAATTGCAGCTAAATACATCAAATTCTTTTGAAGCTGAGCCTGGTATCTAAATCATACAGAATTCACGTCCCACAAAAGACAAGCCCACATAGAGAAACAAAATAATTAGCCAACATACTCCCCTGCAGACACGAGATCAAGAAAGAGTGCCAAGTGCATACTAGTGTCACCAACAAAATGGATACTTCAAGTAAATTTTATGGTCAATATCCTCTCATACAAGAAGTTATTATCTTACCCCAGGACCTCTATGCGCTAGCAAATTAAACTAACCAACCACAAAGGGATACCATTACACCAACAGTAACAACAAAGACAAGCAAACAAAAACACTCAAGGCAGTATGAATTTTATTTAGGACAAAAAAAAAACAAATTCCAAATTATTCCTTTCATATCATGTGTAACGCCATCTATATGCATCTCTGATATCAATAGAAACAAAAATATTATACAGCTCATATCAGAACCACCAACAATGTATCAATAAAATATGATACTTTACTGCATAGCCACTATAAAGTAACTGCTACATGGCTGAAACGATTAGATAAATGATGACCACCCAAGAGGCAATTTAGATTTCAATTAAATTAATTTCCATATATGGAGTTAAGCTAAGTGAGGGCAAGCCTTCTTAGCAATGATAAGGTTGCTTCTTTGTAATTGGAAGGTCTCAGATCAGACTTGTAAAAACAACCAAGGATAAGGCTACTTATATAATAAAACCTTGCAATGTAGGGAGCCTCATGCATTGGAGTCGCCCTTTACTAAGTTAAGCTAAATAAACAGAATGCTAATAAAATATCAAAGAATGCCCTGCTTAGCTCAGTCTAAAAAGGTTTTTAACACACAAGAAAATAATGTGATAAACATAATAACTGGAAATTTGTAAGGGTAGTCCTAAAACTAGAAGTTTGAAGAATTATATTCAAATGTGTAGCTCAAAAAATTCATCACAGGCCAATCCACAGTATATTTTAAAAGTATAAATCAAGTGTTCAAACACAAACTGCACAGCACACACACCCCCACACAAGAGGGAGAGAACTTACTGGGCGCATTCAGCAAGTTTCCCAAGGTTTTGATTGTCCAAAATTGCCAAAATCAACTTCTTGTTTTCATCGAGATACTACATCAAGCATTTAGGAAGAAATGTGCACATCAGCATATTTAGTAAAGTAATAATGTAGTCCCATAATGGCAGTAAAAAAACTCAAGATCACTCAAACTCTACTCAAATTGTGACAAGAATATAAGCACGAGGGCCTGTGTCACAGAATATGAGAAGCACTAACCCACAAGAACGGGAAGCATAAATTTCCTGTAACAACTCACTTCCAATGATGTAATATTTAGCATAAATTAGCTCAGAACATAATTATCCAACAAGACATTATTCCTAAAGATTTGAACATGCCCCAACCCTAAAACACAAGCAATAATATTTCTTTAGACAAGTAAAAGGACTCATAATAGTTTTGTGTCTCCCTATTTTTGAGCCCTGAAAATTCTTAAATCAAGTAGTCCTCTATTTCAGAATATCAATCTACAGAAATGTCAGTGATACCAATTCCTAGTGAATTCATATAACCTTTATTTGCCCAATAGTTACTCGGTCTGTAATTATTTCACTCACTAGATCTGGTTAGCTATACAAGTCTAATGGCACATCAAAGGCTTCCGCCAAGATACTTGCTCAAGACATGAGCACATGTATAGAGACAAAACAACACATTTCTAGGTTCAAACATGAAAGATGACTAATTAGTAAAATAATGCAACTTTAAAACTAGGTCCAATGAGAAAACTGAAAAGTATGACATGCACCAGAAAAACCAATGAGTCGACCTTGTGAATAAATTGCAGAAATACCAAGAAGAAGAATAGCCAAAAAAAATTATTCAAAATATGTAACAATATATACAATTGCATGTCAACCATGGTATGTGACTCAAAAATAATGGGAAAAATTTATATGTATGTTATTTGATAAGGCAGAAGAAATATACATACATATATATATATATGCATGTGCACAAATTCAGCACAACAAAAGAAACTTGAATGACAAGGACTCATGTATCTTAATGTCTGCCCTAAACTTTGATAAATTGAAAATAAAACGTGAATATATTATTGCTCAGAGATTGATTAAAAAAGTTCACCAAGTGAAGATAAGGCACAATCTTTTAATTAATCACAGCCCAATTAGGTGAAATGAATCAAAACAATAGTTTCTAGTTTTTATCTGAAATATTTAGTCACTGCCCAAACTCATCCTGAGCCTGAATGGTGCACAATAGTCGGGGAGGGAGGGAGGGAGATTCACTATACAAATGTATATCACTGCTGTTAATGGTTCTTATGGTTCTTAAGCAGGTTTTTAGATGGAAAGTATTTCATAGTTCAAAGAGACTTTCTACACTAAAGTCCAAGTTCGCCCATGCAGATAACATGTTCAATTCATTTTTTATTAGCTGAAATATTCAATAAAAAAGAAGCTAACACTTCTACTACTTGAAAAACAAATAATAAATTAGATGTCCCCGCCACTATGCAAGATAGATATGGTGTCTTATTCTTGTGGAGTTTAAGGTTGCTTTGGTGATGCTGAGCAAAATTTGGGAGTTACTGCTCTCTTCGCCACATAGCTGTCTCAGGCAAAATATGAGAAGGGTGTGGAATATCAGCCTGCTTTATGTGATCTGGATTGTTTGGAGAGAAAGAAATAGAACAATTTTTAGGCCGTAGAAAGATTGACTCATCTTCTTAAAGGAGCATTCTGTATTTCCCATTTTGAGGTTGAAAGAGGATTCCTATTTTTGTCTATCCTCTCTTGCCTTGTTCATAGAAAAATTATGTCATAGATAGTTATTTTCTAATTTTCTCTTTCTTTTATTTCTTCTCTTCTTGTTTAAGGCTTTCCCCTTTGAAGCTTTTACAATGATACTTACAAATAAATAAATGGGTGTCCAATTTGCAAAACACACACAAGATCACAAAAATTGCAAAAGAAATCACAATGTGTAATATTCATTCATGATCTATATTTCATATTATGATGATATTGCAGCATGCACACTCAATTTAATTTATCTAAGCTCTTATCTACCAAAAAATAAACAATCTAAATCCATTTTTGTAGAAAGCAAGATATTGCAAGCAAAAACATTGAGCCTGGTGAATTACTATGAAACATAACCTAAAAACAAAGTAATCACTCCCATTGTGTGGCAAAAATTTTCTTCCCAAATAGCGCATGCAGACCATGAAAAATGCCATGTATAAATTATATGTTTGTTGCCACATCAATCAATTAGAGTTAATGCCATAGTATGAGATGAAAGAACATCAAAATAAGTGCAGAATTTGGGCTAAAAGCAGTCTAAAATCAAAGCTAGAACAAAAATATGAAATTTAACATTTAAAAAACCTCAAAAGTTGAATAAGAATAATAAGATTGCCTATAAAACTATCTACTAGGGTTACAACAGTCATTTGTCATGCACCTAGGGCTGTCCTAGGGTTTACAAAGGAATTTGGAAGAAACCAGGGAACATTGAGCAGAAATGGAGGGAGAAACAGAACAGAGAGACAGAGAAAAGAGAATTGAGGGAGAACAGGAGATTGTGAGAGAGATGACTGAAATTCAGATTATCATTCCACCCTGTGATTCTCTAACTGATCTACCCTATTTATAGGTTGTTGTATCCTTTCAGTTATAATACAACTGAAAGGTAAGGTACAACTGCTACAATAGCAATATACAACCAAATGAGAAATACATATAATATATAATTACTATTATATCCTTGGGAATCCTTGGAGTCGTGACAATCCCCCCCCTCCTTGAGAGAGTTTTTGTCCCCAAGAACTTACAGCAATTGGCACTGTTCTTCATCCAATCCCTGCTTTCACTATCTAATTTATCCTTCTTTCTTTCTTTCTCCTTCTAGCCTATTCCTCTTCACCTTTATGTTCCTTCTCTTTTGCTTTTCCTGAAAATGTAAAATGTAGTCCTCAAAGATATCCATGACAAAGCTCTCTTCTCCAATTGATCTATAAGTTTCAATAACTTCCTGGACCTTCATGCAGTCATTACACCTTTCCTCAGCCTCAAGCTTCTTTCTTTGGTCCAAGTACTCATTGAATGTCTGTCTACACTCACCAAAAATTCTTAAAGCCCCATTCCTCTTGTCATTGATGATTATTCACATTGGATGCTCCCACATCCACTTAAGACTCCACATTTATAGACTTCACAGATGCTTTTAAAGCATCTGTTGCTTCCTGCATGCTAGCATACACCAAAAGTTCATCTGCAATAAATTTCTCATCTATTGCTGACATAGTGACATTCATATCTTGAGACAGAGGTCCAAAATTCCTCCTGTAATAATTTTCTGGAGTACAAAGGTCCAAAATTCCTATTCTTAAGACTTCATCAGCCTTATAATCAGTTTCCTTAGAGCCAATATAAGATTGCTTAGGTCCTAATTGTTCAATCAAAACTTCTTTAACTGCATGTGGACCATTACAAACTTGATCCAGCATAAGATAGATGTCACAGGCACATATCTCATCAGATGCACGAAAGATCTCATCGCAACTCTTTATCTCCGGCCTGAGCTATATCATTAGCTGCAGTAGAAAAATTCCGAATAGGCAAACCACCTTCCTCTTCATTGTCAGCTGCCAAGATATCTCCAACGATATCATCTCCAGTGTCTGAATCAATCATTTCATGATCAAAACTGCCAAGATAGTCATCTTGAATTTCCTGATCCATGGCCGGTACTTCATCAACTTCTTGCAGATCGGAGGTCTTAGGTAGGATTCCAGCTCCTGCTGGAATTGATTCTACAGTGGATCTTGAATCCACTGGTATACTGACTTGATACAGTTTGGTTATCATAATCTCGATTGCATCTAGCTTTTGGTTAATATTAGCGAAATTTTCCGCTCCTCTTCTGCTAATTGTCTCAATTGTCTGTACACTTCTTTCCAAGGATTGCACAGCTTCTCTGGCTGCCTCCATTTCCTCGATTTACTATGCTCTGCTTCGCCTGAATGTCAGACTATAATTGATTGCCTCACAAGTCAGCAACCAAAGATCAGCTGCGCTGGAGTAACTGTTAACATCAGATAACCTAGGATCTGTTGAAATCCTTGAAAATTCACTTCTAAATAGCCTGCTGAAATCGCCTAGATTTTAGAATAAAAAGAATAACTGCCTCCTAAATTTGATCTACTCTATTCTGCCTTCAAATTCACCTAGATTCTATCACTGAACCACCTTGATCAGTTGCTACAAATTGCTAAAATCACAGCTGAGAATCAACCGACTATGATAGCACCTCCTAAAATTGATCGACTCTGCTGCAGCTTCTTGAAAATCACCTGCGATCAGCGTTTAAGGATAGTCTTGCTCTGATACCAAATGCTCTGATACCAAATGTCATGCACCTAGTGTCCTAGGGTTTAGAAAGGAATTTGGAAGAAACAGGGGGAGAGAGAGCAGAAATGGAGGGAGAAACAAAACAAAGAGAGAGAGAGAGAGTGAGAGAATAGAGAATTGAGGGAGAACATAAGAGATTGAGAGAGAGAAATGTAGAGAGAGATGACTGAAATTCATATTATCATTCCACCCTGTGATTCTCTAACTAATCTAGCCCATTTATAGGTTGTTCTATCCTTTCAGTTACAATACAACTGAAAGGTACAACTGCTACAACAACAATGTACAACCAAAAGAGAAATATATATAATACATAATTACTATTATATCCCTGGGATCCTTGGGGTCGTGACAACATTAATCTCAGTCATTGATCACAAATGACTCTAACCATAGCCATCCACCTATATTAAAAAAAAAATCACATGCTAGCCACATGACAACTTATTTAAGTAATAATATAAATACTAACCATAAGCAAACAAATAAAAACACTAATACTTTAAATAACATGCTCCTACATCAATCTCTCTGGATTGAAAAGAAACTCAGCTGTGATGCGAAAACTTTGACAACTTCAGCATATATTTCTAGATCAATCCTCTTGAACCAATCTTCTATAATCCAAGTACTTTCAATAGTTGGTTTACATAGCCATTTCACCAGGAATCTTCAATATTGATTTCCCCTACTTGGCTTCACTTCCTTTACATTTAGCTCATATCTTCAATAATATCTTTGCCGTTCTTGGTAAGCATTGCACTTGATATTCTATTGCAATCACTTCACCATCAAATCCCTCAAGAGAAACAAGTCAAAAACATTAAAGATTGGCTGATTTGTTAGTGATACGGCTGCTCTATTAGGTAAGCATTAGAGCAGATTTTCTCCAACACCTTACATGACCCTAATTACCATGACTTGAGTTTGTGACAAGTACCATTAGGCAACCTTTCTTGCTTCAAATGCAGAAGCAAAATCTCCCTAATAGGGATATCTTTCTATTTTGATTTTAGAAATGAGATTTAGATTAGGTTTTATCATGTTCTGTTTTGATTTATCATAGTTGTTTAGATAATAGAAATTTATTTGATTTAGGGATTAGATAGAGTTATATTTGATTTTAGAAATTATAATCATATTTTAATTAGTTATTATCTTTTAATTGACTATTTATAGGCAACATATGCAACCTCCCTCTTCAAACTTTTTCACTAGATGATGTTAATCAGTAGCTGAGGAATAAACCCCATTGCTGTCCTTTAAAAGCTGCTCTAACCTCTTCATTGACCAGCCTGCGAATATGTTCTGCAGAAGCCTCCCCATCATCACTTACTTTTAGATTCCTACGGTAAAGGCACTAGTCAAGCAGGTGTGTAGGTGTGTAGGTTTCAAAAGTATAAAACTTCAAATAGTGTCTTTTTAATGCTTCTATTCACCGAATTATTTAAGTAAATTCAGCTTGTGATATCAAAAAATCCCAGGTATTCACGTTATTTCCAACAACACATCTGAACATGTTTCCTAAACTTCAGTTGATTGGGTTTTTTTTTTATCATCCATTTATGGATGACAAGTGCTGGAATATTTTAGCTGGCTTAACCAATTTGCTCAACAAAATTCTCATAAAATGCCCCACGAGTTTTACATCTTTATCAGGAACAATAGTAGTTGGAACTCCATGTAACGCTACCACTTCTTTGACAGATTGAGGTGCTAGCCAGTCTTTTATGTCTTGAACTTTATTTGAAACTAGTTTTAATATCCCTAAATAACCAATAAAACCATGAAATTTAACTTCAGGCTACCAAAAGATGCACTTCTACAGGTGTATATGTGGTTGCTCTTTGTGGAATACCTATAAAACTTGACCAAAATTACTCAAATTCTCTCCCTTAGCGTGACTATAGATCAAAATGTTATTAAAATGAACTACAGCAAATGATCTCAAGAAATATTTAATAACCCAATCATAACTAGCATGAATGTGCTCAGTGCATTAGAAAGCCAAAATGGCATCACTAGCCACTCATAAAGTTCATCCTATGTTTTGAATGTTGCCTTCCATTCATCACTACTTCCTAATCTGATTTGGTGATAATCACTCCCAAAATCATTCTTAGAGAATACCCTAGAACCACCCAATTTATCAAGCATGCCTTCCAAGCAAGGAACAAGAAATGGATATTTTAGTATATCTTTTTTTATGGGAGAAACGTTGACACAATCCTCCAAGAACCATCTTTCTTGGGAGTAGGAAAAGCTGGATAAACACAAGGTTTTTGGCTTTCCACTTCAAACTTCGCATGTGCTGAACACAAGGTCTTCCACCATTAAACTGCAGTACCCTTCAATTTAAGCTTTGCAAATGACACCTTCCTATCTTCTATCATTGGCGTCCACTCAAAACAATTCTATGAGCTGGCTTCCCAATCTAAGTAAACTTTTGGATGCATATTTCCATGAAAAAATCAACAACCTAAATATTGATTCCACCACCACTCAAATCAAGGGCATGTAATAATCTTTCTCCAAATATACCTCTTACGAAAAAATGAGCAAGTCCAGAATCATTAAACGGGTTTTCATATTCTCCATCTTCAAGTTCACCATCAAGACAACCTTTCAACACGTCAAAAAGGTAGTGGCCACCTTCCATATTCACCATATGCGTTCCCACATTTTTCCCATCACCACCAAGCTTCCACAGCTTGCGACAAATGTTCAAGCATATACTCATCTCAGACAATTCTATTCTTCGGTTTGGTTGCCTGTTCCACATCCTCTGCTATGTCCAGCTTTAGCTCCAGAGCAGGAAAAAAAAAAAAAAAACTAGCACAATTATAGGATCTTTTCACCCTAATACCACTTTGAGATGGTGTGAGAAGAAGAAACAGCAAAACAAGTGCAAAATTAGGGTTAAAAACTGTATAAAATCAAAATTGGAATGGTAAATGAAATTAAAGGTTTAAGAAAACCTCAAAAGTTAAACTAGAACAATATAGTTGCTACAAAGTGGTTATAGTAATCATAAATCTCAACCATGGTCACAAGGGAAGCTTTTTAATCTTAACCGTTCATCCATATTAAAAAAATTACATGCTATTGACTTAACTACTTATTAAAGCTAATAATATAAATACTAACCATAGGCTAATCTTGAGAAATACCCTATGGTTTATAGGCAATACACAACTGACAAGTCATTAACTTTGCAAAAATGTAGCTCCCAGCCTGCCAATATAAATAACTCTGACACTTAAAATATATCACAAAGTAAACACCAAATGCATATCGCAAGGGGCATAGATTCAATAGGTCTTCTTGCAAATCTTCAAAGGAATTCAGGTACAAGAAAGACTTATTAAATTATGTGACATCACAAAGTTCACAACCTGAGTTGATTTAAGACCAGACAGAGGTGGAAAGTGAAAACTCGTGAAGTTGTTAGTAGATTTGAATTAATATATAGGTGATATTATATCAAAATTTATTAACATCACATTATAAATTAGATAATAATTAGTCTTCAAAACCTTTGAGAACCTTCAGCTTGTACGTGCCAATTTCTATAAATTCATCCCTTCAATGCTCATTCTCATAAGGAACAAGAGATAGAGATATTTGAAGAGTAAGTACATCTCAAAAATTAATCAGGCCAATACCGCCACAACCTACATTAAGATATGCTATACCTTATCGTTCATCAAACAGTTGAAGTTACAACCTGCAGCTGAAGTACAGAATGAAGGATGGAGACCGGGGGGGGGGGCTTCAATATTATCTTGTCAGCAAGAGGGACTATCAAGCAAAAATAGCTTTACAAATATTTAGACTGAACAGTGATAGACGCTATCTCACAAAATTGGCAGTCTAAATGCCCAAGGAGAAAAAGATTAGGAGATCAACGTGTTTTCAGTAAAAGTGATCATTCCCTTTCTAGAACAGCATAGCATGCTGAAGTGATTTGCAGAACAAATTGGTATGGACAAAATAGAATGTAACCACCATCCTAACTCAGTAACTCAAACACGCAGAATTCATTGAACACACGATCAATTAATACATGATTCTGAAATAGGAAATAGTCTACTTGTGCAAGAGAAATTTATGACGGGGGAGGCACCGAATAAATAGTCTACCTTTTGAATCTGCTCGGTGGTGATGTTAGTAGGAGGGAATGAAGGCATCATAGGAATCATCGGCGGTGGTTGCTGCATCTCTGCTTCCTTGTAAAACCCTAACCCTAGCGTGCCAAAATCTCCCAAATTGTTAAAAGCACAAAACCAATTACGCCATGGAACCAGAAGAAATGGTTTGGTAAAAACACGTACGAGAGGGTACCTCGTGATGTGGGGGCTCGTTTAAGATTCCTCAATCAAACCGCTTCAACGGAGATGTCATCCGACGACCGACCAATCCGACGACCGACCAATCGTGGGTAAGTCTGCTGATGCTTTATTATAAAGTCATTTACGAAAACAATTCAACTGCTCATATACGGCGGTTTATATAGTTTGACGCGTAAAGGGCGTCCCACGGTCTGACGCAACTTGTTTTTTGTAGCATGTTATATATATATATAAACATTAGTTTGACTCTTATAAATGATACATCAATACAAAATGTTTTTCCAAGTGTCAAAATTGAGTATTTAAGCAGTACTTTTGTTTATTTTAAGATAATATTAATTATTATTTTAAAATACTAATTAAATCTTATTTTTAATTATAAAAACAGTGGTATTAGTTAATAAAATATTATATAATACCATTAATTAATCATCAACTAATAAAATTATTTTATAACACTAAAAACAAGATATAATAGATACATTTATTTTGAAAATAATATACATTTACGATTTTAGGACAATAATTAACATTTTTTCATAATCATATTTAATTTAGGGAAATTTTGTTCGGAAATTTCTGTTTTTAGCTTCTACCATAAATTTAAAATTTTTACATTCCATTTATAACTTTTTTGCTTCAAACTTTCTATTTATAGTTGAAAATTAGTTTATTTATCATATAAATGTATCTTTTTATCTATATATATATTATAACAAAACAGCTGTCAAAATTTTTCCCGCCCATTTCCAATTACTATTTTGATATTTTATTATATTTTTTAATATTTTTTACTTACCCAAAATAGAATTTTATAGGTCATTAATTAAGTCTAGATTTGTGAAAAACGTGTAGTTCTTGGAACACATAAATGGTTTTTTTTATGGTTGAATAGTATTTGGAGAATGTGTAAATATACTGATATATGAAGAGACAAGATATAATCTATATTATTAATTTTTAAATATTAATATAAAATTTTAATTAAAATAAATTATAGAAAAATGAGAATTTTTTAAATCAGGAGAAATTTTGAGATATCAGGTAATATTGCCGAATACTAACTGTCAAGGAAATTTTTTTATTTTATATATAGTTTAATTAATTTAAATTTATTTTTTTATAATTTTAAATGTTATAATTTTATATATAACTTAAATGTTATAATTTTATTTTTTAACTTTATTTTTTTTATTACTTTATTAAAAATGTGACATATCTTAAATGTGATAATTGACCACTAGAGGGAATATGTAAAATCATGTATGAATAATCAATTTTAAAATTTTGATTATTATTATTTATATAATTAATTGATTATTTAAATTATCTTTATTTTATATATAGTTTAATTATTTTAAATTTATTTTTTTATAATTTTAAATGTTATAATTTTATATGTAACTTAAATGTTATAATTTTATTTTTTAATTTTATTTTTATTTGTTGTTTTCTTAAAAATGTGACATGTCTTAAATGTGGTAATTGATTGCTAGGAGAAATATGTAAAATCATGTATGTATAATTAATTTTGAAAATTTGATTATTATCATTTATATAATTAATTAATTATTTAAATTATCTTTATTTTATGTAGTTTAATTAATTTAAATTTATTTTCTTATAATTTTAAATGTTATAATTTTATATATAACTTAAATATTATAATTTTATTTTTTAACTTTATTTTTTTTGTTGCTTTTTTAAAAATTTGATCTGTCTTAAATGTAGTAATTGATTGTCAGGAGAAATATGTAAAGTCATACATGGATAATCAGTTTTTAAAATTTGATTATTATCATTTATATAATTAATTGATTATTTAAATTATCTTTATTTTATATATAGTTTAATTATTTTAAATCTATTTTTTTATATTTTTAAATGTTATAATTTTATATATAGCTTAAATGTTATAATTTTATTTTTTAACTCTATTTTTATTTGTTGTTTTCTTAAAAATGTGACATGTCTTAAATGTAGTAATTAATTGTTAGGAGAAATATGTAAAGTCATGTATAATTAATTTTGAAAATTTGATTATTATCATTTATATAATTAATTAATTATTTAAATTATATTTATTTTATGTAGTTTAATTAATTTAAATTTATTTTCTTATAATTTTAAATGTTATAATTTTATATATAACTTAAATATTATAATTTTATTTTTTAACTTTTTTTTTTTTTGCTTTCTTAAAAATTTGATTTGTCTTAAATGTGTTAATTGATTGTCACGAGAAATATATAAAGTCATATATGGATAATTAATTTTAAAAATTTGATTATTATCATTTATATAATTAATTAATTATTTAAATTATTCTTATTTTATATATAGTTTAATTAATTTAAATTTAGTTTTTATATTTTTAAATATTATAATTATATATATAATTTAAATATTATAATTTTACTTTTTAACTTTATTTTGATTATTATCATTTATAATTAATTGATTATTTAAATTATCTTTATTTTAAATATAACTTAAATGTTATAATTTTATTTTTTAACTTTTATTTTTTTACTTTTTTTAAAAATTTGACCTATTTTAAATGTGGTAATTAATTATTAGGAGAAATATATAAAATCATATATGGATAATCAATTTTGAAAATTTGATTATTATTATTTCTATAATTAATTGATTATTTAAATTATATTTATTTTACATACAATTTAATTAATTTAATTTTTTTTTTAATTTTAAATGTCATAATTTTATTTTTCAACTTAATTGATTATTGTTATTTATTTAATTCTCTTTTTTCCCATTGGTCTACTTCAAAGATGTGCTATATGTTGGACTTTGAGAAATTAAATACAAATTAAATTTGTGTTTTGAAAATTATGTTAAGTAAGATTTGGATTGTGTGGCAAAGTGTGGGACAAAAAGGGAAACTTAATGGTGACATGTGATTTGATAAATTGAGAGAAATAGGAGAATTTGAAGGAAGAAAAAATAATAAAAAAAACAAATATCTCTCTCTCTTCTTCCTCTTCATTCCCGTTCAACACTTCCATTTACTCGCTTCTCCTTTCTCAATTCTTCTTTACTTTTATTTAGTAAATTTTAACCGTATTTTTTAACTAATTTGATCTTTTGGTGTAACATAACACTACTATTCTGTCAAGTAAGTGATATGAATGCAACTAGGAAAAATTAGGCCTTAAGGATTCATGTGGTACGCACATATGAGACAAATACACGTGAAAATTAAAAAAAAAAAATGTCTACCATTGAATGCATATTTTAGAATAAAGATGTTGGTTATCATTTATTCTTTTCTCCTGTTATCATGTAATTTTTGTATTTTTTTACGCATTGCTTATTGTATTATATATTAATTTAGATTTATTTTTTATATGGTTTCGAGATAAAGTTATGTGCTTTTTATTGTTTGTCTACCCTTGAATGTATATAAGGAAATCTTTCAAAATTTGTAATCCTTTTGTTGTATTCTCATGATTGTAACACAATTATTTTGTTTATTTTTTACTTCTTTATTGTGATTTTCATTTATTGTAAGTACTAAATTATACAACTTTCGCTTTAACGATTTATTTATTTTTTTCAATATCCATGCATCGCATGGGTGATCCACTAGTTATGAATAAATTACATTGACACCTTGAGATTTACCTTAATAAAATAAAAATATCACCCATGTGTTGTTATCTAATTACAATAATTACATTTATTTATTTTGGGATCATGTAAAATAGAGTCCAAGAGAGAAGGCAGAGGGCAGACACCATTGGAGGAGATGGGCAGCAGAGGGCTCGACCCCCTAGGCGAGGGAGCTAAGGGGAGAGGCATCATAAAAGCTATAGGATCTGCAAGACAAAAGACAATCAGGGGACATGCAGGGATCTTCCTCACATAGGCCTCCGATGCCTAAGTTAGATATTGATATTCGAAAAATAGAATGCAAATGCATGTAGATGTATGTATTATGTGTCCAATGTAAGCCTCTGGCAAAGTAGGTTCCCGATAAGGCCAAATAGATTAGAGGTATATTCGGGGTGAAAATGCCTCGAGGAATATCCTTCAAATGGGCCGAAGAGCTTTTTGGAACCATCGAGTCACTTGGGTCCAAGAGACTTTGAGTAAGCCTCGGACCTTCACATGAAGGTATATTTGGGGTGAAAGGCTTGATTGGATATGCAGCAGTTTCCAGGAAAGGTCATCCACATCCACATATACTTGTTTAATATTAAACCCATGGCATGGAATGAAGTGCAACATAGAGCCTAGAAGAGTTTTCGGGAGGCCAAGAGGGCTTAAGAATTGGATGGGTCTTTGGGAGGCCAAAGAAAATGAGCATCGAGGGCCCCAAAAATTTGGGAGAGTCTCTGGGGGAAAATAAGCAAGCTGCGGGAGACACATGAGGGACTTCGGGACGTCCGGGACAGCTAAGACCTCGGGGACCCAAAGGGTTAAAATACCATTTCAAGGGCGTGACCAACCCTTTTTATAGGGCGAGGCGCCTTACCCTTTTTCTCTTCTTATTTATATATATGTATATATGATATATTTTTTTTAACCTTTTCCTTTGGCTCCAAAGGGCAATACCCTAACGAAAGGACGATCAGCCATCGGCATGCTTCTCGAGGATCATAGGCACGCTTCCCAAGGACTTCTTGAGGGGAAATTATCTTGAGAACTACCCCACGACAATAGCTCTCCACTCTTACCTTTGACTGCAAGGCAAAGGGAAGAGTATGAATAGAATCTGGGAGAGTTGTCCTCGGAGAAGTCAGAACATACTCCAGATGAGCAACTTAATTAGATACTATAACACCCCCTCTCTTAGAACTGTCCGAGAAGAAGTGCTACGGGGACAATAGATAAAATAAAATAAAACTCTTAGATAAACTGAAATCTAGAGTAACTCAACTGATCAATCATAACTGAACATCTCAATCAAACTGTAATAAAAACTCTGAGTCAAAATAAACTAGAAACACAATCCACTGACTAAGGAAAATCTCTCAACTGAAAATATAAAATAATCCTAAACTGACAAGACATTATAAAACTCCCAGACATATTTTATTCTTGAACGACTCCACATACACACACTACTGACCACTACTGCTAGGCCCCACATCTGGTACTCCCCTGCTAGGACCTGGAATAGTGAAGAGCACAAGGTGAGCTACAAAGCTCATCAAGTAATAAACTTAAAAGAATAACTGAAACTGAATCAAAAAATATCGATACTCATAAAATACTACATGTCATTGTACTAAAAGGATAATATTCATTGTCTGTTTGCATTTACAAGATGTTAATGCATATAAACTGTAAGATAAATGCAGGTATGCAATTTTGGTTCATAAGCCCATATAACTGAATACATATCTGTATAATCTAAATCCTGCAATATAAAAGCTATAAGCACATGCTGTGAGTAATATGCCCCTAGTCCCCTGGTCGTCACCAGATAAGCAACTCATAATTGAGTTTAAACTAATACTATGGGATCCCCACAGACTAGGCTTTCTGGCACGCATAATATAATGCAATGCTCATATACATGTTGGTACACGATATGTAGTGCTCCATATAAAGTCATGCTCAATGCTCATACCAAAATATATGCACATAATCTCACGAAGTAATGCTGATCATGTCATAATAAAATAATGCTAAACATGATATATGATCATCATCTATATATTGGAATATACTGATTTACGAGTTATAGACGTGTTACCATTATTGTAAATGTCATAAGATTCCAATATTTGAGGTATTTAAACTTTTATTTAAATAATAACTTTGATTGAGACTCACTGGAATCGTATTTAAATTTATGGAAAAACCATTCGGATATGAGGAAAGATATCAAGATATGGGGGAAGACATCCGAATGTGAGGGAAGCCTATCCGGGTACACTGGACGCACAAATAACAAGCTATTCGGATATGTTGGGGGCTATTTAGATATAACATAGGACATCCAGATATAATTTTGGTCATCCAGATATCTCACAAAGGCATTTGGATGCTACACGAGACTATTCAGATATGATTCTTTAACTTGAGAGAGAGACATCCAGATATGAAAGGAGGCATCCGGATATTCTAAATCTATCCAAATAGAAGAAAAAGGCATATGGATATGAGTCTATCTGAATGTATGAAAAACCATCTGGATATCACACTGACAATATATATTAAACACATCCGGCCGGATATTACTCACAATAGGCACTGAACACATCCAGATGTGAAACAAACCATCTGGATATCTCATAAGGCCATCCGAATGTGCACTGTACCATTCGGATATCACTCACAAATTTTTTTTTGACTTATCCGGATAGTCTCTATCCCATCCGGATATCACTCACATACTTTGAAAAGTCCATCTGGATATGAAGGAACACATCTGGATGTTTGCAATTTTATAACCCAGAAATGAATGAATAGAAACTCTGATTTTTTATTCAAAACTTAATGAATCTACACCATTTTGAAAGAAATATTGGGAAAACAATCTCAATCAACATGAAACAACTTTAGGGATGATTCAACGATCATATCTGAGGCAATCGCTAGAAAGAAATCATGCATATCTTGCTCGTAAACTCATTGCATACGTATATATATATACACACTGTCTATAACTAAAAATAATCTTGAGAACAGAATCATAAATCTAAGAATATTACTGAAACTTGATCCCATAAGAAAGGTTTACAAGGATGGATACTTTCCTTATGATCTTCTTGATAGGATTTAATGACTTGCCACACAAATCCTCCTATGCAATACTGTTGCAGCTCTTGAGTTTTCTATTCTTCACACAGCGTGAAGAAAACTAAGCTCTATGAATATATATAGGACCCCGACCCAGGTCCCCCAGACTAGCTATAGAACCCGAGCAGGTGTCCCGAATAACGAATACAAAACCTATCATGCATACACCTCACATTCAAATATACCTGGTCATGAATCTGAAAAATTTGAAACAAAATCCAAAACATCGCATGCATAACAAAACACCACAGGCCCAACAAGGTTACATTTACAATCCCTGGCCAAAGATAAATCCAAACCACAAAACAAACCACAACCCACCACAGAAGACGTCGTAATCCCCAAAGTCTCAAAGTACAAAAAACCATAAGATAAAGCTAACTTGTCCTGCCCTGTACACCATCTACGGAGAAGTTAGACTTCACTGGGACCATCCCCAATCTTGCCCTTGCCCTTACCTAGAATGAAGAGAAGCAAAGGAGTGAGTCACAAGACTCAGCAAGCTCATACAGAAGGATTAGACAACAAGAATAAGCAGTACAGAGTACCTTGCACCTAACATGCAGTATCCATGCAAAGCATGCCCATGTCAACAAACAAATGCCAGGTATCTCATGTATAAAAGAAATGCGCACATACAAGGTCTTGGGGCCCACAAAAGAAAACAATGGCGCCCAAACCCATGATATATACCTGAGTAAGCCAGTGTAGACTGAACCTGCAACCTGTAAAGAAAACCTCAAGTGGGAGCGACCTCACCGAGTCACAACATGCTAACCCAAAAGAACTCGCGTGTGTGGAAATATAACCAGCGCGATGTACCCGACACTGTCATAGTTGTGGTCTCAGTCTCAATCAAAAGCCGGCATCAAGCAACAAGTAAATGCACACATATAAAATGCAGTGGCACATGGGCAGAAACCTGATACAAGGCCCCTATAAAACCAAGCATCAAGTCACGCCTGTCCACATAGGCAAATACACTCAATGCAGTACTCATGACTAGCTAACTATTGGATAAAATAAATAGCAATGTATGCACGTGGCCAAACATTCAGTCACATGAGTCCCCCAATGGATGCAGCCCAAATCCAGGCACACAATACCCTAATATGCAAGATGTCAAAAAGGTGGGTGACTAACAGTATTAGCTGTCTTGGCTCGTCTGTGGCCAGTCATGATAGTCGATAGTTGGGCCCATATCACCAACCATCATCTACCAGGACGCAGCGATCGACAACCAATAGCTTAACACTCGTCACCATAGTAGACCGCCCTCTCGAAGGGAGAACATGACCACACCTAGAGACTTAGGTAACCCTGAAACCAAACTCGGCCCTAAGTTGGATACTACCCCGAGGATAACCTAACTTCATTCCGCTTAAGAAGTAGAGAGTGAACAAGCTTTCTAAAAATGTAGTCAAGACAGTCAAGATACGCTGGGTACATTTACAACCTCTAAGGTTTTATTAAACTATACCTTTATTTTTATAACAACTCAATGAGTTACTACATATAATACATAACTATTAAGAATATATTATAATATATATATAATTTAATGAATTATGACACACAGTATTTATTATTTACTAATATTATTTCTATTATTATTTTTAAGAAAGAAAGATAATAATAAAAATAATCTTTACTAATATTACCTATTACTATTATTATTTATTTAGATAACTCAAATTATACTTATAATCTTTAAGCAACATTTACATAAATGTATATATATTTATATATATATATATATCTAAGCACTTCAAGCTCCAAGTGCACAAGGACGTGCTGCTACCTCCAATTTCATCCTTCAACATTATATATATATATATATATATCACTCCAATGTCTCATTTTTATATAAGAACCTTCACATCACAGTGAGCAATTCACTCCTCCCACTCACGGCCAAAGGCCACTTAGCTTTGCTCACACACATACTCAAACACTCACTGCACCTGCCCATATATACACACATTGGACACGTTCAATATTATGCCAATATTAATAAAAATCATAATATTATTTGCTCAAATTATACTAACAATAATAAAACCAATAAATATATATATATAAAAACTATACCTACATCCCACAATCGCCCCAACACGATACAAAGCAGCACCCCCTGCTCGCTACACACGCACACACCTGCACCTGCACCTACATGAACACACACACACACACACACACACACACATATATATATATATATAAATCAGCACCCACACTTAAAACACTCACAGCGAGCACCCCTTGGAAAATAACAGTAAAATTCCTCATAGAGGCCTACCCGAGAGCTGCTATACAGAGAATAACCATATATATATCTACATACCGCACCCATACGCACACACCCTCACTGCAGTGGCCATTCTCTTTAACATAATTTGGACTCACTCTCACACATAGTAACTTATCTCAAACCCAAGATGCTACCTGCTCGCTGTACACCTGCGTGCATACATATATATATATATCCGCTTCACAGAAAATATAACATCAAGAGGGAGGATGAGAGCTTTCCTATTTGCAGAATCGAAAGCAACAGCAACGCACCCGAACCCTCTCTGTTATGCAATTCTTTCTTCCTCCTCTGCTTCTTCTTTGCTTTTCTTCCCCAGTTTTCTGCTTAGCCGAGATCCTCTCTTTCCACTCACTTATCCACTAAACTCACCGCCTCAATTTGCTTTACGTAGTGGCTTAGGAACTTGGGAGCAAATGATGCATTTAGCCACGTTTGGGAGCTTTGGGCATACACACACACACACGAGCTCTCTGCCACTTGTTTAAAGCTCTTACACATAATACATATAATATTATAATAACTATAGATACTAGCTAATGATAATAATAAGAATAGTAATAACAATAATAATAAGTAATAATGTTAATAATAATACTAATAATAATTATAATGAGAATAATAATAATAATAACAGCAATAACAATACTAGTAGTAATAATAAATAAATAAATAAATAAATTTGGGTCATTACAATATATATAGATATATATATATATATATAATGGAGAGGCAGCCCTAAAAGTCCATCTGAATCTCCTACTATAACTTGGAGACTCTCAAACTTCTTCTCATACATGGACTCTCAATCTCTTAATATAACTTTAATTAACTAATTAAATTCTAAAGACAAATTCTTAAATGATCATCATGTCCTTGCATTTAATTTCCACATAATTTAAATGCCTTTAAATGTTATTTCCTCACTTAAAATTCCTAATTTGTCACCTTGTCAAATTCTCTTAACATAAGAATTAAACAATTAATTAAATAATTCTAAGTAAATATTGGGCCCTCTAACGGGTCATTATAGATAGGTGGACCGATATTGATTGAGCCAAAAGGATGATACAGATGATCAGGGCGCGAGGAACATATTACTTGGATTTGCTCACGCTTATTTTGATGATAACAATGTTGTTGTTTTACTTTTGTATACTTAGTTTTGATGATGAAAAATAATATTTTATTTAATCCATAAGTCATGAATCAAGGTTGTGGTTTTCAAAATAAATCAATTTCAATATCAAGTATTACTTTGTGAGAAAAAAAATCAAATGAATTTCAAGTATCGAGATTTCAAAGTCATATTTTTCTAAGTCTGGAAGACAGCACCTTATAAGGAGACATATATAAAAATGTTTTTATTTTAGAAAACTATCTCTCGGTATTTTGATAGTTAGTATTCATTAGTGTTAAAATGATTTTTAATGAATTTTTTAAAAAATAGAAAATATGTATTTTGGAGGTGGTAAATTTGTTAAATCTTAAGTTTATACTAAAACCAAAATTCTATTTTTTTATGGTTATGGATTTTGATTTTTTAGATATTTTTATTGAATTCAGATAGGGGGTACTGTCTTATTTACATTTATATATTAAAGTAAATGGAAGGTAAAATATAAATTAAACAAAATTAGGATATTTACTTAAACTAAAGAAATGTAAATATGTGGTGATGTTTTGCATCAATTAAGTGTGCTTTTACATGTTAACAGTTTAGTGTTAAGTTTTTCCAAGCGAATAGTTGACTATGTGTTTTAGTGTTGTCGACTATGCCTGTAAATAGTCGACTATATGCTTAAGGATAGTCGACTATGCCTAAGGATAGTCGACTATGCCTATATGTTCTGTAGACTATGTATGGCTTCTGTCGACTATATTCTATTCTGTTGACTATTATGTAAGGATAGTCAACTATGTCTTTTCTTCTATCGACTATATATATGAATGATGTTATAAAATTTCTTTGTATTTTTGTATCTGTCGACTATGTGAATGTATTTGTCGACTATCAGTTGATTTTTTTGAGCAATAGTCGACTATGTTTTTTTGTCTGTCGACTATGTCTTAGTTTTACTTGAAAATATAGTCGACTATCCATTGTATTATGTCAACTATTTCTTTTCGCAGAAAGCTTCCAACGGCTAGTTTTTCAAATCCCAACGGTCACAAACAACTAGTTTTGGGCAAAGCTTTTGGGATGCCTATTTATACAAGTCATGGATGAACTTGAGAAGGCTAATAGACGGGAACGAATTGAATTGAGGTTACATTTTATACTCGTTTCTATTTACATTCACTGTGCTTTTATTTTCTCTCTTCAAGGCTGTGATCTTAATCTATATACATTCATTTAAGCCTTGTATCATTTTTTAGAGACATTATAACTAAGAGATTCATCTCTTAGATTCTCTCTAATTATACATTTTTTGTATTTCCTAGCTTGTGTAGCTAGATGACCTATTTGATTGGGAGGTTTGTAAATTTCCTAGTCGAGGACTAGAGGACCTACTCGAGTTGAGTAGGGGGTTGATAGTGTATTATTTTGAAAATCCTTAGTGAGGAGTTAAGGTAGTGGATTAGACTTGGGTTAAACCGAACCACTATAAATTCTTATATTCATTCTCTTCCTTGTGCTTTTATTTCATTTATTATTTCAAGCATTTCAATAATCCTCACTTGCATCAAATTTTCCATCAAAAAGATTTCAAAGTTCTATCAAGTTTTTAAAATAACCAATTCACCCCTCTCTTGGTGTGTGTCATAGCACCTCTCGGTCTAACAATTGGTATTAGAGCCTAACTCCTTATTTCAAAGTCTAACAACCTGAGGAGAGATCCATGGCTCTTAAAGAAGGTTATCCTAAAAATGTGGCACCGTACTTTGATGGCTCATTCTATGATTTTTGGAGAAAAAGAATTTGTGTATTCATGACATCCATTGATTGTTATTTGTGGTATATTGTGGAAAAGGGTTTTGTTTTAAAACCAAAGATGGAATGGGATGATTGTGATAAAATGAATTTTTCTTTAAATATTAGAGCTATACATATTTTACAGCATGCCCTAAGTGATGATATTTACGTTAAAATTTCTAAGTGTTCTGGTGCTAAAAAGATATTGAGTACTCTTGATTCATTATATCTCTCTAACAAATCTTGTGAGCATGTTGATGAAAATTTACAGGTTGAAAATCCATTGAATCATCAACAAAGAGAGGATGAAGAAAGCTTTAATCCTACCTCGTGTCTCATAGCTCAAGAAGAAAAGGAGGTGTAATACCCTTGAAGAGTCATGATAAATTTTGTCATTTAAGAGAATTTTAGTCTATGAAAAATTCCAAAATTGCCCTTGAATTAAAGAAAATGCCATGAAATATTGGATGTCTTAGGAGGGGCAAAATGGTAATTTGGAATTTCATCCCAAAGGAAGATAAATTATTTTTGGAGAAATTATTTATATTGGAGAATTAATTTTGGAGAATTTAATTCTTGATTAAGTGCATGGATAATTAGGAATTAAATTGGAAAACCAAGTATGGCTAGATTGGTGACACTTGGCAAATTCTTATGGAAAGAGATTTAATTTAATTTGGAGAATAAGGATTTATTTAATTAAGAGAATTTGGTGACACATGGCATGATCTTATGAATCAAGAGGGATATTTAATAAATACAAAAAAGGAAAAAGAAATTAGTCTCTCAAGCATTAATGAGAGCCATTATGGAGAGAATTAAAAAGAAAATCAATAATAAAAAGAAATGTGTCAAGCATTAATGTTGGAAAATAGAGGATTTAAATAAATGCTTGAAAAGTTATGGATTTAATTTAAATGCAAATTTGGGAAATTAGTCAATCTTGGAAATTAGTCATGATTTAATTATTTGGAAAATGGAGAATTATGGAAAATTGGGATTGATCCAAGGGAGGAGATTTAGTCTCCAAAGAAAGATCAATGGATGAGAATTAAGAAGACAAGTCTCTTGGATTTGTGTTTCCTTTGAATCTAGACAAGAGTTCTCCTAAAATCAAGGGCTAGGATTTAAGTTGGGAGAAGCACAAGGATTGTGCTAATGTTCAAAGGTAGAGATTAAGTCTCTTGAAATAAGAAGAAATCTATGGCTAGGATGTGATCTTGAGAATTGGCATGGATTAAGAAGAAAACTCTATAAATAGGAAGTGAGAAATTGGTTCAAAGCTTTTTTCCCATTTGTGAATTGAAGAAGCAAGAAGGCAAGCAAGAAGGCAAGCAAGTCTAGAGAAAGAAGAGAAAAACTAGCAAAGGTAAGCCTAGTTTTCTCCCTTGATATAGTTGAATGCATGTGTTTAAGAACTAAAGTCCCTTTATTATTTTTCTTTAAGGGTGAGTCTTAGCTTGTGGAGGTGTTGAAGCTTCAAAGTCTAAGAGGGATTCTTGGCTTGTGAAAGTGTTAAAGCTTCAAGGAAACAAGGTAAGGGATAGCCCCAAGTGGAGGGGTTTTTGCTTGCATTTGTACATGTGTGAATGAGTTGCATGTGATGGTTCTTTGCATGTTTTGTGCCCAAGTGGACCTATGGCCATAAGGAGGACTTGTGAGGGGAGTGAGGGGTTGGTTGGTGCCTTAACCTAAGTGGTTATGAGGGCATGGAGAACTACCCTTAATATGCATTGCATTGCATTACATGTTATGTTTCTCATACTTCATTTACATTTGCATAGCACCCTACTGTGAAGTTTCCTTTTTTTTATATTTTATACTTTTGGGGTTATTTAGTTATTTCTGATAAATTATGAAATTCTGAAATAATTTAAATAAATAAATAAATAAATGAGTATTTAGCCTCTAAATTAATTTTTAAATTAATGTAAATTTGAGGCAATTGTGGGAAAAATTTCTATATTTTGGGAAATTAAATAATGGACTATTTTCCTAAAATTTTGAAATTGGATGAGGATGCTTGAGATTTGTATTTCAAAAATTAATTTCCTAATGGTTGGAAAATTATGGAAATTTTGAAATAAATAAAAGGGAAAATCAATTGAGCTTTAATGAGGAAAAATTTATTTAAATTTTTCTAAAGAAAGATTAATCCAAATATTTTCCAAAGGAATTGGAAGTGAGATAAATGGGTTAATGGTTGGGGCAAAGATAGGAAAAATCTATTTTCTTATAATTAAGGCGTTATGTCATAAATTATTTTAAGCTAGAGAGTTAGTTTATTTCCTTTTGATCCTGGTAGGTCACCCTTAGCCTTCATTAAAGAGCTCGAAAAGGGGTGACGATTGCGAGGTCTCGGGTTTAATAGGTCGATTGATAATTCCCGGACCCTCGAGCGGAGCGAAGAGAGGGCAAAGCCTAGTTCTCACCTAGGTCGTTTCCCGTTGAAACGTAGCCGTCTCTTCATCTTTGCCCTAGCTTGTGAATAGTAAGTTGGCTATTCGTGAGTAACACCTGTAGGTGGGAGCGGGGCGTTACAGGAGGTAACCTCTACTTCTATTTATGTTATTGATGATAATGATGATAGCGACAATGATTTTTCAAATGAAGAGTTATTGAATACTTTGAATGATTTATATGAAAATTTTGAAAAACTATGTTTGAAAAATAAAACCGTTCAAAAGAAATTAGATCTATTGTCAAATGAATTGGAAGTATTGAGATCAAATAATGAATATTTTCTTGCTTCCAATAAAGAATTTTCAAAGGAAAGTGTTTTGGAAGAATTTGAATTGAAATCCTCAAATAATGCATTAAATGAGAAATCTAGTTTAAAAAAGGAGATTACTAATTCATATGATTATGACAAAGGTGTTGAAATCTTTCATAGTCCAAGAGCAAAAGTCAAAAGCTCACATTTACACACCTATCATGAAATTAAATGCTTTTATTGTTGCAAATTAGGCCACGTTGCATTTTGTTGTCCTTTTAAAAGGAAATCAACTAGTGGTCTTAAAATGAAATGGATTCCTAAGGAAACTAAGCCTTCAAATGTTTCTCATGCAAATCCTCAAGAATCCAAGCATGGTTACCTAAAAATTCTCATTTTAAGAAGAATGTGCATAAGGATAAGAAGCAAACAATTATTATAAAAAGGAAACAAAAATCATTAGCTTCACATCCTAGCAATTGGTATCATGTTATAAACAAAGGTTTTGTAAAAAACAACCCACATAAGCTTAAACAAATTTGGGTTCCTAAGGAGGAGCTCTATGCTAACAATGGTGAACCCAAAATGGTTTGGGCACCAAAAGCTTGTGGATGATCTCTTTTTGCAGAGTTTCTTGACATCCAATTGGAAGTTAAAGTGAAATCTTTGCGGATAAATCAAGCATGAAGGAAAAGGGGATGAAAAAGAGATTCAACCCCAAATGATGATTTAACATCCAAGAGTAAGATTTTATTAAATAAAAATCATGGTGGTATATTCCTTTCCCTAAACTCTCTGTGTTTATAAGTTTTGATGATCTTGAGTTATAAGTTTGTCTCTATGATTTTGTTGAAGATCTTAATTAATAAGGGAGAATTATAGTGTTGTGATATATGCATTGAATAAGGGAGAGAATAAAATTTGATTATGCGTGCTAGAAAATGTTGTGTTGTTAGATGTTCTTAAGTTCAACCTAATT
Organism: Diospyros lotus; assembly: GCF_014633365.1. Taxonomy (NCBI): domain Eukaryota; kingdom Viridiplantae; phylum Streptophyta; class Magnoliopsida; order Ericales; family Ebenaceae; genus Diospyros; species Diospyros lotus. Next base: position 23,151,416 of record NC_068342.1, read on the forward strand.
AGCATAAGTAAATCATGAGACATAGCGTATGCTTTAATGCAAATTTATGTGAAGTATATTGTCTCAAAACAAAGGAAATAGAGATTATAGTAAATATGATAAAAATTGTACTTAGAGTTATCTAGTATAGAAAAATCCCTAGTATCCTCTATTACTCAAAACTTGGCTGTCATAAGAGACTAGGTCATGTGAGCATAAATGTTGTTGATTATCTATCCAACATGATCTTGTTGAAGGATTGCCTAAAGCTCAAATATGAAAAAGATTACATTTGTGGTGCATGTATGAAATGCAAACAACTAAATGTAACTGTTAAACCTTCAAATGAAGTCTCAACCTCTAGGTCTCCAGCCCTACTTCAGTTAGATCTTTCTGGACTTAAGAGAATCCAAAGCCTAGATGGAAAACATTATGCTATTGTCATTGTAGATGACTTCTCTAGATTCAATTGGTAATGTTTCTTGCTTTAAAAAGTCAAATGTTTAGACAATTTGAAATCTTTTGATAAAGGTATATATTTCAAAAAATTAGAAGTAATCATGAGGAGAATTTTGAAATGAATAATTCAAGCACTATTGTGAAGAAAAATGATATTAATTTTCTAGTGTTAGAACAAAATGAGGTAGTTGAAAAGAAAAATAGATCTTTACAAGAAATGGCTAAGAATTGTGTTGTGTAACAAAAATCTTTTGATCTAAGCCATTAACACCTCATGCTATATGTTGAATACGGATTCCATAAAGTCTAGCCTAAAGAAAACCCTATGTGAGTTATACAAAAGTTGAAAACCAAATATTCCATATTTTAATATTTTTTTGATAGTGCACGTTTTATACTTAGCAATGGTAAAAATACTCTAGACAAGTTTGATGGTAAGAGTGAGCAAGGAATTTTCTTAAGATATTCTACTCAAAGTAAAGCATATAGAGTATTTAATAATAGGACTCTAACAGTAGAAGAATCTATTTTAGTTATAGTTAATTATGTGAGGGTTGAAGTTCCAAAACCCAAGGAAGGTGGTGATAAAGAATTAGGATAAAGATTTGAAAAATTCTCATTAGATCAAAAGAATCAAATCTATCAAATGATATTATGTTTAAATGCTTAATGAAGAAAATGTAGCTCATGAAAAGAGAAAATCATCATTTTCAAGAGAGAAAATATGTAGCTTATCCTTTCTCAAATAGAACCCAAAAATATTAAGGAAGCTCTAATGGATGAAAATTGGTTTATGGCTATGCAAGAAGGGCTAAATAAATTTTAAAGAGTGGTGTATGCAATTGGTTACAAGACCTAAGGATCACCCAATCATAGTAACCAAAAGGGTACTTATAAACAAAATTAGAATTAAATCCATATTACTAGCTCAAGGGTACAATCAAGAAAAATGAATCGATTATAATGAGACTTATGCCCTCGTAGCTAAGTTAGAAGCATTGAGAATATCATTGGCATTTGCATGTCACAAGAAGTTTAAGCTATTTCAAATGAATATTGAAAGTGCATTTTTGAACGGTTATAAATGAGGAAGTATATATAGATAAATTCTCTTGGTTTTCAGAATTCTCAATGAGAGGATCATATGTTCAAATTTACAAAGGAAGTATGTGATTTAAAACAAGCCCCTAAGTCATGGTATGAAAGTCCTAGCAAGTTTAGACTGGAGGAAAAATTCAAAAGAGGTCAAAAAGATATATCATTGTCTCTAAACCTCATAACAAGGATATCTTATGAATCTATAAGTGATTTATGTAGCATCTATAAATCCCTACGGAATCAAATTTGCCAATCTAATGCAAAGGGAACTTGAGATAAGTATAATATAAAGAAGATGAAGGGATCCTTATGTCTAAGCAAAAATTACATCTTCTTAAGAAATTTAATATTTTTGAAAAGTTGCATCTCAAAAGAATAGTACATCAAGCCTAGACAAATATGAGAAATGCCAAATGGTGGAAAATAAGCTATATAGAAATATGATTGGACCATTGCTATATTTTATAGCTAATAGGATGAACATTGTATTTAGTGTTTGTCTATATACTAGATTTCTCCAATCCTAAGAAATCCCATCTTGGAGGCAAAATAGCTAGAAAGAACACTAGTGGCTCATGCAAATTTATAAGAAATTTTCTAGTGTCATTGTTTAGAAGGAAGTAAAATTCCATTCCATTCTCTTTCACTAAAGGTGAATATGTAGTTGCTCAAATCTTATGGATGGAACATCAAGACTATGGCATAAAACCCCACAATATTCCAATCAAATGTGTCAATACAAGTTCTATAGCCATAACAAAATTTCAGTGTTTCATGCTCTACACATTGAAAAAAATAAACATCTATTCATAAGGGATCATGCTCAAATGGGAGATATATATTTGAAATTTAAAGACACAAATCATCAAGTGGTGGATATATTCACAATACCCCTAGATAGGGAAATATTTGAATACTTTAGAAGTAACTAAGGATTGTGTCTTGATATTCTTGAAAAATGTGTGATATTGATTGCAAAAATATGCTTAATAATTGTGTTTGATATGCAAAATCCTATATCCTTTGAAGATATATATAAATTTTGTGGTATATGCTTTAATAGATATGCTTGAGCTAATTGGTATTTACTCTTGTGTATTACTTGAGTAAGAAATTATGCTAATATATGCTTTAAGGATCATCTTTCTTCTCATAAACATCTATATATAATAATCCTATGATATAATCCTAAGTTTTGGATATGGTACTCATGTTTTGATACTACAAGAATTTTTGCTTCTAATGATAAATTAACTTGTCACAATAACTATGAAAATTGTCACAACATATTTATTGGGACAAAATTAATTTGTCACACATTAGTCACAACAAGCTTGTCTTAATAAGTATATTGTGACAAAATCGAGTTTTGTCACAATATCATCAGTTTTATTATAACAGAGTATTTTGTCACTTAAATTAATTTATTATGACAAATTATTTTGTTGTAAAAGAAAATATTTTTGTCACAATAAATACTATTTAGTCACAATAAATCTAAATTTTAGATACAAATTATATGCCTTATCATGACAAAGTGTATCTTATGAGAAAAAATATTTTCTCACAATTTAAATAGTGACAAAACTTATTTAGCATAATTTTTAATGTAATAAAATAAATTTTGTCACTTATTAGCTAATTTGAGAATAAATTTTTGTTGCACAATTTATAATGGAAAATAATTTTTTCAATCATTTAATTTTGTGGCAAATATTTTTTTAACAATATAAAAATAGTGTCAAAACAAATTTTTCAAAATTATTCAATAGTGATAAAATATTTTTGTCAATGTCCCTATAGTGACAAAAATATTTGTGTCAATAATTCATACAAGTGATAAATTGTTTTAGTAAGAAAATATTAACAATGATGAAATTATTTTTTTAAAAATCGTAAAAAGTGACAAAAATATTTTTATCAAAATTAAAATATTTTTCAATAATCGAATATTACTTGATATTTTTAAGAATTGTGCACCTATAATAATTAGCAACAAAGCAATCCAAGCAAAGAAAGAGAAAATGGCAGCTCAAATAGGAGCAACATAATGTATGACAAATATTAGAACTAATATTACTTGATAATTGATAATTATTTTCAATAAGTTAATGATATTGAATAATCTAAACAAAAAAAATATATATATGTTTCTCCTTACATAAGCTAAAACTAACTCACATAAACTAAATGAATTAAAATCAAATTTAAAATAAAAGAAAATTGTTTTATTTAACTAATGAACTCGAAAACAAGTCTCTTGAAGAGGGTCCTGCAACCACTAGACTAGAAAGTTCACTCAAAAGTATCAATTGTCCAGCTCTCTTTGCTAAGTCATGCCTGCAATTCAAACAAAATGAACAATTAGAACAAACAAATTGTGCAAACCACTATATCATGGGATTATAGTCAAATCTTTACAATGCATATTATTTAATGTATGTGCTTCCTCTGTGCTTACTGTAGCAGAAGTCCAAAGATCAACGTGTACAAGATTCCATTCATAGATGCACAAATAGGGGATACTTTCTTATTTACATTTATGTATTAAAGTAAATGGAAGGTAAAATATAAATTAAACAAAATGAGGACATTATAGTCGACTATGCTTTTTCTTCTGTCGACTATGTATGTGAATGATGTTATAAAATTTCTTTGTATTTTTGTATCTATCGACTATGTGAATGTATTTGTCGACTATCAGTTGATTTTGTTGAGCAATAGTCGACTATACTTTTTTATATGTCGACTATGTCTTAGTTTTACTTGAAAATATAGTCGACTATCCATTATATTCTGTCGACTATTTCTTTTCGTAGAAAGCTTCCAACAGCTAGTTTTTCAAATCCCAACGATCACAAACTGCTAGTTTCAGGCAAAGCTTTTGGGATGCCTATTTATACAAGTCATGGATGAACTTGAGGAGGCTAATGGATGACAACAAATTGAATTGAGCTTACATTTTATACTCATTTCTATTTACATTCACTGTGCTTCTATTTTCTCTCTTCAAGGCTGTGATCTTAATCTGTAAACATTCATTTAAGTCTTGTATCATTTTTGAGAGACATTGTAACTAAGAGATTCATCTCTTCGATTCTCTCCAACTATACATTTCTTATATTTCCTAGCTTATGTAGCTAGAGGGCCCATTTGATTGGGAGGTTTGTAAATTTCCTAGTCGAGGACTAGAGGACCTACTCAAGTTGAGTAGGGGGTTGATAGTGGATTGTTTTGAAAATCCTTAGTGAGGAGCTAAGGTAGTGGATTAGGTTTGGATTAAGTCGAACCACTATAAATTCTTGTGTTCATCTCTTGCTTGTGCTTTTATTTCATTTATTATTTCAAGCATTTCAATAATCCTCACTTGCATCAAATTTTCCATCAAAAGGATTTCAAAGTTCTATCAAATTTTTAAAATAACCAATTCACCCTCCTCTTTGTGTGTACCATAGCACCTCTCAATCTAACAAATGCGACCAAGCCATAGGTTGGGGCGAGGCAGAAACAAAATGATAGAATCGAATGGCTATGGCAATAATACCCAAGAAGGTGGTGAATTGGGTTATTTAAAATTTTGATATAAAACTGCAAATTTTCTTACTTAAGAAAAACAATACTTTGATGCAAGTTAAGGATGGTTGAAAGATTGCAAAGCACAAATTATGAAATGCAAAGTAAGAGCATTTGAGTGACACAAACGATGTATAGTGGTTCGCCTTGAACAAGCCTCGTCCACTACCTTAACTCCTTATTAAGGATTTACAAGCAAATTATTATAACCTTCCTATCACACCAGATAGGCCCTCTAGCACCAAGCTTGGAAAATACAATCCTCTTACTTAGGCAAGCAAGCCCTCTAACAAAGCTAGGTAAAAACACAACCTCCTACTTAGGTACAAGTAAGTCCTCTAGCTATATGAGGTAGGAACATAAATAGTGATACAAGAAATGAATCCCTAAGAGTATGCCCTCTTAGTTACAATGTAATCAAGAACAAGAACAAGAACAAGGCTAGAAATATAATTCTACACAATTAAACATCAGCTTTGAAATAAAGAGATTTAGGGCACCAATAAAGCACAATAAATGATGAGCACTTGGGAGCTTGTAGATTGATCACTTAGGTGTCTTGAACTCTCCTCTTAACTTGTATTTATAGAGATTTGAGAGCCTATACATGAATCATCCCGTTGCAAGTGGAGAGACCACTTTGAGAGAATTGATGAACTAGCCGTTACATGCTGTCTGTGATGAACTGGTTAACAGGTTAGGTCAAATATTAGAACACCAGTTGACAGGAGGATCAAGGCGGTCAGCAACTTCATAAGACCAATCGACAGGTCGTGATGCATAGGTAGTTGACAGCTAACTACAGAGAGCATGTTGTTCAACTGGTTGACAGCCTATATTAAGCGGTCGACAGCATGGGAAAAACCGGTCGACAGGTTGTCTCATGCTTTGCAAAAATATGCTATAATTTTTCAACAACATTTAGAATCAATTTTTGAAGAATGTTTCAGCCAATATGTTTAAGACAAATTATGTTGATTTTACAATCTTCATTAAGAAAAATGTGTCATAGAAATGAGATAGTTTATTTTTTATAGAATTTGATTTTTTTTGCATAAGGTAACTTGTTTTCATAAGATGGTTTGAAATTGATTTTATTTTCATAACACATGTATTGTAAAGTTTTGTGAATCATCAAAACCAAAACATCAATATCATCAATCTCCCCCTTTTTTATGGAGACAAAAACTTTGATTTCTTTGATTTCAGGAAATCAATTTCAAATACTACTGTTCTCCCCTTTTTTTTGTCAAAAATAAAAAATAAGAGTGAGAATACTTACAATCGAGAGGCTCCCCCTTAGGATAGGCTCCCCCTTAAGACGAAATCATGATACACATTATAAAAAGAAGTCTAACCATGTTTAGAAATGATTAAAACCAAAGTGAGTAAGTAACAAGGGTATTTTCAAAAGTACAAACCATAAGAGATTGGCATCACCAAACATCAACAAAGCTAGTCTTAAAATATCTCAAAGAAATGACAAGTTCGTAGATTAACATCCAAAATATGGCTAGATATTTAGGGTCACATCCAAAACACTAATACAATTTAAAATATAAGAGTACATTACAACTTACAATAAAGTGTTTATTACAAAATGACATATATGAACCAAGAAAAGATTATCTTATCAACTATGGATCTTCAGTGGGAGGTGGAGATGAGGATGACGCAGTTGGAGGCAGTTGAGACAAAATGAGCTCCATAAATTGAGTCATCTGAGCTGCATGCTTGGCTTGCTGGCTACGAATCTCATAGACCTCACTGCGAAGTGAATCAACTTCAATGCGAAGACCAGCAATCCCATGAATCACAAGATCATTTGGACGATAAGTGGGCTCTCCAAAAAGACGAGAATGAGAGGCTACCAAAGGAGAAGGAGGTGGTATGGAAGAGGTGCCATGAGGCTCAGTTGTAGGAGATGGTGGCAAGTCATCTTCATGCTCAGGTGAGAAAGGTGCCTTACGCTTCTTGGTCTTGACCCAATTTTCGTGTTTATCCTCTTTGTATCCCATGCGTCCCAAGGTCTTGCTATTTAGGATTTTAGAAGGTTGGATCAAAATGCAGTGAGTGTTAACAAGAATCACACTATCTACCTTAGAGTCGATAATTGTGCTAATAAGCAAGCCATATGGGAGACTCATTTGTTTGTTGGTAAATGCACCAATCATTTCACTCATAATTAGGGAAAAAAGATTGATCTTTGGGTGAGTCATGATATGAAACATGAGCTAAACATCTTCTTTAGTAACTCGGGTAAAGTTACCACATCTAGGAACAATAACTTGGGCACAAATGAGGTGCAAAAGACAACCCGTTAAGGACAGTTTAGATGATAATTCGATGTAACATGGAAGAGACTCATCTTCAAAAATGATTTTAGCCACAAGGCCATGATCAAATTCAATGGGTTTGTAGATGAGGCCTTCATTAGGAATTTGAATAAAGGTGTTTATGTGCTTGGAGTCTATGTTGATGGAATTTTCATAGAATTTGGTTTTGAATCTAGATTGGGAAGAATAGCCATGAATGGTATTTGATGCATTGCAATAGAAAGCTCTAACTGCATGTACGTCAACATCTCTATGTAAAGAGATAAAAGGCAACCAATCAAAACTCTCTAGGTTACCTAGGTATGGAAATCTTATAGATTCTGAGAAATCAAAATCAAGGGCTCTACCTAGTATGACTTCACAAGATGCAAAAAGAGTAGAGAAAAGATCAAGATTTGATGGATTGCTTACCAATTGTTGGATATCCGTGGGTTCATTGGAATGCCTTTCTCCCGTGGATTGAGGATGCTTGGTTCTTGCCATTTGGAGGAGAGAAACCTGAAGAAATCAATGGGAATGATGATTACTAGTAGTATCGGACGAGAAAGAAAGAAAGTAGAAGAGAAACAATCAACTAAGAAAGAACAGAGAAAGGGAATGAGGCCTGAGGGAAACCCCACGGCTGCCCGCCTTATATAAATCCTGATAGGAACAGTTGATAGCTCTTCTTGAGTGGTCGATAGGTTACTTCCAAGCGGTCAATAGTATGATAGGACCGGTCAACTGTTTGGTTCTGATTCAACAAGGCTAATTTTAGCCTACTCAAGCGATTGACAACCTCGATGGACTAGTTGAACGCTTCCTTAAGAAACGATCGACAATATATGTATGACCGGTGGATCGATTCTTCATGGATTTTTTAGAAAGTTAAGCATAGAAGATGTGCTTGCACATAAAGTACATATTTGGTATTTTAACATACATTACACAACAAAAATCATTCAGTTATTGTGTTAGGACATGATCATTCCTAGTTCACTTCTAAAGAATTCAAATTTTTCTTTATCTAAGGGTTTTGTAAAGATATTGGCAACTTGATCATTTGTATCAACAAACTCCAATTTAATGTCTTCTTTTTGAACATGATCTCTAATAAAGTGATGCTTGACCTCAATGTGTTTAGTTCGTGCATGAAACACGGGATTTTTGGTTCAGGCTATTGCACTTGTGTTATCACACTCTATTGGAATATCTTGAAGTTTTATGCCATAATCTTCTAGTTGATGTTTCATCCATAAGATTTGAGCACAACAACTTCTAGTTGCTACATATTCAGCTTCGGTGGAAGAGAGTGCGACGGTTTCTTTCAACTAGACCATGATACTAACGAGCTTCCTAGAAAATTGGCTTGAACCACTAGTGTTTTTTCTATCAATTTTGCATCCATCATAGTTAACATCAATATAGGCTTCAAGATAAAATTCATTTGATTTGGGGTAGAATAATTCTAGATTAGATGATCCTTTAAGTATCTAAGGATTCTTTTTACTGCTTTTAGGTGAGACTCTTTAGGATTGGATTGAAACCTAGCATATAGGCAAACACTAAACATAATATCTGGTCTACTTGCTGTTAGATATAATAATGACCCAATCATGCTTCTAAACAGCTTATTGTCCACTTTTTGTCCTATCTCATCCTTGTCCAAACATGATGAACTGCTCATAGGAGTAGTTATGGGTTTGCTATCATGAACATTGAATTTCTTAAGAAGATCCTTAATGTATTTTTGTTGAGATATATAAATTCCTTCATCTTGTTGCCTTATTTGTAACCCTAGAAAATATTTCAATTCTCCCATTATTGTAGCTCGAAAACTACAACAATAGAATTTGTAGTGAGGGAATATTAGAGCCGAGGCAGAGCGACATGGACAGTTGGTAGGAGTCTGTCGGTGGAGATGGGCGTTGGGCAGCTTCGATCCTCGATGTACTGGCCGGGGTCGTAGGTAGACCTCCGAGGGTATTTTTGGTAGTGGGTTTCTTCATTAGACAGAGGTCTCCTAGGCACCCGGGACTTAACTATGCTCACAAAAACAAGTTAGAAGGCACATGGAGATTCCTCACCTGCGTATGCCCTCCGATGCTTAAGTCAATACAAATAGAGAAGCAGTGCAATATACAAGTAAGACATGATATCATTGAATATAAGGTAATCGTATCTTACCTGGTCAAAGAGGGTTGATCACGGTACTGTTACAGGGAGTTGGGGATGGACCTGCACATTAGTAGCAATCAAACGACTTGAGAGGAATCCTCCCCGGAGTGCCGGTCAACCTAGGGGGTCCACTGAAAGAAGGTGGGCCTCATGGTGAGCTGCCGAAGCAGGTTCTCGGCCCCTAAGGGGCTTGCCCGAGCGCAGCTTCGGGCTTAATGGGAGATGCCTCGAGGTGATGCTTACTTGACCACTGTTCCCTTAGGGGACACATTGCGCTCCAAGGACGTAAACATACTACAGTGCATCCTATAAGTGTATCATGCGTGGGATAATATAAGCATTATACATATATTATGTAGTGAAAACATAATGTGATAGAGGGATTTGAGGGTATATCATAAGAGCATGCATGCCATTGCACTATATCATAATCCATGGGGTCATCTCTTTGGCCACCACATGAATACATGCTATATATGCATATTATATTAGAATTATAGGGGCATGGCGTACTCACGGTAGAGAGAAGAAAATGGGCGGCTAGAGTTGGGTCTTTTGGGAAGAAGCCTTCCCGAGAGACGCCTTCCCGAAAGAGTGACCGCGGCCTTGCCGGAAAAAGGCTCCCTGCGGGGAAGCCGACCATCCCCAAGAAAGGGCTTCCCAAGAGGGAATTACAACCATGGCCGAGACCTACTGCTGCCTTGCCGAGAGCCACGCTAAGGCCATAGAGAGATCATTGAGAGAACTGCAATGAGAGGGTTAGTCAAGGAGTTTCGCTAAGAGAGAAGGGTTCCCCTGCTGAGAGGATTAAAGCTTCTTCAAGAGGCTTTTTCAACCTTGCCGAGGGGATGCCCGTCGAGAGGAATCGGGCTCACTAAAAGCTGATTCTCCTCTCTGAGAAGAGGCTCTCTCTTAGAGCACTGCCACTTCCGCTAGGAGAAAGAGCCTCTCTGAGAGACATTAAATGTCTCTCAGAGAGAAAGAATAGCAGAGAGTGCTTTGGGAGCTGCTGGTCTTCTTTTCCTTGTCTTCTTCTTCCTTTTATATCACTTTTACCTTAGTCCATTTTGCCCCTCAAGCGTTGCCTATTCACCATTTTGCCATTGCTGATGCTTCTTTGGTTATTCACTCATCATTTCTTCTTGGGAAACGTATCCTAGCTCGGGACCACTTTTGGGGTTCAACCACCTTGGGATTATTGACCAAAATACCATTAGGTGGACGCTCGAGAATTCTATGGCACAACACCCATCAAACTCATTTCAAATTCTCCTTGCATTAAGTTTGCAAATTTATTGCATAGAGATTTGTTTGTGGATCCAAAGATAATATCATCTACATATATTTGAACTAATAGAATATCTTTGCCTTGTGTTTTTATAAATAATGTTGTATCTATTTGTCCTCTTTTGAAACTGTTGTGCCATGAAAAAAATGAGAATTTTTTAAAGAAAAATAAAATTAAGTCTCGCGGGGAAAGGCATTGCGGCAAACCTTATTGCGAGGAGGCTTGCAGCAAGCCATAGGGGCTTTGCTGCATGAGGCTTACGGTAAGCCTTGGGGCTTGCTGCATGGTAGCTTGTGGCAAGGCCTGTGGTAAAGACCATGCCACAAGCAAGGAGGCTTGCCGTAAGAGAGCTTGTGGCCAAGGTCTCCTCCTAACAAGACTAACACTCCCACTCAGCAAGTGACATGTGTTAACACCAAGAATCCCTGAGAATCCTGCCCTATAAATACCCAGCTACAAGACATTGAAGAGGACTTTCGATTTGGGTAAAATTTTGACATCTTGACTGCATTTTTAAAATTTTCGTGAATAGATATCTTGATCCAGCACTAACTTAGGCATCGAAGGGTTATTGCGAGCGAGGATTCCTATGAGCCTTCTAACCCATTTCTAAGCATCAACAGGGCCATATTTTTGCGGCGAGAGCTTGTGGCGAAGGTAAATCCTTGCGGTGAAGTCAAATCCTTACGGCGATACCTTGTGGCGAAGGTAAATCCTTGTGGCAAAGTCAAATCCTAACGGTGAGACCTTGTGGCAAAGTCAAATCCTTATGGCGAGACCTTATGGCGAAGATAAATCCTTGTGGCAAAGTCAAATCCTTGCGGTGAGACCCTGTGGCAAAGTCAAATCCTTGTGGTGAAGTTAAATCCTTGTGGCGAAACCTTGTTGCTAAGGTAAACCCATGTGGCAAAGTCAAATCTTTCTGGCAAGACCTTATGGTGAAGGTAAATCCTTATGGCAAAGTCAAATCCTTGCGGTGAAACCTTATGGCGAAGTCAAATCCTTGTGGCGAGACCTTGTGTTGAAGGTAAATCCTTATGGTGGAGTCAAATCCTTCCTACGAGACCTTATAGAGAAGTTAAATCCTTATGGTGAGACCTCTTGGTGAAGGTAAATCCTTGTGGCAGAGTCAAATCCTTGACACGAAACCTTGTGGCGAACTCAAATCCCTGCGGTAAGACCTTGTGGCTAAGGTTATCCTTGTGGTGAAGTCAAATCCTTTGAGTGAGACCTTGTGGCGAAGCTAAATCCTTTTGGCAAAGTTAAATCCTTGCGTCGAGACCTTGTGGTGAAGGTAAATCCTTGCGGCAAGACCTTGTGGCGAATGTTAATCCTTGTGGAGAAGTCAAATCCTTGCGATGAGACCTTGTGCCGAAGTTAAATCCTTGTGGCGGAGTCAAATCCTTGCGGCGAGACCTTGTGGCGAAGTCAAATTCTTGTGGCAAGACCTTGTTGCGAAGGTAAATCCTTGTGGCAAAGTCAAATCCTTGCGGCAAGACTTTGTGGTGAAGTTTAATCCTTGTGGCAAGGGTAAATCCTTACGGCAAAGTTAAATCCTTGCGACGAGACCTTGTGGCGAATGTTAATCCTTATGGTGAAATCAAATCCTTGCGTTAAAACCTTATGGCAAAGGTAAATCCTTGTGGCGAACATAAATCCTTGCGGCGAGACCTTGTGGCGAAGTCAAATCCTTGTTACGAGACCTTCTGGGGAAGGTGAATCCTTGTGGCGGAGTTAAATGTTTTTGGCGAAGGTAAATTCTTGTGGCAAAATCAAATCCTTGAGGCAAGACCTTGTGGCGAAGTCAAATCATTGTAGCAAGACCTTGTGGCGAAGGTAAATCCTTGTGGTGAAGTCAAATCTTTGCTGCGAGACCTTGTGGCGAAGGAAAATCCTTGTAGTGAACTCAAATTCTTACAGCGAGACCTTGTGGCAAATGTTAATCGTTGTGGCGAAGTCAAATCCTTACGGTGAGACCCTTGTGGCAAAAATAAAATCCTCGTGGCAAGAGTCTTAAGGCAAAAAAGCTTGAGGCAAGATCTTTCCGGCAAGATAGGTCCATGTGGCAAACTCCCTTGTGGCAACTTCTCTCATGGGAACCTCACTTCACCCGACACCAAGCTCGAGTAAACCCCACATCATAAAATTTAATTGTTGTATTTTTTGCAACAACAATTTGGCGCCGTTTGTGGGAAACTCAATAAAAAGCTGATCTTAACACAAGATGCCGAGAGGGACAAGATCAGCCGATTTGTCCAACACGCCTAACCCCACCCGAAAGAGCGCTCATACCAGGATAGGAGCCACAAGAGGCCCCGGTCAGGTGCACCCTACAGTACCAGAATTTTCAAAAGATCACCCTGACAATGAAGTACGTTCAGGGAACTTTCCTACACTCAAAGGCAACTAGACTGGGGGGCATGGAGCGTTTAGAACAGGGAGAAGTACACGTAGTTGGATTGAGAAGACATATGACAGGGTGAGGGAAGAAAGTCCCACATATAGCACCCGCTAGTCAGGAACAACACTCCTTTGGACAGTTTTTGATTCCAAATAGAAACCTCGTGGTGAGTTCAATACCTCCGGGATAACTCCACCCACAGTCCTACTCTCGGACTATAAACAATTGTAAAAGAATTTTGAGGATCTGAAACACCAGAATGATGAACTCAGGATGAACAATGAGGAGAATATGAGAAGATTACAAGGAATCACTGCTTTGCTATATGAACTAATGCCGGACATCCACATTCCCCACAAGGGACAAACCAATACAGGGAGAGAACATTGGAGATCCCAAGACAACCCTCCAAGGACCACACGGTAGGGGATAAGAATCAGAACTCCAGGGTTAAATAACCAAGTCCCAGAAATGATAGACTCGAGAAGGGAACATGACAGGAGGGTAGGGAAAACTCCCATGTAAAAAGAGACAGCAAAAAACACCCACTCAAGAGCTTCTTATGTCCCACCTCCTTGAAAAAAACAAAGCAAAACAGGAAACACTCAAGGCGTCTGACGTCAAATACCTCATAGAAGAGGTGATGGGGCAGAAGTAGGTAATGATGGTGCCAAAGGAAACGCCCCCTAAGGGGTTTCCTCTGTCTGAGGAACTCCAAAGGCAACCAGGGTATAAGCTGTTGTAGCTTTCAGTATACTTGGGAAAGGAGGACCCAGAGAAGCACCTACAACACTTCATCGCAATGGCTGTGTTACATGGGTGGAATGAGGTCACTAGGTGCAGAGCTTTCCCGCTCTCACTGGCAAGACAAGATCAATAGTGGTTCATTGAATTACTGGCAGAGCATATACGATCATTCGAGCATTTGAAGAAAGAATTCCTGAAGGCGTTCTTCGTTTGCATCCAGAAGAAGAAGAGTGTTATATATCTTATGAGCTTACCATATAAGCGTAATGAATTGCTATAGCAATATATCGAGTGATTTAGAGCCGCAATGCAGGAAGTAATAGATCTCCCAGTTGGATTGGCAGCATTAGCCTTGCTTGATGGAAGTATATACGCCCCGCTTAAAAGATCCCTAGCCTTCTCTGAGCCAAATTCTATGATTGAATTATTTGCTCGGGTATAACAGTTTATCATTCAAATGGAAATTTTGGACGCATGGGAAGGTAATAGAAGAGGAAGGGAAACCCAGCCTAAATTATGAAGGACCCTACTGAAATTAAAAGATGTTAGGACCTAACATATGCATACTATAGATACTACAAGGTGAGGCGATGGGGAAAACTTGGACTACTGTGTGCCTCAAGAGGTACTTCCTAGCTTTACCAGTTATTAACTCTAGTGGAGGGGACGAAGCATGAGACATAGAGCCGAGCCTGTCACCAGAAGTGCTGCTCGATCCGGTCGGGGCCAGGATTCTCTTTAATTTTCTATTGTAATAATATCCCCCAATAAATAAAAGAATATACCCCCTGTATTCCCATGGAATAGGCAAAACTATAAGTCAAACCACGTAAAATCTCCATGAGCCCAGATTATTTCATAGAATGTGATGTAGGTACTACGGCTCAAGCACAACCTGCTCCTGAAGGTCAAGTCGCCTAGTGGTAATCTAGTGCCGATGACATGCTGGCCTGAGATCACCAGAAGATCCAATGCCTATGCATGGAAACTCACTCATATTCCTCGTTTGAGTTCAGTGCTATGCTTTTTTGGCTAGACCCAACTCATTGGTTGATCTGACGCCTAGGTCTCCAGACAAACTCGGACGTTTGGTAGGAATCCCTGGCCAAACTACTGCCAAACCCAGATCCCCTGAGGTAGAATTACTTAAGGAAGGTGTGAAGAGAGATAGAGAGACCATATGACAGTTCTTACATGATTCTGCTTCTCGGAGTTAAGTCACCCAGTGGCAATTTGGTGCCGATGACCATGAGCTGACCCGGGATCACCCGAAGATCCGATGCCTATGACCGCAGACTCACCTAGATCTCTCATTTGAGTTTGGTGCTATGCCTTTTTGGATAGACCCAACTCCTTGGTTGATCTAGCACCTAAGTCTCCCGGCAAACTCAAATGTTTGGTAGGAATCCCGCATCAGATCATGGGCCAAACCCAAATTTCTTGAGGTAAACCAACCCCGAAAGACGAACATGGATGACACAATAGCCAATGTGTTATGATCCATCCCAAGATCACCGAATGTTCGAAGCCTATACCCGCAGGCTCACTTGGATCCCTTAGTTGAGTCTGGTAGTATGCCCCCAAGCTAAACCCGGCTCATCAACTAATCTAGCACCTAGGCCTCCCGATAAACTCGGACGCCTGGCAGGAATCCCACAGCGGACCCTATCCCGAAAGTTAAGTCGCTTAGTGGCAATCTGGTATCGATGACCATGAACCCGCCTGATATCACTAGAAGATTTGACACTTATGCCCGCAGGCTCATCTATATCCCTCATTTGAGTCAGGTGCTATGCCTTTTGGCTAGACCCTTCTTCTTGGTTGATTTGGCACCTAGGCTTCCCGGTAAACTCGGATCTCTGGAAGGAATCTTACACTGGACCACTGGCCAAACCCAGATTCCCTAAGGTAGACCGGCCTTAGGAAGACGGGAAAGAGGAGAAGCAACCACATGACAAGTCTAACATGATTCCGCTCCTGAAGGTCAAGTCGTTTAGTGGCAATCTAGTGTCGATAACCATGAACTGGCCCGATATCACCAGAAGATCCGATGCTTATGCCCGTAGGCTCACCCAGATCCCTCGTTTGATTTTGGTGCTATGCCTTTTTGACTCCTTGGTTGATCTGGTGTCTCGGCCTCCCAGCAAACTACATGTATTTTCTGAGTGGTGAGCCTTCTAGGAAAACATGTTTGCCCTCAGAAAATACACGTGGCCTAGAGGGGGCAATTGTTGTGCCATGAAAAAAATGAGAATTTTTTAAAGAAAAATAAAATTATGTCTCACGACAAAAGGCATTGCGATAATGGGCTTGCCGTGAGGGGGCTTGCGGAAAACCTTGCTGTGAGGAGGCTTGCGGCAAGGACCTTGCCGCAAGCAAGGAGGCTTGTTACAAGAAAGCTTATGGCAAGGGGCCTTGTGGCCAAGGTCTCCTCCCAACAAGACTAACAATCCCACTCAGCAAGCGACACGTGTCAACACCAAGCATCCTTGAGAATCATGCCCTATAAATACCCAGTTACAGGACATTGAAGAAGACTTTCGATTTCGATAAAATTTCAACAAATTGACTGCATTTTAATGATTTTTGTGAATAGTTATCTTGATTCGGCATTGACTTAGGCATTAGAGGGTCATTGTGGGCGAGGATTCTCACGAGCCTTCTAACCCATTTCTAAGCATCAACAAGGTCATATTCTTGTGGCGAGACCTTGTGGCAAAGGTAAATTCTTGCAGCAAAGTCAAATCCTTATGGCGATACCTTGTGGCAAAGGTAAATCCTTGTGGCGAAGTCAAATCCTTGCGGTGAGACCTTATGATGAAGGTTAATCCTTGTGGCAAAGTTAAATCCTTGCGGCGAGAGCTTCTGGCAAAGTCAAATCTTTAAGGCGAGACCTTGTGGCAAAGGTAAATTCTTGTGGCAAAGTCAAATTCTTGCGGTGAGACCTTGTAGAGAATGTTAATCTTTATAGCGAAGTCAAATCCTTGCGAGGAGACCTTGTGGCGAATGTAAATCATTGTGGCGGAGTCAAATCCTCGTGACGAGACCTTGTGGCGAAGTCTAATCCTTATGGCGAGACCTTGTAGCGAAGGTAAATCTTCGTGGTGGAGTCAAATCCTTGCAGTGAGACTTTGTGGCAAAGGTTAATCTTTGTGGCAAAGTCAAATCCTTGCAGTGAGACCTTGTGGCGAAGGTAAATCCTTGTGACGGAGTCAAATCCTTGTGATGAAACCTTGTGGCGAAGGTTAATTCTTGTGGTAAAGTCAAATCCTTTCAGCAAGACATTGCGGCAAAGGTAAATCCTTATGGCGAGTCAAATCCTTGCGGTGAGACCTTGTGGCGAAGTTAAATCCTTACGGCAAGACCTTGTCGCGAAGGTAAATCCATGTAGCAAGGTCAAATCCTTACAGCGAGACCTTGTGGCGAAGGTTAATCCTTGTGGCGAACTCAAATCCTTACGATGGGACCTTATGGAGAAGGTAAATCCTTATGGCAAAATCAAATCCTTGTGGCGAGACCTTGTGGCGAAATTAAATCCTTACAGTAAGACTTTGTGGCGTAGTCAAATCCTTGTGGCGAGACCTTGTGGTGAAGGTAAATCCTTATAGCGGAGTCAAATCCTTGTGGCGAGACCTTGTGGTGAATGTAAATCATTGTGGCGAAGTGAAATCCTTTATGGCAAGACCTTGTGGCGAAGGTAAATCCTTATGGCAAAGTCAAATCCTTGCAACGAGACCTTGTGACGAAGGTTAATCCTTTCGGTAAAGTCAAATCCTTGCGACGAGACTTTGTGGCAAAGGTAAATCCTTGTAGCAGAGTCAAATCCTTGCAGCGAGACCTTGTGACAAAGGTTAATCCTTATGGTAGAGTCAAATCCTTGTAGTGACCTTGTGGCGAAGGGAAAGTTTTATGGCGAAGTCAAATCATAGTTGCGATACCTTGTGGTGAAGGAAAATCCTATTGGCGAAGTCAAATCCTTTGCGATAAGACCTTGTGGGGAAGGTAAATCCTTATGGTAAAGTCAAATCCTTGCGGCGAGACCTTGTGGCGAAGGTTAATCCTTGTGGCAAAGTCAAATCCTTGTGGCGAGACCTTGTGGCGGAGTTAATTCCTTATAGCGAGACCTTATGGTGAAGGTTAATTCTTGTGGCGAAGTTAAATCCTTACGGTGAGACCTTGTGGCAAAGGTAAATCCTTGTGGTGAAGTCAAATCTTTGCAGCGAGACCTTGTGGCGAAGGTTAATCCTTGTGGCCAAGTCAAATCCTTGCAGCAAGACCTTGTGGATGTTAGTTCTATATAATGGCAAGTATATCCCAAGAGGGGGGTTGAATTGGGATTTGGGTAAATTTTTTGATAACTTGAAAACTTTGGCTTGCAGGATACTATGTTTCGAAACTTGAGGAGGTATGTTTCGAAACTAACCTTTCTGTTAAGTATGTTTCGAAATATAGATGAGCATGTTTCGAAATCAAACTTACTAGTAGGTAAGTTTCGAAACCTACTAAGGTATGTTTCGAAATATTACTCTCTGATTTGCAAAATAACAAAACCCCTTAAGATTTTCAAAAATGATTCTTTTAAGAACATAAACAAGAATAACAACAAGTAGGAACGAGAAATCAAGTACACACAAGATTTATAGTGGTTCGGCACTCGTTTACTCCACTACCTTCAACCTTACCCACTTGAAGGATTTGCAAACCACAATCACTTTTACTAGCGATCAATGACATTAAGGGTTTTACCACAGTTCACCCTAAAACCTTACACACTGAGTTTTTATGGGTTCAACTCAAACCTTACAACAAGATAAATAACACTTATCTTATACAATCCAACAATTGAATGTAATTTAAAACACCTTACCAAATAGTTATAGCAAACCTATTGGTATGGATTGAGGAGAGCTTAAAGGAATGAGAGCTTTGGATTTGACTTGCTTCTTCTGTTAGTACCACAATGCACATCAATGAATGATTGAAAGGTACTTCTTTGAGAGTTCACTAGAAGGGCTTTGTTCACTTGTGCTTGTGGCAAAAATCTCTTGTAGTTGTGTAAGAATTTGTGTATGCTTCTTGAGAGAGACTTCTTGTCTTCAAAGGGCTAATATATATATATATATATCAAATGGATACACTTTTGGCTAATTATAACCGTTAGAGACAAGACAAGAAAGTAGGTTTCGAAATATACTTAGTAGGTTTCGAAATAACATATTTTTACACAGAGGTTTCAAAACACACATAACAGGTTTCGAAACATACAGCCTTTACAGCTAGATATGCACCAAGAGACAAAATGGGTGGAAGACTTCACTTTAAAAACAAAATGATTTGGTTTTATTCTCCACTAAAACATATCTGAAATTTGAACATCAAGGTATGGGTAGATTAATTTAAAAATGGATATTTAAATGTTTTTGATTAAACAAACATTCAGCTCCCATGCTGCTTGGTTTTAAAGATATCCTGCTGACACAGAGTCAGAAGT
The DNA here is from genome assembly GCF_014633365.1 of Diospyros lotus. NCBI lineage: Eukaryota > Viridiplantae > Streptophyta > Magnoliopsida > Ericales > Ebenaceae > Diospyros > Diospyros lotus. The sequence continues at coordinate 23,170,945 of NC_068342.1, forward strand.
TTCGAAACATAGATATGAGGTTTCGAAACATACTTCAAAAACTTCTTTCAAAACATATGCAACTCAAAAACAAACGCTTGAATGCTCTGCAGACAGAAACATAAGTTTCGAAACATGATAGGGTGGGTTTTGAAACATACTTCTTAAATTCAATATAGGTTTCGAAATATGATATGCAGATTTAGCTAACAATGAGAGCTAGACCAAGACCATTTCGAAACATATATAAAAACATATAAGAACAGTGTTTCGAAATATAGACATTTGGTTTCGAAACATCATTTATGCATTTGGAAATTTTCAAACATTTAAGCTAACGCGCCTAACAACTACTTATGCATTGTTTCGAAATATGAAAGCGTATTTCGAAACATGATATTCTCAAGAGGGAATTTGCATCAAAACTCTTTTTTTCATATACCAAAAAATATGATACAACAGTGGAAAATGTTAATCCTTGTGGCGAAGTCAAATCCTTGCGGCGAGACCCTTGTGGCAAGGACAAAATCCTTACGGCGAGAGTCTTAAGGCAAAGGAGCTTGAGGCAAGATCTTTTCAGCAAGACAGCTCCTTGTGGCAAGCACCCTTGTGGCGAGCATCCTTGTGGCAAACTCCCTTGTGGTAACTTCTTTCACGACAACCTCACTTCGCCTGACATCAAGCTCGAGTAGACCCCATATCATAAAATTTAATTTTTGTATTTTTGGCAACAACATAATCCTTTTTCTAGAAGAAACTTGCTAAGTCTTTCATACCAAGCCTTAGGAGCTTTTTTTAAACCATATAGAGCTTTAGAAAGTTTGAATACATGATCCTCAAATTTTAAATCCTCAAAGCCATGGGCTTGTTCAACATACACTTCCTCATTTATGTAACCATTCAAGATTGCACTTTTGACATCCATTTCATCATAATCTATTCCTTCTTCTTGGCTATACCCTTGAGCCACTAACCTAGCTTTATTTCTAGTAACAATTCCGTTTTCATTCATTTTGTTCCTAAACACCCATTTGGTTCCTATGGTTAAGTGATCTTTAGGTCTTGGAACCAATTTTCACCCTTCATTTCTTTCAAATTGATTCAATTCATCTTGCATGGCAATGATCCAATTCTCATCATTTAAGGCATCCTTAATGTTTTTAGGCTCTATTTGAGATATAAAGGTAGCATATTAACATTCATTTCTAATGGATGCTCTTGTCCTAGTTCCTTTAGAAGGATCTCCTATAATTTCATTATTTTGAACATATTTTCTTTCTTTTGGGAATGATGGTTCTTTTTCTTCTTAAGGAATGTTTTCTTCATTTTGACTTTTGCTACTCAAGGGTTGATTGTCTTGATGATCTAATGAGAGGTTCTCAAGATTCTTGCTTAATTCATTTTCATCTTCTTCTTGAGACTTAGGGAAAATGAAAATAGATTTTGTATCATCAATTCTTAGTTGAATAGATTCTTCTACTGTTAATGTTTTTTTATTGAATACTCTATATACCTTACTTAGTAATGACTATCCTAAAAATATACCTTTATCACATTTAGAATCAAATTTACCCAAGGCATCCTTATTATTTAGAATAAAGCATTTGCTACGAAAGATGTGATAGTAAGCAATATTAGGTTTTCTTCCTTTATATAGTTCATATGGGGTTTTCTTTAAGATAGGTCTTATAGAAACTCTATTTAGAATATAACATGTTGTATTCACGGTTTCCGCCCAAAGATTTTTAGGGAGATTTTTGTCACACAACATGGTCCTAGTCATTTCTTGTAGTAACCTATTTTTTCTTTCAACTACTCTATTTTGTTGAAGAGTTTTAGCACAAGAAAAATTATGTTTAATACCATTATCTTCACAAAAATGTTTAAAATGTTCATTTTCAAATTCTCCTCCATGATAACTCCTTATCTTTGAAATGCATATGCCTTTATCTTTTTGAACTCTTTTGCAAAATATTTTGAATTGTTTATACGATTTATTTATAGAGGCAAGAAATATTACCCAAGTAAACCTAGAGTAGTCATCTATAATGACAATAGTATAATGTTTTCCTCATATGCTTTGGGTTCTCATAGGTCCAAAAAGACCTAAATGAAGTAGTGTTAGAGGTCTAGAAGTTGAGACATCATTTGAGGGTTTAAAGGATATACTTATTTGCTTGTTTCTCATGCATGCATCACAAATGTGATCTCTTTCATATTTTAACTTAGGTAACCCTTTAACAAGATCATGTTTAGATAGTTTTGAAAAATCCTTCAAGTGGATAAGCTTGAAGGTAGTGGACTAGGCAGGGTGCTGAACCACTATATATCTTATGTGTAGCTGATCTTTCATTTTTGTTTATCGTTATTGCTTATTGCTCATGCTTTCATAAGTTTTGTTATCAAAGACTAAAACAGTTTTCTTGAGCATAAACTTATACATATTCATAAAATCATATCTTTGATATACAAACACCTTTGGTATATTCTTACTTATGTAAATCATCTTTTCTAAAGATCATTATTTTGAAATACAAGCTAAAGGATTTCGAATTAAGCAAATCAGAAAAGTATATTTCGAAACTAGCAAAACAGTGAGGTATATTTCAAAACATATATAGTAGGTTTCAAAACCTACTTAATAGAAAGGTTTATTTCAAAACATATACTCTATATTTCGAAACATAGTGTTCTGCCATCAACCATTGTTTTAAGTTTATCGAAAATTTATACAAATCCCAATTCACCCCCTCTTGAGATATATTTGCCATTATTAGGACCAACAATTGGTATCAAAGCCTAACTTCTTCAAGGTCTAACAACTTAAGGAGAGATCCATGGCATTTAAGGAAGGTTACCCTATTGATATAGCACCTTATTTTAATGGCTCATACTATGATCATTGGAGAGTTAGACTTTCCTTTTTTATGACATCTATTGATTCTTACTTGTGAAATATTGTGAAAAAATGGTTTTGTTTCAAAACCTAGGTCGGAGTGGGATGATCATGATAAAAAGAATTTTTTCTTAAACATTAGAGCTATGCATATCTTACAACATGCCTTAAGTGATGATATTTATGTTAAAGTTTCTAAGTGCATTAATGCTAAAGATATTAAATAGTCTTGATTTAATTTATCTTACTAATCAATCTTGTGAGAATGTTGATGAAATTTTATAGATTGAAAATCCATTGAATCATCAACAAATAGAGGAGAAAGGAAGTTCCCACATCTCTAGTGAAGAAAGCTCAAACATGTGCTTCATGGTAAATGAAGAAGAGGAGGTAACCTCTACGTCTACTCTTGTTATTGATATTGAAAATGATCATGAATCTAGTTCTTTGACTGATAAAAATGATGATCATGATATTTTTTTCAAATGAAGAGTTGCTAAATGCTTTTAATGATTTACATGCCAACTTTGAAAAACTATGTTTGAAAAGCAAGACTCTTCAAAAACAATTGGATTTGCTATCTAATGAGTTGGAAGCTTTAAAATCTATAAATGAATATTTGCTTGCTTCCGATAATGAATTTTCAATGAAAAATTATTTAAAAGAAAATCAATTGAAATCTCCTAATAGTACTTTGAATGGAAAACCTATTTTAAATAGAAAGATTTCAAATTCTTGTAATCATGACAAAGGTGTTCAAAACTTTCATAGTCAAAGAGCTAATGTCAAAAGCTCATCTTTTTGCACCTCTCATGATATTAGATGCTTTCATTGTTGTAAATTTGGCCACATTGCATTTTATTGTCCTTTTAAAAGGAAATCATCTAGTGGTCCAAAAATAAAAAGGATTCCTAAGGAAACTATGATATCTAGTAGTTCTTATGCTAAACTCCAAGGATCCAAGTATGTTTTGAAACCTAAAAATTATCATTTTAAAAGGAATGTGCATAAGGATAAAAGGAAAACAAATTTCAAACAAAAATCCTTTGCTTCGCATTCTAACAATTGGATTCATTTTAAACATAAAGGTTTCATAACAAAACATCCACATGAGCTTAAACAAACTTGGGTTCCTAAAGAGGAGCTCTATGCTAACATTGGTGAACCCAAATTGGTTTGGGCACCAAAAGCTTGTGGATAGTTATTTATGCAGGTTGCTTGACATTCAAATGAACCTCAAAGATAAATCTTTATAGATGGGTCAAGCATGAAGGAAAAGGGGATGAAAAAGAGATTCAACCCCAAAAGATGTATTGTCATCCAAGAGTAAGATTTTAAACAAAATCTTGATGGTACATTTCTATCCATAAACTCTCTATGCCTATTAGTTTTGATGATAAATGAATGATAAGCTTGCACTTAATGGTGTTTTGATATATGCATTGAGTAAAGGGAAAATAAAGGTTATTGATATATGCTAGAAAATGCTACCTTGATAAATTCTTTTATGCTTAACCTAACTAGCATAAGTCAATTATGTGATAAAAATATAAGTACGCTTTAATGCTAATTCATGTGAAATATCTTGTCACAAATAAAGATCATAGAAAATAGGATAGAATTTGTGCATAGACTTATCTTTATCTAGTATAAAAGAAATGCCTAGTATCAACCATCTCTCAAATATTTGACTATGGCATAATGGACTAAGTCATGCAAATATGAATGTTTATAATCTATCCAAACATGATCTTGCTAAGAGATTTCCTAAAGCTTAAATTTGAAAAATATTTGTGAGGCATGCATGAAAGGCTAACAAATAAGTATATCATTTAAGCCTTCAAATAAAATCTCAACCTCCAGGTCTCTAACTTTACCTTATTTAGATATCCTTGGACTTATGAGAATCCAAAACCTAGATGAAAAACATTATATCATTGTCATTGTAGATGACTATTCTAGGTACCCTTGGATAATACCTCTTGCATCTAAAAGTGACATTTAGGTCATTTAATTTTTTTTTTTGTTATAGGTTTTTAAAAAAGGGATTGTTTTTACACGGTTGATACCTCATTGTGCCATTTCAAAGTCTTGAGGTTTAACAAAGCCGTAGCCTTCACCGGTAACATCCTTTCATCTAAAAAGTTTTTTTTTTTTTTAAAAAAAAGCGAGAAAGTTATAATTTTCCAAATTCACCCCCCTCTTATGAAAAGATCATGATGAAACCTATGCTCTCGTAGCAAGTCTAAAATCCATAAAGAATGGTGTTGGCATTTGCATACCAAAAATCTTTCAAGCTATATCAAAAGAATGTCAAGAGTGCCTCTTTAAATGGTTATAAATGAGGACGTGTATGTGCAACAACCTCCCAATCTTAAGAATCCTCAATATGAGAATCATGTGCTTAAACTCACCAAGGCACTATATTGTTTAGAACAAACCCCTAAGTCATGGTATGAAAGTCCTAGCAATTTTATTCTAGAGGAAGAATTTAAAAGAGGACAAATAGATATAGTATTGTTCATCAAGCCTAGACATATATGAGAAAGGCCAAATGGTGGAAAATAAGCTATATAGAAATATGATTGGACCATTACTATACTTTATAGCTAATAGGATGAACATTGTGTTTAGTGTTTGCCTATATGCTAGATTTTCGAAACATGAGGAGTATGTTTCAAAACCTTAGTGTAAAATTGTGATGTTTCGAAACTTGTATGCTATGTTTCAAAACCTAGTTTTCTGTCTTGTCTCTAACGGCTATAAAATGGCTAGATTTCTATATCTTGATATAAATAATAGGTGTTTGAAGATAAGAACAAATAACAACAAGAGAGCACAAACTAGAGACACATACACAAGCACAAGTGTTGATCAAATCATTTATTCAATCTCTCAAAGAAGATCCTCTACAAATCCTATTCTTATGCATTGTGAGTGAAAAGGAAAAGCAAGCGAAAACTAAAGTCTCATCTTGTCCAGCTTTCCTTACCTCAAGTTAAGAGGTTTATCCAAGTATTGATAAGTCTCATCTTGTCCAACTTTCCTTACCTCAAGATAAGATACATTCTATTAGGCTGTAAAAGATAAAACTCTATTTATTTTGATTGTTGTAAGGTTTGAGTTTAGCCTAAAACTCATTGTGTCAAAGGTTTGAGTTTAGCCTTAAAACTCATTTGGTGTAAGGTTTGAGTTAAGCCCGTAAAAACTCACTTGGTGCTAGGTTTGAATTGAGCCCATAAAAACTTATTTTGTAAGGTTTTAGGGTGAACTGTGGTAAAACCCTTATTGTGGTTGATCACTAAGTAAAAGTGATTGGGATTGAAAAATTCTTCAAATGGGTAAACTTGAAGGTAGTGGACTAGACGGGGTGCCGAACCACTATATATCTTATGTGTAGCTGATATTTCATTTTTGCTTATCATTATTGCTTATTACTCATGCTTTCATAAGTTTTGTTATCAAAAACTAAAACAGTTTTCTTGAGCATAAACTTATACATATTCATATAAGCATATCTTTGATATACAAACACCTTTGGTATATTCTTACTTATGTAAATCATCTTTGCCAAAGATCATTATTTTGAAATACAAGTTAAAGGATTTCGATTCAAGCAAATTAGAAAAGTATATTTTGAAACATACATTCTATATTTCAAAACTAGCAAAAACAGTGAGGTATATTTTGAAACATACATAGTAGGTTTTGAAACCTACTTAATAGAAAGGTTCATTTCAAAACATATACCCTATATTTTGAAACATAGTGTTCTGCCATCAACCATTGTTTTAAGTTTATCGAAAAATTATATAAATCCCAATTCACCCCCTTCTTGGGATATATTTGCCATCATTAGGACCAACAAGTTTGTTAACGAGATTCATACTAGCATGACCTAGTCTACTATGCCATAATCAAGTATTTAGAGGTATGGTGGATACTAGACATCTTTCTATACTAGATAAGGATAGATCTAGGTAAATTATATATACATTATCTATTCTATTTCCTACAATTTTTATCTCATTTGTTTTTAAACATGATACCTCACATGCATAGGTGTTAAAACACACTTTATTTCCATTGTCACATAATTGGCTTATGCTAATTAAATTATGTTTAAGACCATCTACCAAAACAACATTTTCAAGCACAAAATTGAGAAAACATATAGAGCCAATGCCACGAATTTTACCTTTTGAATTGTCACCATAGACAACATTACCTCCTTGTTTGTAGGTGATGTTATTGAAGAATTGTTCATCTCCGGTCATGTGTTTTGAGCAACCACTATCTAGAAACCACTTGCTTCTAACAACATTTGTAGCAAGAGCAACCTGTCACACAAGCAATCAAGTTACTTCCTTTGGTACCCAAACCCTTTTGGGTCCATTCATGTTAACATAGAATTTTTATTTAGGTACCCAAATTTGTTTATATCTGTGGGTTGTTTCTTATGAAACATTTGTTGATAGAATGATTATGCGTACCATAATAGTGAAATGTGATCCTATTCTTTGAGAAGTATGGTTTATGAAAATGATCTTTTGAAATCAAATTTTGATACGAGGCTTTTACGAAAATAGTTTTGTTTTGATTATCTTGACATGGATCAAAATCTATTCTTGTTTGTCTCCAAAACTCCTTTGAGCACCTAGGATTATTTCAAGTTTCTTTTTCCCTTCAACAAATTTTTCTAGGGATTCTTTTAAGTTAAGATTTTGTTTAGTAAGAGTTTCATTTTCATCTATTAAGTCCTTTTTCTCATTTATCCAAGAATTTTTTTTCTTTTTGTAAAATTCTTACTTCACTATCTAATGATTTTGAGTTCTTTTTGAGAACATTGTATTTGAATCTAACTTCTTCAAACTCACCCATAATTTCATTGAAAGTATCTTGTTAATTCTTCAAGAGTAAATTTTGAAGGATTTGAAGAACTTACCTCTTCATGTTTAGCCATTAGACAAAGATTGACCACCTCTTCATTTTAATCTTCATCTCCCGATGAGAAGTCATTCTCGTTCCATGTGGCCAAGGCTTTCTTCTTCCCTTTCCACTCTTTTTTCTTCAAGAGAGGACATTCGGTCTTTATGTGACATGTTTTCTTGCATTCATAACATCTAATTTCTTTAGAACCTTTTTTCTTTTGTTCATTATCTTCTTAAAACGCCTTCTTTGATTGAATTTACCATTTCTCATAAATCTATTAAATCTCTTAGCAAACATTACAAAGTTTTTGGTATCATTATCTTGTGAATCTTGGTTATCGATTTCTATCTTAAAAGCTAGATTTTTATTTTTCTTTAATTCATCTACATCATTTCTTTTCATCATAATTTCATGTGTCATTAGTGAGCCTAACAAAGTATCAAAAGTTAAAAGTATCTAGGTCTTTGGCTTCCGTTATGGCAGTGACTTTTGGATCCCAAATTCTAGGAAGACTTTAAAACTTTTCTAACTTTTTCTCCATTTGCATATGTTTTTCCTAGTGAGTCTAAAACTAAAATTATATCATTAAATCTATTGAACAAGTAAACTGATTTTTGTTTCTTTTACTTGTTTTGTGCCTTCATGTGTTACCTCTAGCTTATCCCATATTTGTTTGGCGATTTTGCAAGTTGATATACGGTTGAACTCTTCCGCACATAGAGCACATATCAATGCATTCATTGCCTTTGCATTGATCTCCATGTTTTTTCTTTCCTCTATTGTCTAAGTCTCGATTTTCTCCATGTCAGCTAATGTGATTTCCTTCTTAATGGCTTGCATAAGAGTGGAATCCTGTATAAGATAAATTTGCATTCTTGCTTTCCAATAGTTATAGTTAGTACCATTAAATAGAGGTGATGAGTGGTGCTTTGACCCTTGGATTGGGATGAACTAGCAAAGTAAGCCATAGATGGATCTTGTCCCTAGGTTGTTAGACCTATTTGAGAAGAATGGGAACTTGGCTCTGATACCAATTGATAGAATCGAATGACTATACCAATAATACCCAAGAGGGGGGTGAATTGGGTTATTTAAAATTTTGATATAAAACTGAAAATTTTCTTACTTAAGAAGAACAAAACTTTGATGCAAGTTAAGGATGGTTGAAAGATTGTAAAGAAGAAATTATGAAATGCAAAGTAAGAGCAATTGAGTGACATAAGTGATGTATAGTGGTTCGCCATGAACAAGCCTAGTCCACTACCTTAGCTCCTCACTAAGGATTTACAAGCAAATTATTATAACCCTCTTATCACACTAGATAGGCCCTCTAACACCAAGTTAGGAAAATACAATCCTCTTACTTAGGCAAGCAAGTCCTCTAACAAAGCTAGGTAAAAATATAACCTCCTACTTAGGTACAAGTAGGTCCTCTAGCTATATGAGCTAGGAACACAAATAGTGATACATGAAATGAATCTCTAAGAGTATGTCCTCTTAGTTATAATGTAATCAAGAACAAGAGCAAGGCTAGAAATATAATTCTACATAATTAAACATAAGCTTTGAAACAAAGAGATTTAGGGCATCAATAAAGCACTATAAATGATGAGCACTTGGGACCTTGTAGATTGATCACTTAGGTGTCTTGAATTCTCCTCTTAACTTGTATTTATAGAGATTTGAGAGCCTATACATGAATCTTCCCATTGCAAGTGGAGAGACCACTTTGAGAGAGTGGATGAACTAGCCGTTACATACTGTCTGTGATAAACCGGTCGACATGTTAGGTCAAATATTTGAACACCGACTGACAAGAGGGTCAAGGCGGTCGACAACTTCATAAGATTGGCCAACAAGTCATGATGCATAGGCAGTCAATAACTAACTATAGAGAGAATGTTGTTCAATCGGTCGATAACCTATATTAGGCGGTCGATGGCATGGGGAAAAACTGGTCGATAGGTTGTCTCCTGCTTTGCAAAAATATGCTATTATTTTCAATGACATTTAGAATCAATTTTTGAAGAATGTTTAGGCAAATGTGTTTAAGACAAATTATGTTGATTTTACAATCTCTTCATTAAGAAAAATGTGCCATGGAAATGAGATAGTTTATTTTTTATAGAGTTTGATTTTATTTGCATAAGGTAGCTTGTTTTCATAAGATGGTTTGAAATTGATTTTATTTTCATTACACATGTAACATTTGTAAATTTTTGTGAATCATCAAAATCGAAACATCAATATCATCACAAAAGTCAATAAGAAAGATTACTGGGAGCATTTATGCTAGCGAGCGAGGCTTGGTTGGGTTACACTCACAAATCTTGGTTTCCAGGGCTAGAGGTTAGGATTTACTTGACCCAGATAACAGAAAATGAGAAAGAAGAGCAACAAATAACAAAGATAAGCCCAAATGTAGGCACTGCGCTAGTTTAAGAGAATCACCCAAGAGATAGCTGAGTTAAGACGAGCCAACAATGGGTTGAATAAGCTATAAGCAAAGGCAGAGAGTGCCAATCCAATAATTGGCGGATGCAATACTGTTAGTTCCTAATGATGGCAAATATATCCCAAGAGGGGGGGTGAATTGGGATTAGGTAAATTTTCAATACTTTAAGAACTTTGATTGATGAAAAAACATTAGGTTTCGAAATATAGAGCTTATGTTTTGAAATAAGACTTTCTGTTAAGTAGGTTTCGAAATCTACTATATATGTTTCGAAATATACCTCACTATTTTACAAGTTTCGAAATATGGAATGTATGTTTCGAAATCTACTTCACTGTTTTTCTTGATTCGAAATCCTTTACCTAGTATTTCAAAATAACGATCTTTGGAAAAGATGATTTATATATTTAAGAGTATACCAAAGATGTTTGTATATCAAAGATATGTTTTCTATGTATATGAATAAACTTGTTCTCAAGAAAACTGTTTTAGACTTTGATAGCAAAACTTATGATAACATGTGCAATAGGCAATAATGATAAGCAAAAGCTAAAGAACAATTGCACATATAGATATATAGTGGTTCGGCACCTGCCTACTCCACTACCTTCAAGCTTACCCACTTGAAGGATTTTGCAATCCCAATCACTTTTACTAGTGATCACAACAACAAGGGTTTTACCACGGTTCACCCAAAAACCTTACAATGTGAGTTTTTACGGGCTCAACTCAAACCTAGCACCAAGTGAGTTTTAGGCTGAACTCAAACCTTACACCAAGTGAGTTTTGAGGCTAAACTCAAACCACAATGAGTTTTAGGCTCAACTCAAACCTTTACACCAAATGAGCTTTAGGCTAAACTCAAACCTTACAATATTCAAGATAAAAGAAGTTTATCTTTACAACCCAATGGAATGTATAGCAATGAATATCTTACCAATGTGGTTGTACAAACCTCTTAACTTGAGGTGAGGAGAGCTGGAGAGATGGGACTCATTGTTTGCACTTGCTTTTCCTTTTTCACATCACAATGCACATCTAGGAATGGATCTTCTTGAGAGCTTGTCAAACGTATTTAGATCATTTGTGCTTGTGTGTCTGTCTCTAGTGTGTGCTCACTTGTTGTATCTTGTTCTTGCTTAATCTCCTTGTTCTTGTCTTCAAATACCTCTATTTATATCAAGAGATAGAAATCTGGCCGTTTATAGCCGTTAGAGACAAGATAGAAAAGTAGGTTTCGAAACATCATAGAAATGCACTAAGGTTCGAAACATAGACAAGAGGTTTCGAAACATGTAAGCTTCCAACTGGACAAAGCACTTAGAGATAGCAAACAAGTGGGAGACAGATTCTAAAGAATCTTATGGCCATTAAGAATAAACAATGGTCTCCACTTTCACATTCAAATTTGAATCTCAAGAGCATGGAGAATGCATTAAACAAATGGTTTTGATAAATACAAAATTGAAAAACAAATACATCTCGGTTTTCAAATGTTCTGTTGACAGAATGTCATAGGTTTTGAAATATGACATGATAGGTTTTGAAACTTACCTCTCTAGAAATGAGGTTTTGAAACATGATGCATATAGGTTTCGAAACATACCTCTTTGGAAATGAGGTTTCGAAACATGGTTTAAAACCTGAATTGAAAACACATACATTGCAGAGATGTTTCGAAATAGCATACACTAAAAACATTGAAAACCTTTTCAAAGGGGTTTCAAAACATGCATGGAAATATGAAAGATATTCAGAATGATTTGCTTGACAGCACAATCCACAGCATGTATACATCACAGGTTATTTACAAGTAAATGTCCATATTTTCTTTTATTTATATTTTACCTCCATTTACTTTAATACATAAATGTAAATAACGAAGCACCCCCTATTTGGATTCAATAAAAATATCTAGAAAATCAAAATCCAAATCAATAAGAAAGTAGATTTTGGGTTTTAGTACAAACATACGATTTTGCGATTTAACCACCTCCAAAATATATACTTTCTATTTAATGAAAAATTCATTAAAAATTATTTTAGCACTAATGAATGTTAGCAATCAAAATATCGGGAGATAGTTTTCTAAAAAGAAAACATTATCTTATACTTCTGCTTATAAGGTGCTAACCTTCCAGACTTAGTCAAAACAAGGTTTTCATTTTCACAAAGTGAAACTTGATATTGAAATTGATATATATTGAAAACCTCATACTTGACTCATGACTTAGGGATTAAACCAATATATGTTTTTCATCATTAAAATTATTATACAAAAGTACAACAACAAATACAATACAAGCAAGAATTATTAAAAAACACATAATTGTTTAGAGTGAGCATGGGTCGTGTTGCATATGAATTATGTTTAGCTCATATCTTTTTTGAGGAAGAAGCGTTTTGGGGGATCACTCCCCAAAACGAATATTTTGTTATGGGGCGCTTAGTGAAGAAGACAATTTCTCCTACCTAGCAGGTTATAAGACCTCAGATAACGCTAGGATTCAGGTGCATGGTGCAAAATGGATTAAAACATCCACGCATACAAAGTGGACTAAGGAGTCCATAAATATAAGGAGAACTGAAGCGTTCATAAATGAGGAATGGATTAAGCCATCCATGAATGGGGAGTGGATTGAGCCATCCATGAATGTCGAAAGCGCTCTAAAAACTTAAGAGAAATGACTAAGCTAGGGAATTGCCCATCACTTTGACAACGACTGTCAAGTAGTCTAAGGCACTTTCTGGGCTAATCATAGCCTAGACGCACAGACTTTGCACCCCAAATTTTAGGGTGTATTCCTAATCTCCCGCTTTCATACGGGGAACTTACACTGAAAATATTCACACGAAGATGGACTAAGACTCTTTCAAGAGACTAATCGATTGCCTATTGCTTAAGGCTAGTGGTTGCATACGAGTATGCATGTCTATATAACTGGCAATATTGTGATGCAATGAGCATATGCTCGGTGTGCTTGTATGCATTTTGTACATGTATGCATGCATTCATAAACATAAAGAAAGAACATAAAATAATGAAATATTAAAAGGTGGTAATGAGTTACCAACAACGGTGTGCAATATCTAATTGGTTTAAGTAGGGACAATGCATTTTGCGAGTACCTGTGTTCCTACGAGCACACATGGACACACAAAGAAAACCTAGCTCCCTAATGTAATAGGTCTAGGGAGTGTTGGTCTATCCCACATTACAGGGGTAAGGTAACAATATGTATAAAGTTATGGAAAGAGTGGAACAACTTCAGGGGTACAGGCATACCTGCCAGGGCATTTGTGAAATGCCAGGCCTTGATATATATATATATATAATATAGAATTCCAATATAAATCCAAAATAAGATACATAAAACATCCTGCATCTGGCATCAACAGAGGGTACCATTCCCGCCACCTACAACTAGGGGTGATGTACGTGCTTGAGTCCCTAGACTGCCTTAGGCTGACTAGTCTCATTCGTAACCAAGTTGTCGCCACTATTCCCTAGGGCCATGCGAGAGGGAGGACACCGACCCATAGAGTCCCTTTGTGGAAAGGTATGGCTGCAAGGAGTAGACGCACAACAGGGACACCCTAATGCAATGGAGAGGGTGAGTACCAATGGACCTGCATGAAATAAAATTTCCTAAACTCTGCTCCTTCCACCAATTGGTGCATCAGTGTGCAGGGGAAGAGATACAATCATTAAATGGAGCGACCATTGTCTTTGAAGATTGTGTCCTGGGCCCACATGAAAGAGAATGCTAGGTGGAGAAGACAGGGGTCCATCTGCCTACCAGCACAGAGTGCACCTAGAGGCACTATATTGTTGTAGCAGTTCGCTACTCTACATCTGCAGATCTATTTTGTTTTAGTGATTTTGCAGTTTAGTGCAATGCCTACATCTGCAACCAGAATATCAGTATTTTGTTATAGCGGTTTGACGGAGCTCCTACTTAAGACGCTTACGTCGCAACTAGATAAGAGGAAAAATATTTTTCATTTGGCGGTTTGGCGAAGCTCCTACTTCTGCGATTATGTGAATGAGTAATAGATGTTTTGATTTTGGTAGATTAGCCCATGGCTCAAAATAGCAATGTTTTTGTTTTAGTGGTTCGGTGGAGCACCTGCATCCTCGATCAAATGATAACAGAATTTTTGTTTTAGTGATTCAGCAAGGCGCCTACGTCCATGATCATATAGCATTCTTCGTTTCAGCAGTTTGGCAGAACGTCTAAATCCACTATTATATCAAATGTCAATGTTTTTGTTTCTATAGTTCGATGGAGTTCCTACTCAAGACGCCTATGTCTACAATCCAATGATAGCAATATTTTTGTTTAAGTTGTTTGGAGGAGTGCCTATGTTTGCGATCATATACAATATCAATGTTTTTGTTTTCGTGGTTCAATAGAGCACCAACATCCGTGATCATCTCAACATCAATATTTTTGTTTCAATAGTTTAGCTTTTCATCTACGTCTATCATAAGAGAGAAGATTCATATTTTATTATGATAGTTTGGCGTAATGCCTACGTTTGCAACTAGAGAGAATATCCAAATTTTGTTTCGGCGATTCGGCGTAATGCCTACATCCACAACTAGAGATGTATCGAGGCACAGTTGCTTGATGGGACATGCTTTCCTTTTTCTTGTGCCCCCAAAGGACCTACCAACTAGATGGGTTAGTATAAATATATAGAAAACAAGAGTGTCATCTTACATGATGATCGTGCACAAGTTTGTAATTACCTAAAGTGGGAGTTATACACTCCTAGAGTTCCTGTGCACACATATATTCAAAGAAATCCCAACTCCTCAGTATGACTGTTCTGGAGATACCGGTTTGTCCCAACTTCTTGGGGAGTAAATCAGTTGTATATGAAAGTTTGCATAAGTATGGGATAAACATGTAAACTACAACCTTAATAAATGTATCACCTGAATGTATTATGAGACAAAGTGGTGTGGGGTGCCCTAAAAATTTCCTAAGTTATAAGAAGTATCCCACTTAGTCCAAAGACCCGAAAGAGCCTCCTCGGCAATAGTCCCCCCAGGTCTCCAGAGAGTCCCCATGATGGTCTAGCCTTCTCATCTGCATAGCCTGAAGACTTAGAATCTCTCGAGCACAAGTTACCCAATGGCCTCAAAGAGATCTTCGGGATTACCTGGAGGCATTCATTAGCACTTTCACCCCAAACCTTTCAACCTCACCCTGTACATCTCCCAAAATAGTTTGAGGACTCATCTGTGAACCCCACTAAATGTCTATAAATATTTGCCTCCTCCATGGAAAACGAACCATTTTGGACCCTTACTCTATCTCATGCTAATACTTATCCAGAAGACCTTTTCCCTACACTAACCTTCGAGACACCAGAAGACCCTGTAAGACTCAGCAAATACGCATCTGCATATTTTTACATGATCATCACAGACTATGTTGTCTTACTTAGGTATGGGAGGGCCCGCTTGGGGAAGATCTCCACGTTCCTTTTGACTATCTCCTTGGTTGCAGATCCATCGGGAGCTAAATCCACGAATGGTGACCCGAGGCTCCTCTAAAAGACCTTCCGGGACTCCACCAACCTCTACCTCCTAAAGACCTTGGAGACTTCCTTCGGGTCCCCGAGGTCTCAGCTCTCCCAGGTAGCAATTTTAGCTCAACCCGTGTGGCACCTTAAACCTCGCCTAAACTCTACTTTGGTTGTTCCCAAGACAAATAAATTAGATTATTGTAGTTTGGCAACAAAAATTTGGCACCATCTGTGGGAATAAAACAAAAAGTCGTTATTCATGGCTAGATGAACAAGGTCTACTAGAACAAGGGCCCTCAACGTGAATCCACCATATGAGAGCATTTGTTAAACCTCTCTCCAAAGCCAATGGTGCCCCATAGAAGACAAGAGAGCTGGGTAGATGGCGAGAAACTCCCATCAGTGTAAGACTGGTCCATTGAGTAGATGTCTCTTGCACCTACACCTCTGGTACACCTGGAGCCATCTCACTCTAGGAACACTAAGGGCAGCTAAGCATAGGCTGACATACCCAGAACCTTTGGGGACAAGAAATCCTCCACTGTGTCCCTTAAAGAATTCCAAAAGCTAGAACAAAGATACGAAGAGCTGAGGAGGAGTGATGAGAAGAAGACCAAAACTTTATAGCATATGTTTGGATTACTACGCATGTGTTTACCTATTTTAGGGAAAGCTTAATCCCATAGAGAACCTACCTTAGGCCGTGTTCACATTTGTGCCTTGGCACCTCTCCAACAACCACAATTGGCTCATTCCAAATCATAGTAGCAAATCCCAGCCGCAGAAGTCTTATATGTAGAGAAACATAAAAATAACGAAAAAAGCATTATGCGAGAAGAAATCGTGGGAAGAACTACCTTCGCTAAAGAGGCACACCATCCTGAGCAGGATACTCGACCAAGATCCCTCCCAACTTCTTGGGGTGTGGAAATTAAAAAGTTTATTGAAGGGTTTTTCGAGAAGAAAGTAATAGGGGCAATCTTTAGTGACGTACAACCGCGGTGGGTCCCCTTTTCCAAGGATGTGCTTAGTCATACCCTTCTAACCGTCTTTTTTTCAAGATCCTCACGTTCCTTCTGACTGTCTCTTTGGTTGCAGATCCATCGGGAGTCAAAGCCATTAAAAGTGACCCAAGGCTTTTCCCGAAAACCCTCCAGCACTCCACCAACCTCTACCTCCTAAAAACCCCAGAGACTCTATAATACTCCATGTTGTGTTGTGTTAAGTAAGTTTAAGGAACTGGAAATTGGTTTGAAAATTTAGTTAACTAATTTCCAAATCAATGAAAATGAGTACCCTAGAACGTAAATATCTAAGAAAAAAGTATGTCATTGATGAGTGTCTTGAGACGAGATTTATGACGATGAAAGCAATAAGAACAGGGACAGTTTTCGATACAACTAAAATATAGCCTGAAAAACTGAATGATCATAAAAGACTTCTGAAAAGTCAACAAAACCTTGAGGGGGCTCTAGTTTTATGCAAGGATCAACCCTGAAGTAGTTTCGGCTAGGGAAAAAACGTACTTATCAAGTAAGACTTAAGTTATTAATTTTGGATTTTAAGTATATCGATAAGAATTAATTTAAAGTTTGAGGGTGTAATTGCAATTAAAGAAATACCTAAATGACATGAAGAGGAAATTTGGGGTTTAATGTGTAAATTTTCCTTATTAATATATTATATTACATAATATAATATAAAGATAAAATATATATATATATATGTGTGTGTGTGTGTACTCACGTCATGGCCAAGGTTGTTTCAGGTTTTCTTGGCTAAGAATGTTCCAAGAAGTATAATACATAAATATAATATTTATATATATATATATATGTATGCGTGATGGCTAAGGCGAAAATTCTTAGCCAAGGATGTTGCGTAATGGCCAAGGTAGACAGGTGGTGAGGAGATTATAAATAGGATGGAAAAGAAATAGGAAGAAGAGGGAATGAAGGAGGAGAAAGTAGTGGTGGACCCATGGCAACAAGCAGCGGCCGTGAGCAATGGTAGTGGGTGGTCGGCGGTGGCATGTGATAGTGGCCCGGCTGGCGTAAGGTGGTGCATGGAGGTGGCTGACGGTGCTGCATGTGGCGGTTAGAGGCAGTGTGTGGAAAGAGGAAGGAGGAAGAAGAAAAAGGAAGAAAAGAAAAAGAAAGAAAAAAGGAAAAAAAAAATAAAGAAAATAAGGAAAAAATGGAGAAAAAATAGGGAAAGTTTTTGAAAAATTTTAGAAAATTCGAGGAATTAATTTGGGGATAAAGAAGTATGCTTGAAACCAGGAAATTGTCTGGGTACGCATTTTGAGGAAGCTTGAGAGGCCAAGTCAAGGTGAGTGGTTCTACCCAAAACTTGATTTAGTTTCATGCAAGTGGTTTTGATTTGTGAGTGGTTCTACCCAAAACTTGATTTAGTTTCATGAAAATGATTTTGACTTGTAAGTGGTTCGACCCAAAATCTAATTTTATGTAAATGGTATTATCATGTTGTCATGCCTTGTCATGGTATGCATCATGTAGATTGCATACATATGTTATGTTGATGAGAAATGCATATATTCATTAGTGAAGTTTATTTGACATGCATTGTATGTTTATTTGGTGACACGGGAAATCGACAGTCTATCATGGATGTTATATTACATCCCAACTGTTAGAAACCGGCCAACCGTGTAGCTTCGATTCTGCCTTCTTTGATCCGTAGAGTTGCAAGCGCAAACTCCTCCAAGTCGGTCCACACGATCGACCCTTTCCACAACGCCTCGAGTAGTGCTAGCAAACCCTAGGCGCCTCTAATGAGAGATCCGAATTTTTCTTATGCTTTTTTCAACTTCATAAGTGGCATATTTATAGAGTTAAAAAACCCTAGTTGTGCCTTCGAAAACCCCTAAACAATTTAGGCTCGGCCCTTAATCATATTGGGCCGAATCTCTCTTTTAAATTGTGGAATGGGCTCGACCTAAGTGTGTGACCCCTTAGGTCCACCATTGGGCTAGATGTAGGGCCAATTCTATTGGGTTATATGAAGGCCCAACTGAATAGAATAATTAAACTCTTTAATTAAACTTATGGGCTTCATAATTAACTCATCTCATGGGCTTCTTAACTAAACTCTTTAATTAATAGTTTCAAATTAATTCTAAAACCCTACATATCATGGTTAAGGTCTAGCAACATGCCATGAATACCTAGCCAATGATGAAAAACACGGACCTTTTCAATTGCAAATACCGTGCAGTAAAATCCTTTCATCAATCTATGTCCCGATTGAATTTAGGGTATAGTTTTATGACGAAACCCTAATCATTCAATAACTATGCATCCATTCCATATTTATGACTTAATAGGTGAAATCAAAACACGTTTGATTTCCACCTCACCTTGGCCAAGGATTTCCTCAGTCATGAAATCATTGGAATACATAAGACATCTTCTCATCTTATCGATAAGTGATGAATCCTATTTTGACATTCATAAGCCTTCATATGTGATAAGGTTACGCCCAGTGATAATTTGTTAATGACTCAATTGGAATCCAAAAAAGAACCAAAGCATAACCAGTCAAATATAAGACTACCATGATGTCTCAAGTCTAAGGATCAATCTGCACTATTGCAACATAGAAATTCCAATTCGACATTAAAATAACCATTAGAAATTCTGTAGCGGGTCAGTTCAGTGTACTTATTCTTATAATAAGCACCCACATATATGCACTAGTGTCCCCACACCAATGTCCATGAAACGAGACATTCTCCTAATTGAGCATGCATCATATGTGCTAGTCTATCCGAGTTATTAGTGTCCAATCCTAACAACTCTATGACTAGGAACATTTAAGATCAAGGCTTGTAAGGAATATGTTTCATGATCGTCATCTCAATGCACAACCAAATTTCATGAGCCTATTTGATCTATGGACTTTGTCAAGAATGGATTACAATAAATAATGACAACCATCAATGACAAATAAAAACATAAATGCCTTGCAATAATAATTGATTGTTCCTAAAGAATCAAAATGTAAAGTATGATCAATTACATGTAAATATAATTGGCTTGTGGGGCATAACGCTAACACCAACCTCGAAAAGGAGGTTGGAAAATGGTGATAGCAAAGGGATTCCCTGTGGTCACTAAAGGAATGTGAAGAGATAATGTTATTATTGCATTTTGCATTCATGCTCAAATCATGTTTGTTATGAATCTCTTACTTAGATGATTCAACATCTAATTTGGGCTATGCTCCTGGAACATTCAAACGTTCCAGTTGAGGCTTGCAGCAAAGGCAAATAAGTGGTTGAGATGTCGTGTCCGATGGGTTTGGCAAGTTGTCCCTATATTTTTCTTCTTCATGAAGATTTTGTTATGTTTTAGTCATGTTGAGAAATTTATGTTCCATTAATGAGCGGTTTGTAAAATAAAAGAATGTTACTTACTACGAACTATGTTTGAAGAACAATTATGTAAATAATACTATCATAGTTCAATGTTATTTTTTAGGTTTGATTCTTAGCTTCCGCATTTGATGTTTATGATGATTCTTATTTGAGATAGATGAATTGAAATTTTAGGATGGATAGGAGGAATGATATGGTTTTAACATTAGTTTTGAAAAGAAAAAATTTACTATCCCAAAATTGTCCTAAGTTATAACTGTTAGTGTTATGCCCCACAAGCTAATTATATTTTATGTAAAGGATCATACTTTTCATTGTAATTCTTTTTATTCAATCAATTGTTATTATAAAGGCATTATATTTTATTTGTCGTTAATGATTGTCGTCATTATTTATTGCAATCTATAATTGACAAAGTCCATAGATCAAATAGGCTTATGGAATATAGTCATGCATAGAGATGACGATCGTGAAACATATTTCTTATAAGCCTTGATCTTAAATGTTCTTAGTCATAGAGTTTTTAGGTGATGTACCCGGTAAAGTGAAGCCGATACCTGATCAAAGGTGGGCCCCAATATGGCTGAAGAAAGAGAAGGCAAAAAGGTCATGAGGAAGAAGAAGACCCACTCGGGATAACCAAGTGGGGGTCCACTCGGTCATGCCGAGTGGCTGCCCCCAGCTCGGCATAATCGAGTGGAGGGCCACTCGGTCATGCCGAGTGGTCGCTCCCAGCTCGGCATAACCGAGTAGGGGTTCACTTGATTATACCGAGTGGGCACCCGCCCGACTATGCCTAGTGGGGTGGCCCAGCTCGGCCTAACCGAGTGGGGGTCTACTCGGTCATGCCGAGTGACCCCAGCCCGACAATTTTCATGGTTCACTCGTTTGCAACCAAGTGGACCCCCTCTCATCATCAGACGCCCAGCCAAATGGGCTTTGAAATCCTTGAAATGGGCCACGAGATCTCCGGAGCGGGCCGCGAGATCCTTGCCGAGATTATCACAAGGCCTCCCTCACCCCTCGCTATAAATACAAGGTCCCGTCTCCTTCACAAGGTACGCACTCTTGAGTTATTGAAGTACAATTTCGCATTTTCTCTCGAGATCTAACTTAGGCATCGGAGGGTTTACGCGGGGACCCCCACCCGCGTCCTAACGGTGCTCTCGTTTTGTAGGCCACTCTGTTATCCAAGGCCACTCGATTATCCAAGGCCACTCAATTATCCAAGGTCACTCGGTTATCTTAGGCCACCTGATCATCAGCCCACCAGATCATCAGATCCACCAGATCTACCAGATCCACCAAGTCATCAGCCCACCTGATCATCAGCTCTGTTGGGTCGCTAGATCTTCTTGTCTGCCAGATCCAGTTACTCGTTAAGATTTTCATCATTGAAGGCACGACTCCCAAGACTTTCACATCTGCCCACAAGTAAAAAATAAATTATTGTATTTTGGCAACAACAATTGGCGCCATCTGTGGGAAACGTAAGATAAAAAGTCAATCTAAGAATGGCAAACACTCGTGGACACTGATGAACTCTCTCTCAAGGCGTAGAAACACACCTACCACCACGGAACTCTCAACAACAGGAAACGCCTCCTATTATTCCAGATTCTCACCCAGAAGGAGCACGTCTGCCCCTTTATAATGCTCAGCCCTAGGTCAGTGATTGATCCGTTGCCCTGAGCCAACAGGTGGGGAACCAACCAGTCCCATCTCCACTTAACATTGGCTCAGGACCACTTCCCACTGATCAAGCAGGGACTTCACGACAATCGCCGCGCACGGTCCCTTGGGAAGAATACGAAGCACTGAGACAGCAACATGTTGAAGGTATGCAGGCTCTTAGAGCCATGGTTGGCATACTCCAAGGAATAATGCTCGGAGGGACGTTGCCAAATACACTGCAAAAATTTATGCCATCGCTTGAGCCTCAACCCGAGGCGGGGAGCTGATTCTTACCAGGAGGCCACTCTTGATTCTCATTCTCGATCTACTCCACGATGGGAGGATAGGCCCAAATCACCACCACCAAGAAAGAACCCTCATACAACGCCCCGAAGAAATGAAAACCCAAGAATGGAAAATAGGGCCAGAAGCCCCCAAAGGCAGAGGTATCATGAAACAGTGGCCAGCACGCCAACAAGACTTGACAACCAAATAGAAGCTAGCATGCGTGATGACATGAAAAGAGTAGTGGAAGAAGTGCTTGAGCAGAAAAAGTTAATCCCTGCAACAAAGGAGCACCAACGTAGAAAATGACTCTTTACTGCAGATATATTGGAGAGGCCTTTGCCTTAAAAATTCAAAATGCCACAAATCACCCTCTACTTAGGAAAAGATGATCCGTACAATCATGTTCAAAATTATGAGTCAATGATGATATTGCATGGATGGGACGACGATATAATGTACCGAGCCTTTTCCTTAACATTATCAGGACACGCTCGAACATGGTTTAACAGCCTATCAGAAACCTCTATTTCATCATTTGGGTAGCTTAGAACAGAATTTATCAAGGCTTTTGTGATTAACAGTCGAAGGAAAAAAGATGCCACATACTTGCTCAGCATACAACAGGGGAACAAAGAATCCTTATGTCAATTTGTGGATAGATTTCGCAATGCCACTCTTGAAGTCCCTGATCTGCCGGCCCAAGTAGCAGTGTCTGCTATGCTTCAAGGGACACATCTCGCCTCTCTTCAAGAGTTATTTTCCTTCGACCCTCCAACGTCCCTGGTCGATTTGTTTGTTAGGGCAAACCAGTATATCCTCCACACCGAGATTATGAGGAATGTGGGGGGGGAATGAAAACAGAAAGCGAAAAAGAAATGAGTGTGAAGGGGAGGAAGAGTCTATTCGACGATAGGAAAGGGTTAGGAGAGCAGATGCACCTAAACCTCAATCTAATCACTATACTCGGCTTTTACAACCACGATCAGCTATATTAGCTACAGTAAAGGGAGAGGGACTCCTTAAACTACCCCGCAGAGTTGATAGACCTATGGGAAAAAACCAAGAGGAGTATTGCATATATCTTCGAACCCGGGGACATTCCACAAATCATTGCAGAGAATTGAAGAATCAAATTGAAATGCTCATTCAAGAGGGGCACCTACAAAGATATGTGAGAAATGAGGGAGAAGAAAGCAGGGAACCCCGATAAAGGAAACATAGGCGTGATCGGCATGAAAGACAAAACCCAAGACAACAAGAGAGAGGAAGAGATTGCAGGCAAGATCCTCATTTAGACAATGAGCCAACTCAACAAGCCATTCACGTTATTTCAGGAGGGGGAAACCCTAGGCGGGGACACGTTGGCTTCCCGAAAGGCATACGCCCGTCAAGCCTACCAGGTTAATTTAGTGATGGAAGTTGGAGATGATGAAGAGCCAATTATATTTGCCCCTACCGACCGAGGTGATATAATACTCCCGCATGATGATCCAATGGTTATTTCAACAGTCGTGGCTAGGCATGAACCTGTTATGTGTCTGAAAGTTAAGCAAGATCGCTACGGGGTAAACAACGTAGTTCAAAAATTTTGAACTTACCTCGACCCGACGATTGGATCAACGTCGAAATTAAATCATTCACAAACAAATAAATAAATCTAACCTTTAGATTATCGAGTCATTCGCGGATTCGAGCCGTCCAAGCGTCCGGCCTCTAACCCGTGATATGCGGCACGCGTCCGTTGGCAAGGAGAGCGGAATAGGAGTGCTAGCTCCTTCTCTTTTGCGCGGCTTGTGTATAGACAGTAAAAGAATGCCCACGTTTCAAATCGATGCCAAAAAGAAACGGGAAGAGTGAATGGCAATACGTTTTTCAACTCTTGAAAAACAACACCAAAAATCACTTTAATTATGGGCAACCTATAAAAGGGATATTTATAAGGAAATATCATAGGGTTTCTAAAACCCTAATGGATTGGGCTAGCCCATTAATTCTAATTTAATTTAGAATATTAAGTGAGTTTATTCTAGTCCAACTAGAAATATAATTAAATGGCCCAATCCTTTTATAGGTTAAATAAAATATTATGGCCCAAATATAATTCAAGCCCAAATATATTTTATTTAACATTTGGCCCAAATCTAATTTGGTCCAAATATAATATTTAATATTTGGCCCAAATCTAATTTAGTCCAAATATAATATTTATTTTAATATTTGGCCCAAATCCAATTTAGTCCAAATATAATATTTAATTTAATATTTGGCCCAAATCTAATTTAGTCCAAATATTAACTTAAGCCCAAATATATTTTATTTCCTATTTGCCACTCCAACAAATAGAAAATTATTAAATTAGAAACTCCTTCCTAATTTAATCAATTGCCATTTTTAGGAAACTCTTTCCATTATGACGACTCCTCGTCATATCGACGTCATTACGTCTATTTGTTCTTTTTCCGTGAGAACCTACGACGGCAAAACTTCTTTCCGAAGTGTCCCACTTAACCATATGTCCACTCTCCTGGTTTAAGCCAGGGACCGTGCCTATTGCGTATGACTCATTAGGCTTCCGAATATGTTGGCAATGTGTCGGTACAAACACATAAGACAAGATTGGCCTCTAGCAAGGCATCATGCCTACCCAATTATTCAGAAGGATTCATAATCCGCAAATAACCTTTCACGAGCATGGTTACCGTGTAATTCGATCCTCTCGTCAATGTATCTTATGTGATCTCAAGTATGGCGATGTGTTGCTTGATAACGATCACATGAGTTTTCTTCGGTCTTCCGGATATCTTCACTTAATTAGAAAGTAAATCAATAACTCCTTATTGATCTCTTTCACCATGGCCATGGATTTAAAGTGAATATCTACCGAAGGCGCCTTAGATACATCATCCTCTATCAAGGGATAGACGAGTTCCATCTTGGTTATACACTCATCTCCATAAGCCTCACGATATACCCAACGATCGCCCACATGCAGCCTTTGTCTAGGCCCATCGAAATGATGTCAAAGCATACCGATCTTCTTATGAGATGACAGTGACAACCTCAGGTCCAAGGATTAGTTACACCCATCTCGTATGAGAATACCATCAACATATAACCAAAATGGATTCTCATGGCGAGTCATGTCCAGTGACACGTTCTCCAACATTGGTCACATATGTACTTGTGTAACGCCCCACTTTTCCAAATACTCAACAATATGGAATATAAGCAGACATCACCTATGGGCATTATGGAAACCCTTACCAACGGAAGCGTTGGATCGAACTTGAAAGCTTATCCAAAGCTAAATAAAATGGGTTTCCACTAGATTTTCCTTTATATGTGCAAGAAATGCATACGACCTTCAATACTCCATAAAACATAACACAACACACCATAGCAGGTACAATTGTAGAATACCCACACACACCCTTTACAACCTTGAGCATCCTAGCTGCTATTCACAATGCAACATTCGAAGACTTCCGAAATCCAACAAACAACCCTTACCATGTTCATAATACATAGTAATCCCCGACTTACACCCTTAACAGCATAAAAGGTAAATCCAAGCCTTACATAAGCCCTGTTTATACAATTGTAGTACATAATGCTCAAACAAAACCAAAGGTTACATAGGATCCATAGTACATGAAGTTAAACTAAACATCGGCCTCCTCGTAGCCTTTTCTCCTGCTTGTTTTCAGGGTACCTGTCATGCTAATATACCTGGGACATAGAATGTCCCAGGGGCATCAACCCAAGTTAGATATGACATCTAAGTGAGTGACTCAGAGAATGAGAGTACATGCGTGCAAATGCAATAATGCCATTATGAAATCCACCCCTGTGGTAGCAATGCCAAGGTGTTGCAATCACCTCCGCGGTCATCATAGTCACTCCTGGCTCATCACCAGAGCACGAGGTCTTCCATGATGTCCCAACAACTAGCCACAGTCACCAATATGAACATGATATATGACAAAGCAGAAGGAATATGCATAAACAAGGGAAAATATGACATGTAAGCCTCAAAGGCATGATGTGCAAGCCAACACACAAGTGAAGCAACAAATGCTCAAAATGCCACAAAACATGCAGGAATCACTCACCTTGATCGGTTACCTTAGGAAGCACGGTTTACAACGAGCGAATGGGTTTTCTCGTAGTTTTTCTTACTGCTTGGCACGAACTTCGAGAAAGACCCAAAAATTCTGTCAAGGCTTATTCTCCATCGACTTTCTCCCTTCTTTTGGTAGTATTTCCTCTCTCAAACTCCCTTCCTTTTCCTCCTTTCTTGGTGCCAAAATGAATAACCCCAAAGCCCTTATTTATAGGAAACTTCGGCGAACCAAATCGCGCCTCGTGTCGCGTCATCATTCCAACCATGTGCATCCAACCAAAGTGTGCCATGTGTCCCTGATATTTTGAACCTTCACATGTTTAATTTGATTTTCCAATAATCCCATCATTACATCCCACATGGATTAATTCATTTTCTACATTTCCCATCATTACACATTTAATTAATAACTACATCCCACATGGTTAATTGCATTTTCCACATTTCTCATCATTACACTTCAAATCCTATCTTCAAATGGCCAATGAATGCTTGCCACATGTCCTTAGAGATAATGTTTGGAGACTTTTGCAAACTTGGAAGATAAGTAAGTTTTTTCCTAACCAATCATGCAATGCCACCTCAAAGTGTCATTATGAGCCATCATGTGACCTTATCCTAACTTCCAAGTAACCCAATGGTTGATTGCCATGTGTCATTGAAGATAAGGCTTCATCATTTCTCCCATGTGCATCCAACCCAAATGCACCTCTCGTCTCTTAATTGAATTTAATAGAGTTTAGAATCCAAAGCTCATTTGTTTTGAGTGTTCACACTATGCTCATCATTACACCCATAATTATAAGATTTCAACCAATCCAATTGTGACACCTAGGGGGGACACTTCGTCATTCATGATTTGCCCATGGATGATTTGCACTTAGGCCCTTGCAACTTGGTCCCCGGGTCATTTTTAATTGCACTTTTTGGTCCCCAGAGAATGGATAAATTACACTTAGCACCCCAAGATTTTAGGTAAATTACACTTTTACCCGACTTCAATATTTACGATTTTGCCACTGGTTCAGAAACTGAATTTTTCCCTCAAGGCTTCCTCAATTCCTTGAAATGGCCTATTTCCTTAAGTATTAGAACCTAACAATCTCAGGTATTACCTCATTTTTTATTTTGAAAATCTAGGGTGTTACAACTTGTCTAGGCATCCCCATGCCTATGGGTGTGAGACCCCATTGCTATCACATAGCAAAAACATAGCACATACAAGTCTTACCGCAATTGTCAATGTCTATTCTTGACATTGCTACGACTTGGGACGTTTAATGATGTTTAGAAACTGTGATGCATCATCTCACATCTTTATAGATTATTCACAGTATACATCATATGGACTTCTATCTAGTTTCATTCTGTTATTACAATAATAACAAGAAACTAATAGAATGACTTCTTGTGAATTTGAATAACTCCTTATTCAAATAATAACATGATTACAATTGTCAGTGTATAACATGCCCAATCTGATTGGGTCTAGAGCACCTACACTAACAGTGTCATCTACAAAAGGAAAAAAGAGCTGAAGAAACCTTATCCATTGCAGAGAAGGCTATACATAAATCCTTGGAAGAAGGAGTCGCTCGTAAGCCTCAACCCGTCGAAGAATTAGAGGCAGTGCATCTGAGTGAAGTAGATTCTGAGAAACTAACGTATGTTGGCTCACAACTTTCAAAACAAATAAAAGAAGAGATTGTGAAATGTCTGCGAGAAAATTCAGATGTATTTGCTTGGAAACCAAAAGACATGCCAGGGATCAGCCCAGAAGTGATATGTCACCATTTGAATGTGGATCCCCAGTTCAAGCCAGTCCGACAGAAGAAGCGAAACATTGGCCCTGATAGGCTACAAGCATTAGAAGAGGAAATTGATAAATTGCTAAGGGCAAGCTTCATTCGAGAAGTATTATATCCAGAGTGGTTGGTGATAGAGCGCATATTTTCATATTATTTAGCCCTCATATTTAGTCTTTTTGCACGTTAGTTGTGTCATTTTATTCATCTTGATTTTGTTTTATTTTATTTTATAGGAATTGGGCTTCACACTATTTTATTTTATTTTGAACAGATTAGGGCTTCCTGGGTCATAAGGAATTTTGATGGCAAGAAGGGAAACAAGAAGATTGGAGACAAAGAAGCAAAAGTGTGCTGATAGATTTGACCTTCTGTGCTTCTTTCAAATTTTTGGCAAAGTTATAATCCCAGAACGTGAATGATGTCTTCATAGATATTGTAGAGGACTTCTTATTCTTTCTGGAATGGTATGGTTTGTCCAAATCCGAGTTCGTTTGGGCCTCCAAACATCACTTCAAAGTTGGGACCAGATAGCTGGGTTAAATTAGGAAAGTTACACTGGACACTGATTCTTTAAAAGGCTATAATTTGGGCGTCCGATATCCAAATCAAGTGATTAAAAATCCCAAATTCATCTACTCTTCCTGATATACAATTTTTATGAAAGGGCGAAGCCCAGAACGCACGTTATCCTATTCGAAATCGGCTGTGAAGTTGCGGTAACCTAGGGTTTCCTCCTTAAGCTCTATTTAAGCACCTTAGGAGGCCATTAGGTGGAGATATATAGATATATATATTTTTTTTGTCTCATGAACAGTAGCCATTTTTTCTCTGTTTTTGTTTTCTTCTCCATGGAGGGCTAAACACTTGTAATCAGTTGCAAATCCGAACTTATTCCATGGTTTGAATCCCGAAAGCTTCTATGAAATCTGGTTTGAATTTCAATTATATTTGTTTTAAGTTTTCTCTACTTCTTTTCCGCTTATTCTAGTGCATGTTCAAGACGGTTGTATGAACATATACAGGGTGGATTTCTCTTTTCTATATTGCAGTTTTAATGTTATAGTCGGTTGATATAACACACGAAGGAAAGAAGCAGAAACAAATAACTTGGTATGGATGGTTATGGATACTAGGTTTTGGAATCTGTGTGAATGAAGATTAAAATTGGTAGACTGATTGAAGGAGGTTTTCTTTGATTTTTATATCAGCTTTGATTTGATCTCTAGACGGTTGTTGGAGATTTATTTATGCAGATTTTGGGTGTTGAACTCGGCTAGATCTAATCTATAAGAAGGGATGATGAAAACCTGGTTTAAGGGAAAGATTTGTAACTGGTTGCATTTGGATCCATAGATAGTTTCGTTTTTTATAGTTTTACTCAATCTTCATACTTTCTTTTTCATCAAAAAAACCCCCTCTCGTTCAGTTCTTGTCATGACAGATTTGTATTGAGGTTCCTTTGAGAGACGACTTTGGGGTCACACCCTTGTTGCAGATCCGAAATATATTTTTACAATCATCGAGGTTCGACAATCTCGATCAATTTGCCAATGTTGTTATGGTCCTGAAGCCCAATGGAAAATGCCATGTGTGTGTGGATTTCACCAATCTCAACAAAGCATGCCCCAAAGACTCATACCCACTACCTTGGATCGATCGTCTCGTAGATGAAATGTTTAGCTACCAGTTTCTGAGCTTTTTGGATGCTTTCTTAGGGTATCACCAAATAATGATGTATCCTCCAAACCAAGAGAAAACA
The DNA here is from genome assembly GCF_014633365.1 of Diospyros lotus. Taxonomy (NCBI): domain Eukaryota; kingdom Viridiplantae; phylum Streptophyta; class Magnoliopsida; order Ericales; family Ebenaceae; genus Diospyros; species Diospyros lotus. The sequence goes on from NC_068342.1 coordinate 23,200,799, forward strand.
TCATTTATCACCGAAAAAGGGACATATTGTTACCAAGTCATGCCCTTTGGACTCAAGAATGCTGGAGCCACTTATCAATGCATGGTAAATAAAGTCTTTAAAGAATTGCTAGGCAACACAATGGAAGCATATGTCGACGACATGATTGTGAAAAGTCTAGAAGATGAATCACATGTGGAAAAGCTAACACAAGTGCTCGAAATCTTTAGACAATACAAGATGCGATTAAATCCAACAAAGTGTGCTTTTGGAGTACAATCTGGGAAATTTTTGGGATACATGATCTCACAAAGAGAAATTGACACAAACCCCGAGAAAATTCAAGCGATACTGGATATGGAACCGCCAACATCCACCAAGGAATTTCAGCGATTGACAGGACGGATGGCAACTATCGAGCGTTTTCTCTCCAAGTTAGCTGAAAGAGAGCTCCCATTTTTGCGAACATTGAGGGTTGGGAAAAAGTTTGAGTGGACAGAACAATGCTAGAAGTCATTTGAAGTATTAAAGGAATACTTGAAAGAAGTTCCCTTATTGACACGACCAGAAACTGGAGAGACATTGTACTTGTACTTGGGGATAAGTGACAAAGCAATAAGTGTAGTATTGATTAGGAAAAAGGGGCAGGTGGATCGACTAATATACTATGTCAGCAAGGTAATACAGGGCCTAGAGACACGTTACCCCATGGCTGAAAAAATGGCGTTAGCTCTGTTAAATGCCTCTAGAAAATTGAGGCCATACTTTCAGGCTTATTCGATCATTGTATTTACAGACCAGCCTTTACGGAGTATTTTACAAAAGCCTGAATGTTTCGGTCACCTTACCAAATTGCCCATTGAGTTGAGTGAATATGATATCTAGTATCAACCTTGGCAAGCTATAAAGGGGCAGACATTGGCTGATTTTATCGTGGAATGTACACACTCTAGTAAAACGGGAGAGAATGAACAAGCAGAGTGGTTATTATTTGTTGATGGAGCATCTAGCTTGCAAGGAAGCGGCGCTAGGATAGTACTTGTACCCCCTGAGGGAGAAACATTAGAGTATTCTCTGCGATTTGCTTTTCCAAGTACTAACAATGTGGTCGAATATGAAGCACTGATTACAAGAATGAGGTTAGCACGAAAATTGGAGGTAACGCAATTGGTTGCCCATAGTGATTCCCAGTTGATTGTGTAACAGTTTCATGGACAGTATGAAACTAGGGAGTAGGTAATGGCACAATACTTGGGCAAGGTAAAAGACCTGGCACAAATATTTTAGAGTTTTCAGTTAACATAAATAAATAGATCGCTCAATGGACACGCCGATGCTTTGTCTAAACTAGCATCCACAAAAGAGACGACAGGACAAGCAGTACTTGTTGAGGTGCTTCATCAACCAAGCATCGAGGAGAAAGAAGTATCATGTGTTGAAACAGGAATAGACTGGCGAACGCCCTTCTACCGTTACCTCACCAGCAACGAACTACTCGATGATCCACAAGAAGCAAGAAGACTTAAGATACGGGCTGCAAGGTTTACCGTTATAGACGGGGTATTATATAAGCGAGCTTACACTACACCCATTCTCAAGTGTTTAGGCTCCCAAGAGGCCGAATATACTCTGGCAGAAACCCATAGCAGAATATGTGGAGAACATTTGGGAGCAAGAACCCTGGCAACCAAAATTTTGAGAGTTGGTTTCTTTTGGCCCACGCTACGATCAGACACGTTAAAGAAAGTCAAATCATGTGACAAATGTTAGCAACATGCCCCAATACAATCTACCCTGATATCTCAATTACAACCTATGTTCCAGCCTATACCATACCCACAAGCACCTGGGCAAAGAAAATTTTTAATAGTAGCTACTGACTATTTCACCAAATTAATTGAAGCTGAGGTATTAGCCACCATCACAGTAAGAAAAGTGGAAACAATGGTATGGAAAGACTTCGTGTGTCGGTTCGGGATACCAAGAATTATTGTTACGGGCCATGGGAAGCAGTTTGATTGTGACTTCTTTAGAAAATTCTGTGACATCCTAGGGATTCAACTATGATTCGCTTCAGTGGCGTATCCCCAAGCTAATGGACAAGCTAAGGTTAGCAACCGAACCATACTGCATGGCCTAAAAACCTGACTTGAAGGGGCCAGGGGAACATGGGCTGACGAGCTACCCTCAATTTTATAGGCTTACCGAATGACTAATCGAATCGCTACTGGTGAAACTCTGTTCAATCTGGTATATGGAACAAAGGCCTTAATTCCCATTGAACTTTCAGCTAAGTCACCAAGATTGATGGCATATGAGAAAGAGAACAGTGCAAGGAATTCTGAAGTATTGCGAGAAAATTTGGATTTGATTGAGGAACAACGGGATAATGCGACCATGAGAATAGTTGCTTATCAGAGAAGAATCACCAGTTATTTCAATTCTCGGGTAAAGAATAGACCCATAAAAGAGGGAGATATAGTACTCCGGAGATCTATTGTGACCAATGCACTAAAGGATGATGGAAAGTTATGAGCAAATTGGGAAGCACCATACCGCATTCTAAAGTTGATTGGTCCAAACACTTGCATTTTACAAACCCTTTCGGGAGACACCCTTGGAAAAACGTGGAATTTGAATTATCTCAAGTTGTATATGAACATTGTACCTGGCAAAGTATCTGCAATAGTATAAGCCCTAATTAGGACCGTGGACGTAGGCACATTTGGCCGAACTACGTAAAAATGCTTGTGTGTTCATGGTTTTCATTTTATTTGCATCTACAGAAAGGAAACTCAAGCCTGTTGCCCAGCTCATAGCCCGGCAACAAGGTAAAACATGCTTAGCCCGTTGCCTCGCCTACGACCCGGCAACGAGGTAAAATACGCTTAGCCTGTTGCCCCGCCTACAGCCTGGCAATGAGGTAAAATATGCTTAGCCCGTTGCCCTGCCTACAGCCCGGCAACAAGATAAAATACTTTTAGCCCGTTGCCTCACCTATGGCCCGACAAGGAGATAAAATGCGCTTAGCTCACTGAAGTCAGCATTAAAGAGAATAAGTCAAACATTAAGAAGCGGAGCATATTGAGTTAACCAAAGAAGAAAATACCCAGTGATAAAACGATAATTCTCATTGCACCAAGAACAACCAAAAGTACAAAAAAAAAAACGACGAGAAGCAAACAACAATGAAGATCTACTCTCGAGAGCGAGACTTGCGAGAAGAGCGCTTGGTAGACCCGAATGATGCAACAAGAATCTCAGGGGACACTGTTGGAAGTTCCCCTTCCTCAGCCTCGTCTGTATGTGGCACATTTTCAACAACTGCGCCAAGATCCTCTTCAATCGCTTCGGGGTCATCCACCACACCTTCTCCCCCACGGTTGAAAGGAAATGGATTACATGGGCATGTCAGATTTTCCAAGTCATCCATCAAATAAGAATCCAAGTAAGAAGAATGACTCAAAGGGTTATCCGGCTCATACTGACGCCAATCCACTTGAGTAGATTCCTCAACTTCGGGAGTAAGCAGAAGTTCCGGAAAAGTCTCTCCCGGACGCTGAGATTCTAGATGGGAATGTGCTAGATAAAATCCATACTTCAGAAAGCCTGAAGCATATTTCCCCTTTCTATCTTGGCAATCGATTGAAAGATGATATTCCTTCACCGCTTCAACTCGAATAGCATGAGCGTCCTTATGACTTATCTGTAGTTCTGCCAGGCGTAGAGAGTGTTCTTGCAAAAGTGCTTCATGCTTCGTCATCAACCCAACGTTCTTGTGCTCTTCAACTTCTAGCTTAGAATGTAAATCTTGGATTTCCCCTTGAAGGCACGAGGTACCAACAGCAACCTTGGACAACCGAGCATGCATACGCTCAATCTCTGCCTCTACATTTCTCTTCCCGACCTCCGCTCGATAAGCGCGACACTTTAGCTCTTGGCATTCTTCGTTCCAGGTAAATTGGCGGTTCTTCCAGTCTGACATCTATGCATCTACCTGCTCATGATATGCCCTGTCCCTGGCATTGGAAGCAACGATTCCCTAAATCCCTTGCACTAGGAATTGCTCCGCTTCATCCCTAGCCTAGGCATGATTACTACTAATAAAACTTTATTCTTCTTGAGGGAGAATGGTGGAATAAATGAGACGGGCACCAATCCCGGGTTCAAAAACGGAGTCTGTCTCTAGTACCCCGGGGGAAACTTGAAAGTCCCAACCACTAAGCTTTGTGCCATCCCCAAGAATCATAGTGTGTTTCACCTCACTAGGAATGGGAAGTATAGGAGGTGGTTTCATTGATTTTTCGTCTTCAAGACGACAGCGATCCTTCCTGTTGGGAATCACAGAGTGGCGACATTCTTCTTCCACCTGGGCCATGTCACCAGCAAATCGAGAAGATGAACTTCACCCCCCTTGAGAATTGGGAGTAGGAGATGGAATGTCAACGGTCTCTTCACGGGAGAGAGGGGCAGATGATGGCCTTCCATAGGAGAAGGAACTTCAACACTCGAATGGTCACCTCTTGGACGACGACATCTTTCCACCCCGGTAGGAGAAACTCCTGCAGGTCTGCGTGACCGAGGAGGACGAGAGCTTGTAGATCCCTCTACACCATGAGTAGAAACCCCGATCGTTACCGAAACGCGTGCCTCCTCTTCACGATGACATCTACGCAATTCCATCAGCCTACCTAATCCATCCATTTCTGCAACAATCAATATAAAGCATTTAAGGTAGAAAAATAATGCAGTAATAGAACAAGGAAGGAAATAGAAAAAAATAATCTACCCCCGGGAGTGATTTCCTCCTGAGGATCGGAAGGAGGATGTGAAGACTGCCCAAGCATTTCCATCTCTTCCTCCTCGACTCCTTCCATTTCTCTGTTGGACAGCGTAGAAGATTGAGGAGGAGCAGTTAGCGTAACAACCTCCCAACCCATGACTCTAAAATTTTCTAAATTCAAGAGGCTCAGCAAATCAACAGGACCTTGCGCCGTTAATATCCTCACAAGACGACGATATACTCTCCAAACGTCTTTGCAGGGAGGAAATCCTTAACTAGCATCAAGATGATTCCAATGCATGGGAGCATCCCAACCGGGTGGAGGCTCTATCACCAACCATCGCTCTTCAAATCGGTTGATCTTGTTAGGAAGGGCACTAAACAGTTCGAAGCCCGATACCTTTTGAAGTGTATAAAGATGGCGGTCTTTGCTACCTTTCGTAACCGATAGAAGCAACTAAAGAGTATCAAGGAAGGGACTACATCCTGTTGATGACAAAGCACGGAAAAACCCACCAACTAGGCCCAACCATTAGGGTGAAGCTGAGCTAGAACAATCTTGTAATGACGCAACCACGCCATGAAAAAAGGCGAAAGAAGAAAGTGGAGCCCCATCTCAAATGAAGCAAAATGAATACCAATAGAACCTTCATCCACTTGGGAGGGGTCTGGTTCATTAAGACGATGATACCTAACCATATATCCCGAAGGGGTGGCATTGTAAACCTTTTCGAAATCCCTGTACCGGAGCCGAGAGCTTGAAGTGACATGAATGTGCACGGGGCTGAGGGGTGATGCCGATCTTCTCCTCGACATATTGAAAAGGCTTGAGAGCGTTACCTTGTTATGTTGAAGAGGTGAAAAACACGAAGGATCACAGTAAACAAGTACCTGCAAGCAAAGTAAGAGCATCAGTACAAGATAAAGAAAAGCAAAGCAATGTAAAGAGGTAACAAGCGATCGGGAGCAGACGAAGGTGCCGCAAGATCATGACCACTTGATCATAACTGAGTGGGCCTTGGCCGCAAAATAGGGCCACTCGGTCATGACCAAGTGGCCTAATAACCTCGTGCCGAGAGATGGAAATGAGACGAGGCCTGAAAATGCGCCGAGACCTGAGAGAATTTGAATTTTGAAGACACCCACGACCAATTCTTATATGGATCAAATGAAGAACTGGAGCCCTATTTACAGGGGCTCAAAAGATGAAAAAGTGTCGAAGCTGTCGGACGAATGCAGAAAATAAAGAGCAAACATGCACAAATGATCTTTCGAAGATAAGTAAAATGAGGTAAGAAGTGCGCTAAAATTTCTCGGTACTTTATGCTCTTCTACCCGACTTCTTGGCTAAAAAAGCAGGGAGCAATTGATGTACACGGTAAAGTGAAGCAGATACCTGATCAAAGGTAGGCCCCAATATGGCTGAAGAAAGAGAAGGCAAAAAGGTCATGAGGAAGAAGAAGACCCACTTGGCATAACCGAGTGGCCGAGTGGGCACCTGCCCGACTATGCTGAGTGGGGTGCCGCATCTCGGCCTAACCGAGTGGGGGTCCACTCAGTTATGCCAAGCGATCCCCCTTAGGGCATAACCGAGTGGGGGGTCACTCGGTTATGCCGAGTGACCCCAGCCCGACAATTTTCATTGCCCACTCGTTTGCAACCGAGTGGACCCCCTATCGTTATCAGACGCCCAGCCAAATGGGCTTTGAAATCCTTGAAATAGGTCTCGAGATCTTCAGAGCGAGCCATGAGATCCTCTCTGAGATTATCGCGAGGCCTCCCTCACCCTCTGCTATAAATACAAGGTCCTGTCTCCTTCACAAGGTACGCACTCTTGAGTTATTGAAGTACAATTTCGCATTTTCTCTCGAGATCTAACTTAAGCATCGGAGCGTTTGTGCGGGGACCCCCACCCGCGTCCTAACGGTGCTCTCGTTTTGTAGGCCACTTGGTTATCCAAAGCCACTCGATTATCCAAGATCACTCGGTTATCTTGGGCCACCTGATCATCAGCCCACCCGATCACCCGATCCACCAAGTCATCAGCCCTATTAGACCATCAGCTCTGTTGGATCGCTAGATCTGCTTATTTGCCAGATCTAGTTGCTCTTTAAGATTCTCATCATTGAAGGCACGACTCCCAAGACTTTCACATCTGCCCACAAGTAAAAAATAAATTGTTATATTTTGGAAACAACAATTAATCCAGTTGCTCGTTAAAATTCTCATCATTGAAGGCACGACTCTCAAGACTTTCACATCTACCCACAAGTAAAAAATAAATTATTGTATATTGGCAACAACATTAGGAATGAACACTAATAACTCGAATAAACTAGCACATATGATGCATGCTCAATCGGGAGAATGTCTTTGATGTGTAATTTATGCACAATTAATTGGGGCAAGTGTACCCTAGTAAAAAATGCATATAGTGTTGAAAAGAGTGTCGATCCCACGAAAACTAGATTACAATATCAAAACAATTTTAATTTAGCCTAAGTTAAACTAATTAATTAATCAGATAAATACAAATAAAAATAAATGAAAAAACTAAATTCTTTATGAAAAAATTAATTAATAAATGCACTAGGGTTTAGATTTCATTTAATCTAGGTTATGAAATTATCTATTCAACCCGATTCAAAATCAAAAATACACTTACAGTATTTTATAATTATTTGCATGTGATGGTGGATTTCCCTCAATTAATTAATAAGCTTTCTCAAGTCATATTAATCCTTTATTAATTCAATTTCACTGTCAGATTTCTGAGCAGATATCAACGAAATAAATAAGTATTAAGTTCTTTGAAAATCTCTAATCTTGGAAGGGGATTTGACTTACTAAGCTTCCTCGATTTCCACACATGAGCTAATCATCTTTTAATCTCATAATCAAGCAAGTGATTTGTATTGCCTATAAATCTAATTTATAACAATTTTTTAGTCAGTCATGCATAAATCATTAAATCATTACACGATGGCCAATTTTTTAAACCATTAAGCACAACAATATAAAATTCTCATACAAATAATAATCAGGTTTTGAATCAAACTAAACAAAAAATCACATAATCCCAAAATTAAAATCCATCTAAACTCTAGTTAAAATAATTTAGTCAGATATAATTAAAATAAAAATAAAAACAAAAATTGAAAGAGGAATAAGAATTTTTTACCTAGATCTAAAATAGATCTAGGTCACAAAATTTGCTTCAACTACTGCTCGTGGGCGTCCTGTGCGTGAGGCTTCCCTCAACTCCTTCCTGTGCGCTGCTTCAATTCCCAGTGGATTTGTCTTGCGCCTCCCAGCCTTTTCCCAGTGTGCGCCGCCGAGAAGCCTCCCCCTTTCCTTTATAATTTATAAGTATTATATATATATATATATATGCGAAGCGCCGCCGCTACCCTTCCTCCTTCCTTTCCCAAATCCTTTATATATTATAATATATATAGCCCTACTCCAAGAGTTGAGTCCCCTCAATTCACGCCACTGCCACCATTTATTATATATATAGATGTATAATTTTTTTATAATATTATATATATAAATAATATAAGATAATATATAATATAAAATAAAATATTTAATATATTATTAATTATAATAAATTTAATTATATTATAATATTAATTTTGATATTAATTTTATAATATCTTTTTTCATTTTTTATGTTCAAATCTTCAAATTTATTTTCTTCGCTAGATTCCTACAAAAAATATTAAAATAATATAAAATCTATATAAGCATATATTTTATATAGGAAAAATAGTACAAGATTAGGATAAAAATTAGATAAAAACATGTATTCAATTAAACCTTATCAATCTTGTTTCATGGACATTAGTGTGAAGGCACTAGTACATATATGTGAGTGCTTATTAAAAAAATAAGTACATTCAACTGACCCGTTACAGAATTTCTAATGATTATTGTTTAATGTTAAATTGAAATTCTTGTGTTGCAATTGTGCAAACTAGTCCTTAGACTTGAGACATCATGGTAATCTTATATCTGACTGGTTACGCCTTGGGGCTGTTTGGATTCTAAAGGAATCGTTAATAAACTGTCACTGAGCATGACCTTGTCATATATCAAGACTTATGAATGTTAGTAAAAGATTCATCATTTATTGTCCAGATAAGATGATGTCCTATGTATTCTAATAATTTCTTGACTGTGGAAATCCTTGACCAATGTGAGGTAGATATCAAAAAGTATTTTGATTTCACCTATGAAGTCATAAATTTGGAATGGATATATAATTATTAAATGGTTAAGGTATCGTCATAAAATCATACCCTAAATTCAATCGGGACATTGATTGATGGATACATAGTTATTTCATCATTAGCTAGGCATTCATGACATGTTGCTAGACGTTAACCATGATATGTAGGGATTTTAGAATTAATTTGATTAATTCTAAAACTATTAATTAAAGAGTTTAATTAAGAAGCTCATGAGATGTGTTTAAATTAGACTAATAAGTTAGTCCCTAAAGTAGCCCAATAGAGTTGGGTCCTACATCTAGTCTAATGGTGGACTTAAGGGGTTACACACTTAGATCGAGCTTAGTTCACAATTCAAGGAGAGAACCGACCCAATATGATTAGGGTTTTGTGCTTTATAAATATGCTACTTCTAAACATGAAAAGGAAGAAAAAAACTTTTCGTTCTCTCTCAAAACGTCCAAGGTTGCTAGCACAACTTGGGATGTCGTGGAAAGGACAAATCGTGTGGACTAACTTAGAGGAGTTCGCGCTTGCATCTCTATGGATAAAAAAGAAACGGGATCAAAGGCGTTGATTGCAAAGTCGCGGTTGTTAATGCAGGTGCTCTAGACCCAATCAAATTGGGCATGTTGTACACTGACAATTGTAATCGTGTTTATTATTTGAATAAGGAGTTGTTCAAATTCACAATAAGTCATTCTATTAGTTTCTTGTTATTATTGTAATAACCGAATGAAACTAGATAGAAGTCCATATGATGTATACTGTGATTAATCTATAAAGATGTGACATGATGCATCACAGTTTCTAAACATCATTAAACGTCTCAAGTCGTAGCAATGTCAAGAATGGACATTGACAATTGCGGTAAGACTTGTATGTGCTATGTTTTTGCTATGTGATAGCAATGGGGGTCTCACACCCATAGGCATGGGGATGCCTAGAAAAGTACATAGGTGACCAATGTTGGATAACGTGTCACTGGACACGACTCGCCATGAGAATCTATTTTGTTTATATGTTGATGGAATTCTCATATGAGATGGGTGTAACTGATCCTTAGACCTGAGGTTGTCAGGGTCATCTCATAAGAAGACCAATATGCTTTGACATCATTTCGATGGGCCTAGACAAAGGCTGCACGTGGGCGATCGTTGGGCATATCGTGAGACTTATAGAGATGTGTGCATAACCAAGATGGGACTCGTCTATCCCTTGATAGTGGATGATGTATCTAAGGCGCCTTCGATGGATATTCACTTTAAATTCATGGCCATGGTGAAAGAGATTAATAAGGAGTTATTGATTCACTTTCTATTAAGTGAAGATATCTGGAAGAACGAAGAAAACTTATGTGATCTTAATCAAGTAACACATCGCCAACTTAAGATCACATAGGATACATTGACGAGAGGATCGAATTACACGGTAACCATGCTTGTGAAAGGTTATTTGCGGATTATGAATCCTTCTGAATAATTGGGTAGGCATGACGCCTTGCTAGAGGCCAATCTTATCTTATGTGTTCGTACCGACACATTGCCAACATATTTGAAAGCCTAATGAGTCATACGCAATAGGCACGGTCCTTGGCTTAAACTAGGAGAGTGGACGTATGGTTAAGTAGAACACTTCGGCAAGAAGTTGTGCCGTCGTAGGTTCTCACGGAAAAAGAACAAAGAGACGTAATAATGTTGATATGACGAGGAGTCGTCATAAAGGAAAGAGTTTCTTAAAATAACAATTAATTAAATTAGGAAGGAGTTTATAATTTAATAATTTTCTATTTGCTGGAGTGACAAATAGGAAATAAAATATATTTGGGCTTAAGTTAATATTTGGACTAAATTGGATTTGGGCCAAATATTAAATTAAATATTATATTTAGACTAAATTGGATTTGGGCCAAATATTAAATATTATATTTGGACCAAATTAGATTTGGGCCAAAAATTAAATATTATATTTAGGCTTGAATTAGATTTGGACCAAAATATTTTATTTAAACCTATAAAAGGATTTGGGCCATTTAATTATATTTCTAGTTGGACTAAAATAAATTCATTTAATTAAGTTCCTAATTGGACTAAATTAAATGGGCCGGCCCATATCCATTAGGGTTTAAGAAACCCTAGAGTTCCTTATAAATACCCCTTTATGGGTTGCCCAAAATAGAGAGTTTTTGGTGTAGTTTTTCGAGAGTTGAAAAATGTATTGTCGTTCACTCTTCCCCGTTTCTTTTTGGCATCGATTTGAAATGTGGGTGTTCTTTTCCCTCCATACACAAGCCGTGAAAAGGAGAAGGAGCTAGCACTCATATTTTGCTCTCATTGCCAACAGACGCATGCCGCGTATCACGAGTTAGAGGCTGGACGCTTGGATGGCTCGAATTCTTGAACGACTCGAAAATCTAAAGGTTAGATTTATTTTATTATGTATGTGATTGTTTGATTTCGACGTTGATCCAATCGCCGGGATCGGGGTAAGGTTCAAAATTTTTTAACTACGCTACTTGTCCCGTAGCGATCTTGCTTTACATTCAATGGTTTCCAAACAATAACATGCCTGGAAAAGTTGGGTGTTACAGACTCCATCTGAGTCCATCAAGGTCTTAGTTCTCCTGGGCAGCGGTTTCAACTCAACCCCTGTGGCACCTTAGACCTCACCATCCTTGCCTAAACTCTGCTTTGGCTATTCCTAAGACAAATAAATCAAATTGTTGTACTTTGGCAATAATACAAAGTGTCCTTTAAAAACATTGAGGCTAGTAGGGGTATTGTTGTTTCAATCACAATTGGGGGGATTAGTCACACTCCGCCTTCTTGGGTTGCTTCAGACTTGCAGATATTATCGGGGTTTATCGAGTGTCGTCATTATTCCTTGACTTAGTCATTATTGAGGAGCTGGGAATTTGGTCACCCAGCACATACCCTCGCGAAATGCGGGAAGAAGGATACCGGAAGCTATAAAATTTCTTTAAAAAAGGGTCATCCTTGAGAAAGTGCAGTAGTGCCCGTTACATGCCCCAGCGTGGTGTGTAAGAGTTGAATTCTTCCCCCGCTGCTTATGAATTAATTACTGGGATTACAAATTGTCGGGTTTACTCCACTTTTCTCAAACTAATGTATATGTGGACACTGGCGTTTCAAGTATGTGGGGGAGTTGGTTGTTTTTCAAGCACAAGAATGAGATGCATACCAGAGTATGCGAGTGATTCCTGATTACTTATGTTTTGCACAGACTCTTGTATAATCTACACACAAGGAGAAGTCTGGCCCCCCAGTGTAATGGTATAAGGGGAGGTTGACTTATCTCAAGGACCAAAGTATGAGATGCATATAAGAAATTTAGTATAACACAAGCACCCACATTAATATGTAAGTTTGGAGAATTATATAACAAGACATATCTTTTAAGTCAAGATTAACAAACCTGAATGAAAGAACAGAGACAGCCAAGAGGGGAAGAAATAAGAACAATGTAGCACACACAAATTTATAGTGGTTTAGCCAACAAGCTTACTCCACTTCCTCGGCTCCTCAATAAGGATTTACCAAATCCACTTAGCTTTTCTAGGATCAACTATAACCTTCGTTGTTCGCATGTGCGGTTGTAACCTCCGTTTTTCACAGGCCAAGCGATAACCAATACAATCGGCTTTTAAAGGCTCAACTAAAACCATTACCTTTTACAAGATCAGGCGTAACCTTTTACCTTTTCAAAGGATCAGGCGCAATGTCTTGTCTTTTATGCTGAAAGTTAATTAAGATCGCTACGGGGAAAGTAACATAGTTAAAAAATATTGAACTTTGCCCCGATCCTGACGATTGGATCAACGTCGAAATCAAATCATTCACATAAAATTAACTCTAACTTATAGGTTTCCAAGTCATTTGCAAATTGGAGTCATCCAAGCATTTGACCTCTAACTCATGATACACTGCACACGTCCGTTGGTAAGGAGAGCGAAATAGGAGTGCTAGCTCCCTCTCATTTTCGCTACTTGTGTATGGACGAAAAGAACCTTCTCGTTTCGAATCGATGCGAAAAAGAAACGAGAGAGAGTGAAAAGCAATATATTTTTCAACTCTTTAAAACAACAACAAAATCATTCGTTAATTTGGGTATCCCATAAAGGGGTATTTATAGAGAAGCAAAACCTCCTAGGGTTTTAAAACCCATTTATCCTAGTCTAACTAGGAACTTAATTAAATGGCCCAAATCGAATTATAAGTTTAATTAAAATATTTGCTCCAAATCTAATCTAAGCCCAAATATAATATTTAATTTAATATTTGACCCAAATCTAATTTAGCCAAAATATTAATTTAATTTAATATTTGGCCAAAATACTTTATTTAGTCCAAATATTAACTTAAACCCAAATATATTTTATTTACTACTTTTCACTTCAACAAATAAAAAATTATTAAATTAAAAACTCTTTTCTAATTTAATTAATTGTCATTTTAGAAAACTCTTTCCTTTATGATGACGCATCGTCATATCGACGTCATTACTTCTATTTGGTTCTTTTTCCGTGAGAACCTACGACGGCACAACTTCTTGTCGAAGTGTCCCATTTAACCATACGTTTGCTCTCCTGGTTTAAATCAGGGACTGTACTTATTGCGTATGACTCATTAGGCTTCCGAATATGTTGGCAATGTATCAATATAAACACATAAGACAAGATTGACCTCTAGCAAGGCGTCATGCCTACTCAATTATTTAGAAGGATTCATAATCTCTAAACAACGTTTCACAAGTATGTTTGCTGTGTAATTCGATCATCTCGTCAATGTATCTTATGTGATCTCAAGTCTGGCAATGTGTTGCTTGATTACGATCACATGAGTTTTCTTCAGTTATCCAGATATCCCCACTTAATAGAAAATGAATCAATAACTCCTTATTGATCTCTTTCACCATGGTCATGGATTTAAAGTGAATATTCACCGAAGGCGCCTTAGATACATCATCCTCTATCAAGGGATAGACGAGTCCCATCTTAGTTATGCACCAATCTCCATAAGCCTCACGATATGACCAATGATCGCCCACGTACAACCTTTGTCCAGACCCATCGAAATGATGTCAAAGCATACCAATCTTCTTATGAGATGACCGTGACAACTTAAGGTCCAATGATTAGTTACACCCATCTCGTATGAAAATTTTATCAACATATAACAAAAATGGATTCTCATGGCGAGTCATATCCAGTAACACGTTCTCTAACATTGGTCACCTATGTACTTGTCTAGGCATCTCCATACCTATGAGTGTGAGACCCTCAATGCTATTCGATAGCAAAAATATAGCACATACAAGTCTTACAGCAATTGTCAATGTCCATTGACATTGCTATGATTTGGAGACATTTAATAATGTCTAAAAACTGTAATGCATCTTCTCACATCTTTACAGATTAATAACAGTATACATCATATGGACTTCTATCTAGTTTCATCATATCATTATAATAATAATAAGAAACTAATAGAATGACTTCTTGTGAAATTGAATAACTCTTTATTCAATAATAAATATGATTGCAATTGTCAGTGTACAACATGCTCAATCTAATTGGGTCTAGAGCACCTACACTAACAGATCAAGTGTAACCACAACAAGATAGAAGAAAGATTACAAGATGTAGCACTTGAGAAACTTTTACAAAGATAAAGTACAAATGATATTATTTACTTCTCACAAGAAAAAGAGAGATAGAAAGAATATTATGGTACCCTGTCTACCCGATAGGCCTCTCTTGGAGAGATCCTCTTAGGAAGAGGTCCCTTAGGGAATGGGCTCTCAGCGAGACCTCTCCGAGAGGATTCCACCTCTTGGAGAGACATCTCCCCAAGATTCCCGCAGAGAGGCCAATAGCATGGTCTCCGAGAATGTCTCCGAGAGGCCTATGTGTCTCCCTCGATCATTGAGACTTAGACTATAAAAGGCAAAGTGCAACACTATTCAAGGGATCTAAACATCTGGTAAGTTATTTCTATTATCTCTCAAATTTCTCTTTTTGAAGTCCTTACGTTTCTTTCCGTGGCTCTTTCTCTCCTACCTACTGACTTGATTGTCAGAGGGACCTCGTGGGAGATTCTTCCCATAAGCCTTCTAACCCTCATCTTGTGTAGTAGCTCTCCTAGAGGTCAAGGCCAAGTTAACCGTGTTCCCTTCGAGAGAGCCCTTGTTCTTTTTGAGGCCTCTTTTAACACCTTTCCAAAAAAGGTCTCTACTATTTTCGAAAGTCGATACATCCATCTCCAAGAGGTGTATCAGACCCTCTTTGAGAGCCCTTATCAGAATCGAGAATCGGGTTAGCTAGGCTTCTCCGTGGGACTAGCCCTTTCCGCTAGGATACTCTCTCTACAATGTGGCTTCTCTCCGAGGAGCTTTAGCCCTCTCCGCAAGGTACCCCATCTCTAAGAGACTACTTTCTCCTCACCAGGTTCCCTTTCTCTGAGAGAGCCTGTTCGGCGGCTATACCTTCAGTCAGCGATATCTGATGCAGGTTTAGACGACAATTTCCCTCACTCCAAACAAATTTTAATTGTTGTATTTTGGCAACAACACACGACTTGTTATGCTATATATCATGTAGATTGCATTTACATGTCATGATGATGAAATATGCATATGCTCACGATGATATTGTTGATCATGCATCGCATATGTTTGAGAGTATGGGCTGGCATCACTACTTTACCAAGGGTGCACCCATACACCTTGGCTTGGTAAGGAGGTCGTAAAAATGGATAGTGGCACTAAGGTGCGGTCAGTTCAAACGAAAGGAATGAGGACATTTTTCATTTTCATCCATGTATGAAACATGATTATTGTACCATTACTTAAATGATTCATCATATAACCTGGGCTTTGCCCTTAGAATATTCGAACGTTTCAGAAGAAGATGTAGTAGAAGCAAGCATGGAAGAGATGTGACAGCACTTAACAAGTGCATAATGTTTTATGATTATGAAATTTATGTATTTAAGTTTCTGTTACTTGGAATTCTAAACGTTTTAAAAAATAATGATGTATGATCTGATTTATGACAAATGTTAAAGTTAGGTTTAATTCTTGCTTCCGCTAATGATGAAATACCTAGTCTAGCATATATGATGTATGATGATTTTTCATGGTAGATAGGTAGATGAAAATTTTGGGAATTCTAGAATGTCTGTTTTAGGCATGTAAAGGTTATTTAAAAAAAAAAATTAGCCTAGAATTTTTCAAGTTATATCACGCTTAAAAAAGTGGGGTGTTACAGTGGATGTAGGCAAAATTGTCGAACCACATTATATCTTGGGGTCCTTTATTTTTCTCACTATATTATTTTATCCACATCGGTATTCTCATTGCAACAAAATGTTTAGAATGCAAAAGTGAGTGAGACAACGTAGTAAGTTCATATGCACACATCTCATGAAATGCATCCGTATCCCCCGTTGCTAATATTCTTACCATTTTGAGGCCTCTCAAGAAAGGTCACCTAGTCAAGACTCAACCCTCGTCAATTTTTTTGATAAAGGATCCATCCATATTGATCTCACAAAGATCATATCCTTTTTGCAACTTTTCTCACCAAGATGGTATCCCTTCTATGGTTTTTCTCATTGGGATCTCAATCACACAAATGTCCAACCCAAATGGCATCAAGAATGAACATAAATAATTATTGCGCAAAATACAGAAACGCACGCCCACACAGATACCACTGAAGCCCTTTCTAACCCAACAATAGAGATATAATTGGTACTGAAAATAGACACAAACAATAGACATGCAAAAACAGAAAGTAATGAACATGAGAGATTTTATCGTGGTTCACCCAAATGGGCTGCGTCCAAGTTGAGCTTCGGTGAGAAGAGCTCACTGCACTATATGAGAAATAAAAATTACACCCACGGAAGAAGCTTACAAAACACTCTGTACAATACTGATTTGATAAACAAAATCGCTCAAAATCACTAATACAGATTAGGGCAAAACTATCAAACCAGAATGAAAATCATACATACGTAGATCATGTACAGAGCTATACTAACAAGACAAGGAAAGCCACAAGACTTCCTCAAACTGAAACAGCACCCGAAGAGCTTACCTTTTTCTCCTCATTTCTCTCTCTGATCCTCGGCCTTACCTTCTTCGTTCTGTCAATGGCAGAATTAGGTATATCGGATGCCGCTTCAAATCTCGAGAGAGAGAGAGAGATAAATAACTATCTTGGACGGATGAGATGAGGCAACATAAAACAGGATGGAGGGCTGAGATTTAATTCGTGCAACACGATATTTCTCAGCATAGAATGCTAGGATAGGCGCCATTTGGAAAGCACGGATGGTTGCCATGTGGCCATCCATCGGGCGCCAAAAGGCATCCCAAGGTTGCCTACGTGACCTTCCAGCTCCAGTCATTAAACGGTGTCGCATTGATGCTTCACATATAAACAACAATAATAGTGTAATGCTGAAGCAAACCACTAATGCCATATGAGCATGTTATGCACATAAAGATTGGGGCAGGGAACTTATATACCAGTGATGAAGTTTGAAGTTGGATGCATGACCCTCCAAATTAGTGCACTCTCACCTTTAAAGAAAGTTTTAAATTATCAGAAATGTAACCTTGAACCTCTAAACTATTAGTTCAAGCAAACCCTAGCTAGAGATCCATTATACTCTTTTATCTTAGGGAGAAACCTCAAGAGCTCTCTTCCAAAACCTTTTAAGAAAGGCTCTCAACTTGCCACATAAGACACACACACACACACTCTCTCTCTCAACCAAAATGAATTAATGAAGGGGAGATGGTTGTTTTTTCTCTTATATATGATGGCCAATGACAAACTTAACCTTCATTTCTAGCCTTCAAGACAAAATCTCAAGGGCAAATAAGTCTTTTGAATAAAGGACACCTCTTTTTAGTTGTTCCTACATGGAGATTAATTTCCCCATCCTTTTGCAGCCTGAAATCCCTTTTCTCTAGCCCTATTTTGTAGCTGTAATAGTCTTATGAATGTTCTCCTTCGTATTTTTATTGCGATTGAGTTTATGATTGGTTCTACCAAATTTGTACAAGTCTTTCTTGGTCAGCCATGTTGAGCACAAAAATAGGCTCTACTAATTAACCCACTATTAGTTGGTTTTGCCTTTCTTGTCTAACAAGTTTCCTTCATTGTAAAAACATGTATTGTAGTGTAAATTTCCCACTTTAATCTCAATTTGGCCCAATTACTAATCAATTCTTGCCACTCTAAGACATCTATTATGTGCGTACTAATGTCCTAACATCATGTTTTAAACCCGTAAGCATTTGTCAAGGATTGGGTCTTCAATTATATCATGGATACAAATTGTCAACTATTTCAACAAATTCATTTCAGAAAGACTTGTATTTTATTTCAAAATAGGCCCCACGTGAAAACAAGGTTCCCTCATTTCAAAATACACAGCCGTTCTCAAGCATTTTAGCATCGTGATGGAATGTTTTGAAATAGCTTTTACCTACTTCAAACTAGACTCCAAAAAATTTAATTTTTATTTCATTAATCTTGGTATATCCAACCTTAAACCTCTTTTACTATCCACTAATTCTCAAATTATCCAATGCGTCGATTTTAGCCTTTTAAAAACCCGACTTTAATGATTTCCCTTGTCTTAAAGCTATTTTTCGCTTCTATAAGAACTTGAAAATTCAATAAATCTATATTTAGAATTCCCTAGGGTTAAAGTTAGGTGCCATAGGCCAATGTTTGGCCATCATTGATATATTTTTTTTTATTAACGCACAATCACGAACGCTCTCGCTATTTGACCTCACGATTTCAACAATAAAGGTAAATCAAAAAATCCAACAAGCAAGTTTCGATCCCTAGTATAACCGTAAACATGAGAGCGACAAGTATTTTTCATTTTACAGGGTCACTTCTTGCTTGCTGAATTATCTTCCAATTAGGGCTCAAACACAGAATTTGGGGTTCAAAGAATAATACCCCATCACATTCTTCCTTTGTCAATTAATATATACCCTAGAGGTATCATTGATATTTTTTAAAATGAGAGAGATGGGAAATAGGGAGACCATATTTTTTAAAATGAGAGAGATGGGAAATAGGGAGACCAGAGATAGAAAAATGATGATTGGTTTGAAAAATAAAAAAGTATCAAAATTGCATACGCATCTATATAAGATGCAAATTGGTTAGGATGAATATATAAATCGTTTTAAGCCAGGCCATTATTTATTAGATTTGGACCTAAAAGATGTAAAGCAATCTGATCCGGATCCAGGTCCAGATCTAGATCCAGATCCAGATCCAAACAATTAACTAGCCTGGTCTGGAGAATGAGTGTCGTCAAGCCAATACTTGGCATTGATACATGCGGATGCTAACTTGGTAGAATTTGTAATATTTATATAAATAATTATAAAATAAAGTGTTTTTTTAAAATAAGTTCTTAAATTATTATAGTATTTAAGGGAAATCCTTGTTTACGAAGGAGATGCAAGCGTTGGTATACAAATTGGATCGTTCAATTGTGCTTTCGGTTCGGGCAGTGTTCTGTCAATGATGAAGATCCAGCTGAATTCCATGGATTTAACAGAGGGATAGCCATAGCCACAGAGAACACGGAGAAGTGGAAGGCGCTTGTGCTAATTAAAGTGCTCGAGTTCATTGGTCTAGGCGAGGAATTGGAACACTTGTTGATTCCTTCTGGTCTTCTCGTGTTTGTCCCTGAAACCCAGTTCCGAGTGAGTAAAAATCTTTTCAGCAGCGTTCACCGATCAGGTCCTCGAAATCTATTAACCCTGGCTTCGGATATCTGGAAACGCCTTTTCCCGCCGCGAACCAGGAGGTCTTCCGCCGTACTGATGCCTCGTATCGGGTTTGGTCGGCGACCTAATCCTAATGTGGATCTGAACCTGTTCAAGTTATGCTCCGGCCTCAAAATTCTCGGTTACTTCATTATCATCCTCGTCGCTGCTATAATCGGTGTTTCCTATTACGCTGTCGTCGTCCTAACCTGGGGTCCCCAGTTGCTTGAAGGCGGCTTCAAATCGTGTCTGTCATTCACCATACTTGTCATCTTTCACGCCTTGGTAATACCATGTTTTTCATTTTCTGCCACTTTTTTGTTGACTACTTACGTACTAGAACTCCGACTTGTAGTTGTAGTTCATTTGGTTATACGAAATTTATGTAGTCCTACTGCCTTTCTTGAACTCCAAGATACTCAACAAGACGATTACATTACAGTTTCATACCAAAAGCAAAGATTTGGAGTTCCTTTTCATTCATATCTATTGTGGGTGAGAAGTACACTGTATTTGATAATGATGTTTTGAGGATAGACGACTACTTCCAGGCCCCTCCATCCCTGTAAAAGTGGGTATAATGAGTACTTCCCTGACCTTCATCTGGGGGTTAGTCTGAGGCATAAGTTAATGAAAAGAAAACTTATGGACAATTTAATCAACTTCAAGAGGCAAGAAGAGTTTTAACATGCATATAGTCATGTATTTCTGCCCTTAAGGTATGTATCTTTTTTATAGCAGTGGGCAACAGGAAAAAGTCTTTCTCAGATGGTCGTGTGTATAGATCTGCCTAGTTACCTTAAGTAACTGTCAGGACCTTGGGTGTATTGGGCTTACAGGAGAGCTGATTGTAGCAGATTAATTGAATAGTTAGCAGCTGTTATTTCTCTTATTAGCAGCTGTTATTTCAGTTGATTAGTTGTAGAATAGTTGTACATTTTCATTTACAACATGTAACTGAAAACTGAATATAGAGTAGGTATATAATGCTACTCAAGACTGTATTGAAGCTGTTCAGAAATAAGAAATCTGAAATTCCTCTCTTTCTCTTCAATTCTCCTTCTTCTTTCTCTTTTCCTCCCTCGTTCTCCATTCTGTTCTTCATCAAATCCTAGGTCAGGACAGGATCCTGACAATTGGTGTCAGAGTAGTCGGTTCTTGGATTGCTGCTATCCACAACAGCCTGTATCAGCAAGGTTAGGAGCTATGGCTGATGGAACGTGGTTGAAGCAATTTGAGGCACAGTTGCAATTGGTGAATGCGACTGTATCTGATCTCCAAGCATGAGTTGATTCACTGGAATCTGGATCTAGTCGAAATCATGATGCGATTCTTGTGCTGGACAGAAAATTTGAGGCTTCTATGGATGGATTAGCAACAAGATTGGACGGCTTCATGTTCATGTTCTCTAAACTGCCTCAGGTGAGTCTTTCTAATGATTTTCCTCCTAAGGAATGGACTGATCCAATCCTCCAAGGAAATGGAATAGTTCCTAGGTGTTGTTGCCAAAATATAACAATCTATTTTTACTTGTGGGTAGATGTGAAAGTCTTGGAAGTCGTGCCTTCAATGATGAGAATCTTAAAGAGCAACTGGATCTGGCAGACAAGAAGATCTGGTGATCCAATAGAGCTGATGGTCTGATAGGGCTGATGCTCTGGTGGGCTGATGACTTGGTGGATCTGGTGGATCTGGTAGATCTGGTGGACTGATGATCAGGTGGCCCAAGATAACCGAGTGACCTGAGGTGACCGAGTGGCCTTGGATAACTGAGTGACCTGAGGTAACCGAGTGGTCTTGGATAATCGAGTGACCTGAGGTAACCAAGTGGCCTTATATAACCGAGTGGCCTACAAAACGAGAGCACCGTTAGGGCGCAGGTGGGGGTCCCGCGCAAACTCTCCGATGCTTAAGTTAGATCTCGAGAGAAAATGCAAAATTGTACTTCAATAACTCAAGAGTGCGTACCTTGTGAAGGAGACGGGACCTTGTATTTATAGCGGAGGGTGAGGGAGGCCTCGCGATAATTTCGGCGAGGATCTCGCGGCCCGCTCCGGAGATCTCGCGACCCGTTCCGAAGATCTCGCGGCCCATTTCAAGGATTTCAAAGCCCATTCGGCGGGGCGTCTGATGACGAGAGGGGGTCCACTCAGTTGCAAACGAGTGGACTATGAAAATGGCCGGGCTGGGGGTCACTTGGCATAACCGAGTGACCCCCCACTCGATTATGCCCCGAGGGGGATTGCTTGGCATAACTGAGTGGACCCCCACTCGGTTAGGCCGAGTTGGGGCACCCCACTCGGCATGACCGAGTGCCCCCCCCCCTATTCGGCATGACCGAGTGGCCCCCCACTCGGTTATGCCGAGCTGGGGCAGCCACTCGGCATAATCGAGTGGACCCATAACCGAGTGGGTCTTCTTCTTCCTCATGACATTTTTGCCTTCTCTTTCTTCAGCCATATTGGGGCCCACCTTTGATCAGGTCTTCACTTTACCGGGTACATCAATTGCTCCCTGCTTTTTTAGCCGAGAAGTCGGGTAGAAGAGTATAAAGTACCGAAAAATTTTAGCGCGCTTCTTGCCGCATTTTACTTATTTTCGGAAGATCATTTGTGCATGTTTGTTCTTTATTTTCTGCATTCGTCCGACAGCTTCGACGCTTTTTCAACTTTTGAGCCCCTATAAATAGGGCTCCAGGTCTTCATTTGATTCACATAAGGATTGGCCGTGGGTGTCTTCAGAACTCAAATTCTCTCAGGTCTCGGCGCATTTTCAGGCCTCGTCTCATTTCCATCCCTCGGGGTGAGGTTATTGGGCCACTCGGTCATGACCGAGTGGCTCTATTTTGCGGCCGAGCCCCACTCGGTCATGACTGAGTGGGCCCCCACTCGGTTATGACCGAGTGGTCATGATCTTGCAGTGCCTTCATCTGCTCCCGGCCACTTGTTGCCTCTTTACAGTGCTTCGCTCTTCTTTGTCTTGTACTGATGCCAGTGTTCTAAAAAGCGCTAGGCGCTAGTCGGGCGCCAGGCTGGGGCCTAGCGCCTAAGGCGCCTAGGCGGGGCCTAGGCGGAGCCTAGAAAACTGCTATTTTTTTTTATTTTTTAAATTTTGTAATGTAATTTGATGTTATTTTCAATTAAATCAAAGTTGAAAAGCATTAATAATGCAACATAAACCAATAATAAAAACATCAATATACTATAAGCAAGGAGCAGATTTTTTGCAAATATTATAGAATATATATAATTAATAATAAAAATTAAATATAAATCTAATAATTATATATAAATAGAAAAGAAAATGAAATAAAATAAAAAATAAAAAACATAAAAAAGAAACCAGAAACGCACAACCCACAAAGAGAGAGAGAGAGAGAGGGAGAGAGAGGTTACGAGTCGACGGAGATGGAGCTCAACGGCGAGGACAGGGGCGGGGGTGACGATGCTGAGGCAACGAGGACGAGGAGGACTTGACAGATAAGAGGCGGTAACGATGAAGCTTGGCGGCAAGGATGGAGCTAGACGCAGCAACGACGGTGAGCTACTGGCGGGTCGATGAAGCTTGGCGGCGTTGAGGCAGTAGCGTTGAGGTGAGAAGAGAGTGAAGAGGGGGGGACGCTAACAGGTTTGATTTATGATTTAGCAAAAAAAGCCCTAGGCGCGCTGGCCGACTAGGCGCTGCCTGGGCGCCCAAGCCGGACGTTTACTCAGGCCGGCGCCTAGGAGGCCCGACTAGGGCAATTTCGGGGCGGCCAGCGGCCGCCTAGCGGCTAGGCGGCGCCTAGCTCGATTTTTAGAACACTGACTGATGCTCTTACTTTGCCTACAGGTATTTGTTTACTGTGATCCTCCGTGTTTTCCACATTTTCAACATAATAAGGTAACGCTCTCAAGCCTTTTCAATATGTCAAGGAGAAGACCGGCATCACCCCCCGGCCCTGTGCACATTCCTGTCACTTCAAGTTCTCAGCTCCGGTACGGGGATTTCAAAAAGGTTTACGATGCCACCCCTTCGGGATATATGGTGAGGTATCCTCGTCTTGATGAATCGGACCCCTCCCAAGTGGATGAAGGCTCTATTGGTATTCATTTTGCGTCGTTTGAGATGGGACTCCATTTTCCTCTTCCGCCTTTTGCCATGGCGTGGTTGCGTCATTACAAGATTGTTCCAGCTCAACTTCACCCTAATGGTTGGGCCTAGTTGGTGGTTTTTTCCGTACTTTGTCATCAGCGGGATGTAGTCCCTTCCTTAATACTCTTCAGTTGCTTATATCGGTTACGAAAGGCTAGCAAAGACAGCCATCTTTATACACTCCAAAAGGTATCGGGTTTCGAACTGTTTAGTGCCCTTCCTAATAAGATCAATCGATTTGAAGAGCGATGGTTGGTGATAGAGCCTCCACCCTGTTGGGATGCTCCCATGCATTGGAATCATCATGATGCTAGCCAATGATTTCCTCCCTGCAAAAACGTTCGGGGAGTATATCGTTGTCTTGTGGGGATATTAACGGCGCAGGGTCCTGTTGATTTGCTGAGTCTCTTGAATTTAGAAAATTTTAGAGTCGTGGGTTGGGGGGTTGTTACGCCAACAGCTCCTCCTCAATCTTCTACGTTGTCCAACTGAGAAATGGAAGGAGTTGAGGAGGAGGAGATGAAAATGTTTGGGCAGTCTTCACGTCCTCCTTTCGATTCTCAGGAGGAAATCACTCATGGGGGTAGATTATCTTTTGCTATTGCCTTCCTTGTTCTATTATTGCATTATTTTTCCACATTAAATTATTTATGTTGGTTTTTGCAGAAATGGCTGGATTAGGTAGGCTGATGGAATTGCATAGACGTCATCGTGAAGAGGAGGCACGCATTGTGGCAACGATCGGGGTTTTTGCTCGTGGTGTCGAGGGATCTACGAGCTCTCGTCCTCCTCGGTCACGCAGACCTGCCGGAGTTTTGCCTACCAGGGTGGAAAGACGTCGTCGCCCGAGAGGTGACCATTCGAGTGTTGAAGTTCCTTCTCCTATGGAAAGCCCATCATCGACCCCTCTCTCCCGTGAAGAGACCATTGACATTCCATCTCCTGCTCTCAGTTTTTGAGGGGGGCGAAGTTCATCTTCTCGATTTGTTGGTGACATGGCCCGGGTGGAAGAAGAATGTCGCCACCCTGTGATTCCCAACAGGAAGGATAGCCGTCGTCTGGAGGGCGAGAAATCAATGAAACCGCCTCTTATACTTCCCGTTCCCGGCGAGGTGAGACATACTATGATTCTCGAGGATGGTACGAAGCTTAGTAGTCGAGACTTTCAGGTTTCCCCCGGGGTACTAGAGATAGACTCTGTTTCTGAACCCGGGATTGGTGCCCGTCTCATTTATTCCATTATTCTCCCTCGAGATGAACGGCGATTTATTGGCAGTAATCATGCTCAAGCTAGAGATGAAGCGGAGCAGTTCCTGGTGCAAGGGTTCAGGGAATCGTTGCTTCCAATGCCAAGGAAAGGACATATCGTGAGCAGGGAGACGCACAGATGTCAGACTGGAGGAACCGCCAATCTACTTGGAATGAAGAACGCCAAGAGCTAAAGTGTCGCGCTCATCGGGCGGAGGTCGGGAAGAGAAATGTAGAGGCAGAGATTGAGCGTATGTGTGCTCGGCTGTCCGAGGTTGCTGTTGGTACCTCGGGCCTTCAAGGGGAAATCCAAGATTTACGTTCTAAGCTAGAAGCTGAAGAACACAAGAACGTTGGGTTGATGATGAAGCATGAAGCACTTTTGCAAGAACACTCTCTACACCTAGATGAACTGAAGATAAGTCGTAGGGACGCTTGTGCTATTCGGGCTGAAGCGGTGAAGGAATATCGTCTTTCAACCGATTGCCAAGGTAGGAAGGGGAAATATGCTTCAGGCTTTCTGAAGTATGGATTTTATCTGGCATGTGCCTATCTAGAATCTCAGCGCCCGGGAGAGACTTTTCCTAAACTTCTGCTTACTCTCGAAGTTGAGGAATCTACTCAAGTGGGTTGGCGTCAGTATGAGCCGGATGACCCTTTGAGTCATTCTTCTTACTTGGATTCTTATTTGGTGGATGACTTGGAAAATCTGACGGACCCATGGAATTCGTTTCCTTTCAACCGTGGGGGAGAAGGTGTGGTGGACGACCCCGAAGCGATTGAAGAGGATCTTGGCGCAGCTGTTGAAGATGTGCCACATACGGATAAGGTTGAGGAAGGGGTACTTCCTGAGATTCTTGTTGCATCATTCAGGTCTACTAAGCGCTCCTCTCGCAAGTTTCGCTCCTGCGAGTAGATCCTCATTGTTGTTTGCTTCTCGTCCTTGTTTGTTGTTTTTGTTTTTTTTTTTGTACTCTCGGTTGTTTCTACTGCAATGAGATTTGTCGCTTTATCACTGAATATTTTCTTCTTTGTTCTACTCAACATGCTCTGCTCCTTACCGCTTAATTCATTCCTTTATTGTTGATCTTAGTGATACAAGGTCAGGGCTTTTCTTTCGTTGTTGGGCCGCATGCGGAGTGGCGAGCTTGAGCGTATTTTACCTCGTTGTTGGGCCATAAGCGGGGCAACGGGTGTGAGCATATTTAACCTCGTTGTCGGGCCATAAGCGGGGCAACGGGCTAGATCGCATTTTACCTCGTTGCTGGGCCATAAGCAGGGCAACGGGCTAGATCGCATTTTACCTCGTAGCCGGGCCATAAGTGGGGCAACGAGTTAGATCGCATTTTACCTCGTAGCCGGGCCATAAGCGGGGCAACGGGTGTGAGCGTATTTTTTCTCGTTGCCGGGTGTTGCCGTAATGCGTGCCTTCTCTTCACGATGACATCTACGCAATTCCATCAGCCTACCTAATCCAGCCATTTCTGCAAAAACCAACATAAATCATTTAATGTGGAAAAATAATGCAATAATGGAATAAGGAAGGCAATAGCAAAAGATAATCTACCCCCAGGAGTGATTTCCTCCTGAGGATCGAAAGGAGGATGTGAAGATTGCCCAAGCATTTCCATCTCCTCCTCTTCGACTCCTTCCATTTCTCGTTGGATAGCGTAGAAGATTGAGGAGGACCAGTTGGCGTAATAAAACCCCCCAACCCGCGACTCTGAAATTTTCTAAATTCAAGAGACTCAGCAAATCAACAGGACCTTGTGCCATTAATATCCCCACAAGACGACGATATACGCCCCGAACGTCTTTGCAAGGAGGAAATCCTTGGCTAGCATCATGATGATTCCAATGCATAGGAGCATCCCAACCAGGTGGAGGCTCTATCACCAACCATTGCTCTTTAAATCGATTGATCTTGTTAGGAAGGGCACTAAACAGTTCGAAGCCCGATATCTTTTGGAGTGTATAAAGATGGCGGTCTTTGCTAACCTTTCGTAATCGATAGAAGCAACTGAAGAGTATCATGGAAGGGACTACATCCCGCTGATGACAAAGTACGGAAAAACCCACCAACTGGGCCCAACCATTAGGGTGAAGTTGAGCTGGAACAATCTTGTAATGACGCAACCACGCCATGACAAAAGGCGGAAGAGGAAAGTGGAGTCCCATCTCAAACGAAGCAAAATGAATACCAATAGAGCCTTCATCCACTTGGGAGGGGTCCGGTTCATCAAGACGAGGATACCTCACTATATATTCTGAAAGGGTGGCATCGTAAACCTTTTCGAAATCCCCGTACCAGAGCCGAGAACTTGAAGTGACAGGAATGTGTGCAGGGTCGGGGGGTGATGCCGGTCTTCTCCTCAACATATTGAAAAGGTTTGAGAGCGTTACCTTGTTATGTTGAAGAGGTGGAAAACACGGAGGATCACAATAAACAAATACCTGCAGGCAAAGTAAGAGTATCAGTACAAGACAAAGAAGAGCGAAGCAATGTAAAGAGGCAATAAGCGGCCGGGAGCAGATGAAGGTGCCACAAGATCATGACCACTTGGTCATGACCGAGTGGGCCTCAGCCGCAAAATAGGGCCACTCGGTCATGGCCACCGAGTGGCCCAATAACCTTGCGCTGAGGGATGAAAATGAGACGAGGCTTGAAAATGCACCGAGACTTGAGAGAATTTGAGTTTTGAAGACACCCACAACCAATCCTTATGTGGATCAAATGAAGACCTGGAGCCCTATTTATAGGGGCTCAAAAGATGAAAAAGCGTCAAAGCTGTCGGACGAATGCAGAAAATAGAAAGAGCAAACATACACAAATGATCTTCCGAAGATAAGTAAAATGCGGCAAGAAGCACGCTAAAATTTCCCGGTACTTTATGCTCTTCTACCTGACTTCTTGGCTAAAAAAGCAGGGAGCAATTGATGTACCCGGTAAAGTGAAGACGATACCTGATCAAAGGTGGGCCCCAATATGGCTAAAGAAAGAGAAGGCAAAAATGTCTTGAGGAAGAAGGAGACTAACTCGGCATAACCGAGTGGGGGGCCACTCGGTCATGCTGAGTGGGGTGCCCCAGCTCGGCCTAACCGAGTGGGGGTCCACTCAAATATGTCGAGCGATCCCCCTCGGGGCATAACCGAGTGGGGGGTCACTCGGCTATTTTCATGGTCCACTCATTTGTAACCGAGTAGAACCCCAGCTCGGCCATTTTCATGGTCCACTCATTTGTAACCGAGTAGACCCCCTCTTGTCATCAGACGCCTCGTCGAATGGGCTTTGAAATCTTTGAAATAGGCCGCGAGATCTTTGGAGCGGGTCGCGAAATCCTCGCCGAAATTATCGCGAGGCCTCCCTCACCCTCCGCTATAAATACAATGTCCCGTCTCCTTTACAAGGTACGCACTCTTGAGTTATTGAAGTACAATTTTGCATTTTCTCTCGAGATATGACTTAAGCATCGGAGGGTTTGTGCAGGACCCCCATTCGGTTATACAAGGCCACTCGGTTACCTCAGGTCACTCGGTTATCCAAGGCCACTCGGTTGCCTCAGGTCACTCGGTTATCAAAGGCCAATCGGTCACCTCAGGTCACTCGGTTATCTTGGCCCACCAGATCACCAGATCCACCAAGTCATCAACCCATCAGAGCATCACCCTATCAGACCATCAGCTCTGTTGGATCACCAGATCTGCTTGTTTGCCAGATCCAGTTGCTCTTTAAGATTCTCATCATTGAAGGCACGACTCCCAAGACTTTCACATCTACCCACAAGTAAAAATAGATTGTTGTATTTTGGCAACAACACTTGAAAAGCTAGTTCTTCGGAGTTTGAAATTGAACCTGCTGTACTTGGAGAAAATATAGTTGAAAGAGTTGTAGAAAGAAGGCGGGAAGTGTGGGTAGCATCTAATCAGCCTTATTTTCCATTGCCAAAGTTGGAAATACCAATGTTTGATGGCAAGAACCCTAGGTGGTGGGTAAGGAGATGTCAGAAATTTTTCAATTTTACAACATAGGGGAGTCTCAAAAGGCTAACCTGGCTTCAGCTTACTCGAACAATACTGCTGATGCACAGTATCAAAGGTGGGCAAGGCTTAGAGAAGAATGTGTTTGGCAAGACTCTATGGAAGAATTTTGCGAGAGATTTGGGGACAAGAATATGACTGATGTTATAGAAGAATTCAATTAGTTAAGACATGTTGGAACGGTTTTGGATATCAAACCAAGTTTGAAGAATTTAAATCACTAATGATCATTACCAACCCCTCACTTTTGGAAGCATGTTTTGTTTCAAGTTTTTTAAGTGGCCTTAGTGAAGAACTTAGGCCAACAATGAAGTTGCTGCAACCTACAACAGTCAAGCAGGCAACAAAAAAGGCAAAATTGCAGGAATTGACAGTAGATGCCATATTCAAGAAGCATCTAAAAGGACCAATTTTTTCTTATTCAAGTACTCATTCTATGGTCTCTTTTGCACCCAATTAACAACACTTGGGAATATTTTCAGGATCTCCTAGCTCAATTTCCTAGAGCTGCTTAGTTTCTTTGATTTTCTTGAGGACAAGAAAGTTTTGAAGGGAAGGAAAATGTCAAGACCTTGGGTGTATTGGGCTTACAGGAGAGTATTAGGTTCCTAGGGCTAGCCTAGGGTTTGTAATGGAAATTGGAAGGGATTGAGGGATTTAGAGTTAGAAAAGGAGGGAGATTAGACAAAAAGGGAGGGATGATGAACAAAATTGAGGTAGAAGATCGAGAGAGAATAGAGAATTGAGCAGGAAGATTCGAGATTCAATTATCATCCAAAAACATAAGGTGGTGTTCTCTTCGTGTTTCAATTTTGAGTTTTGAGTTTTGAATTCATTTTCAGTTTTGTGTTTTGAGTGTTTGTTTTAAAATTTTTAAAAACACGTTTTTTTTGTCATTCTGAAAAACTATTTCTCAAAACAGAAAATTAGAAAACGCGTTTGTTTTGAAATTTTAAAAACGATTTTTTTTTGTTATTATGATATTTTATTCAATGAATTTGATTCAAAGTAAATTATAAACATTTATTAGTAAATTGTAAATTTGATTCAAATACTTTAAATTATAAAATAAAATTCAAATAAAATAAAACCAAAAAAATCAAAATTTTAGAAAAATTATTAAAAAATTTAATACAAAAAAATCATATTATATCTTCAATTTAATATTTAAATAAAAAAAAAAAAAAGAAACCAAATCACAAGGGGAGGGGAGTCGCAGCAATCAACCCATCTTCTTCTATCTCAGCATCTTAGGGTTTTTTGCGCATCCTAGTGCCGCCGCTGCCTCCGCCTCTTTCTTTCATAGTCGGCCGCCTCTGTTTCTTTTCCTCATCATCGCCGATCGCCCCATCTCCTTCCTCACCCATCATCGCCGCTCACTTTTTTCCTAAATAGCGGCCACAAAGGCTGTTGTTCAAAAAGAAATGGGGGAGGAGACCAACGTCGTGGCCGAGAAGGAGCAACTCAACCAGTCGGCCATTGCAATGTCTTTAAACCATCGATTGGCGAACGATGACGACTAAGACGATGGCCCACGATGGAGAAGGCAGCAAGGCCCATGTTCGCCGGTGACACCGATCGGATCTGTTTTCTGCCATGGCGAGAAGAGAGGAGAGGAGAAAGGAAAGAAGAGAGGAGAGAGAGGGGACTGTTGGTCTGCGCGGTGGGGGGTGGGGGAGGCACGTGTTTTCCGTGTTTTGGTGTTTTGGGTGAGTTTTCATTGAAAACATCCAAATGTTGTTTTGGGTTTCCTTTACAAGTTTTTTTCTTATTTTTGAAAATGCATTTTTGAAAACAGAAAAGAGAACGCGTTTTTAGTATTTTGAAAAACTGAAAACTCAAAACGAGTTGAAAACAGTAAAGAGAACAGGCCCTAATATTCTCTAAGTGATATAACCTATTTATATGTTGTTCCAACCTATTCAACTGAAATGTACAAACTGCTACAACAAAGTACAACTAAAAAGAAAGACATCTAATAGCTATTACTACTATACCTTTGGATCATGGCAATTTTCCCTTCCTTGAGAGAGTTCTTATCCCCAAGAACTTGTAGCAATTGGCCCATTGCTTCAGCCAATCCTGACTTGCTCTTCTTCTTACTTTCCATCCTCTAGTCCTTCCATATATAATAACTGTTTCTTGCACCGGTGGCCTGGGTTAAATCACATGAGTAGGAGAATTTGAAGGCCAGTTGTACATTTTCAGTTATAACTTGTAATTGAAAACTGAATATAGAGTAGTAATTGAAAACTGAATATAGAGTAGCTATATAATGCTACTCAAGACTGTATTGAAGCTGTTGAGAAATAAGAAATCTGAAATGTTATCCAAAAATGTTTGGCCAACCCTAGGTCGAGATAGGATAACATTCACAGTAAATCATCCAAAAATGTTATCCAAAACGTTAGTGTTTTTCCTAGTTATAAGACCTGAAGCTTTCTTGAACTTGAGTTGAATTTTCCTTCCACAACTGCCTCAAGATTCCTCTAATGGGAGATGGAGGTTTGCTTGGCCAACATTTTCAACTTTCAACATTAAGCTCTTGGACATAATATGGACTTGTTTGTTTGTTTCCTACTAAATGGTCCCAATGGTCTGGGATTAATCTGCACAGAATTGTTAATATCATAAGTTTAATGAGAGGAGGTTGGGAAGCTCTTCAATCTCTTGGAAGGTAAGGCAAGGAGTAATTTCTTCTAGTCATGGAGTTACTTGTAAGAGCTAAAGATGGAAGGGTAGATCACCTTAGGCAATGTGCGAAATACTCCGCATGTGTCTCTGGTTTATTGCATTTGGCGAGAACAGAACCATAGAGGGTCCTTAGACAAACAATAGGACCTAAGGGCAATCGTCAAGCAAATATTGGGGATTGTCTGATTTTGACTCTTATCGGTGTCTCTCTATGTTCCTGTTGTGAATTCTACAAAACTCCTGATATACATCTCAGTTGTTTTCAATTTGTTTTCTTTTTGTCTTTTTTTTCTTTCTTTTTTTAAGTTGTTTTTTTTTTTTTGATAAGTTGAACTCCTCTTTCGAGTTGAGTTAATTTCCTTAAACATTTCTAGTTTTAAAGGAGTTCCTCCTATTCATAGTCTATCTCAAATTCGAATAAAGAAGGGTTGTGTTTTGTAGCTGACAATTATTGTAAACATATTAGATATTATATATGGATTCTAGACAAAATAATAAATTGTTGGGGCATTACCCTCTTTGCAACATGCTTTATCACCTGTGTCCCGTGAACATGATTTAGGACCACTGTATCCATGCCTGGATGCAGTGTTAAATTGTCAAGGGTTCTCACATTTTCATAGATGAATGTGATTAAAAAAATTTAGCTCAAGACCAAAGGCTAAAGATTAAATGTTGGAATGTCGCAACTTTTATTTAGAAATATATGGAAATGGTGGATATGTATCACGATTCTAGGGTTTGTCTAGGGTTTGAATAGGAATTTGGAAGAAATCGAGGGGGAATTAGATTCAAAGAGAGGGAGATAACAACAAGAATAGAGGGAGAAATACAGACAAAACAGAGAACAAGAGAGGATCAGAGAGATCGGGAGAGAGATCAGAACAATTGAGAGGGAAATCAGATTTAAATTATCATTCAACTGTATCCATTCTCTAACTCATCTAGCCTATTTATAGGTTGGTAATTGAAAGATACAAACACGAACAACTTACAGTACAATATAGTAATGCATTTAACTAACTATTATTATATTTACAATTATAGCCTCGGCGTCATGACAATGTGATGATTAGAAGAATTATTTGCCTTAAAGAGCAAGATGGGTTGGTGACAAGGCTTAAATTTAACAGTCTTTGGTATTCATGGCAGGATCACATGATAAATTGAGTAGGTGTTATTTTGCATAAGATTTAAAGGATGAGGTAGTCAGATACAAAGAAGTTGGGAGATAGGAGTATCATAGTTAAAGTTGCTTTGGGAAAAGAAAAACTTTGAATAATTGGTACATATGCACTACAAGTTAGGTAGGGAGAAGATATAAAGGCGAAATTTTGAAAGGATTTGGAGCGATTTGCGAAGAATACTTAGAAAATAGAAGATCATTATTGGAGGTGAATTAAAGTGTTATGTGGGTGGAGAAGTATAAAGATGTGCATGGAGATTATGTCTTTGGAGAAAGAAATAATGAGGGAAAGTTATTTTGGATTTTCTCACTTTAGAGGTGACCCGTGGTAGGAATGATAAAAGTTGCTCTTTTGTGATTAAAAAGTTAGGAGTTTGAGTTGTGAAAATAACCTCTTTGTAAAGTAATGGAAAGAATGTATACAAAAATGGCCACCCCAAACCTCATAAATTAGGGAGTGTTATGTATTGGGGATGCCATTTAGCCATATATAAAAAATGGCTAATCAACTACGCAAATAGACCATTTTCTTATGAGATATCAGGATTGGTTATCTTGTAAGGATTGGAAATTTATACTAGGAGAGTGCTATACTACCCAACATAGGCCTATGGTCCTTTGACATCCATGTTAAAAAAAAAAAGGAGAATTAAAAGAATTGTAAAACACTATGCCCAAGACTCAATTGTGGGATTTGGAAGGTAAAACTATTTTCAAGTAAGAAGCAAGATAGTGTGGGAGGAAGATTTAACAAAAATACGAGCAAATTTTGGACAAAAGTGTAAAATCCAATCTGGAACAATTAGATGAAACTTAGGGTTCAAGAAAACCTTGAATGTTGAATTAGAATAAAAAGGCTGCATAGAAATGTCTCAGAAAGCTATTTATACTAGGTGTTACTGTGATAATGAATCCTTTCTGTTGATAACAAAGCAATCCTTCTAATCTTCTCCATCCATCTATATTAAACGTCACATGCTAGTCACATGACTACTTGTAAAGCTAATAATTTTGAATACTAACTAAAACCTAATAAATTAAATACTAACCATAACTAAAGACAGTAAAAAAAAAAAAAAAAAACAAAAAACAAAAAGAACACTTATAAATCAAAGAATATGCTCCTGCATCAAAAAGTTTGTGGCAGAAAAGATTGAACTATATGGAGATGCTAACCCAATGTGGATTGAGATAGAAACTGCCATTCAACACACAAAAATTAATCTAAGTGAGTTGATGGAAGAGCCTCAAATCAAGAGAGTCTTGGTGTTAAAATGTCGGGTTACAAGAAAAATTAAAGCAAATAGAGCTTCTTACAGGACATGATGTAAATGTCCAAACACAAAAACTTGAAGAGGTATATCTTGGCAAAAAAGGAAGTCAATGAAACAAAATCAGAAGCTCATGAAATTTATTTTGTTAACTTGACATAAAAGATGGAAAAAGAGATATATTGAAGCTGACTAAGTGCATAAGAGAAAAAGAAAAAAGTGTTGGTAAACGAAGGGTGATCAAGGAGAGATGAAAAGAGTATTTTACTATTTTTCAAGGTAATATTGAACATTATGTTTGAATGTCTTTATAATTGTGAAGAAGATAAGAATAGAATGTTTAATGCACTTATTTGTGTAAATGAAGTGAATAAAGGTGAAGAATGATAAAGCAGTTGGACCAGATAATTACCAATACAAGCATAGAAATGCATGAGAGAGAGAGAGCCATAAAAATGGTTAACAAAATTATACATTCTGATCCTTATTGAAGAGGATGCCTGAATGGAGAAAGAACATTCTTTACAGGAGATTCCAAAAATTGTAAGAATTATAAGAGATCAAGCTAATGAGGTAACACCATGAATCTTTTGGAGAACACGATTTAAGAGAGTTAAGGAAAGAAACTAAGGTATCAGAAAATCAATTTAGTTTTGTGCTTAGTAGGTCTACAATGAAAGCTCCAAGCTATCTGTGTACTAAGGCGCCTAATAAACAAGTGTAAAGAAAAATAAAAAGATTTGTATATAGAAAAAACTTGAGAAAAGCCTATGATAAAGTTCTCAAACTAATTTTGTGGAGGGTTTTAGAAAAAGAAAGGAGTCCAGATTGTGTATATTCAAGTTGTTAAGGACATGATCATCGAGCAGAAATGTGTGTTATATCTTGCAGAAGAGACATTGAAGCCTTTCTGATTACAATTGGGTTACATGGAGGATTCGCACTAAGCTCTTACTTTGTTTTTGTAATGGATGAACTCACATAGCACTTTCAAGAAAAGGTGTCTTGAGGTATGCTATTTGTAGGAGATGTTGTAATGGATGAACTCATTGATTTTATCTATTTTATTTTGCAGCTTGTATTGCTGCTTTGGTGCTACTTCATGGTGGTCTTTTGTGACCCTGGATCTGTTCCTCCAAACTGGAGACCAGTAAGTGAGGGGAATTTGGAAGAGGGTAGCTCTATGCCATTGTCGGATTGCATGACATCTGAGAGTTTGGATTCTACAATTTCTTCTTCAGATGCACCACAAAGGAGATCTGCAGTAAGCTATTGCATCCATTGTGAAAATGGAAAGCCTCCACGATGCCATCATTGCTCTGTTTGTAAGCTCGGTCTTTTTCATACCATGATTTTGCTTCTGTCATGTTTTTCTTTTCTTCTAGGGTTAAGGTTGTCTTTTTCAGCTTGCAAGAAATGTGACTGGCTTCCAGATCTAATATTACTGTGATGTTTCCAAATTATTTGTTTTGTACCCTCACCAGTTTCTGCTGTATTTTTGCCAAAACATGTTCAAAGAACCATTCTATTAGCTCTCCAATCTATTTGTCTTGTTTGATCATTGTTATATTTCTTGGTTTGCATTACCAGGTTGAGTTAGCATCATATCCTAAAATTATCTGTCTCTATTATGTGTTTTGCAGGCCAAAGATGTGTCCTTAAGATGGATCACCATTGCATATGGGTGGTTAATTGTGTTGGAGCATGCAACTATAAGTTCTTTCTCCTTTTCCTGGTGATTTCATATTCCTCTCCCTTAATTGTTTTATGGCAAAAATGATTGTCTCAAGATGAGAAATAAAGTATCTTGATGCTTATTGTGCTATTTGATTATTTGGCTACAGTTCATGAATTTCTTAAGGCATCCAATTTAGAATGAGATATCTTGCAAGAATTACTGCACTTTATCAGGATGTCTAGGCTGAATGGATCTCATTTACAAAATTCATATTTGCTACTTCTTTTGGCTCGCTAAAAATAGTCTCTGATAGAAAGATGTTTAGCTTGCCATGCAGCACAAGTTTGAGGTAAAGCTCCACCTGCGAGCTCCAATGTCTTAATGACTAAAACTGATGTGGTTGTGTGAAATGGCTTTATGGCTGGTATTGAAGTTTTATACAAGTACATTTCCCTAAAGTATTTGCTTTAGGGTCATTGTGCATGAAGGAGCTAACCTTGAGTATATAATTAGGCAAATGATAGAATCTTGGAACAGTTTCTGGACAGTGGATAGCATCTGTAAATGGTGTCAGTGAATGGTAGAAGAGAGGACTGGAACTTGCTTCGTTGTCTCATATGCACTGTTTTCTGCTGTAACCTTTTCAAGTATTCACAGAAATAAAGATAGCTTGTGAGAGTTCCTATGTGCTTTTCTTTCTTGCTTCTGACATATGCATGTTACTTATTTATCGGCATATGATCTCCCAGCTCTATACATTTCTGGAGACAACAATGGATACTTTGGTATTGCTGCCCAGTTTCATAAAGTTCTTTGAAAAAGCCGTGACCCATTCTGCCTCTCCAGGCAATCTTGCAGTTACTTTTTTGGCATTTGGTAAATTCTTCTACTTCACATTTACTGTCATTTCCAACTTGTACTGACTACATTCTCATTAATTCTATATTTCTTACAGATTTTGTCCCTTTATGCAGTTTTGAATCTTGCTTTTGCACTGAGTCTTCTTTGTTTCATATCTATGCACGCGTCTCTTCTTTCTAGCAATACCACTTCGATAGAGGTAATCATGAGTCTTTGTTGTTGTATCCATCCTTGTATTCTTGCTCTACGAGATCTCAATATTAGCCCAGTCATGCTTATCAAAAATGCTAGTGGAGGCTTTCCCTCCCAGTTTTACAATGAAGTATTGGTGATGAATTTTTCTTGGGAAAAGCCGTTGTCGTTTCACTGTATGACTTCAAAATAGCCATTGGTCACATTTTGTTTGAAATGCAGTTGATTTAATTTTCATTGCCACACTAGAAGGATATGTCAGATGGCTGGCATACTTTTTAACCTAGAAATTATTCTGTCTCCTTTTGAGGGTAGAGCTGCAATCCCTGCAAGCAGCGGATAATAATAGCCTTGATTAACAAATACAATCATTTGTACCAGGTCTATGAGAAGAAAAAAGCTATCAGGTGGAAGTATGACTTGGGCCGGAAGAAAAACTTTGAGCAGGTGGAGCATGCTGGATGCTTTATATACTTTTTCTAATATTTTAGTGCTTTATGGTCTGAATGCAATTCATCAACATAATGAGTTTCTATCTTTTGCTTTTGGGCATTTTTTAATTGTTCCTGCGCAACATAAAGGAGAGTATTTGTGATCCAGAGAAACAGTAAGGAACAAATTGGGTATTCTAATAGCAAAGCTGTCCTTTTTGCAAGGGTACTTCGAAACAATAATCAACTAGAACATAATGCTTGTAGTAGATTTAATTTTCTAAGATACACTTGATGATTGCCACTTAAAGCATTATATCTAATCGAAGCATTATTATATGTTAAGAAAATTTCAAGGTGCAAGTTCAAATTTGAGTTGGATCATGGTGGGTAATAGGCCAGGCCACGCCAGGCCATTCCATTCTGATGTTCTCTTTTTGTTTCTGAAGGTTTTCGGTACTAAAAAGGCATTATGGCTGTTGCCCTTGTTCTCGAAGGAAGATTTGGAGAATATTCCAGCAATTCAAGGCCTAGATTTCCCAACACGTCCAGATGTCGTGGTGTAACGTGTTTTTACCTTCACTGGCAGTTGAGGACAGGAAGGTAAATTCCAGTGTACTATAATTTATTTCACTTGATAATATGTGGTAAATTCATCAATAATTCAATGTATCTTTTGGTCTCTATATGTCAGCGTGCGTTTGTAATATTCAACTTTTGAGGGGTGAGCTATTTTCGCCTTATGGATGGCTCTCCGTGCATCCATCATTAAGTAATACTTTGGGGGTGAAAGTTATCCAGCCTTGTATTTTCTTTCTTTTTGGCTATTGCTACAAGGCGATGGGTTTAATTAAATTTGTAAAATTTAGACATCGGTGGTCCTATTAATTCGTTGAGTTCGCTTGGAAATTTTAGGGTTTTATTATAAAAGTTGGGAAAAAATTGGAAAAGAGAAGGGGATTTGCTTTATTCAAGGGGATCAATTTGCAGATGAGCTCAAATCTTGAATTATATTTGATTGCTTGAAAAGTATGTGAAGGGCAATGACTTATATATAGAGTTTTTTTGATCAATTAGAATTTGCATTTCTTAATTTACGATAATCGCTAATAAGAAAATAATATACACTTAAGATATTTAATTTAATTCCTAAATTTAAGGAATCATAAGCAAAGATAATCAACTAACTTAAGGCAACTAATTAACCTCATCTAATTTAATCTCTCTAAAATTGAGGAATTTTATCATAATTAACCAAGATTTGTAATCTAAAATCAAAATCAAAATCAAAGAAACAATCAAATTTCTAAAATTTTAAAATCCTAACATTCTGCACCTCTTAAAAACAATTTTTGTTCTCAAGGTTGAGCAAGCAATGAACTATGGAATTCTTAACTTGCAAGTTATTTTTGGGATGATCATCCTTGTGCGACTTTTGATACTCGTGCCTTCAATTACATCAGGAGAGGTTAATCGTAGATTGGGTGATTAGCCCTTGCACAGAGTGAGGATTGAACTTGTAATTCATTAGATTGACATCAGTATATTGCTCATTCGATTGCTCGATTATGGCTTGAGGCGACTTACAAGTTCTTCTTCTTCTTCATGTGGTATCTTCTTCTTCATGTGGTATCTTTGATCGATAAACTTAGTCACGTGATTTTGTAAAGTTCTCTCTAGTCCATATATAAGTGCACTAAAAACCCATGTCATGCATTGTGAAAAAATATTTTTATTGCATGGCTACTAGCTGTAGTTGTGATGCTGTTGTCATGCCTTTCCCTGAGAACATTTGTTTTCCATTAAGAAAAAATTTCGTAATTAATTTAGAAAAAATCTACAAAATATATCTCTTAAGAGTCCATTACCATTCAATTCCCATATTTCCCCAAATGGTAGTTGAAAAAGATGCTCGAATATCTCCAAACTCTGCAGCATCACGAGCTGCACTCTGTGGCACTTACTATAGCCAAACTAAAACTTTCCATTAAAAACTTTTACCTCAAATTTGTCTCATTGCTCAATAGGATAAACCAATCAATTAGAAACTTGATTCCAATGTGTTGACGTACGAGAATCGTCAACCAAAGTTCTAGAGCCCGCAATGCAATAACATGTGCTGAAGAGTAAGGAACAGAAGTAAAGGAACCAACAATAAGCCCATAAGATTTTTATGTGGTTCGGCTCGAATGATGCCTAGTCCACGGCTGTTCTCTGATTATTCTGGCAGAGTCACAGTATGTAATTTT
Source organism: Diospyros lotus (assembly GCF_014633365.1). NCBI lineage: Eukaryota > Viridiplantae > Streptophyta > Magnoliopsida > Ericales > Ebenaceae > Diospyros > Diospyros lotus. The sequence continues at coordinate 23,240,614 of NC_068342.1, forward strand.
TTGTGATCCCTTTACAGTGGCGTCTTCTTCTCTATAAATAGAGTCGTGTTCTTTACAATTCGAATTAGTTCTAAATATGGAAGGAGTCTATTCCGTTGATGGCGCTTTTCTTATCGGCTCCGGAATATCAGGGATAGGTTCCTTGTCTTCAGGGATTTAAATTACTTCTGATAGGCAGGTGTATATCGCTTCCGACAATCTCGCGGTCTCCTAGCTGTTCTAATCTTTGGCGCATCCTTCGGCGAAGCGGAAGTTGTGATGTTGTGATGCTGGGATGTTGTTTTGAGTGAGCTTGCTTAGAGCGAGCTCGCTGTCTTCAGGTGACCTGACTTTTTACCGTGAGACTTAATTGGTGGTTCTCGATCTCTGGGCCTGGCGAGCCTCTAAGGAACTCCGGCCGACCTACTGTGCCTTGGGTATTTTGGGTTCTCCCTGCGCAACCGAGTCTAGCCCGTCAGTTGAATTTCGGAGATCACCCATAACATAAGCCTCCCAGCTCTTAGTACGAGCTATGGACTGAGAGCTGTTTTAGTTGCCGCGATCTGTTTATCCGCGTTTTGGACTATCTCCCGTTCCTTCCTCGAGGAACGTTTCGAATGGCACGTTTTGTTCGTACTGCTTTTAATGTGCGCACTTTCCCATTACTGCGTGTGATTATGCCTGTGGGCCCCACGAGATATCGTGCGGCCGATTTACTTGGGGTATGCTATGAGCCGTTCTTAGATCTGACGGCTGAGATCTTTTGGGTAAAAGGTATAAATAACGGGCAGAGGCTTCCTTTTTCCCTCTTCGCTTGTCATTTCGAATTTTTGCAAAGGCTTTTTCCTTCGTCTTTTCGCTCAGCATCGGTTACGATCGCCTTCTTAGTTCTTGGGTGCCTTTGTTGCCATTCCCGACTTCGGCACCACTTGCCTGCTATTTTTCTGGTAAGTTCCAACTCTTTTAATTTGCCTTTTGGTTAGCTGCACTTCAGCTTTACTCGTGTACTGCCTTCTTCGTGATGGCTCGTCTTTTTCCAGTTTTGGAGCGTCGTCTGCCCCTTTTTGGGCTCGTGGCTGTAGAAGCGAGCTCGTCTCACGTTTAGATATCTTCCGGGCTGGAATGTCGAGCCCTCACCCCCCCTTGGCTTTAGGCAGTCCTTGTTTCGCGGACCTTGCGCGACCTGATTGAATGGGGGAGTCCCTAGGGCTCTTTTTTTTTTTTTTGTGAGTACTAGTCGGCTTCCGACGACTTGACTCTAATTTTGTCGTAGATGTCCCTCTTAGGTCACAGGCGCCGCGACTACAAGATAGGAGACATGGACACTCCGACTTCTTCGGAGCCATGTGAAGGGTGGGAAGAGACTGTTCAAGAGCTCTCCTCTCGGCGAGATGGGGGCGCTCGGGAACTCGCTTCGTCTCAGCGATCTGGGGATGACCGAAGCGCTCGTTAGGTGTTCGAGCGTCATCCTTCAAACGTGACCTTCAGCGAGCTCAATTCATGGGTTAGGGAGTATAGCTTCCCTTCGAGCTCCAGTGCCATGGTTCCTTCTCCTGAGGACCATGCTGCCAACCCTCCTAAATGGTTCATTGCTCTGAGCCTTCAACATCTAGAATCTGGTTTTAGGTTTCCAATCCCTCCTTACTTGATAGCTCTCCTGAATGACCTGAGGCTTTCCCCTTTCCAGCTTACCCCAAACTCCTACGCTCAACTTTCTTCATTAGCTCTCCTTTTTAAGAGGGCAGGCCTTGAGCCTCCATCCCCTAGGATCGTTAGGTTCCTCTTCTCTTTCAAGGGTTTAGGTAGCGGGCTGTACTATATCATAGCTCGTAGGTCCAAATATAAAGATCTCATGCCAAAAGGTAAGGCAAAGAGGAAGTCTAACGTAGGGGCGTACAAGGCACGGTGGTTTTTTGCCTCTTGCATTTCTCTTCACGAGCTCACGAGCTACGGCTTCGTTCAATGTCCCAGTAAGCGAGCTCATATCCTTGTTTTTCATGCTTTTCCCTCACTATTTTGACTAACTGCTTTCCTTTTCAGATGCTTCTGGTGAAAAGCCTAACTTGACCAAGGGCGAGGCTGAGTTGCTCGAGAGTGTTGCGGCTCTAAAGACGGATGCCGACGACATCGAGCCTTCTGATGACCTGCTTCGTAAGTTCGGGCTTGCCCCCTCCCTCAACGTAAAGGAGATAGACAAGAAGAGGATAGGGGTCCGAGGGAGGAAGGACGTTAAGTCCGCCCTTGAACAGATTGACTCAGGTGTGAGCTCGGACGAAGGTGATCGAGAGGAACAGGCTGGTCCATCAATGCCGAGGACGGTAAAACTAAAGTACGCCCCGCGCGGCAAGTCGGCGGCGACCTCTACTGCAACTTCTTCGGCTCCGACCTCGTAGGCTCGGGTGGATGCGCCCGGGTTTGAAGGGTCCATAATACCTGCGGCCGATCCTCTGGTGATTCCATCTGCTCTATCCGCCCCAGAGACAGTCACGACCCACGACTCCGAGGTGGTTGTGGCTATACCTGCTCGTGGGAAGGCTCGGGCCGAAGGTCAAACCGCCTCAACTTCTGGGAGCAAAAGGAAGGCTCCGTCGACTTCGTCTCCTATTACAAGGAGCCAAGTCGAGAAGAAGAAAAAGGCTGCCACTCCTCTGGACTCCGCGGCCCAAGAGGTTTCTGCAGGGGGAGTATACTTCGACATACTTTCGGACAACCTGAACCGCGTCCTTGGGAATTCTGCTCAGGCCTTGGAGAGGGAGAGCGTTACGGGGGAAAGGCTCCCACTCTTTTCTGCTCGTCACGGCCTCTTGGTAAGCTTTCCTTGTCTTTCATTTCTTCGTCGTTCCTTTTGCTTGCAAGTTTACATGTTTTGTTTTGTTTTGCCTTTCAGTTTGTCCTCAGCTGTGTCAAACAAGCGTAGGAACTTTCTGTCCTCCTGAAGGAGAAGGAGAGGCTTGCTACTCTTGCGAGGGACCTCAAGGAGGATAAGAGGAAGTTGCAAGATAGCCTCTCCTATCTGACGCAGGAGACCCAGAAGATGCGGAGTCACCAGGAGGGGCTCGTAGACCGCGTCCGAATGGCCGAGGAGGCTAAGAGGGAAGCTGAGGACGAGCTCTTTAAAGAGAAATCTATGTATGCCGAGGCCTTTTTCGGTTATAACGTGAAGCTCAAGAAAGCCTCGGAAGAGCTGGAGGAAAGCAGGAAGGCACAGAGGTCGGCCGAGGAGCGAGCTGACGCTGTCGCTCGTGAGCTGGAAAAGTTCAAGGAAGAGCTCGTGCAGAAAGAAGTTGAGGTTGAAGCTCGGGTGACCCGAGACGCGAAGAGGCTGCCTCAGAAAATTCAATCGAGTTTCTGTATACTTTGTGGACAGTTCACCCCGAGCTGGACATCTCTTTCTTTGGCAATGATGTTGTGGAAGAGTTCGCAAGGTATGCAGCCGAGGCAGCTGAAGGAGAGGCTGCTGGGACTTCCACTCAGCCTGATCAGGCCGAAGCCCCCCTACTGAAGATGCTCAGCTCGAGGCGGCTGTTCCTCCTCAAGATGTTGCCGGCTTTCCTCATGAAACCGCGGCTCCCCCCTCTGACTAGGGTTTTTCTCCCCCCCCCTTTTTTTTGTAAGACATTTGCGTTTCAATGAAAAACCCCAATGCTTTTGTATCTCTTTGGTTTTTTGGAAATTTCCAAATTTTCGCATTGTTAGCTCGTTATCGGCTGTTCGAAGACCCATCAAGGAGTTCGCACCTCGCAATGCTTCGGATATTGGCCCAGCTCAACGCTCAACCTTGCAACCCCCTTACCGCATCCCCCATAGCTCGCAGTTCGCCATGCGATCTGGGAGCTAAGGTTTAATTCTCCGGCGACCTATCCTTTGCTTTACGAAGTTGGACCGTCGTCTTGGGATTCGCCATATCCTTGGGAACAATTTTTGGACTCCGGGAATAGTCAGCGGACCTAGGAATGAGGGCTACCATTACGGCCCTGCTTTTCATGGTTTTGACCGTGCGTCCCCCCTTGTTCCAGGATGGGGCTTATAAATACCCCATTTGTTTTCAAGCTATCAGGGCATGTTTATTCTGGGTTGCTTAGTGGAATGTTCTTGCAGGCATGAGGCTGCTCGCTGTACCCCGATATTTTAGCTGCGGCCAAGTGGTCCGGCAATCTTCTTCTTCTTTTTCCGTCGAATGTGGGAGGAAAAAGATTGCCGGCCTCTCGGTCAAAGCTGAAGATTGTTGGATCACGCAGCTAAAGCTTGAAGACTGCCGAGCTTCTTGGGATCCAGTGAACTTTATCTTTTTCTTGTTTTCAGGGGAGGCCAGAGATCATTGTGGACTCTGGTTATCCTCTAGTTTGTTTAGGCTTCATTCCTTCATGTTGTAGTTCGGTAGAAAATTCTTGTATCAGACACATTCTTGTAATAAAACGATGTTCGCCTTGAATTAATCCTGTGATCTTTAAAGAGTTTCTCAGAACGATTGTTCTTTAATAATAAATCATTGATTGTAGGTCGCATGTTGCTTGTCGTGAAAGCTTTGCCTAGTTGAGCGATAGGTCGTAAATAATTTATAGATCCTTTGATCAGCTCATCGAGAGGATAAATGATCTACTATTTGAAGTAACTTATAAAACCAAAACGAGCTGTCACAAACATAGAGAGAGTTGTAGTGCGACTTGGCCAAATCGTACGCCTGCATAGACCATTTCACGACCGCAGCTAATGGGCTGCGGCTCGAGACGAGCTTCCAGTGGTATTTTTGCGGGAAAGTCGAAGACAACTAGGATACACGTCCAGGTAGGTCGCGGATCGACCTCAGCTAACATATCAAGGCTTTTCTTGTAAATTCGTGGAGTTGAAGATCCGGCCAAGATATATGTCTAGGTAGGTCGCATAGCAACCTCAGCTAACATACCATGGCTCTTCCGTGGTTGGTTCGAGGAGGGGGAATACCCAGGTAGACCGCAGACCATGGGGGTCTTAGCTAGTGATCCCTTCGCTCGAGATGGAAGTGGTTGCCCAGGTAGGCGCCAAACCGTGACATTGGGTTAAGATGAATGGGCCTCAGCTGGAAAACCATGACCTAGGGGAGGACCAAGAGGAATGCTCAGATAAGCCACAAACCATAGCCCGTCGACTAAGATGAATGGGCCCCAGTTCGCAAACCATGGTTTTTACCCTTCCCCCGAAAATGTTAAGATGTCGTGGTGGAGAATAGACAACAAAGAGCGGCAAAATTGATCAGGCAAAAATTTATTGATCTCAATCGAGTTTAAAGAATTGTAACATGAAACATAGACAAAAATAAACACTTTTACTGATAGTAGGGGCGGAGGTGCTTCGCGTTCTAGGCTTGCAGGAGGACAGCTCCGTCCATGTTGGCTAGATGGTACGCCCCATTGCCCAAGTCTTCGTGGATGACAAAGGGTCCTTCCCAGTTTGGGCTTAGCGTGCCGTCACTGGCTTTCCGAGTTGCGGGAAGTATTAAGCGTAGCACGCGATCCCCAACTTTATAATGCCTGATTCGGACTTTTCTGTTATAGTAACGCGCTACCCTTTGTTGGTATACGGCATTCTTTAAACGAGCTATGTCCCTTGCTTCCTCCAGTAGGTCCAAATTTACAGCTAGCAGTTCGTGATTCTCTTTTGGGTTGAAAGTGGCTCTTCGCTGGCTTGTTACCTCGTATTCTGCTGGGATCATAGCTTCGGATCCGTAGGCCAACGAAAAAGGAGTCTCTCCTGTGCTGGTGCGAGCTGTCGTCCGATATGCCTAGAGCACTGTTTGCAGTTCGTCTGCCCAAGCGCCCTTCCTGTTCTCCAGCTTCGTCTTTAGGGAGTGTTTGATGATCTTGTTAACTGTCTCGACCTGCCCGTTCGCTTGGGGGTGATCTACGGCTGTGAAGCTCTTTTGAATGCCTAGTGACTCACAAAACCGAATGAACTGCTCGCTGGTGAATTGAGTCCTGTTGTCCGTAATTATCTGCTGTGGGACCCCAAACTTGCAAATGATATTATCCCAGACGAATTTTTGTACCTTGGAGGTGGATATTTCGGCGAGTTCTTTCGCTTCAGCCCACTTGGTGAAGTAATCTACCGCCACGATAGCATGCTTGCAGTTGCCTCGAGTCGTTGGGAGCGGCCCGATCAGGTCCATGCCCCAGAAAGCAAATGGCCACGGGCTGCTCATCTGTTGGAGGTAGGCCGGAGGAGCTCGCGGGACTTTAGCAAACCGTTGGCACTTTTCACACCTCTTTACCAGCTCTATCGCATCCTGTTTCATCGTGGGCCAATAGAATCCCTGCCGAAGTGCTTTCTGGGCTAGCGACAGAGCCCCAGCGTGGTTGCCGCAATGTCCAGCATGTATTTCCTCCAACACGATCCGACAATCGGGGCCCTCGATACACCTTAACAGTGGGGCTATGAATCCTCGCTTATACAACACCTCATCGTGGATACAGTAGCGGACAGCTCAAGCTCGCAGTCTGCGCGCTTCGAGTTTGTCTATTGGCAGCTTTCCGCCCGGTAGATACTCCAGAATAGGACTCATCCATGAACCCTGGGGCGCGCCAATCTCCATCGTCTCAGCCGATTGTTCCGTGCTAGGGGCAGCTAGAAATTCCACCGGTATAGCCCCCAGGAACTCTGTATCTCGCGCAGTTGCCAGTCGAGCTAGTGCGTCCACATGAGAATTTTGAGAACGGGGAATCTAGCGTACCTCGAATCTTGGGAGAAGGGCCAGAAGTTCGCGCGCTTTTAGCAGGTATGCCGCCATCTTTGCACCTTTCGCTTGATATTCCCCTCGTATTTGATTAACGAGCAGTTGGGAGTCGCTGAGTATTACAACTGCTTCAGCTCGTACTTCTTTTGCCAGGCGTAGCCCTGCGAGCAATGCCTCGTACTCCGCCTCATTGTTGGTAGCTCGGAAACCGAATCGTAGGGCACAGAGGATCCTGTGGCCCTCTGGGCTGATTAACATAACTCCAGCTCCAACTCCTTGATCGTTTGACGATCCGTCAACATATAGTTCCCAGGATGGTCATTCCGAGGCTTCTTCTCCCACTTGGGCCGGTCTAGTGAATTCAGCAATGAAATCCGCGAGTGCTTGTCCTTTGATAGCCGTCCTTGGTCTATATTCCAAGTCGAACTGAGCGAGCTCGATCGCCCATTTCAGCAGGTGACCTGAGGTGTCTGGTTTCTGCAAAATCTGCTTCAGGGGGTACTTGGTCAGAACGTCGATCTGATGGGCTTGGAAATAGGGACGCAACTTCCTCGATGCTGTGACTAGGCAGTATGCGAGCTTCTCCATCAGTGTGTACCTTGTTTCCCCGTCCACCAACCTCTTGCTGACATAGTAGACGGGGTATTGCACCCCTTCCTCCTCCCGAACCAATGCTGCGCTAAGAGCGTGCTCTGACACTCCTAGATAGACGACCAATTTTTCCCCATCCTTGGGTTTTGAAAGTAGTGGCACTTGCCCCATATACGCCTTCAACTGCTGGAAGGCGAGCTCGCATTCTTCGTTCCAATCGAAGCCTTGGGCCTTCCTTAACGTATTGAAGAAAGGAATACACTTGTCAGTCGCTTTGGAGATAAAGCGGCTCAGGGCAGCGACCTGACCGGTAAGGCTCTGTACATCCTTCTTCTTTGTGGGAGATCTCATATCTAGCAAGGCCTTTATTTTCTCCGGGTTGGCCTCGATGCCTCTGTTGTTGACCATGAATCGCAAGAATTTCCTGGAAGCCACTCCAAAAGTGCACTTCAGTGGATTTAGTTTCATGCGATAGCTCCTGAGGACCTCGAACATTTCTCCTAAATCGTGAACATGATCTACGACCTGCTCAGATTTAACCAGCATATCGTCGACATATACCTCCATTGTTCTCCCAATCTGCGCTTCGAACATTGTATTCACGAGCCTCTGGTAGGTGGCCCCAGCATTCTTCAGTCCGAACGACATAACTTTGTAGCAGTACAGCCCACGATCGGTGATAAACGACGTGTGCTCCTCCTCACTAGAATTCATGGGGATCTAGTTGTATCCTGAGTAGGCGTTCATGAAACTGAGGAGTTGGTGCCCCGCTGTTGCATCCACGAGCTGGTCAATCCTGGGAAGGGGAAAGCTGTCTTTCAGGCAGGCCTTGTTCAGGTCGGTGAAGTCGATGCAGGTCCTCCATTTTCCGTTCCTTTTCTTCACCAGGACTGGATTGGCTACCCAGACTGGGTATTGGGCTTTTTTGATGAATCCATTGTCCAAGAGCTTATCCACCTCCTCTTTAAGGGCGGCGTAACGCTCTGGAGTCATTGGCCTCATCTTCTACCGCACTGGTCTGTAGCTGGGGTCCATGTTGAGCCTATGCGACATGACCTCCGGGGCTATGCCTACCATATCTTCATGGTTCCAAGCAAACATGTCCAGGTTAGCTTTAAGGAATTCAACCAATTGATACTTTACCTCAGGGGCCAGATTCTTTCCGAGCTTCAGACACCTTTCAGCATCCACTTCGCTGGCCGGGACTTCTTCAAGTTCTTCCACCGGGCCGGAGGCTTTGTCACAATTCACTTCTCGAGGATCTAGGTCATAGTTTACCCGCTCTGACTTGAAGGTCGCTGAGCTCCTCCTGCGACCACATTCACTCTCTTTCCTCTGGCCCCCATCTTGACCGCGTCCTCATAGCAGCGTCTCGCGAGGTGCTGTTCTCCCCGCACGCATCCTGTTCCATTGTCGGTCGGGAACTTGATGGTCAGAGCCCTAATTGAGGCGACCATGTCCAGCTCGTTCATCACCGGCCGCCCAAGCACGACGTTGTACGCTGAGGGACAGTCAATAATGAGGAATTCTACCATCGCCGTTACTTCGCGACCTAGGCTCCTAACAGTGAATGGGAGTTTAACCCGCCCTATGGGAACAACTGGGTCTCCCGTGAATCTGTAGAGCGGCTCTGGGGACGAGCTCAATTGCTCGGGCCCTAGTCCCATTTGGTCGAAACAGGCCCTATACATCACGTTCACCGAGCTGCCAGTGTCTACCATTATTCTTCGTACTTCCATGTTGCCGATGCGAGCACGAACGATAAGGGCGTCATTGTGCGGCCAGTGTATGTCCCTGGCATCATCTTCGGAGAAGGTGATTTCTTTCATTGCCACCCTAGTTCGCTTAGATGGTCCCGTCTGCTCAACAGATCCTGCTATCAAGACGTGATTAGCTTCGCGTACATACCTTTCATGCGACTTGTTCGATGTGCCTACGAGGTGAGGCCCACCGTGGATTGTGTAGATCGTTCGAATCGCAGGCGCATGCTCATCCTCGGGGGGAGGTTGTTGATTCGTCTGCTGGGGTGGCTGGTTTGAAGGTCGCACCACGTAATCTCGCAGCCGGCCCCTTCGAATCAGTTCTTCAATTGCATCTTTTAGGGCCTAGCATTTGGAGGTGTCGTGCCCTACCTCGTTGTGGTACGCACAAAACTTCTCCCGGTTTCTGAACTTATTGGGAGTTTTAATCGGGTTCGGCCTCCCGAAATCTTCTCTCCTCTTCTCCATAGCGAAAATCCTCTCTTGAGAATCCGATAGGGTCGAATAGTTGTTGAAACGACCCTGCCTTGGAGGTCGCTCCTCCTGCTCTTCCCGTCGAGCTCGCTTGGCTACCTGATTGCTAGACCGCTCATCATGGTTGTCCCTTCCATTTCCCCCGTCGTTTCTTTTCCTATCTCGGCTAGAACTCCCGGCTTCCTCCTTATGTCTGGCGGGCTTCTTCGAACTGAATGCCTCTTCCCATCGGATCTCCTTTGCAGCTCGCTCATAGAACTCCCCCAGATCTGTAACGGGGGATTTGTAAATGCTCTCATAGAGCTTCCCGTCTTTTCGGAGGCCTGCCGAGATGGTCGTCAAGATACTTTTATCAGAGGGACTTTCGACGTTACTCACCTCGTGCCGAAACCTGGCGATGTAGTCCTTGAGGGACTCGCTCGACCTTTGGTAGACCGTGGCGAGGTGGCACGGAGGAGTGAGCTGCCGCCTTAGTGCCCTGTACTGATCGAGGAACCTCCGCTGGCATTCTTCCCAACTGCCAATGCTGCGAGATGGAAGGCTTCTGAGCCAAGCACGTGGAATGTCTCCCAAGGTCGCGGGGAACACTCAGCACTTTACCAGCGAGCTAGTGGTCTGCAGGTCCATCTGGACATTGAATGCGTCCAAATAGTCATAAGGGTCGCTGTCCCCATTGTACTACGGTATGCTCGGAACCTTGAATCTCCTGGGGAGAGCTTCGAGCTCAACTTCTCTCATGAACGACGTCCTCTCTCCGTAGCCACTATTTTGGCCACGAGTTCCTTGCCGTGCCTCCAACTCCTGCACCCTTTGGAGCAACTCCTCTACAGCTGTGTCCTGGTCCGCAGATCGCTGGGGCTGCGGTCGCCTGCTTTCTCTCCCTGGGGAGCGATATAACGGGGAGTCTGTACTTTTGGACTTTGAGTTGGGAGAATTTACTGACCCTTCTGGTGAGGGAACTCTGTCAGCTTCTCTTTCATTTGACAGGGGCCTTCCCTCTCGTGGGTGGCGAGCTCTCCGGGGTGATGGTGGTTTTGGCTGTCTCGGGGCCGTTTGCGGCTGAGCCCGGGCAAGGGCCCTGACCGCCTCATCGAGCTGCCTTACGGTGTTTTCCAGTGCTTCCTGACGTTGCTGCCAAGCTTGAATCGCCCCTGCTCCGTCGGTTGGGGCGACAGGTTGAGCCGGAGCCCGCGGGGGCATTCCAGTAGTGACTCTGGTAATTAGTGGAACCGAAGTTTCCGTTGCTGGGGCAACGGACCCTCCGACAGGCGGATCATCGTGCGGTCGGTTGTCACGATTTTTCGACAAATCGAAGATTGCATCAGAGCTTCGCGCATTCCTTCCTCTCGCCATTGCTATCGATCAGTGCGGGCCCTCCTTCTAGCGCCAAGATGTTGACGTACGAGAACCGTCAACCGAAGTTCGAGAGCCCGCAATGCAATAACAGGTGCCGAAGAGTAAGGAACAGAAGCAAATGAACCAACAATAAGCACACAAGATTTTTACGTGGTTTGGCTCGAATGATGCCTAGTCCACGGCTGTTCTCTGATTATTCTGGCAGAGTCACAATATGTAATTTTTTGTGATCCCTTTATAGTGGCGTCTTCTACTCTATAAATAGAGTCGTGTTGTTTACAATTCGAATCAGTTCTAAATATGGAAGGAGTCTATTCTGTTGATGGCGCTTTCCTTATCGGCTTCGGAATATCAGGGATAGGTTCCTTGTCTTCAGGGATTTGAATTACTTCTGATAGGCAGGTGTATATCGCTTCCGACAATCTCGCGGTCTCCTAGCTATTCTAATCTTTGGCGCATCCTTCGGCGAAGCGGAAGTCGTGATGTTGTGATGTTGGGATGTTGTTTTGAGTGAGCTCGCTTAGAGCGAGCTCGCTGTCTTCAGGTGACCTGACTTTTTACCTTGTGTGCTTATTATTGGTTCCTTTGCTTCTGTTCCTTACTCTTCGGCACCTGTTATTGCATTGCGGGCTCTCGAACTTCGGTTGACGGTTCTCGTACGTCAACATGACACTTTCTTGATTTGAGTCAATAATAATGTCATCCTCTCGTCGTTCACTAGCTCAATTATCAAAAGTTTTGTCTTGTTTGTAATACTGCTCCTTACTCCATTTTTTTTTTATCAGAATACCAATATAAGCCCTTTGCTATCAGTTGTTTGGTTGGAGGATTTTGGTTAGGAATAACTGAGAAGTTGACTTAGTAAACAACCTATTTATTAGCACTCTTGTTGGCTCAATATATAATTTTCCATAATGATTTCTCCTCTTGGAACCCTGCATAAGAAAATTATAGCAATCGTTGTACGTGGTTGGTGATTCTTCATATTCATATTAAGACCTTCAATAAAATGTTCCTAGCAACTGCCTTTCACTAATCTTTTCCCTATTTGGTATTTGCTTGAATCGATTCTAGTACTCCAAGATAGTAGAAGTCTAACGAATTTTAGCTAGCTAGCTCACCATCAACATTATTGCATTTAGATGACACAGAACAAATAAGAAACCCTTCCTTAAATTTCTTCCATGTAGGAACTCCATCACAAGTTTCAAACCAATCACACTATTAAATAGCATCTCCATCTAATTGCCATTTTTGATGTGGTTGAATATTTTTGTTCTGGCGGTTCAGCCTTTTGTCTACATCTGTTGTTAGAAATTATCAGGTAGCTGTCTTTATATCAAAATACTAATCACTTTGTAGTGTTACTAGAATACCTTTATTTGTTCATCAGTGTCCCACTTTGATCTTGAGATTATAAGAGATAGGTATTGGGTCGAGCCTAAGGGTTTTCGTTCCCTTAGTTCCCCAGTTTGGTTCTTAGTCTTTCCCTGATTTGTTGCAAAATAGAAGATACACACATATATGTTACCCTATATCTTTTTACATCATATGAGTGTTTTATTTATACGGTTCGGTACAGGCGCCTATGTTCGCGATTTACAAAAAGTTAGTTAGTCATGTCTTCATCTTCTAGCTTCTACTTGGCAACTTCAAATTTGTAATGCCCCATTTTTTAAATATACCACGATACTAAATATAAGCCAATATCACACACGGGCATTATGGAAATCCTTATTGACGGAAGCGAATGATCGAACCTGAAAGCTAACTAAAAGCTATATAACAAGAATTTCCACTAAGTTCATTTGGTACAAGTACAATTGTGAAACATAAATACCAAAGATCCGATAAATAAACCTTTAGTATTATCACAACTTCCTTATATCACATCTACAATGCATCATTTGAGATATATACATAATGACTACTTGTATAACACACAACCCTCAAAGAAATAAGGATAGACCCAAGCTTTACCACAACCCCTGTTGGTATAGTATAGGTAGTACAACGCTTACAAGTATGACCCATATCCATCTAAAATTAATGAAAATGACAGAAAAGCCCAAAGGTTACAATTGCTCATCTTTATATAAAGATTGTAGTGCATGAATAACAGAAAATTAAACTAGACTTCGACCACCTCTTTTCCTTTTCCTTTACTTATCGTTGGGGTACCTGACATGTTTGAATATGCCGATATGAGATATGAGATATGAAACATTTCAGTGCATGATTCAAAAAAAGGATTTCGTACGTGTAAATGCAATATGCAAGTATATCATGAGATTCCCCTCTCCGTGGCAGTGAGGCAAGATGTTGTAATCATCCCTGCTGATCATTATGTCCAAACTCCTTAGCCCTACCACATGGGCATGTGATTGCTTCATAGCTCCACCACACGGGCACGATCACACACGATGACCTAGAAGTCACTAGCCATAACCACAAATATCGTAATGCATGGCGAACATAAATAATATGCTTTACCAAGGAAACACATGATATGCAAGTCACAAACCCCACAAATGAACCAACAAATGTTTGAAATGACACAAATAGTATGGAGGAACCACTCACCTTGCTGTTTTACCTTTCGGATAAACTGTTTTTAGTAAGCGGGTCTAGGTTTTCTGAAGAAACACGAGTTTTTGTAAACTAAACACCAAATATTTTTACATAAACATGTTCTAATTAACTTATTTTATTTTTTTGGAGATTTACAGGGGAAAATGAGACCTCACGCACCCTTGGAAGGTGGGCCACATGCTTACACGCACAAGTAGAACTAGCGCGTGTACTGCACGGGCTGGTCATCTTCTCCGACGACAACGTGATAACCTCTCGATTTTTTGCATTTTCTCCTTCTTTTTAGCTCCGATTCAACCCTCATTTGTTCCTATGGCTTCCTCTATCTCTCATCTACCCGATTATAAACTTAGATCAGGCTTACCTTGCTGTTTTTCGGTAGTTTTGGCCCAGATTCTAGAGAGGCTTCGAAAACTCTAACGAGGTCCGTTTCTCCCTCGTTTCTTCATCGATTTCACTATTTTTTCTTCCAGAATTTCCCCCTCACTCTCAAGAACATATTCCTCACCTCAAATTAGCCTAACCTCGCATTAATCCTCTTGGATTGCTTCACAATCTTCCCTCATGGATTAATTTATAGAAAGCTCCGGCTAATCCCATATTGCCATGTCGAGGTCATTAATAAGGCTTCATCATGGCTTTCAAATGGCTAATAGTTTTTTGCCACACGCCATGTCACCTTTGCGCCTTGGTTTATGAATCTCATCATGACTTTCAACTGTTCGTTTAGTTGGTTTGTTTCTCTAGCGACGTCATTACGGGTTTTCAACAATTATACCTCGGCCCAAAGTTTTGTACTATTATACCTTTGCTCGAGCCTTTATGCTATCGCACTTTGACCTGAACTTTTCAAAGATTGCACTCTTACCCTGAACTTTTCAAAAATTACACTTTTACTCTAGTTCAAAAACTGCACTTTTATCTCAGGAATTTCATAATCCTCTAGGGAATAACCTATTTCCTCAAATATATGATTTTATAAAATAATTGGGTGTTACATAATTGGCTATTTGACAACTTTTACTTGCAATCTTGAAATGGTTTGACTTTTCATCTTTGTGTATGGTGTTTCTGAAGTGATCAACGCTATGCAGACTTTTTTGGCCATTTTTGCTCGTGAAGCATTTATGGCCTTTGTCGCTTTTTGTTACGAGCCTTGAGTGAGCCAAGGTAGAACGCTAACATCTTCCAACCAAAGAGGGTTGTGGATGCGACATGAGTGGTTGCAAAAAAAGACTGTCGTAGAGCTGTCTTCTTGGATCGACAGTTCGGCTATTGCTGAGCCACTATAGAAGGCGTTGATAATTAATCTCCTATTGTCGACACTTCGTGCAGCTTTACAACTACTGCCTCCACTTGAGTTGGTAGGCCACCCCCTACTTTTGAACTTTCTCGGGCTTGGAAATAATATATCTGAGGTAGCTGGGAAGCCCAGGGTACTCCTCTCCTGGGTTTATAGAATATTTTTGCAAACAAATCCCAAGAGGACTTTTCCTACAAGAGAGGTCTTCATAATTCTGAAATTCGGAGCATCACTTTTCTTGCAAGGGTGGCATTGCTATAGAGAATGGTCCCCAGCCATCAAATTCAAGTTCAGGAATTAACTTGATTTTAAACTTGGCCTTTATCCATAGGGGGACCATCCTCCTCACTTCCCACTTGTCTAGCCTGAATCCCTGCTTTGATGAACAACATGGACCCCTAGTAGAGATACAGGGTGGGGAGGTGCGCTTTTCTCTCGAGAACCAGCGTAATACCAGGAGAAAAATCTTGGAAGGCTCATAATAACAAGAGAAAAGTCTCGCAAAAAGCTCTCTAGTGCCTTCCTAGAGGATTCAAAGTGTGGCTTATTAGGAGGCACTGTAGGATTAAGTGGGAGTGGTGTAGTAGCATTCTCACACACAACTGACCCTTATGGTTACTAGAAAGGGATGGCTTTTTGCTCGATTCTCATAGACGATGCCAAATTGTTGTTTCCAAACTATAACAATTAAATTTATTTGTTAGGGAACAACCAAAGCAAAGTCCTTCTCGAAGCCGAGGGTCCAAGATGCTGCTGGTGAGGTCAAACAAGTTGGAATTAGGGTCCCAAAGATGGATCTGGATGAACTCGGATGAGGGGTCTTCGGGGCCTTTGGGACTATGTGCCTGGAAGGGCCTTCGAGGCGTTAAAAAGGATGGGCCCCAATTGGTCTTCGGGGAAGCGTGGCTTCCAGGTCTTCAGGGAAGCAGGGTTTTCGAGTGTTGGAGGAAATAAGGCTGAGATATAGCCTGCGAGCATAAGAGATGTCTGAAAAGCACGCGAGAGACTCCCCCACATTGGCCCTCCAATGCTTATGTCAAACAATAGTCTAGGAGAAATGTCTGGAATATGTAGATGAATGTCCAATGTTAAATGGAAATAGCATGTAAATGTTCTTTGTCCCAAAGGGAGGAATGCTTAGCTTCCCGAATGGGTTGGAGAGAGAGAGAGAGAGAGGGAGAGAGAGAGTTGGCCAAGCAACTCGTGAGAGTTGGGAAAAAGATCCATTTTGCCTTTGAGGAAGCGTGTATTTATAAACGAATGAGTAGGACCCACAGTCAAGACAAAAGATTTAACTAAAGAGTGCTTACAGAGAGGCCAGAGGGCCTGGAGACGTTATTGGGGTAAGGCCCTGATGGCTATCTCCAGGTGGTCCCAAAGATAGATGTTTTGAAATGTACCTTTAGTTTTGCTCAAAATTTGACAGACAATCATGCCATAAGGTAGTTTGCCCTTGAATTTATTATAAGAGACCATTGTTGTTAAAATCCCGATTTTATGTATATGATTTTACGATTTTACACTTTGAAAACCCCCAAGCGATTCAAATCCCATGTAAAATCTAATTTGAGGTAAAATCCTATAAAATTGAGATTTTATGTGTGTGATTTTACAATTTTACGCTTCAAAGACCCCCAAACGATTTTACGATTTAGAGACCTCCATTGATTTAAGTTATAATTTAGAGGATGTTTCCAACGTCTGAATGTCACATAGCATTTGACATTGAAACTTATGCAACGAATTGTTATATTTTGTCTCTGAATTTGTAACGCCCCGCTCCCACTTACGGGTGTTACTCGTGAACAATTACCCAAATTGTCCACCTGTCCGGCCTGAGGTGAAGGGTGGACCATGTTTCAAGATGAAACGCCCTAGGTGGGAACTGGGCTCGCCCTTCCCTTCCCTCATCCCCAGGATTCACTAGCGAAATTGGGCTTTAACCACACCGCATTCGGTTGAAAAGAAAACTCGTTCGGACGCCCAATCGCCATTTTCTCATTTTTATTTAATTCTTTTTCCAAGCAAGAATTTTCACCGGGCTCCATAAAACCACCATTTAAATCAATCCCTTGGTTGATTACTAATTTTGGAGGAAAAACTCAAATTTTCAAATTTCCAAATTTCGGCATTTTCTCCAAAAATACCCAAAAAAAATCCATTTATTTTGAAAATTCCTCCAGGCCCAAAATCAATTAAGAATGCCCCAATTTCTCCCAAAATTTCCAAATTTTTAAAAAAATTTGGCCGGCGGGGTCCGCTGGTGCGCCCGCCCGCATGGGGCCCCGCTGGGGGTTGGCCGTGCATGCTGCGTGCTCGCCTGCGTGCGCACCTGCGCGCTCGCTTGTGCGCGCGCACGCGCGCCTGCCCGCGCGCGGCCCTGCCTGCACGCGCGAGGCTGCTGCTGGCTGCTTCCAGCAGCCTTCTGCTGCTCCTTCACTCCTTTTCTCTTTTTTTTTTCTTTGGGCTATAAAACCCCAAATTTTCCAAAAAAGTAACTTAAATAAAACACTTCACTTTCCATAAATTTTAGCCTCTTTTTCTCCAAAATTAAGGCTTAAACCACCTCTTGAATATTACACAACATACATCAAGGTCTCCTTCCACTTCACACATGAGCCTTACACATCCTATTGTTGCTCACATAACAACATCCAAAAATAAACACCACACATGATTAAATACAACAAATAGGCTTCCCTAAGCCATAAGGTCACAAATAAAATAATCACATGCCTAAGCTTCTTTAAGCCTTAACTTTACAACAAAAATAAATGTAATATACTCCAAGAGCTTCCAACCACTAGCTTGCACTTTCCCTTCTCTTCTTTAACATAAGAACAACCTACAAGGGGAGGATAAAACCTCATGAGCCACAAAGCTCAGTAAGGGTGCATATGCAAAGTAAATACAAGCATAACAATTCTATGTAATGACAAATGCATGCAAACATGGTTAGGTTATTCCATCCTCACAACCCAACATGGTTTGAGGCATCAACCTACCACTTCTTTCCCACCCCCATGGCCATAGGTCTCATGTACAATTTCAAGCATACAAAGAGATACATAAAAATTTATGCAACCTACTTACAATGCAATGCAAGGCCTCCTCCACATGGGGCCATCCCTTACCTCATTCTTGAACCTTAAATCTTCATTTCAAGAGAGCTTTCATCTTCATTTTCTCCCATCTAAGATGGCATTCAAACAAGAACTCACTTTATACTCAAGCACCCTAAAATAAAGAGAAGAAAGAATGAACTTACCTTGGTTTCTTCTTCTTCTTCTTCACTTTTCCCTCCATGGAAGACTTATCTTTCACTTTCTTTCCTTCTTTGAAATGGCAAAACTTGAGACAAATGCTCTCTTTCCCCTTATATACTTCTTCCATTTCCTTTCCTTTCTTTTTGAATTAATTTCCTAGTCTTGATATTTTAAATTCAAGACTTCATCTCCACCCTCCATTCTCTTCTCTTTTAGAGAGGAAATCCTAGCCTTCCATAACAAGCACAATCCATGTGCTTTGGAGGCTTTTAATCTCATCCATTTGATCATTTGGCCTTTTCAAGACTTAATCTCCACCATTTAAAGAAAACACACCTTTAAGGAGTTGGCAATCCATGCCAACCACAAGCTTTCATCCACCACCATTGGATCACAATCTCATTAAAAGATTAA
The DNA here is from genome assembly GCF_014633365.1 of Diospyros lotus. Classification (NCBI taxonomy): domain Eukaryota; kingdom Viridiplantae; phylum Streptophyta; class Magnoliopsida; order Ericales; family Ebenaceae; genus Diospyros; species Diospyros lotus. The sequence continues at coordinate 23,259,055 of NC_068342.1, forward strand.
TCCCAACAATTGGATTTATTAATTTCTCAACATTTACTAAATGGAGACCATTTTCACACATCAAGAATGAATGACATAAATCATTTCTTTCTCCTTTAATAAAATCTCCATATTTTCCAAACATTAATGGGTGACCATTTTCCCATTTTCTTTTTGCATTTATTTAAATCTCATATTTTTCAAGGCATTAATGGTGACTATTTACCATTTTCTTTTGGATTTACTTTAATCCATATAATTATGCCTCTCATTAAATGCTTATAAGACCAATTATCATATCTTTTGCATTTATTTAAATCTCCCATTTAACTTGGACCACAAAATGCCAAGTGTCACAACAAGACACTAACCTTGGTTTCCAAGTTTAATCTCATCTCTCCAAGTGGCATTACCACATTAATTCACAACTTAGGGAAAATATGATTATTTTCCTCAAATAATTTAATATCCACCATTTTTCTTATTTCAAAAATTAAATTTCCTTTATGGAATTAAATTTCAAAATTCTCAAATACTCGTTGTGAATTTATTAATCCCATATATCTCCACATAAATACCAAATTGGGATTTTTATTCACTTACACACCTAATTCCACATAGGAATTATTTTTAATTTATCAAAATACCCTTTATTGGATTTCTCTATCCAAATTATCAAAATACCCTTCTCATGGGCATTCTCAATCTCAATGATCCATCTCCTTCTCAAGGGCATTTTTGGAAGTTTCTCACTCTCTTTCTCATTCTTTTAACACCTGTAACACCGGGTGTTACAGAATTGAAACTTGATTTAACATTGATTGTATAAGTAAATCAAGACAAACAGGTAATTAATTAATGGACCACCCAACCCTAAATCAAGTTTTTACTTGATTTAATCAATGTTAAATCAAGTAAAAATTGTAACTTAAATATGATGGAAGACATTGGAAGTATCCTCTAAAGAATTTTAAACTATATTTTACTTCTAAATTGCCTATGTTTTGCCTCTAAATTGCCTATACCAACCTACTAGTTTTTGAGTTATATTTTGAAAATATTATCTTTTGAGTTATAATAAGGAATAATCAGATTATTAAATGATATTAATTTATTTTCTATAAAATTATATTATTGTAAATATATATTTACAAAAATTAAAGGGTATTTTTAATTATCTCTAAAATCTTACGATTTTACGATCCGATTTTATGGACCTTTTTTCGATCCCAATTAAAATCCCGATTTTAACTACCTTGTAAGAGACTGATTCATTTTATCCAAGATGAAAGCAGGAAGATTGAAATAAATATTTTTCACTACACACCACATAATGATATTATAAGAGACTGATTCATTCTATCCAAGATGAAAGCAGGAAGATTGAAATAAATATTTTTCACTACACACCACATAATGATATTATAAGAGACTGATTCATTCTATCCAAGATGAAAGCAGGAAGATTGAAATGAATATTTTTCACTACACACCGCATAATGATAAGATCATCTGATGTGAAAAATGAAAGGAACCACTTAATGAGCTCATAATTATATCAAATTTTATATCCCTATTTACTGAATTTTGATTGATTTTTTTTTTATCAATTTTACTCTAAAGATTACCCTAATTCGGTTATATTCCATTTTGTAGGTGAAAGGGTAATTTTGGAAAAACATAATTAAAAGAAGATAAAATAAATAAAATTAAGTGGACCCTTAATAATTAAAATAATAAGCTATTTGGACTAACCAAAAATGACCTATGAAAATTAAATTAACGGAATTTGGGCTAACCTAATATTATAGATAACAAGACGAACAGAGGAGAACAGGGGTGGCGGAAGAAGACAAGCAGAACGACAGCGAGGCAGAGAGAAATCGGCGAAAGCTCGTGGAGCGAAAGGCTGTAGTGGAGGCCACGTGCAGCACAAGGCAATGAGGTGAAGCAGACAGGTGCGAAACCAGCAGGAACCTTGAGGCAATCGGGCGGCAGGCGTGGCCCACGCAGGCAACAGGTGTGGAGCACGGAGCAGCTCTGGGTCTCAGATTTGAAGCAGGGGATAATTTTAATTCAATTTCTTTCTGCTTTCAGTGTTGTTGGGTTTTAATTAATTTCACCATGAACTAGTTTTATTAAACAAAGGCAATGTTATATCCCAAACTATAATAGTGTAATTTTTATAATTTTATGTGATTGAATGTTTTGAATTATGTTGAGTTGTGTGGTATTAATTGTAATGCTTGTGAAAGTTTTTCCATCATTTACAAGAATAGATGCCTAAGTCTTGAGAACAAGAGGATATAGGTTGGTGAACGCAGCATATGTACCATCATTACAAAGTAAAATCGATTAGAGATAGAATTTGATTTCTTTGTGCAATTTATAGCAATAAAGTGATTCCAAAGTCTCACCGTAAGGTAGCAATTTCACAAATCATAATGCATTTTCATTTAATTAAATTTTTTCTTTTGGTAAGCTTTGTCTTTTATATTTATTTATTCATTTAATGATTACTTAAATACAACATGTCTAAAGACAAACTTCCTAAATTTACTTTGTGTAGAAATGAATTGAGATGTGACTTCAATTGTAAAGTTCTTGATATACGTAAGAGTACAACCTTAAACTTGTCCCTAATCAAAAGTATGATTAAGATGGGACATCAATTATACAAAGAGACCAGTGTGTGCCATGCTGTTACCTTTGGGAAAGGTAGTAGTTGATCTTACAGACTATGCGTATGGAATACTTAATCTAGTACACTGGTTCTTGTTGGTGAGTACGAGTTCACTGGACTGACCCAACTAAAACGATTTCTTATGGATCTTGCAAGAGTGTCTAAGGAAACCTCTAGTGGCAGTTGTGCAAGTGATCCTTTGACTTGAGGTCACCACTGTGTCTTGCATGTGGATTTTTATGCTTTGACACTATTAAGGAAGCATCTAAATAAAAGGTGTGAGTATAGCAATAATTAGGTATACCATGAAGCATGTGAATGTTGTGTGTGAGTCAAGACATGATTCATCGACCCCTAATTCAAGGAGATATGTCTCATGGGCCTTTTAGGAAAATATAGCTTGTAAGTCTATAGTTATAGCATGACAATGATCCTATGGAAGCTATACTTTTCGAGAACTAAAGAAAATTATAATCAAGCACTAAATAGGGATTGACACACAATTTATGTCCCCATTTGATTGAGACACTTTAAACTGATGAAGTGATTGAATTGCATGAGAAGACCATCACTGAAAGACATTGATCATAAATTAATCTTTCTACCAATTGGGGGTCATGATGGATTGCTACATTCTGCTCGTGGTCTATTATTTTATTTGATAAAGTCATGCCCAACATATGTAGAAGTCTAATGGGTCACACACAATAAAAGTTTGCAAATATAAGATAATATCGCGCTCGATTAGGATTGGAAAATCCTAATGAGGAGCTAGACTTTTAAATATTAATAGTTAATATTTTAGAACATATAATAAATTAGTCTTTTAATTAAGTTTGTTATAATTCACCTGAAATCCTAGTCGGACTAGATTACCGAAATTAAGGGCGGTCTTTGTGGATTATTGCTTAATTAAACTATAGGCTTATTTATGAAAATAAACTAAGGACATTGGGTTGGTTTAAAGGAGGATTATTGGCTTTTTAAACATGTAGTGGCCAGAAAACCACGACAATAGAATTTGTAGAAAGGGAAATCTGGAGCCAAGACAGAGCGAGGTTGACAGCTGGCAGGGAGTCTACTGGTGGAGATAGGCATCGGGTAGCTTTGGTCCTCGATGTACTGATCGGAGTCGTAGATGGACCTCTGAGGGCGCCTTTGGTATTGGTTGGGATTGATCTCCTGAGTGCTCGAAGCATATCAACGCTCACAAGAACAAGTTAGAAGTCACACGGGGATTCCTCGCCTGCATATGCCCTCTGATGCTTAAGTCAGTACCAATAGGAGAGAAGAGCAATAAATAACACTATTATTAAACATAAGATGGTCATACCTTACCCGGTAAGGGTAGGTGGACCATGGTACTGTCACACGGAGCAAGGGATGGACTTGCACATTAGTAGCAATCGAACAAGCTTAAGAAGAATCCCTCCCAGAGAGCCAGACAGCCTGGGGGGTTCTCCGAGAGAAGGTAGGCCTCACGACGGGCTGCCGAAGCAGGGTCTCAGCCCTTAAGGGACCTGCCCGGGCACAGCTCCAGGCTTAGTGAGAGGCATCTCGGGGTGAGACTTACTTGACCCCTGCTCCCTTAAGGGATATATCGCGCTACTAGGATGCCAATATATTATATTACATTCTATATACATACCACTTATGGGGTAATATGGACATGATGTATATATTATCTTATGCAACCATAATGTAATGTGGGGACTTGAGGGTACATCACGAGGACACGTGTACCATTACACTGCATCACAACCCGTGGGCTCAATTTACTTGGCTGAAAGCTATATCCATACATAAGCCTTCATATTATACATATAGATGGATATATATATACATATGTATATGCCTTACACAGCCACCACGCTCATACATGATGCCTATATACATATATATACTTTTACACACACACACACACACAGAGGTCTCTCGGGAAGGATTCTTCCCGAGAGGCTTCGGTCGAAGGCCTTCTTGAGAGAAAGGTCTCTCGAGAAGGACTCCCTCGAGAGCAGCTGGCCGAAGCCCTTTCCGAGAGAGAGATGCCAAGAGAAGACAAGGCCGAGAGATTGCTACGGAGGGACCAGGTGCGACCATGGTCGAGGGGCTCGAGCCGCCACTGAAAGGGTTGTCACCTTCTCCAAGAGGGCTACTACTACTACTGCGAGCCTTGCCGAGGGAGATCACCAAGAGGGGAGGACGAGCAGAGGTGACCTTTGCTGAGAAGAAGCGCGGCCATATGCCGAGAGCACACAGCTCTCTTCGAGAGAACTGCTATATTGCCAAGAAGATTGCAGCTCTCTCTGAGAAAGCTGCTGCCATTAATGCTTTCTAGAGCTTGATGCTCCTTCTTCGAGATAAAATAAAAGCTCTCCGAGAGGGTCTTGATCTTGCCAAGAGAAAGGAGACATCTCCAAGAGGGTGAGAAACCTCTCGGAAAGAGAGGGATCATCTTCGAGAGAGAAAAATCTCTCTCGGAGAGAGATCGACAAAGAGTGAGCGAGAGAGAGAGAGCACACAAGAGGATGGAAATAGATGAACAGCGGTCTCCTCCCAGCACACACGCTCGCGTGATCGCCCGTGCTAGCCACCATCTTCATATTATACATATAGATAAGCCTTGTATGGATATAGCTTTCAACTTCACTCTACCTCGGCTCCAGCTTTCCCTTTCTACAAATTTTATTATTGTGGTTTTTTGGCCACTACAATTGGCACCGTATGTGGGAAACAGACAAGAAGCTAAAATCTACGAGGAAGACAACCAAGTCTGCCAGCGTCAGATATCAGTTGGGTAGTGTGAGAAGAGCCAACATACCCCGTTTGGGGGGCTGGAGGGCTTGCTCGCCGATTGGGTTTCCTGGTATGAAGCTGTCAGAGATCACATATGGACTTCCCAAAAACCTTCAACGGCCCTAGGACGAAGTCCTCAAGTGATCGCGGTCATCCCATAGTCATTGATTAGGCATTAACAACTGTTCTGCCCAGTAAACGCGGGGAATCAAGGAAAGACCACGATGCTTTCAAAGCATAATAAGATTGTTAGAGGGAGCGGAGCTCATCTACATTGCAAGAAAGAGAATTATGATTGTTTCTTTCGAGCCGTCAATACATATACTAGCACATTGAGGGTCTTTAAGAAACCCGAGCCGGTGTCATTTGAGTGTTCCCCTACGAGCATGCAGCTAAGGACGAGATACTCGAGAAGCTCGAGAGGGCATGAAAAATTGTCAACTAAAGAATGACATGTCAAAGATATGACTCCAAGAAGGAATAAGGAGTCGACTTAAGGTCTGCAACGTATAATTGTCAGTTGCTAAACCGCCATGGGCGGCCCAATATAGAACCTTTAAAGGGAGGAGCTCGTGTCACCCTTTAAAGGTATGGAGAGGTGATTTGACTCTATGAGCGGAACCTTGTTTAGGCCAAAGAGAATTTCTCTATGGCAGTTGGTGATAACAACAAAGTGGATTATGGACCCAAATACGATAGATCCGCCATAAGCCTGTGGTGGTGGCATTTGATATCCAAGCCCTACTTCCAGTCGGGAAGGCCTAAGGTGGTTCAAGATTTTTCGAAGAAGCAAAAGCTATTGAGATCCCCTGAAGCAAAGTATGGAAGCAGTATTGAGGAGTCGTCGATTATGTTCTTAGTAACAAGTCGTGAACTTTTACGCTGCCAAGATAAAGGGAATGAAACCTTTTGGCATGGAAGACATGAAGAGGCGATGAAACATTATAACGCGACTGCTTCGATTAGTATTAAGTTTCAGCCTTCTTAGCTATCTGCCTTTGCAAGCATGCTGTTGCATATCAAGCTTTGAACCAAATTGCCAGTACCATTGCAGATTACAGCGTAGCCATAGCTCTTGACAAAAGTCTTGAAGGCAGTTTCTAGAAGAGCTACTTTACTTGAGGCAGTATTCTAACCGCTCTAAGGACACTATTGTAGAAGCTCCCAACCTATGGGTAGACATGAAAAACTCGTTCTTGGCCAATGATCTTCCTAATAAATTTGATCATTCGGGTTAATAGACGTTTCAGGAAAATGGAGACTTTGAGTATTCTCAATTGTTGGAGCAACGAGAAATGAATAAGAGATGTCTGAAGTGTGCCACGAGAAAAGTGAAATCAAATTGAGTAATTGACTAGCCGAAGGAAATCGGATCAATTTGAATTTGACAAGCTAAAGCCACAGCCTGACCAAGGGTTTGGACAAAAGCCGGTGCGGGGACTGTTAATCTCCTTCCTCCCTCTTGCGCGCTCTCTCTCTCACCCACTCTCTATCGATCTCTCTCCGAGAGAGATTTTTCTATCTTGGAGAGGATCCCTATCTTTCCGAGAGGTTTCTCACCCTCTTGGAGATATCTCCTTTCTCTCAGCAAGATCAAGCCCCTCTCAGAGAGCTTTTATTTTCTCTTGGAGAAGGAGCATCAAGCTCCGAAAAGCATTAATGGCAGCAACTCTCTCGGAGAGAGTTGCAATCCTCTCGGCAATGTAACAGTTCTCTTAGAGAGAGTTGCGTGCTCTTGACATATGGCCGCACTTCTTCTCGGCAAAGGGCACCTCATCTCATCCTCCCTTCTTGGCGATCTCCCTCAGCAAGGCTCGCGGTAGCAGTAGCAACCATCTCAGAGAGGGCGACAACCCTTTCGGTTGTGGCTTGAGCCCCTTGACCATGGTGGCACCCAATCCCTCTGTAGCAATCTCTTGGCCTCGTTTTCTCTCCGCTTCTCTCTCTCGAAAAGGTCTTCTACCAGCTGCTCTCAGGGGAGTCCTTCTCGGGAAGGCCTTCGATCGAAGCCTCTCGGGAAGAATCCTTCCCGAGAGACCTCTCCCTCCGTGTGTGTGTGTAAAAGTATATATATGTATGTATATAGGCAGCATGTATGAGTGTGGTGGCTGTGCAAGGCATATACATATGTATATATATAGGCAGCATGTATGAGTGTGGTGGCTGTGCAAGGCATATACATATGTATATATATATATATCCATCTATATGTATAATATGAAGGCTTATGTATGGATATAGCTTTCAGCCAAGTAAATTGAGTGCACGGGTTGTGATGTAGTGTAATGGTACACGTGTCCTCGTGATGTACCCTCAAGTCCCAGCATTACATTATGGTTGCATAAGATAATATATACATCATGTCCATATTACCCCATAGGTGGTATGTATATAGAATGTAATATAATATATTGACATCCTAGTAGCGCGATATATCCCTTAAGGGAGCAGGGTTAAGTAAGTCTCACCTCGAGATACCTCTCACTAAGCCCGGAGCTACGCTTGGGCAGGTCCCTTAGGGGCTAAGACCCTACTTCGGCAGCTTGCCGTGAGACTCACCTTTTCCTCGAGAACCCCCTAGGCTGTTTGGCTCTCCAGGAGGGATTCCTCTTAAGCTTGTTTGATTGATACTAATGTGCAGGTTCATCCCTTGCTCCGTGTGACAGTACCATGGTCCACCCACCCCGACCGGGTAAGGTACGACCATCTTATTTTTAATAATAGTGTTGTTTATTGCTCTTCTCTCCTATTGGTACTGACTTAAGCATCGGAGGGCATACACAGGTGAGGAATCCCCGTGTGCCTTCTAACTCGTTCTTGTGAGAGCAGATATGCCTCAAGCACTCAAGAGATCAGTCTTAAGCAATACCGAAGGTGCCCTTAAAGGTCCGCGTACGACCTTGGTTAGTACATCGAGGACCAAAGCTACCCGACGCCTATCTCCACCAGTAGACTCCTTGCTAGCTGTCAACCTCGCTCTGCCTTGGCTCCAGCTTTCCCTTTCTATAAATTCTATTGTTGTGGTTTTCGGGCCACTAAAAAACATAAGACTCAAGAGAAAGAAAGGAATGAGCCTAATGAACCTAACTTATGAGGTCCAGTTTTCAAAACCTTAATATGTTAAGGTTACATACCTAGGATATCTATATAAGCATCCTTTTGGTGGTCTTTCGTAATAAGGGTTTTTATATACATCTCTTGTGGCAAGATTTGAAAACCCCAATTGTACTTTCATCTCATGCCACCCTCTTGAGCTAGCACTCTTTCGTCCTTATAAACACCCCCCCTTCTAGGTTCTTGGATTGCAAGCTTGCGTGGATACTGTTAGAGGTCATGCTCTCGATCGGCTTGGTGATTACTATTTTTCGGGTTTGGATTTCACATCAAGAGGTAATCTTTTTTCATTCTACCATAACATATTAAATATAAAGTGATCCTTGGAGATTTCGTATGTTAAAATTTTAAAATTCTGCTGCGTTATCCAATACGAAATCCTACAAAGGAATCCAAGGAGATACATCCCTTGCCTACATTACCTTGTATTGCCCTGTAGTAATGTGGCTTGCCTATTCCAGGCTACTTCCTTCTAGGGGTTTTTCTCCACTAAGAGGGGGAGGGGTTTCTCCCAAGGGCCCTTCCATGCTTAACTTTGGGATAACACCACTAACGGGGGAGACATACAGTCCCTTCTCTAGAAGGAGCACCGCATCCTCGCACGCATAGGTCACGAGTCCTTGCCCCCCATGCTCCCTATAAATAGCCCCAAACTCCTCAGTTTCATGGATAAGACAAGATGAAACAAGACAAGTCTAGATAGGTAAATGTGACGCCCCGCTCCCACTTACGGGTGCCACTCGTGAACAATCATCCTAACTGCTCCCATGCCCGACCATTTGTGAATGGCGGACTATGTTTCAACATGAAACGTCCTAGGTGGGAACTAGTCTTCGTCCTTCCTTTCCCTCAATCCCAAGATCAACTAGGAAATTTGGGCTTTAACCATACCACACTTGGCTAATTAATTTTCATTAAGTTTGCCCAATCATCATTTTTAATTCTTCTTCTACCCAAGAATTTCGCCGGGCTCCATATAATTCAAAATTCCAATCAACCAATTGATTTTTACCAATTTTGAGGAAAAACTCATATAATTTAAATTTTCAAAAATTTTGGCATTTTCTCTAAAAATACCCAAAATCCCTTTATTTTTTTGAAAATTCCTCTGGGGCCTAAAATCAACTAAGAAATGCCTCAAAAATCCCCAATTTTCTGAGATTTTTTAAAAAATTGGCCAGCAGGGCCTACTAGTGAGCCTGGGGCCTCGCAATGCGTTGGCCTTGAGCTTGCGCGTTGGCCACGTCTATATGAGTTTTTCCTCGAAATTGGTAAAAATCAATGGGTTGATTGGAATTTTGAATTATATGGAGCCCAATAGAATTCTTGGATAGAAGAAGAATTAAAAATGATGATTGGGCAAACATAATAGAAATTAATTAGCTAAGTGTGGTATGGTTAAAGCCCAAATCTGCTAGTTGATCTTGGGATTGAGAGAAGGGAATGACGAAACCTAGTTCTCACCTAGGGCATTTCATGTTGAAACATAGTCCACCCTTCACAAATGGTCGGGCATGGGAGCAGTTAGAATGATTGTTCACGAGTGGCACCTGTAAGTGGGAGCGGGGCATCACAGTAAAGCATGCCTACATAACCACCATAGAGCAATACTTTCCTTCTTCCCCGCACTACATATTTTGTATCTTATTTTTTCATCTTATGCTACTTGAAGACCTCATCTAACTTAAGCATCAGAGGGCCCGTGCGAGAGGAATCCCCACATGCCCCTTACTACTTTCAATCTTATAGACACTTTCGAAAAACAAAGGACATTCTTCCATCGCTCAACAACTTCATTCCTCTGCTCTCCATGCCAGTGGATCGAGCCCCTTTTGGACTAGTGGATCGGGTTTATCCTGGATGACCACCTCTTCCCTTGGGTCTTGTGGCTAGGGTGGTTTACCTAGGTGGTTGATAGAGCACATATTTTCATATTATTTAGCCCTCATATTTAGTCTTTTTTGCACATTAGTTGTGTCATTTTATTCATCTTGACTTTATTTCATTTTATTTTATAGGAATTGGGCTTCACACTATTTTACTTTATTTTTCTAGGTTTAGGGCTATGGGAGCATGAGATGGGGCATGAGACATCTTGATGGCAATGAGATATCTTGGAAATTGGAGATAGAGAAGTAAGGGCAATTTTAGCAGATTTAACCTCTTGCACTTCCTTCAGTATTTTGGCCAAGATAAAATTTCGGAATGAAGATGATGTCTTCATAGATACTGTAGAGGACTTCTTGGGATTTCTGTAATGGTATGGTTTGTCCAAATCCGAGTTCGTTTGGGCCTTCAAGCAGCACTTCAAAGTCGGGGCTAGGAAGTTGGGTCAAATTAGGAAAGCTGCACAGATGCTGATTCTTTAAAAGGCCATATCTTGGGCGTCCGATATCCAAATAAAGTGATTCAAAAGCCCAAATTTATATAATCGTCCTGATCTACAATTATTATGAAGAGGTCGAAGCCCAGAACGCACGTTAACCTATCCGAAATCGGTTGTGAAGTGGCAGTAACCTAGGGTTTCCTCCTTAAGCTCTACTTAAGCACCTTAAGAGGCCATTAAAAGGATATTCTTTTGAAGGGCGTGATCAGCAGCCAGATTTCCTTCTCCCCATTGTTCTTGTCAAGATGGAGGGCTAAGGATTCTGTAATTAGTTGCAATACCATCCTTGTTCCCGGTTTGAGTCTTTGGTTTTAATGGAAATCTATTTTTTAGTTTTAACTTTATTGTTCTCTCGTTTCTGTTCTCTCTTAAATCTGTGTATGTGTTGATACCGTTTGGATGAATGCATGCATTGTCTTTGTTTGAGAATCCAAAGTTTTTGTGCTCGGTTGAGGCTTTAACTAGAAGCAAGAACAACCTGTTTGGATGGTATTTCAATCAGTCTCGAATCTGTGCAAAAAGGGAATCAAAACTGATAGATTGAACTAAGAGGTTTCTGGAATCTTTTTATTGGTTTTCTTTCCAATCTTTGGCGGTTGTTAAAGAATTTTTCTGATTTTCGATTTGAGGATTAAAACTAAACAAATTGTTTAATGAGAAGGCGATGAAAACTGGGATAGAAGGTTGGTTTGCAACTGATTGCATCTCGATTTATTGTGTTTTTGCTTATTTAGTTTTCTGTTTTTCATCAAAGATTTCCCCCCTCTGTTTAGCCTTGTTTTGACAGATCTGCTTGAGGTTCGTTGGGAGACGACTTTGGGTTGCACCCTTGCTGCAAATCAAAATCATTATTCATCTAATCTATTGGTGTTCGACAGCCCCGATCAGTGGTGCCTTATGTTCTTTTTGTTACTCACTAAGTTTCCTCATAACAAACAAATTTTAATTGTTATATTCCGACAATAACAATTTGGCACCGTCTATGGGAAATTTACAAAAACTCAAAGGTGAGGTCCCCTTAAAGCTCTTTGGAAGCCTCATTGCCCACCACTATAGCTATATGAGAAGGACCGAATAGCCAAAATTAATTCCTCCAAGATGACCTCTGCCTTTAGTGGCCAATATCATGTGAGGTCTTTGGAGCCATTCTTGATGGGGCTACGCTCTCAAGCCTCCCAGACCAGCATTTGGGGAGAAGACAACAACTATGCATACCTTCATAGAAAGATTCCCCAGTTTCCTAACAAAGAAGATGCCCCATGACTCCTCTTGGAATGCCCTTTCATCATGTTCTAATAACTAACTTGAGGGCTATTGGAGGATGCATCATGGAATATCAAGATCTCCCATAGTGTTAGAAAGAGCACAAAGATGGCCCTATGGTGCTCGATGAAGTTTCTGACCCTTCTTCCTATGGTCAACTTTTGCTGTCACAAATGCACTTAGCCATGGTCATCAGGCTCCGTGCTCCATCACCACCCTCCCTCAAGATTACCCTTTCAGACCACATGTAGAAAGAGGGAAAAATGGCGGAGAAGATTGAGAAGGCCCCTAACACCCCTCAGGTTACTAGGAAAAGGGTTACCTACCTTCGACCATCTCACAAAAGTACATGTTCCCTGTAGTCTCCCACAACCAGAAAGAAATGTACCAACACTTAATGTATCATGCAAGGGAAATGCTATCGTTGATTGCCTCAGTGATGCACCTAGGTTTGACCTCCTTCGGTAACGAACAGTTTCTATCAGGCTGATCTGTTTCAATACTTGCTTCCTTAGCTGACCAAACCACCCCCATAGATGCAGGTGTTGTTGTTAGAATACAACAATTAAATTTATATGTCTTAGGAAACATCTTGGCAGAGCCTGGCGAGGGAGTTAAGGGTAAGGTCTATGTCGAAAAAGAATGCCAGCAGGAGTCTGGATGGAGGATGGCTCGATCTGTTGTTCAGGAGAGCAGAATTCTTAGGGCTGGGATCAATGCCTTGCTGGAAGAGAAAAGAGGATGCCTCGAGTCTTTGGATTGTTGCTGAGCCAAAGCTTCTTTGGGAGGCTTATTCACTGAATACTTGGGTCTTCGGATGGGTAGTCTTCGAATGAATAAGCTATTGAGGAAGTTTTCGGGTGACTAGGCTCCAAGACAGTTGGGAGAGTCTCCGAGAGGTGCTAGGTCTTAATGTCTCCGGTTGAGTCTGTAGCACAAACATAGTTAGAAGGCACGTAGGGAACTCTCTCGTGCAGGCCCTTCAATGCCAAAGTAAGACAATCCCATGATGCAGAATGAAGTATGAGTGTATGTTGTATGAGGCTCCAGATGAGTGTCTCCAGATGGGAGTCTTCAGATGGATTTGGATCTGAAGTGTTAGGTTTGGGTCTTCGGGTGCTAGATCTAGATGTCAATGGTGTGAACCTAGAGGGTTTTATAAGCCTCGATGGCTAAGCCACGTGGCAAGGTAAGACACGTGGCATGCTGAGGTAGCTCGACTTTTCATGCGAAAAGGCTACAGATGAGGTTAGAGGGTCTGAAGGTACCTTTGGAGATGGGATGCCCTGAATAGAATCCTTTGAATAAGACTCCCCTAAAGACCCTTGTCATCTACCTACGGTTTTCCTAGAGTTTTGATAGGAAATTGAGAGATATCAGAGGAAGAATTGGACGGATAGGGAGGAAAAAGGCAACAAGAATTGGGGGAGGAATACGAAGAACAATAAAGAGAGGGAGATTAGAGGGATTGTGAGAGGGAGTTTAGAGAGGGATACGAAAGAATTCAAAAGAGGGAAAAATGAGGGAATTCATTCATCAATCAAAACATAATTTCTCCCATCCTCAGTTGTGGCTTATATATAGCCTAACAGCCTCCCCACGTGCACCCATCTGCAATAAAACAAACAATCTAACTGCTTATAGCTAAGGACAAAGACCTATAACAAAAAAAGGAAAGGAAATTACAATTATTATGTATTGCATGTAAGCTATCTACTAATATAATGATGATTATAGCCATGGACATCCTTGGGGTTGTGACAATTCCCCCCCTTTTGAGGGAGTTATTGTCCCCAAGAACTTAAAATGATTACACCGTTGTTTATTCATCCAATACCAGCTCTCTTTATTTGGTTTATTCCTCTTTCTCTTTTTCTCCATCTAGGCCTACTCCTCTTTGCCCTTATGTTCTCATCAACTGGAACAAAACAACAGTTTATCACCAAAGCTCGTATAATTGCAATCAAGGCTGCATCAACCTCCAAGGTGTAACAAACCATTGCCTTTGGGTTTACAGTAGCTACCCAATCAAGATTGCTAGTACTCACAGTCTGGGGATCCAGTATGGTGCTAAAACCTATTAATATGTGCACATCAAGTGCCTTTAATGAATTTAGTCGCTTCCTGTCATAATTAGTAGCTGAAACTTGCAACCCTAAAGCCTTCAAATGATGATCATTCTAAAATTCACAAGTCGCACCAGTTACCACATATGTTCCCCTCTTCTCATCATCTTTAGAATCTTGAGTTAACATTGACACGTTCACTTCAATTACAACATCAATTTCCTTAATATGGATTGAATTCTCAGTCAAAATCTCCTGATTCCATGCCATTAATTTAGCAACTCTTTTTTCTTTGTGTTTGTTGGAATATCCCTCTACATGAACTTCTTTTTCAAAAAGATCAGATGGTCCCTTTGCATTTGCTACCCCAACAACCTCGCCATAGCTCATGGTCCTCCCAATGTTGCCCCCACCAACTATGTTTCCCATTGAACTTGTAATTTGAGATCCTGCATTTCCAAGAATTGGAGATACTCCCATTCTTGGAACAATACTCGATTACCAATTGCTACAGAAGTTGGAAGACTCCCAGGAATAAAACAACCAATTCTATTAGTGCCACTACTATATCTAGGGCTTCCAACAACACTCATTCCACCTCTGTTTGTCACCCCTAAATGACCATGTGAGCTGCTATGAGATATCTAAGAGAGGGCAATAGGGAGATTGTTTGAGGCAAAACAACCACTAGAAGGGCTTCCAACATGTTGAATTCCACTTGAAGGAACATTATTGATTATAGAGTTGTTAGATGCAAGCATGCCAGGCATGGTAGGAACATTAAAGCTCCCATGTATATTGTGCAGTCCTTGAATGGTTCCTGCATGATGAAAAGCAGGGTATGCAACACCAAATTGACTAGAGAAAGATGTAGCAAAAGACCTCCTAGTAGTCTCTGGAATATTTGAAGTCAATCTATTTCGAGATGACTGATTTTGGTGAGTGAACATGACCATGAAATTCTATAGTTGATCCCTGATCTAAGCTCCTACTTCATCTATAATCCGATCCAACCTTCTCTCCAAGCCCACCAAAAAGGTATCCCACTTCTAATCCATCGCCATGATTGCTTCATGGTTGCGATTATATTCGATCTCTAGTAATTCCACTCTAGCCTATAGATCAGTGACTGTCAAGTGGAATTGTTGCACCTAAGACTCAAGGTTCTTCATTCGCGTCCCTTCCACCATTATTGATCTTGTAGAATTTTCCAGGTTCATCAACCTTTAACTTGAATAGAAGTCACAACTAAGGATTAACTGCTCGGCTACATCAATTCGACTATGATGCAACCGCAAAATTCACCAGATCTACTTTGCCCCTCAAAATTAGAATTGAGACTGTCAAAACGTAACGACCCATGAATGATTAGAAATTAACCATCACAGAGTGTTGGAAACCCAACTGAGAGTCGCCTCATGTTTGGCTTGCTACAATAATTCCCTATAGTTCTGGAATCACAATAAAAAATGTTGGATCTACTCGCCTCCAACAGTTAGACACACTTCTGAATTTCACAACAATCTCTTATCAATAGCTGAACTTTGATCGACTACTAAAATTACCAGAATTGTCAACTCTGATTCTACCTTCAAATTCTACTCGGTATCACTATCAAAAATTAGCAGGGATGGAATAGAGAAATCACAACCTGAGAATTGTTGCACTCGCAGCCAATCAAGACTTACAACGGCCGCAACCCACACCCTAATCACTGTCTAATGGTCGGGTTCACTGACTCTGCTTTGAAATTCAAGCACTCTGCCTGGATCATTTCTAGAAGTCAGCTTGGTCATTTGTTAGAACTCCCAATTCCGTTGAATTCACTGGTCCATTGGAATCTCCTGGGCTGAATCGCCTTTATCCCATGCAATGACTTAGATCCAGCAGCTAAGGAAGAACCACAACAATTTTCCTGAATTTTCTATGTGACTCTGTCTAGTTAGAATTAATAGAATCGCCTTAAGCCCTCCTACCTCAATCGCGTAACTTCCTTTAAACTCTCTTTCTTGAGTTACCTAGGTCCACTACAGTTGTCGACAATCAGCTATTATGAATCCGCTTTCTCATTTGCAACATCTTGAGATTCGATCGGATGTTGCTTCGCTCTTAGATAGCGACAATCGCAGCCTTTATTGTAGAAATTTGCCTATCTTTACTTTGCTACCGAAATTACCGATCTTTGCTTCATTGGATCGGTTAATAGGATTTAACGAAATCACAGCCCAGAATCGTTGGTTCTAATACTAATTTTTCATGTACCTAGGGTTTTCCTAAGGTTTTGATAGGAAATTAGAGAAATCAGAGGAAGAATTAGACATATAGGGAGGAAAAAGGTGACTGCGTTTAACTCTGTACAATTAATTAAACAAAGACACAAACAAATAAAGAAAAACAAATTAAACATGCAAGCATAGAGCATTTATACTTGCCAGTGTACGAGTGTGTGTTGCAACACAAATTTATTTACTGGATGGGAGTCAAACTTGATTCATTGGGAGATCTTTATTAAACAGAAATAAAAGCTGCAATACGAATTAGGTTGTCAGGCCAATTCATTTATTTATGTACGAGAAATGAAAGTATAGAAAATTAAAATGGTGAACGTGTGTGGATCAACTTAGATCAATTAATATTGGAAAATTTACTAAATCGGTACTGGACAGTTCGAGCCTAATCTCGGCCCTCTCCTCAGCCCAATCTCGGCCCAATATTGGTTCTCCCTCTAAGCCTAACCTCGGCCCAATGCCAACCTGCCACGACATCATTACAATCCCCACTGGGTATCTGTGTGGCCGCCTCAGATCCTATCCTCATTAATGGTAGATCCCATCCACATTAATGAGGGTCCCGTCACCATTACGCTACCACCTGGGAACCTCCATCGGCACTGGATAATCAGTCACATCACCTGCAAACGCACGATGCATGCACATAGAATGACGTCTCCTCCTCCTATATCAGCCAGTTCTTTTTAGAGCCAAGGTATGTTCTGACATTTGACCTATTGATACACTACCCTTTCCTTACTCTCTTACTCACTTAAGCGTCGAAGTGCTTGCAGGTGCTAGCCGCCCCCCGAACGGACCCGTCGTCGGAGCCCGCGCCTTGCAGTTGCGATCCCACCTCCGATCGTCCTCTTTTGGTCAGGAAGGAACATTTAATGCCCACCGTGGGGCTTGGTAAAACTTACCTACTCCATAATTTCACTAGAGCCTTTTAAACCAACGTCCCCATTGACATACCATGGCATGAACTAGAAACGCCTATATCCAAGGATCAAGCGACACCCGCCATCACCTAACTACCTACACCCCTACCCACATCAATCCATCCCTAGCTAAACGAATAGCCAGAGTCATTGACACCATCTCTAGAGGTTTTTTCCAATGGAGCACCAGAGTCGGCGCAAGAGCAATACTCCCACGCAGTCATGTCAATAGATGATACCAAGAAGAAACCAAGAAGAATGGCCCGACACCCTGCGATCTGCTTCACAGAAAAAGATTTAGAAGGAGTTGATCTGAACCCCGACGATCCCATGGTAATCTCGATCGTCATCACGGGTTTTTTGGTAAAAAAAGGTCTTGGTAGACCAAGGCAGCTCGGCCGACCTATTATACATACCCAACCTAAGAAGGATGGGTATCCTTGAAAAGAAGCTAGGACCATTTCACGGGAACTTGATCGGCTTCTCAGGAGAGCAGGTAGGCGTCAGGGGTTACATCGACCTGTCGATCTCATTCAGGACAGCTCCGTTAGTCAAGGCCATCACTATCCGGTACCTAGTTTTGGATTGCCAGGCGCTATACAACGCGCTCCTCTGCCGACCATCCCTTAACGCTTTGGGTGCAATAGTATCCACCCCCCATCTGGCCATGAAATTCAAAAAATGAAACACCAAGGTCGGAGTTGTCCATGCCAACCAAAAGGAGGCCTGACAGTGTTACCGCAATAGCCTCAAAACTCGGAGCCCCAAGCCTAGTAAGGGCGAGAAGAGAAATGAAGCCCCCAGTGGCAAGCAAGCAACATGCGTCAACAACTAGGGCCCACAACACCATATGCATATGGTCGAATTAGATCCACAAAGCGAACTCTCGGACAGGCATCCCTAACCCATAGAGGAACTCCACCTTGTAAGCTTGGGTCCTCGCCTTGAACAGGTCGTCCACATAGGCTCTACATTACCAAGTGAGTTGAAGGAAGGGCTTATCAACCCACTCTGACAGAATGCTGACCTTTTCGCTTGGACCCCTACTGACATGCTCAGGATAGATCCACTTGTCATTTGCCGCAGGCTGGCGCTAGATCTAGAGGCCAGACCCATCACCTACAGAAAAATAAGACTAGGAGAAGAAAGAAGGCGTGCAGCCCCTAAAGAAACAACCAAACTCCTAAAGGCCGGATTCATCAGAGAGGTTCCATACACAACGTGGCTCGTCAACGTAGTCATGGTAAAAAAATCCTCATGAAAGTGGAGAATGTGTGTTGACTTCACCAATCTAAACAGAGCGTACCCAAAGGATTCATACTTGCTACCCAACGTCAACTGACTTATAGATGCGGCCTCCGGGTACAGGTACTTGAGTTTTATGGATGCTTACTCCAATTATAATTAGATCTAAATGCACCCCAAAGACGAAGAAAAAGCAACATTTATCACGAAAAAAGCCAACTTCTATTATTGGGCCATGCCATTCAAACTAAAGAATGCTGGCGCAACATATCAACAATTAATGAACAAAGTATTTTCCAAGAAGATTGTCCAGAACATCGAAGTCTATGTAGACGACAAGGTGGCAAAGAC
Organism: Diospyros lotus; assembly: GCF_014633365.1. Lineage (NCBI taxonomy): Eukaryota > Viridiplantae > Streptophyta > Magnoliopsida > Ericales > Ebenaceae > Diospyros > Diospyros lotus. The sequence goes on from NC_068342.1 coordinate 23,278,149, forward strand.
TTTAAAAAAACAGGACCACTGCTTTGACCTAACCGAAATCTTTACGCAACTCCAGCAGCACAACATGAGGCTTAACCCTGACAAGTGTGCCTTCGAGGTACAAGCCGACAGGTTCTTAGGATTCATGTTAACCTGCTGAGGAATTGAAGCCAACCCTGACAAATGCGAAGCCATCCTCGAAATAGGTAGTCCTGCCAGCCTAAAGGAGGTCCAGCAACTAATAAGCCAAATAACGGCTTTATCTCGCTTCCTCCCAAAATCGGCCGACCGAGAGAAGCCATTCTTCCAATGCCTAAAAATGTCAATCGAGTTCCAGTGGACAAAAGAGTGCAAAACCACCTTTCAAGAGCTAAAGGCCTTCCTAGCAGCCCCCCCATCCTTTCAAGACCAGAGCCTGGAGAGGAACTTTCACTCTACCTCTCCATCACTGCTAATGCCCTTAGTGTAGTACTAGTCAGGGAGGAAGGAAAAATGTAGTGGTCAATATACTTCATCAGCAAAACCTTTCAAGGAGCCGGATTATGCTACCAGAAGATCGAGAAGCTAGCGCTAGAACTAGTGACGGCGGCCCAAAAGCTTAGGTCATATTTCCAAAGCCATTAGATCATGGTTCAGATTGATCAATCGATTCGGCCAATACTCCAGAAGTCGGAGCTTTCAGGAAGAATGATCGCATGGTCAGTCGAGCTCTCCGAGTTCGACATACAATACCAGCCACGTAAGCACATCAAATCCCAGGTACTCTCCAATTTCTGTGCTAAACTTTCTCCCTCTGATAAAAACTCAGAGCCCAACCCTTGGATATTGTTCGTCGAATGAGCCTTTAACATAAAAGGAAGCGGGGCGGATCATCCTAGAAGGACCCAGCAGGCTGATACTCGAATAGTCACTTCGCTTCAACTTCAAGGCAACCAACAACCAAGCAAAATACGAGGACCTTATAGCCGGGTTATACTTGGCAAAGGAAATCAGAGCTTCCTGGTTAATCGCTAAGAGCGACTCCTAACTGGTAACTAACCAAGTCAAGGGTGAATTTCAGACGAATGAGCCATAGCTTGGCCAATACCTCCACAAGGTTAGAACCCTAACTGAATCCTTTGACTATTTCCAAATTGAATATATCCCCAAAGAACAAAACGCACGAGTAGATCTGCTCTCAAAACTCGCCAGCACCAAGAAACCGAGAAACAACCAGTCGATCATACAAGAGGCCCTAAACTTATCCACCGTCAATCTTCCCTACATATAAATAGTAGAAGCGGCATCAGAATTCTGGGGAACCCCTATCATTCGATTATTACAAAACAGGACGCTCCCTGTTAACGCCGAAGTAGCCAAGAGGCTCAAAAGAACGGCTTGCTACTTTTCCCTACTAAAGAACCAACTGTACCGAAGAGGTTACTCTATGCCACTTCTCAAATGTGTCGACCCGACCAGTCCACCTACATCATGACCGAGATACACGAAGGGGTATGCGGAGGCCACCTCAGCAGACGATCCCTGGCAAGAAAGGTATTGAGAGCCAGATACTATTGGTCGACGATGAGGAACGACTGTCTGGCCTATGTAAAACGCTGTGACAAGTGACAAAGGTTCGCAAACAGGCATCATTCCCCACCGGAAGATCTCCACAACCTCGATAGCCCTTGGCCAATTTACAAATAGAGGATAGACATCCTCGGACCCTTTCCGACTGTAGTAGGACAACTTAAGTTTATGGTAGTAGCAATCGATTACTTCACGAAATGGATCAAAGTCGAGCCCCTGGCTACAATCACTGCTGAAAGAATCCAAAAATTCATTTAGAAGAATATTGTTTGCCGATACGGCCTCCCTAGGGTGCTAAGCTCGGACAACGGCACTCAATTCACCAACGACAAGCTCCAGGACTTCTACCAAGAGCTCGGTATCCACCAGGTCTTTACCTCAGTCGAGCATCCCCAGACCAACGGCCAAGCTGAGGCCGCTAACAGGGTTATCTTGGTAAGGTAAAAAAAGTGACTCGACGCTGCCAAAGGAGCCTGGCCAAAAGAACTCCCCATGGTGCTATGGTCATACCACACCACCACTCATACTGATATAGAATAGTGTCGTGAACAGTAGCGGCGAACAGTGTGTCGGTGAACAGTAATGATGAATAGTGCATAGGGACATAACAGTAATTATAGCATAATTCTATTTTAAATTATGTCTATTTTAGTCTTTTTTCATGTTAGGGTTTGCTATTATGATTTCTTGTTGGTAGGGTAGTATTTAAAGTCTTTTTCTTTTCTCTTAGTCGCAGTTTTTTATAGAATTCTGGAAATTTCTTTAAACTTTCTGGTGGAATCCAGTTCCCTTTGATTTCTTAGAGATTTGGCTTGAAATCTTTTCTTCTTGCAGCGTCACAGACCTCGACCGAGAAAACACCTTTTCGACTCACTTACGGGTTAAAAGCTATGATCTTGGTTGAGATTGAGGAGCCTAGCCCCAGACGGTACTATTTTTAGAAAGACACCAACAAAGAAGAACAGCGAGTCGATGTCGACCTTGTCCAGGAAATCCGAAACCAAGCCCAAATTCTTGAACAGACCCCCAAGCAAAAGGTGACTCAAAAATACATCAAAAGAGTTTGTCCCAAACAATTCCAAGAAGGGGACTTGGTCCTAAGGAAGAATTGAAGGCCCAAGAAAACAACCCTCCCAAGGAAAACTTGGCGCCAACTAGGAGGGCCCTTATCGAGTTACCAACAACCTCGGCGTAGGAGCCTACCACTTGGTCGAACTCTCAAGAAAACCCTTGACAAGATCATGGAACGCCGCCAACCTATGGAAGTATTATAGCTAAGCGGTTATTTTCTTACATCATTCAGATAAATATACTTCCGTCTATTACTTGTTAAATCCTTATACGGGTCTAGACCCAAAGTTTTTCTTTTTATCACAGATCTCGAGTTACCTCGGTCTGCTGTCTTTGGCCTCGAGTCACCTCGGCCTATCTCTAATAAAGCTTTGTAACAAACAAGCCTCAGCGGACCTCGAGTTACCTGGCTCTGCTTTCATTGGCCTCGAGTTACCTCGGTCTATCTCCAAAAAAGCAATGTAACAAACAAGCCCCAGTGAACCTCGAGTTACCTCAGTCTGTTACCTTTGGCTCGAGTTAACTCGACCTATCTCCAACAAAGCTTTGTAACAAACAAACCCCGGTGGACCTTGAGTTACCTTGGTCACCTGCCTTTGGCCTCAAGTTACCTTGGCCTATCTCCAACAAAGCTTTGTAACAAACAAGCTCCGACGGACCTCGAGTTACCTCGGTTTGTTGCCTTTAGCCTCGAGTCACCTCGGCCTATCTCCAACAAAGCTTTGTAACAAATAAGTCCTGGCGGACCTCGAGCTACCTCGTCCTTTCTCCAACAAAGCTTTGTAACAAACAAGCCCTGGCGGACCTCGAGTTACCTTGGTCTACTGCCTTTGATCTCAAGTTACCTCGGCCTATCTCCAACAAAGCTTTGTAACAAACAAGTCTCGGCGGACCTTGAGTTACCTCGGTCTACTGCCTTTGGCCTCAAGTTATCTCTGCCTATCTCCAACAAAACTTTGTAACAAACAAGCCCCAACAGACCTCGAGCTACCTCAATCTTCTTTGCGAGTCACCTCAGTACTCCCCTTTTATTACTTAAAATAACACGAAGCCTATTCAAATTGATATGCCCTGCAAACTTGGAGAATCACAAGACTTAAAAGAGTCGCGAGACATGGACATAAAGTCCAAAAGCCCAATGGGTTGTAGGAGATCAAAGAAACAAGCTGAAGGAGCAAGAGGTCGAGCCGAGACCAGGTGGGGAGGACCCACTCGGTTCTGTCTATCCTAGGTCTACTTTTCATCCCATAGGAGGTTCATATCCATACTCATTTATGCCGACACCACATGCACATCCTTCGACATCTTTTGCTACACAGAATGTTGACCCCACTCCATCTGAGCCAATTAATACCGACTGAGCTAATCACCGAGTAGAGTTATCCTGCAATTAGAATTGTGAACAGTGAGTATCTTAATTATATTCTTTTTAATTAATTATTTGTGATTCTTTTACATATAAATGCAATTTCTTACATGATAAATATTGATTTTACAATTTTTTCCTCGAGGTTGGCCCACCAGGTGTACAGTCCAAGATTTGGAAGAGACGATACACTGAAGCTTGGCTTCATTTGGATGACGTGCTTGAATTAACACGACGGATGTGGCTAGATGAATTTAGGATAAGTTTAATTGCAATTCTTAATTATAGAAAGTTTCAATTTAAAATTGTATACATATTTATTCATTTTTAATTTCTTGTAGAAGGAGTTTAAGTGATAACTCGATGAGAGTGATCGTATATGGATCACTTGGAATAAATCTATTCGGAGAAGTTTTAGAAATAATTTGAATAAAATTAAAGGAGATACAGATAAGAGGAAATGGATGGATCCGATGGTGTGGCAAGCATTACAGGCCAAATGGGATGAAGATGAATACAAGAAAAGAGTAGAACAAAACAAAGAATCGCGCATCCGAGACTGGTGGGTCCATCCATACAAGTGGATCCATTCCTTTCATAGAGAGTCGAAGAAGGATGGTAATTAGTTTTTTTACTAATTAAATGTAAATTTTATAAATTTATATAATGGTTTATATTATTTTTTATTTATTTCATATATTTTTCATGCAGGTAAGGGAATTAGACCACGAGCCCAATGAATTTGAGATTTTTAGGAGAACCCACACTCGAAAGAATGATTAAGGACAAGAAGTGTGGGTTGATAATAGATCAAAGACTGTCGCGATAATTGCATTTTGTACAATTTAATAAATATTATAATTTAATGATTTTTTTTAATTAGTTAACAACGTCAATATTTTAATTTATATAGGAGGCATTCGAGAGATTAAGTGCAGAGGCATCTTCAGCATCAACCGGTGGTAGTGAGTTGTCCTCTTCACCTACAATCGATAAACGTCAGATTTTTTATCAAGCTATCTCTGGTAGGAACAAGAAGGGTCGTGTCTACAGTCTCGGCTCTCAAGGTAGGCAGTCCTTCCCGGTTGGATCTGATAGCAGTTCCAGTGGTTCATATTGTTTGTCGACGGAATTAGAAAAAATGAGATTAAGGGTCACCTAGCTGAACGAGGAGTTACATTCTGCTCAAACCAAGGTCATCCAAGTGGAAAATCAGCTGCAATTCACTGAGTCTCGGATGAATGCGGAGGTGACAGATGTGAGAAATGAGAATGTGCAGCTACGTCAGTGGCAACAACAGATGATGGCGTGGCAAAAGTAGATGAATAGACAAATGATGGCGTTACAACAACCTGGTCCGTCTTATCAGCAACCTGGATCGTTGATTCAACTAGGACCGAGTAATCAGTTTTTTGATGATGAGGAACAAAATGATGATGATTGTAATAATGATGATTGTAACTGAATATTTATGAATTAATCAGTTTGACTTAAAAATTCAGTTTTGTTATGAATTTTGATTTTTTTAAAAATAATATATTTTTAATTTATAATAATTAATTAAAATAAATTGTTAATTAACATTAATTTCATTTATATATAAATTTTCTTTTAAATAAATATAAAGATAAAAAAATTCGAATAATAATTAAATATGAATTTTTTATAAATATATTCTTATTTATTGTAAATTTTTAAAATTTTATTTTTAATTTATGTTAAAAATTATTTTTTTATTTTATCTATTAAAATTATTATAGAAAATAATTAATTTTTTTTAATGTTTTTAAATTTTTTATTTATATAAATTATTAATAATTTTAATTTATGTTTTAAATAATTTAATTTTTTTTTATTTTAAAAAAGTCGCTGATTAGCGATGGGCAACCACCCCGTCGTTGATCAACGACAGGCCCCATTCCCGTCGTTGAATCCGTCACAAAACTCTTCCGTCGCTAAATTTTAGCGACGCTAACTTTAGCGACGGGTCATTCCCCGTAGTTAAATCTGTCACTAAAAACTTTAGCGACGGATTTTAATGTTTTAACGATGGAAAATTCCATCGCTAAAACTCTGATTTTTTGTAGTGAATGAACACCCTAACGGACTTGTCCCGCCTAGGGCGATGTACCCTTTCGTGCCTACAGGCTACGCCTCACACCCTCGGATAGACGCCTCAAGTCTCAAAACCCATGGAACCCCACGCAATCCAATAAGGCCGCCAAAGCAAAAACCCAAAGTCTAAGCACCGAACCCCTACAATGAACGACAAGTCGACCCCATCCCATGGACCAAAATTACGGGTATGACAAACTAGTCAGGACACGAAAACCGCAAAGACTGATCAAGATACACACAAAGAGAAAGATAGGAACAGAGCATCATGATAGGGAACGCAATTTGTTATTAACCAAGAAACACTTAACAAGATTACAAGATGCACGCCAAAAACCTATGCTACCACACAAAATCACAGCTCGACTCGACTTTCCTCCGACAGGTCTATAAGGCGGTCGTCCTTAACTTCCTTGAGGAAGCCAAAGCCCGAAATATCTAGCTCTCGGAAAAAAGCTCGGACATCAGACATGGCCGCTTCATACCCTTCCTTTCTCGACTCCTCAGCTTCTGTCTTCACCCTTGCCATCTCGGACTGAGTAACAGCCACCTCGACCCTCGCTCTCATCCCCATCGTCGTCACCTCAAATTTGGTTAATGCCACCTCCGCCTCCAGTTTCTTTAGCTCCACGCCGGTAGCATCAAACTGAACTTGGAGAATGCCAACTGTGCGACCGGCCTCATTAACCTGCTTCTTTGCCTCGACGGTAGCTGCCTCCACGACCTTCTTAACTTCTCCATTTATTGACTCCCAAGACCGGCGCAACTCCTCTTCGTAATTCGCCTTCATCTCGGAAGGATGAGTTGCTACGCCCGCCTCGAGTAGGCGGCAAGTTGGAGCGCCTGATGCTCGACCTGATGAAATGTGGACGGCGAGCCGGCACCTGGTAATCCCCCCCAATTCGACACCAGATCTAGATAGGCATCGATGAAGAGATCACGTCGAAACTCTAAGTCTTGAAATGAAACCAAGTTGCCACCACTCCTAACAAGATTCGAACCACTAGGTGATCGAACCTCCCCATCAGGACCCTTCTGATGCTTCTTATGCTGGGCCAGCTCTTTAGAAATGCTAGGCTCCCAAGAGCTAATGCCCGGAGTCGTGGTAGCAGCAACCACAACAGCGGGTTGCGTGGTAAGAACAGCCAGTACTAACGTAGCTAAAGCCCTCCCAACTACCTTATCCGCAGGAACAGAACCCGATGCAACCTTACCTCTTTCCTTGTGAAGCAAGTCCATCTCTTCCCTGATATCTTTCTTGTGATATGCGGAAGCCATTTGCTCAACAAAGCACACAGGCGTAAGAGCAATCGAGTATGCCATCGCTCGCAAAGTCTACCAAAAACCCTCGTGCCTACCTCCTTCGTCCTGTCTTTGAGAAAGTGAGGAAACCCTCACCCAAAAGGGGATCCTTATAAGGATCGTTAAAGAGCGCCTACGACACGTCCCACAGATCTACTATCACAAAGCTGCCACCTATCACACATCGAAAAGAATCAGTAGTTATTAATTACCCAGATAACACCCCTATCTGTTCGGAACCGGGCAACCGTGAAGATATGATTCTGCCTTGATTGATCCGTAGAGCCGCAAACACGAACTCCTCCAAGTCGGTCCACACGATCGGCCGTTTCCACGAACGCCTTGAGTAATGCTAGTAACCCTAGGCGCCTCCAATGAGAGATCCGAATTTTTTTCTTCTTTTTCAGCTTCTTAAGTGGCCTATTTATAGAGTTAAAACCCTAATTATGCCTTTGGAAAAACCCTAAACGATTTAGGTCTGGCCCATAATCATATTGGGCCGTATCTCTCTTTTAATTTGTGGAACGGACTCGACCCAAGTGTGTGACCCCTTAGGTCCACCATTGGGCTAGATGTAGGGTCAATTCTATTGGGCTATATGAAGGCCCAACTCCTTAGAATAATTAAACTCTTTTAATTAAACTTATGGGCTTCATAATTAACTCATCTCATGGGCTTCTTAATTAAACTCTTTAATTAATAGTTTTAGAATTAATCATATTAATTCTAAAACCCTACATATCATGGTTAACATCTAGCAACATGCCATGAACGCCTAGCCAACGATGAAAAAACACGGACCTTTTCGATTGCAATTACCGTACAGTAAAATCCTTTCATCAACTATGTCCCGATTGAATTTAGGGTATGGTTTTATGACGAAACCCTAGTAATAAAATAACTATGTATCCATTCCAGATTTATGACTTGTTCGATGAAATCAAAACACCTTTTGATTTCCATCTCACCTTGGCCAAGGATTTCCTTAGTCATGAAATCATCGGAATACATAGGACATCTTCTCATCTTATCGATAAGTGATGAATCCTATTTTGACATTCACAAGCCTTCATATGTGATAAGGTTACGCCCAGTGATAATTTGTTAATGACTCCATTGGAATCCAAAAAAGAACCAAAGCGTAACCAGTCAAATATAAGACTACCATGATGTCTCAAGTCTAAGGACCAATCTGCACTACTGCAACACAGAAATTCCAATTCGACAATCAACAATTACCATTAGGAATTTTGTAGCGGGTCAGTTCAATGTACTTATTCTTATAATAAGCACCCACATATATGCACTAGTGTCCACACACCAATGTCTATGAAACAAGACATTCTCCTAATTGAGCATGCATCATATATGCTAGTCTATCCGAGTTATTAGTGTCCAATCCTAATAACTCTATGACTAGGAACATTTAAGATCAAGGCTTATAAGGAATATGTTTCATGATCGTCATCTCTATGCACGACCATATTTCATGAGCCTATTTGATCTATGGACTTTGTCAAGAGTGGAAATAATAAAGTCAACCATCAATGACAAATAAAACATAATGCCTTACAATAATAATTGATTGAAGATAAAGAGTCACAATGGAAAAATATGATCAATTACATGTAAATATAATTGGCTTGTGGGGCATAACTCTAACACTATCTCCTAGGTTGAATGCCTCGAATCCCGAAGCCACACACATTATGGGCCATTATTTAAGCAAAGCCGAAGTCAGCTCAGCTGACCGCCTCGGTCACATTTTAAATCCAACTCTCCAAAACTAGCACATGCAATAAAAATTACCAAGGTCCCTCTTTTTTCTAACTCAAAAGCTCGCCACTCAAGCATCCGACCTGAGGGGTTGTGGACCATCCGGGCCCAATCTCAACCCTCTCCTTGGCCCAATCTTGGTCTTCTATCTAGGCCTAAGCTCGGCCCAACGTTAGCCTGCCACGACATCATTGCAACCCACTATGGGTATTGGCATGGCCACCTCAGATCCCATCCACATTAATGAGAGTCTCGTCGCCACCATGCTACTAGCTAGGAACCTCCATAGGTGTCGGATAGTCAGTCCCATCACCTGTAAACGCACAACAGATGCACGTAGGAGGATGTCTCCTCCTCCTATATCAGCCAGCTCTTTTTAGAGCCAAGGTATGTCCTGACCTTTGACCTACTGATACGCTATCGTTTCCTTACTCTCATACTCACTCGAGCGTCGGAGTGCTTGCAGGTGCCAGCCACCCCCTGGAATGACCTAATCGCCTAAGCCCGAGCCCTACCGTTGCGATCCCGCCTTCGATTGTCCTTTTTTGGTCAGGAAGGAACATAAGGCTTAAGGGTTAGTACACCAAAAGTCAAGACATTAAGAGCATACGAACTCTGCTTTGAAATTCAAGCACTCTGCTTGGATCATTTCTAGAAGTCAGCTTGGTTATTTGTTAGAACTCCCAATTCCGTTGAATTCACTAGTCCATTGGAATCTCTTGGGCTGAATCACCTTTATCCCATGCAACGACTTGGATCCAACAACTAGGGAAGAACTGCAACAATTTTCCTGAATTTTCTATGTGACTCTATCCAATTAGAATTAATAGAATCGCCTTAAGTCCTCCTACCTCAATCACGTAACTTCCTTTAAACTCTCTTTCTTGAGTTACCTAGGTCCACTACAGTTGCCGACAATCGGCTATTATGAATACGCTTTCTCATTCGCAACTTCTTGAGATTCGATCGGATGTTGCTTCGCTCTTAGATTGCCGACAATTACAGCATTTATTGTAGAAATTTGCCTGCCTTTACTTTGCTACCGAAATCACCGATCTCTGTTTCATTGGATCAGTTAATAGGATTTGACAAAATCACAGCCCAGAATCATTGGCTCTGATACCAATTTTTCATGTACCTATGGTTTTCCTAAGGTTTTGATAGGAAATTGAGAGAAATTAGAGGAAGAATTAAACAGATAGGGAGGAAAAAGATGATTGTGTTTAACTCTGTACAATTAATTAAACAAGGGCACAAACAAATAAAGAAAAACAAATCAGACATGCAAGCACAGGGCATTTATACTTTCCAGTATACGAGTGTGTGTTGCAACACAAATTTATTTACTAGATGGGAGTCCAACTCAATTCACTGGGAGATCTTTATTAAACGAAAATAAAAGACGTGATATGAATTGGGTTGTTAGACCAATTCGTTTATTTATGTACGAGAAATGAAAGTATAGGAAATTAAAATGGTGAGTGTGTGTGGATCAACTCAGATCAATTAATATTGGAAAATTTACTAAACCGGTACTGAAAACAAAATGTCTTGGGTCAAGACAATTTTAGTGCTAATCCAAATATTTCCAAGACTCACCAAGGATGGTATTATCGGGTTAAATTAATTTTAAGATCGTTGCTTTTGATTACGTTTCGAAATGATGATGGTTCTAATTCTAGTAACCGACATACATGGCATATGAACTCTAACTTAAGCAACCACCATAAATCGAAATGTATATAATGTACATTTAAGCTTGGGGATGAAAATATTTTCGAGTTGGGCAACCCACATACATGGCATGAGGGTTCCGGGTTAGGCATATATCCCAATCCAAACTCAAGTAGTTGGCAAAAATCTAAAAATTAATTTTAGTGCCTCAACTAACAATGAAGTTTGGTTAACTCGAAAAATTTTGACAACGGGCACTGTTCTTGCCTTAGCCCGAGAATTATTAGCCACATATTTTTATTTTCGAATGCAAGAAATTAAAGTGCAGAAAAAATAAAATACAAAAAGGTAAATACTCCATATGTAAATGGAAGAATTTAAAATGCAAAAAATTAAATTGACTGAAAAGTAAATACAGAAATAAAATTACAGAATTTAAGGTGCAATTTATTTACCTGATGGAATTGAAATTGTGAGAATTAAAATACATAATGTAAATTTGTGGTATTGAAATGGATAGAAATTAAATGAACAGAATGGAAAATTGCATAACTGAAATGTAAATGCCAAAAATGAGATTAAAAAAATATAAAAATTTAACAGAAATAAAATAGAAAAACAGTGCTAGAAATTAAAGTACAGAAATTAACAGTGCTGTCTCCTTCCCCAGTGCACTGTGTTCGTATATATATACCATTCACGCCCCTTAGATCCCCAGCGCACTGAGTTTTTCTTCTTCCCCGGCCACTGTTTCCTTCCAGCGCTCACTGTGGCGGATTGGGGGCCTTTTTCTTCCCAACTCTGTTCGCGCATATATATCACGTCATTGAAATTCCAGCCCACTGCTCACTCCCCAAATTGCCCTCAATCTTGATGAAGAATTGCAAGAAGGACCGGTCCGCATTTCTCCGGCCACTGTATGCTCCTTCCACGCTGCTGGGCCTTTAATTTCTTCATGGCCTGCTCAATTTGGCTGGGTTTTAATTGGGCATGTGGCAGCTTCAGTTGGGCTTGCGGCTGGGGCTTTAAATCCAATAAGCGAGCCTTCAAATTGTGGGCTTCAATTGCAATCAGCGGCTGGCAGCATCTTCAATCAGTGGCTGGGCTTTCCAATTGCACTACTTCACGCTGCAACTTCAACTCCAATTGAATTGAATTAATATATTATCTATATAATAAAGCAAAAAAATTTTAAAAATGCCTCAGAAGAGAGACATTTCAATGGTTGAGATCATTTCTAATATATTTGATGGCTGAGATTAAAAATTTTCCCACCCACAACCACCTATAGCGCAACTATCTTCCTTCCAAACACACCCATAGTGTAACGCCTCGCTTTTTCAAATACACAACAACATGAAATACAAGAAGACATCACCTATGGGCGTTATGAAAATCCTTACCAACGGAAGCATTGGATCAAACCTGCAACTTTAACCAAAGCTAAATAAATGGGTTTCCACTAGATTTCCACTAGATTTCATTTACAAGTACAAGGAATGCTCATGACTTCCAATACTCCAAAAATGACTCAACACATCACTAAATGTACAGCTATAGGACACTCACATACACACACCCCTTACAACCTTGAGTACCCTAACTGCTATTACAATACATCATTGTGATTTATAAGGATACATATTAAAATAAAGCCAAAGCTGGCTGTAAAGCCCAAAGCTAGCCTAGCACTACCTCTTTGCCCTTACTCGAACTGGAACCTGGAACACCTGACACTTTTGATATACTTGGAACGTTAAATGTTCCAGGGGTATAAAACACCCGAAGTTAGATAATAACATCTAAGTGAGTGGTAAGAAAGAAAGAAAACAGTGCATGCAAGAGTAAAAATGCAACATATCAAGAAGTCTTCCCGAGTCACCATCATTTCGATCGGCCCTCATGTGAAACGCTTCAGCCCCACCTGTCACGTGATCGAAGTCCAACCCTTTAGCCCCACCTGTAGGCATGGCCCTACCTATAGGCACGGGATTGCCCTCCTCGATCATCGTGACGATTCATTAACAAGTGACCAATCATCATATACAAATTCTCGATCCACCAATAGCCACTGTCACCAAATAACATGTTAAAGACAAAGCAGAAAGAATATGTACAAATTAAGGAATATCAAGTAGGCACAACCCCACCTGTAGGCAATGTGCACAAACCAAGAAAAATATGATGTGCAAACCACAAACCACGCGCGAGAGTAATCATGTTTAACCCCATCAACGAACCACAAAAACAAACTCCATGATGCAGGCAAAATAGGAAAGAAATTCTCGAAAGCAAGGAAACATGAGATGTAAGCCACTAACCCCACACAAATGAGACAAAGGATATTCAAGAAGAAGTAAGAAGAATGCGAAAACCACTCACCTTGACTATTTACCCAAGAAAGCACTGTTTACAACGAGCATGAATGGTTTTCTTGTGGTTTTCTGATTGATTGGCATGAACTTCGAGAAAGACCCAAAATTTCTGTCAAAGCTTATTCTCTCTCGACTTTCTCCCTTCTTTTCGACAGCGTTTCCTCTCTCAAACTCCCTTCATTTTCCTCCTTGCTTGGTGCCCAAAATAAATAACCCCCAAGCCCTTATTTATAGGAAACTTCGACGAACCAAATCGCGCTATGTGTCACGTCATCATTCCATCCATGTGCATCCAACCAAAATGTGCCACGTGTCCCTGATATTTTGAACCTCCACATGTTTAATTAGATTTTCCAATATTTCCATCATTACATCCCACATGGTTAATTGAATTTTTCACATTTCCCATCATAACACTTCAAATCCTATCTCCAAGTGGCCAATGAATGCTTGCCACGTGTCCTTAAGGATAAGCTTTGGAGATTAAGTAAGCTTTTCTTGGCCAGTCACGCAATGCCACCTCAGGGGGTCATTATGAGCCATCATGTGACCTTATCTTATCTTCCAAGTGACTAATGGTTGATTGCCATGTGTCCTTGGAGATAAGGTTTGAAGACTTTTGGAAGCTAAGTCTTGAATTTCAAAATGATCCAACGATGGATTAAATATTATTTGAGATCCGCAATCATGACTTAACTATATTGGAATAAGTTTGGAATCTGCCATCATCACTCCCAAATGGTTTAGTTGGTCCAGTTCATTATTCCAATGATCTAGCTACAAGTTTCAAGAACTGCACCTTGGCCCAAACTTTTCGGGTAATTTAGACTTAGGCCCTTGCAATTTGGTCCTCGGACCATTTTTAATTGCACTTTTTTGGTCCCCAAAAAATGAATAAATTTCGCTAATACCCCAAGATTTTTAGGTAAATTACACCTTTACCTGAAGTTCAGTATTTACGATTTTGCCATTGGCTCAGAACTGAACATTTGTCTCAAGACTTCTATAATCCCTTGAAAGGACCTATTTCCTCAAGTATTAGAACCTAACAATATCAGGTATTACCTCATTTTGATTTTGAAAATTTGGGGTATTACACATAGTGTAGCCATCTTTCATATACACACAGCCATCTTCCATATACAGACACATATATCCATCTTCTCTTTCATATACACGCAGTCACATATCTATATATCTATATACACACTGATTAGCCATGGCTATGTGACGAACCAGCGGCAAGGGAGGCCGTGCAACAATGGTGGCCGATTATGGAGGATAGTCGGGGTCTTAGCAGCGATGGAAGGCGGGTGCGACGAAGTGTCCAAGAGCATCAGTGGTCGGCGATGGTTGAAGCAGCAACGACGGTCGATGGCTAAAGGCGCAGGGGACCAGCTGTAAGTGGCTCATGTCCAGCGGAGGCCCAGGCGGCGCTGATCGGCGGCAGCTCTGTGTGTAGGCAGGCTGTGCGCATAAAGAAGAAGATGAAGGAAGAAAAAAGAAAAAAAATGAAAAAATAGCCAAAAATTTTGGAAAAAATTGGAGAAAATTTTGAAAATTAATTTGGGGCTCGAGGAGTATGTCAGAGGCTTGAAAATGGAATCTAGGCGCATGGTGGCAGCCAAGAAGGATTTGAGCTAGTAAGAGTGCGTGCAAATCGAGAATTGGTCGTTTCAAGGCAAGTTCCTAACCCTATTATTGTGTTCTTCAATCCTTATGCAAGTCTTTGTTGGTTAAAAATAAATACGCGTGGTAACTATCTATATAATAAGGGATAACTGTTTTTGAAAATGTATAAAATGTATCAGAGATACATTTTGATCCTATGGCTGAGATATAATACCCCATATTTTTGTGAAGATGCCACGTATTTTAAGTGAGTTTAAACTACCAAAAATATGTTTGAATTGGCAACAAATAACCGAATCAATCGTACGGAGTACCCTAGAGCTTAGATACCTAAGGTTAAAGGTATATTTTTGATGAGCGTCTCGAGGCGAGATTTATGACGCTGAAAGAAATCAAATCAGAAATGGTATTCGGTTAAGCTAAGTTGTAGCCTAAAAAGATTGAATGATGGTAAGGGGCTTCCAAAAAATCGTATATATTGAGTAATTTTGAGTTATTAATTTTGGAATTTTAAGTATCTCGATAAATTTGATGTTTGAGGGTGTAATTATAATTAGAAAATTATCCAAACGAAATAAGGATAAAATTAAGAGCTTATGTGGTAAAATATTGAAGTTGAGGACTTAAAATAAGGGCCAAAGTGTTATTTGAAAGAAGCTTGGGGTTTTAGCTTGGATTTCAAAAGTTAAATTCATTCTAGCTTTGGATTTCAAAAGCCATTCAATTATAGGTTTGAGTCTTTGGAGTCCATGGCTAAAATTGTGACAAGTGGCATAATGTGATTGGTTGAAGAAATCTATAAAAAGGCACCATGGGTTGTTCTCAAATCATTCCAAGCAAGTTTGAGGAGTGAATCACTCTAAGAGGAGGAGCTTTCTCTAGAGAGAGAGAAGGGAGTTCGACAAGAAGGTGGGAAGAAACCAGCGAAGAAGTGGTGGAGAATGAGCCTCGTCGGAGTTGTGGGTCTTCACCGGAGTTTTCCAAAATCAGTCAGCAAAAAAGCGAGGTAAGTCCAATTTTTGTTGATAATCCTGTAGAGGGGGAAGAGAGGGTCACGTAGGTTCAAACGGGGGTCGAATCGGAGTTAAAATGAGGAAGTTATGGCTGAAATACCAACCCGAGGCGAAGTAGTCCGAGACTACTGTGCAGCGCGTGAGATACACGCGCCGGATAATAGTTGCGCGTGAGGGTGCGTGGCTAGCCTTCTTGGGGCACGTGAGGGGTCCTTTTTCCATGAAAATTTTCAATTATGCCCCTACTTTAATGCCCTTCAATTCTATATAAAAATATTTGGGTTTAGATTTACCGAAACGTGTATTTTCTGCAGAAACCTAGGCCGTTTGTTGTGAAATTATACCATCAAAGAGATAAACCAACAAGGTGAGACTCCTATACTCCAAATCCTATTTTTTATTCTCTTATGAGAGACTTCTATTGCATGAGACGTGTGAAGTTCTTACACATAAACGCTTGTTATTCTCTTACGTGAAATCATGATGCATATATGAAATGAATTTTTTTGAAAATTATATGTTATTGGCTTTTTAACTTTTGCATTTATAAAATTCGTGTGGCCATACTGTCATACCTATTTGTTGTTGGCTGAGGGCAAAAGTCAGATATCCCTCGAGAGGCGCTATGCGTGCGCCATCGAGAAAGCTCTCATGGGGAAGACCAAGAGTCTAAGGAACAACGGATGTGGTGCTTGCATGAGTTCTATGAGGTCGGGGCGAAGTGACATGGTTAGGGACCTCCTGAGAAGCGCTATGCGTGCGCCATTTAGAAAACTCTCGTTGGAGGAGGCTGACATGTTCACGAAGCACTTCGGAGTAGTTCTCATTGTCTTCTCATACATTTTATACCTGATCATGCATCGATATAAACTGTTTTTGGAGTTTCTCACTAGAAGATTCATCTTCTAATTGGACTATGTCCCTGGAATATTCAAACGTTCTAGGTTCGACGAGCGGCTCTAAGGGAAATAAGGTAGCTGAAGAATAAGTTTAATTTGTTGTCTATAGCATGTTTAGAATATCTTCATTTATATGCGAACCTATGTAATTTTGGATATGTTTAAGATGTTCAGTTATCATTTGCAAGAGATGATGTAATACATTTTGTAGACGTCTTGAACAATTTTATGATAAAGCATTATAGTTGTAAACCATATCAGGTTTGATCTAGCTTCCGCATTTGAAATTTTAACACTTGCCTTTGCTATTCGATTATTGGGTTTGTTAAGCTGAGAAGGTAAAAATTAGGGTTTTTGGATGTTGTGTGATGTATGATAGTGATTGTGATATGAAAAATTTTTATATTCCCGAAATCCTAAGTTATAACACGCTTAAGAAATTTTGGGGTGTTACATGAGATACATTTCATTTCTACTTCAATGGCTAAGATTAACTTTCACATTTCAATTTCCCGATTCCCTATCTACCCTCTCTTTCTCTTTCTCACAGACCCACTCATTCACTGGCTCTCTCTCTCCCTCTCTCTTTCTCTCTCTCTCATAGACCCACCCACCCATGCCATCGTCTCCCTTTCCTCCGGCATTCGCTACTACAGTTAGATCTCAGAGGTATGTGATGTTTGTTCTGCATATGTATGTGTGTTGTGTATGCATGTGTTTGTGATGTTTGTTGTGTATATGTATGTGTTTGTTGTGTGTATGTGTTTATATACTAACTCTGTGTGTATCTATGTATATATTATGTATATGCGTGTGTATATATCTATATGCGGTTTGTGTCAGCCATGCTCGCTGATGTGGGGGGTGCGACGGTCGGTGCAGTGCTCTTTGCAGTTGCGGGGATGAGGGGGTGTGAGCAATAGAGGGAGAGGCAACGATGTTCGATGCTGCCGGGAGGGAACGATGGTCGCTAGTGCTCGCGACTGGGAGGGGCGACAACCGATGATGCTCACGGCGATGGGGGCATCGGGGGGAGAGACAACTGATGGACCTCTTTAGGCGGTGGGTTTTAGACAAAGATTGTGGGAGATAGTGAAAGAGGGAGAGAGATTGGGGAGAGAGAGAGAATGGGCGGGCAACTTGACTAAAATTTCTAAAAATAAATTTAATAAATTCGATAAGCCTTTAAAGGCTTCTCTACAAGTAGCTTATGAGAGAGGGGGATAGAGGAATCATATGATTTCTTCACCAATCAATCACTTGTAATGTTGATTGACAACACATTCCCGTATAATGACCTAAATACCCACCACCATCTTCATTATTTTCCTTATCCTAGATATAGACATATATATATATATATGTATATATACGTATGTATCATGGAAACAAGAGAAGTCTGACACTGCAAGTTTTAAAAAAAATTATGAACTACAACATTTGAAATTTTTTAAATAAAAAAATACTAACCGTGTAAGTTTTAATTTTTTTAAATATGTATAATTTAATAATTTGACATTTAGAATTGTATTTTTTTTAAATCATAAATGATTTAATTCCAAAATAAATAAAAATCTCTTTCTTTAATGATGATCAGAGGCAATTTTTAGGTGTTGAATCTTTGATACTTAAAAAAATTTAAAATTGGTTAATCTATCTTATTGAGGCTCTGTTTGGCAATGCGGTTTGACTGCTTATAACCTATTAGTATAGCGTTTAAGCTAGGAGGCTTATTTTCTTACCTGTTTGGATTTACCAATAGCTTCAAAGCTGTATAGCTTAAATGCTAATGTATTAGCGTTTAAGGAAAGTTCTGGGGCAGTAACTTTTGAAAAAAAGCTTCTGAGAGCTTTTAGAGTTGACCAATGTGATGATGCGGTGGTCGATCACCTTTCTCTTCCTCAGACCAGGTACCTGCAATAGAGTCGGGGACTTGCTCCCCCGGGATCACTCCGACGTTCAAGTTAGTTCACTAGATTACTGTCAACTCAAAGTACGCAATGTCGAACTTAGAGAAAGAACAAGTTGGAATCCCCTTACCCGTCACTAGTCCCTTCTTTTTTATCCTCCTTCTAGGGTAAGGATTCTCCTCCAAATCGCAGGGGATCCCCTCCCTGCTCTTCACGAAGCTGCGATCTTACCGATATGGATACCATAATTGTTTCCGAGGGGTTCAGGGTAGTCCCTATCGCCATGATTCTCGATGCGATGGTTGATCTCGAGGAATTCAGAGAATCTTTTCCAAGTAACGAGTTAGTCGGTGTGTTGAGGTGTATCTGCCACATGTCCCCTCCAGGCTTAAGCAAGATGACGTAAGTGGAGTGGCTCTCTAGAGGGCACGTGTCACCTCTACCATTGGCCGACATTGGAGTGATTATGAACCTGAGGGTATTTTCCCTTATCACTTGCCCCCCCCCACTCCTCGAGCCCCCTAGCTTTGAATGGCTTAAGGAGTGGCAAAGTCTCCAAATGTTCGCGCTTTCTTTTACCCTGAGGGTCGAGATCTATCGGGTCCGAGGAGCTAGGGAGTTTCTTCTTGATGTTGATATTCGTTCCCCAGACACTATCCAAACCTTTCACCTTCTCAAGCCCCGCAATCTCTGGGCAATTAATGCTCATCATCACTTGCCCCTTGGTTCTCCACTGTCAAGGCTTTAATAGGCGACTCTGATCCCTCTGTTTGCTTCTTCTTTTGACCCTTTTCCTGCCAAGCCTACTACTGTGTTAACGAGCCTTCCCTTCTCTTTTTGCACTTTCCTTGCTCTCTCTCTCAAATGGTGATTACTGGATCAAAAAGGCTTAACTCAGTCATCTCAGAGCTTGTTAAGTAGGAGAACCACCCTGCCTCCTCCATTCCTTGCCAATGGATGAGTGACTCAGAATGCCAGCAGTTTCGGGAGAAATACAAGATTCTCGAAGAATAAGAGGTTGAGTTCAACACAAATCTACTAGCATGTCACCCTGTTGTCGGCCGTCTCTGCATCTACAAGTGTGCCTTTGACAGGGGCTTTCGCCTACCCCCCTCGAGGGAGGGTCATGTCGTTTCTCCAACATCTCACCATCATTCTAGCCTAACTGTCTCCCTTCAAATGGAGGTACTTGATGGGCTTGATCATTATATGTAGTTTTGGTAACATAGAGCCTTTGGGGGAACTCTTCGACTACTTTTTTACCACCAACCACGATCCAAGAGGCTGGATTTCCATCTCACCCAGAATTGTGAAGGATGGATGTCTCCTCGTGTCCAAGGAGCATCCTAAACTTGAAATCAAGGCCTTGACACTCATGCTCTCCAGTGGGTCTAAAGACTCAGATGAATGGAAGGAACGTTTCATCTTCGTCCACCCCAGACTATCCAGTTCCTCATAATAAATTTGGTCCGTGTGCAATGGGTGGACCTTGGATACCAAACACAAACGTCTGAACGTCGAGGATATCAAAGAATCAGCCTGTAGGATCGTGGGTATCAACCGAAACTGGGAAAATGGATGGCTCTCCAATCCGATACTTAGCCAGGCAGGCCTAGACGGTGAGACTTGTAAGTGTTAGCCCTTTACCTTCTTCTTCATCTCCTCATTCTTACCGGATATTAATCTTCATTATTTTTCATGTGTAGTCAAAAATCTCTGGGAGATAACCCATTCTCCTATCACCGAGGAGATGATCTTGGATTTCCCCGAGAGCAAAGTACCTTCCGCCCCCGCCAAAACCAAGAAGGCATCTGAGAAGGCTCTCAAGCCTTCTCAAAGAAAAGGGCTCTTAGTGCCTCTCGAGAAAACTCTAAAGAACACTAGGAATAAAGGACCATCTACCTTTTCCAAATCAAGAAAAATAACAGAGGAGGATCTACGGACCTTCCAAGTGGCCCCCAAGAACGGTGCTGAGGCTTGCTCAAAGAGTCCTACCACGGGATCCCAAGCCCTGAAGAACAAGAGGGACTCCCAACCTTCTTAGCAATTGGCTGGAGTAGCACCCGCCCCCTCGCAAGACCCATCCAAAGGTGATGATGAGACCATCGCCTAGGCACTTGAGGTGGCTAGGGCGGAGGCTCAGGGAGGTCGGCCGCCTACAAGTATGGAGCTAACCATAATGCCTCTAGCATTCCTATCCCTTCTATTTTTAAGCTGATATTAACATCTCTGGCACCAGAGGGGCGCCTAGGATTAACAATAGAAACTTCATTAGAGGAGGCTTTCGTTTCGTCCATGAAGGAGATATTGGCCCAAAGGACGAAGTGGTGAAGGATAGAAACTGCCCCCTCTTCGTCTTCGGCCGAAGCAACCCCCATTCTCGAAGCAGTCGAGGCCTCTATTAGACCTTGGCTATTTCTAGCGCTTTGCCAGCTACGTTAAACCAGATTAATGCACCAAGATTCTAAGGGTAACCTTTACTACTTGTCTTTCCCCTCTAGTCCTTTTCACACGAGTAGGCCTTGACTCTTACTTTGTTACTATTTTCTAGAGCCTTTTGGGTTTTCAAGATTCGATCGGCCTACGAGAATCGAAGTTGAGAGACTTCGAGGAGTTGAGGCCTTCTCTTCTAAGTTGGTAGATCTCGAGCACAGTGTGCATATTCTCACCAAGTCCATTGAGCTGGCACAGGAGGAAGCAAAACTTGCCAATGAAGCTGAAGTTCAAGCTCGCGATGATCTGGAGCTGGCTCAGAAGAATATGCTGGAGGCTAATCAGGCCAATTCCAGGCTCGTGGAGAAGCCGGATGCCACGAAGGGCGCAAATGACCTACTCCGAGCAAATGTAAAGAAACTCACCTTAGAGTTGAAGGAGGCCAAAAATGGGCAGGTAGAGGCAATGGAGTCCTATTCTCGGTGTAAGGAAGACCTTCACACAACCCATACCCAGCTTCAATCTGCCCTCAATGATGCTCACGTGGCCTTCCAGAATGGTCGCGAGGATTTTCAAAGCTCTGAGGCTTACGCTGCGGAGTTAGAAGGAGTTATTCGGGGTGGATTCAAGCATATGAAGAAACTCACAAAGGAGTGCTTCCTGAACCTAAACGTGGACTCCATCCCCTTCGATGTCTCGACAGCTTTATCTTCCTTAGAATAGATTCCTTTGTATTTGAATTTGATATTTCAATAAAATTTGTTTGCTCGTTTGTTGTACCATCTTCATTTAAACGTTACTTGCATTAGTTAATTACCCCTTAAAAAAGATCGTAATTCTAAAACTAGGGGGAGGGGGGGTTGCATCTAACCCCTTTTACACTTTAGAGGATATCCCTCGCTCTTTATTAGGGACAAAAATCTCATGGGGATCAGATCTGATCCTTTCTTTTCTTCTTTTTGGAGTTTTTTTTCTTGTTGAAGGTTTCGATTTCGGGGCCCCCCAAGGATCACATTTGATCCCTTCTTTTTTGATCGAGGGTTCAAAGCCCCCCGAGGATCACATCTGATCCTTTCTTTTTTGATCGAGGGTTCTAGGTTCCCCGAGGATCACATCTGATCCTTTCTTTTTTGATCGAGGGTTCGAGGTCCCTTGAGGATCACATCTAATCCTTTCTTTTTTGATTGAGGGTTTGAGGCCCCTCGAGGATCACATCTGGTCCTTTCTTTTTTGATCGAGGGTTTGAGGTCCCCCGAGGATCACATCTGATACTTTCTTTTTATTGAGGTTTTGATCCCCCGAGGTTAGCCTTATCTTTGGTCAGGGGTGGTCCCCTAGGGTCTTTCACTATGAGGAGCTTTAACTGTTGGGAGAGAAAAATAGATTTATTTCAGAAATCATAGTCAATAAAGAACATTTATGATGAAATTTCCTCAAATTTTGCACATTCCATGTGTTTTTAACGGGTACACCCTCGGCGGTCTGGAGTTTATAAGCGTCAGGGCTGAGGGCTTCCACTACTTTGAAGGGACCTTCCTAGTTAGGTGTTAAGTTGTTTGCTTCTCGGGCACCTCGAACATCCGCTAGCCTTAATACCAAATCTCCAGGAAGGAAACTCCGAGTTTTCACCCTTCGATTGTAATACCTTTCAATACGCTGATTGTACGCTGCCTGTCGAATCTTCTTTTGATCACGAAGTTCATCAAGGAGATCTAAGTTGTCTCTTAGATTTTGCTAAACAAGCAAAATTATTACTTTTTGCTACGTAAAATTATGACTCATTTAGTTTAAAACTATGGATCTTGTTAGCTAAACAAGTAAGATTGGGGTTTTCGAGATTTCATCTACATGTGAAGATTGTTCTTGGATTCACCGCGAGTGCCAGCTTATGTGTGCATGTGAGATTGGTAGTTGGATTGTCATGTAAAAATCATGTGAAGATTGTTCTTGATGCACCACGCATGATAA
This sequence comes from Diospyros lotus, assembly GCF_014633365.1. Taxonomy (NCBI): domain Eukaryota; kingdom Viridiplantae; phylum Streptophyta; class Magnoliopsida; order Ericales; family Ebenaceae; genus Diospyros; species Diospyros lotus. The sequence goes on from NC_068342.1 coordinate 23,301,231, forward strand.
TCATGGGAAAAAAAAAGATCCCTGGGAAATCCCTTATAGTAACGCGCCTGGGTGAGGCAGGGTGTTACATACGTGCCCGTTCCTCAGCATGTAATTGACTTTCAGACTCTTGAACTTGGGAAATATGTGTCCTATGAAGAGATGCCTATCAGTATTTTGGAACGAAAGGAAAAGATTTTGAGGAATCGATCAATTCCTCTTGTTACGGTGCAATGACAACGACACTCGTCCGAAAAGGCAACATGGGAATTAAAAGAAGAAATAGGGCGTCTTTACCCCTCTCTATTCGAGTAACCAGGTATGAATTTGGGGGACCAAATTCTTTTAAGGAGGGAGAAATTGCAATGACCTATTAGAGGGCCTAGAATTTATTTAGAAATTATTTAATTGCTTATTTAATTTTTGGCTTAAGAGAATTTGCAAATTAAATATTTAATGTGGCAGTTTAGGAATTTTTAAATGAGAAAATAGCATTTAATTGCATTTAGATTATGTGGAAAATAAATGCAAGGGCGTGATGGTAATTTAGGGATCTAAATAATAATTTCATCTTATTAGAAATTATTTAATTAGTGGTATTATGTATTTAAGGGAGAATCCATGCCTGAGAAGGAAGTGGGAAGTCTCCAAGTTAATTAAGAATAAGAACTCCAAGAGAAGTAAGGAGTTGTGGTGTTTAGGGCTTCTTTTATATATATAGCTCATAAGAATAACTTTCTTCACGTCGCGTTGAAGAATAGAGAGTTCAAGAGTGATAACAGTGTCTTGCATAGGAGATCTTTTATTGTAAGTGTTGAAGTCGATCAAGAAGATCATAAGACAAGTATCTTCCCTATAATCCCTTCCATTATAGATTCATGTTAGTTCGTTCTCAGTTTATTCAAGAACTCTCGTTTGAGTTTTTAAATTTATATTAGTAAGTAGATATATATATATATATATGCATGCATAGTGAGTCTTGGCAAGTCATGCATGATTTCTTTATAGTGATTTAATCAAATATAATTTTTGAACCATCCTTGATATTATTTCATGTCGATTGGGATTTGTTTCCCTAAGATTTATTCAGAATACAGTCATTGTGAGTGTTCATGTTTGTCAAAAATATGTGTAGATATCCGGATGAGATCCCTCATTTCTGGATGTATTTATTAAAGTTTGTGAGTAACATCCGGATGGACAAGATGGCCTATGTGGTATCCAGATGGCCTATGTGCATATCCATATGTGTCTAGTGATTTTGTGGGTAATATCCGGATGCTTCAAGTCGTATCCGAATGTGTCTATTATTCTTTGTGAGTGATATTCGGATATCTTGATTCATATTCAGATGAGTCTTAAGCCTTTTGCGTATGATATCTGGATGGCTTCTTCATGTATCCGGATAGGTCCAACACATCCGGATGCCTTGTTTTATATCCAGATGCCCTTTCAAAATGTTGAAACTCATTCGAATGAACCCTCCTATAGCATTTGAATGCTTATGTTTTAATAGCCTCATATCTGAATACATCTCAGCATATCCAAATAGTTTGTGTTTTATTAGCTAGTGTATCTGAATGGCCAACCTCATATATGGATGTCTTCCCTTCTATTCGGATGGCTCTTCTGCTATCCAGATGTGTTTCCCAGTGAACCCCAGTTCCAGTTTTTATTTAAATAAAAGATTAAATACTTCCGAACCATGGAGTCTTTATGCTAAATATGATAAATCTAACATGCCCATACCCTAAATCATAACTCGTAAAATCATTGTATTTCAATATGTTGATTCTATAACACATGTTCAACATTATTAAGTGACATGTATGATATTATGTGCATACATTCTGGTATGAGCATGGACATGGCTTTATATAGAACACTTCATTTCGTGTGCTGGCATGTATATGAGCATTGCATTATGCTCGTCAGGTGGCTAGTCTACAGGGATCCCATCAGTTTCAGTTATAGTTCAGTTATGTGTTGCTCGCCTGGTGACGACCAAGGGGCAAAGGGCCTATTGGCCACAGTATGTGCTTACAGCTTTTATGTTTGTAGGATTCAGAACAGGCAAGTATGTATTACAGATTATGTGGGCCTATGAGCCAAAGTTGCATTACCTCCATTTATTTTACAGATTATGTGCATTGACATCTTGTAAATATAACCTTTTAGTGAATATTATTCTCTCAGTACAAGGACATCTAGTATTTTATGAGTATCAATATTCTTCGATTCAGCTACAGTTTCTTTTATGATTATTACTTGTTGAGCTTTGTAACTCACATTATACTCTACACCATTCTAGGTCCACTACAAGAAATTTGGTCATTAGTGGCGACACAAAATCGTCACGTATGATTAGAATTTCGTCACAAAATGGTATTGGTGACGATTTTATGGTGTCATAGCCATTGTCACATTAGGTTCGTAGGGAAAAGTAATTAGTGACGTTTTTATATTTCGTCACAAATGCATAAAAGAAAGGTGACAAAATTTTTGTCGTCAGTGAAAGAATTTCTTTTAGTGATGCGTAATTTTTCCACGAAAACCAATAAAAATACGTCATTTTAGAGTTCAAATCGTCACAAAACTGTTGTGACAGGATTTCTTATAGTGACAAAATTTATATTATCACTATAATTTTTTTATATTTCCTCACTATTAGATTAAATCGTCACTGAATAGTTTGATTTGGTGACGCAAACTAAAATGTCACAAAATATATGTAATAATTGGTGACAAAAAATCGTTGCGAAATGCAACTACCTTTGATCACAAATATTAATTTTGTCATTAATAAATTAGGTCGATATGTTAATTAGTGATGCATAAATATTGTCACCTATTAAATATATTTTTTTACGACAAAAAATAATTTTTTTTGAGTCATATATAGACCTTTTCGTCACTATAGGCATAACTTTTGTAACGTTAGTAAAATTTTTAAAAAATAGAATAATCAATTGATGACAATTTAAAAACGTCTTAAATTTATATAATTATATATTATCTTTAGTGACAACAAAACAAATTGTCACTCAAAATTATATGTATAAATAAGTGACCAAAATTTTATTTTCATAAATTCATAAATTAAACTTGTTAATTTGGTGACCAAAACAACTCATCACCCAAAATTGCACAATCTAATAAGTGACAATTATTTTTGTAGCAAATTGTATAAACTTGTAATTTTTTTCTTTGACAAATATTATACTCACTATCAATTGATCTAAAATTTGAAATTAAAAAAACTAAAATCATATTACACACACAAAATGAATTGATATTGATGAACAAATCTATCACAAAAAATAAATTCCAATATGACACATCTAAAAATATAAAAGTAATTAATATCTAATTAATATTTCAATAAAAGTTCTAAATTAAAAAAGTAAATTTTATAAAACTTGATCAAATGTAACTATGCAAGTACCACCACAAATATACTTCAACCTCTTCACTCCAACCCTTTAGTTAATTGTGCGTGCGATTCATTTGAACTTGAAATGATAATTGTATTGTAGTCATAGACTCATAGTGGTAATTGTGTTGAATGGATAGAAACATACAATGTAAGATAGAAATTTTATTAAATTGGACACATGTAAAGTTTCAATCTACCTAGACTTGTCAACTCTCCCTCTCTCCCACATGGGGGAGGGCAGTTCAAATCATTGAAAAATGACAGAAAAATAGTCAACAACCTGTATTAAGAAAGAATCAGACTCACCAACTTGTACTGCTAACAATAAGTGTTGGCCTATTTTGTTTCAAGATGATGTCATTGCTAACCTGTGTGTAAACATAGTTTCATTTAGATCAAGGTTCCCCACAGCTATTATTCCTACAAGACACAAGTATGTTATCTCAAATGAAGACTAACGTAGACTGAACCTCAATTGAAACTAAAGGTAAAAGATCTTTGAAGTAATTTGCATTACCATTGCTGATGTAATCTTGTGAACCGTACAACTGATTAAGGTGGTTGTGTATCCTATAAAACAACTACCACACAGTTTATTTTCAATTCTCATCTCAATGCAGCAATTAACTTTTCCCTTAATGGGGAATTTTATTAAAAAACTCAGTTTACCTCATGTTTCTCCTCAAGGAAAGCAGGGCAAAAAAAACTCTAGAGGCTGATCGTAGAGAACTGTTGCTCTAAAAATTAAAGAAAAGGAAGACACCAAAGCAGTTAACAATGAATGTGAACAGAAAAATGTTGGATATTACAAACTTTGAGCTGACCATCTTACTTGATTCCCCAGTTTTGGTGCAATTCATGTTGCATTTCCCTTGTCACACATAAGGAACCATTTGCCATTTTTCCATAGTGCTTTTCAAACCTAATTATGCACCAAAAACTCACATTTCATATATACAGACAAGAAAACCCCTCAAAATTCCAAAGAAATGTTAACAAGGCATTGAAATATACCAACGGTACAGTGCCACAAAAAGACTACTTCCAAGAGACAATGCAAGTAAAGTATATCCAAAATTATGCCAATCAATGATAAATACAGCATGCCTAAGCCAACTTGCCCATTTTACAGCCACTAAAGTTGGAATAGATGGTGGATTCTACAGGAAGCAGAAACAAAGTACTTTAGATCAAGATATCATTCCAAGCATGTAAAACTCAAAAATAAATCTGACAAGAATTGTGGTAAATAAAATGTAGACATGCAAGATTAAAGGCTAGAGGCCACCTGAAAGACAACATGATAAGCTACTGTTTTAGTGAGTATGTAGAACATGATAAAAGAAAAATAAAAGACTTCTGTAAATGAAAGAAAGAAACTAGAAACTAGCAACTTTCTTTCCAGAGCTTCAATAACCCAATACACAATGCAATAATATTAAAAAAAATAATGCAAAAAGATACAAGTATTTCAGAAAAGCAATCGCAAACTTTGACCAACATTTCTCAAACATCACAAGTGTTATTGGTTAAAGAGTTAGCCAAGGAAATGAACTTCCAATCTAATTCTTCAGATATAGCGGAAAAAACAGGGCATAAAAAAAGCTAATAAAATAAATTGACTTCAAAATATTAAATAAATATCAGTGTTTCACCCATATAAATCCTTCAAAGCTCACTTGCACTATAAAAACATCAGGAGTTTCAGATTTAGAAAAGAAAAATGATAAAAAAGAATAAATAAGTACAATGAGTTTCAGAATGTTGAAATAAAAAACAACAAAAAACTAACACTCCCTCACAACCAGTACCATACCATACTACCCAATGCTCATCACATATAATAATAATAATAATCACAATGCATTGATTTTAGAAGCATCAAGTGAAGATGATGTAGAAAACAGAGATGTCCGCTTGCATCATCAACTTCCGTCTCCTCCAGTTCTTTTAATAATCAACCGCCTCTATTCTTCAATTTCTCCTCCAAAAATCCCCTTTCTCTCTCTCTCTCTCCCTCTATGTGTGTGTGTGTGTGTGAAACCTTAAAGAAAACCAAATCATATATATATATATATATATATGAATGTTCATGTATTTCTTCATGACAGATGTTTGATAAAAAGTCTATATATGATTTTTTTGCAAATTTACTTGTTTTGATAGAAACATGATAATTATTAACTGAAGAACAACAATACAAAACCAGAAATGTAATAGTTTTCAAACAAGAATAACACCATACACACATTCAAGTTTCAAAACAGAAATAACTTAAGATAAACGAGATGCTTGAACCTGATGAAGCAAAAGAGGAAGGAATAGCTGTAGTGCTGGTGCAACAACAGTGGTGATTCAAAAACAAACTTTAGAAATAAAAAAGTCAAAACAAATACCTAAAAAGTTTCTCCCCAGCTACTGACCGAGAGGCAAGGGCGAGTTGCGAGCGAGCAAGCGATAGCGAGAGAACAAGCAAGCCAGGGGTGAGGCAGCCAGCCAGAGCGAGAGAGCGAGCAAGGAAGGGGCGAGGGCTAGCCGCAAAAGGCAAGAGCGAGGGCGAGGGCGAGCTGTGAAAGGCGAGAGCAAGGGCAAGGTCGAGGCAGTGAGCGAGGGCAGCAACGAGCCCGAGCAAGGGCGACGACGAGGTAGCAAGAGTAAGGGGAAGGGCAAGATAGCAAAAGAGAGCTAGAGAGGGAAAAGAGTTTGTAGAATAGAGGAAGTCACGAATTAGGGGGGATTTGGGGATTTTTGGCAGGGAAGAGGATTTTGGCCCTGGCAAAAAGGCGAGGAGATTCCCGCCTTTTTCTTTTTTTTTATTTAATAATAATTAAATAAAGATATATATAATTTATAAAAATAATATTAATAATTATTTAATTTATAAAAATAATATAATTTAAAATTATGATAGTTGACAAAATAATTTAAATTATGATAATTATTAAATATTTTAAATAATAATTTAATCATCTAAAATGTGATAATAAAATAATTTAAATTATTACATTTCAAATTAATATTTATTTAAAAATTTAATTATATTATAAATCAAATAAATATAATAAATTAGTTTGATAAATTGGATTATTTATTATTAGTTTATTACCTTAAATAATTAATTTTTTTCTATAAATAATAATTACATTAAACAAAGACCGTAGAACATCTACAGATTATCAAGGTAGATCAATAGTCTCACAAAAAAATAATGAGGCAAAACTAGTAAACAACGAAGGTAAACTAAACACTGAAAAGAGAATAAATTTCTAAAACTAACGATATAGGATTGTCATATAAAGAGGTCAAACGATGATCATCAACAAAACAACAAAGAGCCTGATGCATGAAGACGAGCATTTAGAGAGTTTAAAAATAGTTTTGATAATACTTACATAAAAATAAGGGGACATTTCGTGAATTTATTTTAAAAATAATTTTTTTCTAATAAAATTTGAATGTTCAAGTTAAGTTTTAAGAACTATTATTATATACTGAATTTACACAATTATTGTTAATATATAATAATGATTTTTTTTATATGAAAGAATATCTTGATCAAGATACAAGAGAGTGTCTCTTGGTGTTTCTGAGAGGTTTGGCAAAAGAAAAATAAGTTTCGAGCACGAATGAGATCACCTACAAACTTTTTGATGCATAAGTCAATTTTGTATATTAAGTGAAATTATAATTTCACTAAGATTGTGAGCATATCTTAACTTAACGAAAAGTTCTTCTATTTATAAAGAAAAAAATACTGACAAGATAGGCCCTAAATTCCTTTTTATATAATACAATCTCTCGATATTGTTTCATTTTTTTGATTTTAAAATTTTTTATTTATTTTTAAATGTAGTATTTGTTTATATTTTGTACACATTTAATAAAGCCAAGTGTGCTTATTAGTAAAAATTTATATATATATATATAATTCAAATAATAAATAATAATAAATTAATCTTATTTTTAAATAAGATACATTTATTACATATTATTTTTAACATTCGAATAATTCTATTAGTTAAGTAAATAATTCAAATCATAATATATTTATCATTAACCAATAAAATTATCTCAATTTTAAAAATAAGATATAATAAATGCATATAATCTAACCAAAAAAATATATTTATCGATACTTAAACCTTACCCTACTCATTCAAGTTAAAATTTATTTTCTAAAATAAAATTATATTATTATTAATACGTCATTGTTTATTTGTCTCACTTATTTATATCTTAGACAAAAGATAAGAACTTCAACATGAATACTAATAAATTTAAAAGATATTAAGATTCCATAATATTATAAATAATATAAATGCTATTTAGAATAAATTTTAATATTTTGTTTAAAATTTAGTATTAATATTCAAAGAATTATTAATAATTATTTATTAACAAGTAATTAATTACTCATTATCTGACAAATAACCATATGTGACGCATTTTTTCGTCACCCAATATGATACGTAATAGTAACAATTAATTTTTTTTTAACTTGTGCACACAACACAAAAATTATCAATAACTATTGGTGACAAAACTCAACATCACTCAATGATACTTGATAGCATGCATATTTATGCTATATTTTGGTATTTCACGTTATATTTTGGCATTTCACCTCAGTCTTATTACGCCATTTGAAGTAATTTTTGCTGATCTTTCATGGTTTCTATTTTATTATACTTTAAATCGTCCTTACACTATTTTCTATCTTACTTCTATGGATCCAAGCTTGCTTAGCTTTAGGGAATATTGGATGGGCTAGAGAAGCAGCTGGAAAAGACTTGAAGTGGCTCATTTCGGACTTCATGAGGGTAGGCTGGCCTTGGACAATTGTGGGACTCATCTAAAGGAGCTTGGGCTCACTTTCAAGGAGCAGATTTGGGCTGCTCGATTTTGCTGCTTTGGGCTCACTTATCTCTTTTCTATTTCTTCTCTTTTTTGTTGGACTAGGCCCAACCCTAGCCTTCCTAGCTCTTCCTTTCTTAGCCATGTATTTAAGGCCTCTTAGCACTTATTTCCAGGGAAGAGGAGAAAGGAGAGGAAATTCTGGCCGTTTTTCTTGTTGTTAGCATTTTTCTATTTTCTTCATTTTGTCTCCATTTTGTCTTCCTTGCTGTAATGAAAGGCTAGAGCTATTGTAACTGGTTGTGTATCTTGAACCCGTGTGGAATCTGAGTCCCGGATGAGCTGCAAAAACCTGGTTTGTTTGTTTTAATCTTATTCATTTCCATTTGATTTAGTTTGAGTAGATTTTCGAATGCATGAAGTTCATGGCAGGTTTGTGTGAATTTGCATGGATTCATTTTTTGTTAAATGCTTAAGAGAATAGAGTGTTGTAGCCGGTTGGTATAACATCTCGGAAATGAATATAATGTGCTTGAATGGTTGTTCTTGCATAGCTCCGGATGGGTTGAATAGAGAGTGAATGGTTGCATTTTGTTTATAAGAGATTTCTGTATTCATTTTGTTGTTCCAATCATTCTAATCCTTGGACGGTTGTTGAGGATGCTTTAAGTTTGATATCCGGAGATTAAAACATCTAACAAGCCAAGATTTATAGGTTGGACGAGGAAGATTTCACAGAGGGGACAAACACACAGCTGGTTGCATTTCATTTACTGATTTTCATCTATCATTGTCTTTTGGTTTTGTTACTTAGTTTTTTGTCAAAACCCCTCCTAAACAAACTGTTGTTTATATTGGTTCTCCTTGTTGGTAGAAGAAAGTGAGGCTCCTTGTGAGAGACGACCTAGGGTGCACTTTGCTGCAAACTAGAGAAGAGATACATAGATATCTAATCTGGGGTGGTTCGACAGCCGCCGGCCAATACTCACAAATGTGACTATTTGTAATGTGTCACAAATAGGTATTTTTTCATATATGATGCAAATAAATCATCACCCAATGTCTTCACCTCATGTGTCAACCTAAAAAATTACTAACAATGGGTGATGAAACTCACCGTCACCTAATACTATTCATGAATATGACGATATGTAATGTGTCACAAATAAGTATTTTTGAATATGTGACGCAATAGATCATCACCGAATGTAATATTGATTAGTGACATTTCTCATATCGTCACCATATGCATCAAATTAAAATATTATTAAGAAGGGGGTGACAAAATGTAATGTCACCTAATACCATTCACAAATGTGACGATATGTAATGCGTCACAAATAGGTATTCTTGTATACATGACAAAAAGAAAATTGTCATCGATTGTAATACTCATTATTGACATTTCAAAAGTCATCACCTTATGCATCAAACTACAATATACTAACAATGGGTGTCGAAACTCAACGTCACCTAATATTATTCACAAATGTGACAATATGTAATGTATCACAAATAGGTTATTTTTATATTCGTGACACAAATAATATCGTCCCCAAATGTAACACTGATTAGTGACATTCCTAAAGTCGTCATCTTATACAACAAACTAAAATATTACTATCAATGGGTGACCAAAGTTAACGTCACTAATACTATTTACAATTGTGATAATGTGCAATGCGTCACAGATGGTCATTTATTCATTTGTGATACAAATGTATCATCACCCAATATAATATTAACATGATGACATTTTATTTTTCGTCACCTATATATACGAAGCGTCGTGAAATCATTTTTCGCAATTGAGTGTTGGCGCTAAAAATTGGTGCCAACTTATGCGTGATGATTTTTTGTAACAAAATCTTAAAATCATCACCAACAAATAACAGTTCACGAATTTTGGTGACGAAATGCTTATATTGTCACCAAAAGAATAGTTTTTGTGACGAAAATTCATAGCGCCACTAAAAATTGTCACTAATAGCAAAATTTGTTGTAGTGGTCCTAGTGGGGGAGTACCATATGTGGGGTCTAGCAGTAGCATTGGTCAATAGTGTGTGTACATGAAGTCGCTCGAGAACAAAAGATGTTTGGGAGTTGGAGTTATTTTCGAGTCTTGTCAATGTAGGAGTACTTTATATATTCATTGAGGGATTTTCCTTAGATAGTGTCTATAGTTTTTAGTTTATGTTGATCCTCTCATAGATCAGAGTTTTGATACGGTTTGATTGAGATTTTTCAGTTATGATTGATTAGTTGAGCTGTTGATGTTTCCAATTAAGTTTTATGGTGAGTTTTATTTTATTTTATCTATTTACCCCATAACACCTCCTCCTCGGTGGTTCTAGGAAAGGGGGTGTTACAGTATTGGTATCAGAGCTGACCCCCGAGCCTCTGAGCACAGTGGTGGAGCAAATCTCAGCGAGGACGCTGAGTTCCTAAGAGAGGGTGTGTGTAAGCACCTTAGGCAAATCCCACATCGACCATGCAAAGGGGGGGAATTGGGCATATAAGTATGGAGAGTGTTCTACATAGTGACGCACGTTTTGGGATTAAATCCTAGAGCGATAAAATAGGGGATTGGTTGCGACCTGAACCAGACAATACATTGCTATGTGGACCCTGACCGTTACATTGTCTTCTTCATAATGACTCCCCTATCTTTGTTTCTATTCTTCCTTCTAACTTTCAGTCCAAGCAAAGAGTGGGGAACTATTATTGTATAATAACCCCCTAGGAGATTCATTCCAAAGTAGTCCATGCACATTTGTTATCCCAGAGGAAACAATTATTTCGGTGAAATACCTTCTCAGGGTTTGAGCCTATCTCCTATGGGAAAGCCCTTGATCGCTCATCACTCACTTGGGACTAGTTTCCTGAATTTGCATAATTTCCCCCTGGTCGAGCTTTGCTCCTAGGAGGAATCTAAGGAGATTTGATCTTTGTTTAAATTACCCCATATTACCCTGAGGTAATGTGGCTCGCCTCATCCAAGCCCACTTCCTTCTAGGGGTCTTTACTTGCTGAGGGGAGGGCTCGAAGGCCTTTTCATGCTTAACATCGAGACAACATCGTAAATGGGAAAGATGCATCTCCCATTCTTAGGAAAGAGCATTCCACCCTCGCATGCACGTGTCGCATGTCCCTGTACTTATGCTGCCTATAAATGTGCACAAACTCTTCAATTTTAGGGACAAGCCAAGACGAAACAAAACGAGTCCAGATAGGCAAAGCACACCCATAAAACCACCTTGGGGCAACACTCTTCTCATTTTTCCCCGCACAACATATTTTTCATCTTGTGTTGTATAATGACCTCATCTGACTTAAGCATCAAAGGGATCGCGTGGGAGGAATCTTCGTGTGCCCTTGACTACTTTTTGTTTTATAGACCCTTTCGAAAGACGAAATACCTTCTACAATTTCCCAACAACCTCAATTCCTTTGACTTTGCAGCTCTACCTACCAGTAGATCAAGCCTCTTCTAGGCTAGTGGATCGGGTCCATCATAGACGACTATCTCTTTCTTTGGGTCTTGTGGCTAGGGTGAGAAGCCTAAGGAGTGCCTGGCATTCTTCTGGCTGCTCGCTAAGTTTTCTCATAATAAATAAATTTTAATTGTTAAATTCTATCAATAACAATAAGGAGGGGCAATTTTGAAAGAAATTTTCGAACATCATATCCCAAGTGTCAATTTTGAAAACTTTAGGGGTACCAATTAAGTCAAAGCATGATATTATTACACAAAAACAGGAAAGGAAGATTGCCGTTGAGTTACTTATAAGCTATGATTTTAGTCAAGGATAAGTTGAGGTCTTACTCTTGATTTTTAAAAATACATGTTAATTATTTATATTTTTAAAAATAACACTTTCTCTTATTTTTCATTGTTAAAATTTTTAATAATACTTTAATATTTTCTATCTTGACGATAACCTCACCTATAGCAACCGAAACCTAGGTATCCTCTTTGATTTTTTTTTTTTAACATAGAAAACATGAAGGGCCTTCAATTAATGCACAGTTTTTGTCGTGCACAGTTTTCGCCCAAAACTATATTACCCTCCTGAAAATTTATGGCATGCTTCGTCTCAGTTTGAGCAATTAAAATAAGTAAATCACAAGTCAAAATTCAAGACTTACCTCTCGAATAGACGCAGATTGCCAATAGCTACACCAACACATAGTCGAATATATGATTTTATGCTAACTCAAGTTCTTTAATTTTATGATCGTCATCATCAATCCTTTCCCCTCTTCTCTCTTTATTTATTGCAAATAAGATAAATTTTATTAACCCTGATTGCGTTGAGAGGCTGGGGCCAGCAAAAAAATAAAATGATCCTTTTATTTTTATTTTTTTATAAAAGTTCTTCATTATTTTAAAAAACTTATGGCCGACACTGTTTGGCCAAGTCTCAGTGCCACGTGGAATTTACAGTTTAAAAAATATCTGTGGTGGGATAAGATGCGTCCTCGTTCAATCCTGCGCCGCTGTTTCCTCTGGCCCTTTAGCGCTGTAGAACAGGAATCAAAAGATTATCGTTCCCGTGGGGACAAATCCTAAACTGGACACTAGAAAAAGAAAACACAAGTGATAAAAGCAAATAAAGTGGAATCAACGTAATATTTGAGAATTGAGACTACAATATAAAACAAGTGAAATAGGGCGAAAATCATGGAAAAGTAAAAGAACAGATGGGGCCATTCATTGCTGGATTTCAACTTGAAGCTGCTGAAGGCGCTTCTCGAGTTCATCCAAACGAGAAGCCCAGTCGCTCTTAATGGATATGGCTCGAACACTGCTATAGTAATCGCAACTTTCTTCTTCTTCTTCTTCGTTTCGAGGTTCGCTCTGGCTGCGACCTCTGTTTTCCCTTTCCCTTCTTCGCTTCTTCTTGATTTTGTGAGCAGTGGCTCTTTGTAATGCCAATAACACATCCGACGCACTCAGCTCCCTCTCTTGTTCCTGTTGTTTTTGTTTCGCATTAATTGGTTTACTATGTGGATTGGATTTGAGTTTGAGGGCGATGCGGGCGGGGCGACCTGAGCCCCGGACCTCTTGGTCGGGGTCGTCGGTGTTGCGGTCGGGATCGCGGGCTTTTAGCGTCGGTGCTGTGTGTCGAAACTTGCCTGAGACGAGAAGCGGCCGGAAACTTCCACCGGTCGGTCTGGGCGCAAAAGTCGTCGTGATGGGTGATGCTATGGACGGCATCGGGGACGATGAGGCCCATCTGGCGCTTGTGGCCGTGAGGTCCATCCGTGTTGTTTTTGTGGGGGGGGCAAGAGCTTATATAGTCCGAGCCTACAAATTTGACGCATGGGCCTAATACGATTCACAAAATTTTTAGATCAACTTATACATAAGCCGACTCAAACATTTGAAGGCTAAAATTCGATTTCATAATTTTCCAATACCATTACGGCCACGAGCAGTTAGCAGCGCCGTGGCACAATAATCCCCAAACATTTCAAGTATTTCCATTAAAGGGGGATTGTCACACAAAGAATTAAAAAGGTCAACCAAAGATAAATTGGAATGCAGTGGCATGGGCATTCTTTTTGTAATAATTGTAACTCAAAATTTAAATTTACTTGAGAATAACATTTTTAATTTGATTGTAATTATAATTTTAAATTTAACTATGATTTTGTCGACGTTCAATTTCAGTCGACCCTGATTCGTCTTAGGTTGCAGTGAGTAAGTCCAAAGTGCCAAGAAGAAGAAAACAAAGATCTCGGACGTGAATTGACACCAGAATTTTTTACGTGGTTCGGCCAGAACGATGCCTACTCCACGATCGCACTCTGATTATTCCTTTAGAATGACGGTATCTAATTATTCTCTCTGTCCTTGCCTCTCATGATATTTATGATTCTTATTTATGCCGAGGGGCTTTTACAATTTAGATAACATATAGAAATACAATGATTACATAATGGGGGACAAACAGCCCTTATCGTTTACACAAAATCGGGAGTGGGATCCTCATTACGAGGGGCATGGGCTGTTGCAGATAAAGTGAATAGTCCCTACCTCTGACTTCTCAGCTGCTTTACCACTTATGTGAGTTGATGGTTTTAGGCCAGTGACCTGGGTAGTCCAACGAACTGAGGGTTTTATAGCAAGTCCGTTAGTTGATCGTTGAGAGCTCACTAGGGGGTTTTACCATGAGCTCGTAAGATGCTTGCTTTACGGGCTTCGGTGGTGTACGAATTTCTTTTGATGAGGTCGCTGGGATTTTTCGAGCTCTGGGTGATTGGGCCGACCCATTGGACTGAGCTTGGCCTATAAGGGGTGATGTGGGAATAGAGTATAACATAAGCCCCCCAGCTCGCGGTGTGATCTTCGTACTGTAGGCTGACGTGTGCCAGCTGTTAACCCTCCGACTTCTGCCCAATTGTTTTAAATCTCGTCGTTCCACGCATCACGCCTTGTCGGCAGCGTATTTAATGCGCACGTTTCCCCATTATTGCGCATGAGATTACGCAGCACGCCTTATCATAACAGGATACTAATTTCTAACCCTTTTCCTTTTTCCTTCACTGATTTTCTTCTAATATTACTAACTTTCATTTTTTTTCTTTTTCTAGTTTCTTTTTAGGTGATCAGTTGTGCGACACAATATAGAAGGTTTGCAAAACCAAAATTTGCCTTCAAGAGGAAACTTCCAAAATCAACCTACTCACCTAAGGAAAATTGGTTCTTTCTTTCACTTTTCTTTTCTTTTTATTTTTTATTTTTGTGTGTTTCCTTTTTATTTTCCTTGCCTTTTGAGTGGTTTTTGCATCAAAATAGTGGCATTTCCTAATTCGTTTGCACACTACCAGCACCCAAAGTGACTATCTCGGAATGCCCTGATTTTTGGCCAAATTCCAACGTTTAGACCACTTTTTGGGCCATTTTGTGTTTTTCAGTGGCTAATTTTGTGTGGTTTTTAGTGTTTTTAGGTCCCTCAATGTTTTTGTGTTGAAATTTTGTGAAAAAAAAAACTGCATAAAAAAAAATCATCTAAGGGATTCTTGATTGTTACGTTTTGTGTTTTTGAGTTTTTAGTGTGCACAGGCCATTTTGTGTGCTGTTTTTGTGCTGATCTTTAGTGCATGACCAGGTCCTCTAAGGAGAAATTACTTGATTTGGATCTTGAATTAGAGAACACTCTTAGAAGGCAAGCTAGAGAGCTTAAGTCTCGGGATAGGATTGACCTTAGCAGTGTTTCTAATACTTCATCCGAACCTATTCCAGAATTCATCAATATAGCTGATTATGGTAATGGAAATAATGGGAATGGAAACAATGGAAACAATGGAAATGGAAATCATGGTCATTTGGATGAGAGAACAATTAGAGAGCTGGCCGCACCTGATGTGCATTACCAGCCTTTGTGCATCCAATACCCCTAGCTAGATGCAAATTTTGAATTGAAATCTGGACTGATCCATTTGTTGCCCAAGTTTCATGGTCTTGCAGGAGAGGATCCGCACAAGTATCTGAAAGAGTTTCATGTTATTTGCTCAACCATGCGACCACAAGGAGTAGATGGAGAGCAAATCAAGCTGAGAGCTTGATAGAGCGCATATTTTCATATTATTTAGCCCTCATATTTAGTTTTTTTGCACGTTAGTTGTATCATTTTATTCATCTTGATTTTGTTTTATTTTATTTTATAGGAATTGGGCTTCACACTATTTTATCTTATTTTGGATAGATTAGGGCTTCCTGGGTCATGAGAAATTTTGATGGCAAGAAGGGAAACAAGGAGATTGGAGACAAAGAAGCAACCAATGTGCTGATAGATTTGACCTTCTATGCTTCTTTCAAGTTTTTGGCCAAGTTACAATCCCATAACATGAATGATGTCTTCAGAGATATTGTAGAGGACTTCTTGGGATTTCTTGAATGGTATGTTTTGTCCAAATCCAAGTTCGTTTGGGCCTCCAAACAGCGCTTCAAAGTCGGGACCAGAAAGTTGGGTCAAATTAGGAAAGCTACACAGATGCTGAATCTTTAAAAGGCCATAACTTGGGCGTCCGATACCCAAATCAAGTGATTTAAAAGTCCAAATTCATATAATCTTCATGATCTACAATTTTTATGAAGGGGTCAAAGCCCAAAACGCACGTTATCATATTCGAAATCGGCTGTGAAGTTGCGGTAACTTAGGGTTTCCTCCCTAAGCTCTATTTAAGCACATTAAGTGGCCGATTTTTGGGGTGGCCGATTTTGGGAGAATTCTCACAATTTCAACCAAGAAGATGGAAGGCTAATTCGCTTGTGATTCGTTACATTCTCGTACCTCTTGCTTGAAGGATCATTTACGAGGAAACGTAGCATGCAACGGAAGCGGTTTAAAATCAAAACCGTTCCTCGAATTGATTAGAATCTAAGAGACTTACTTTTACGGCGGATTACCGGTCGGAATGGGGCGATCGGAGCAGGATGAGCGGGAGCTTCTTCGCGTAGTGGAGACGACGGCTGTCCTGCTATCCTTCGGCTCCTTCGCATCAGAACTTGGAGGCTCTCTTTCGTTCTTCCGAAATATGACTCGAACTCGTGGCCTCCCTTCGGTGAAGAAGAGCAAAAACGACCTTGGATAGAAAAACAACCAAAGAGAGATATATATAGGGAGAACCCTAGGGTTAAAACCCTAGTGGGCCAAACCCTAATGGGCCAAGTCCATTTAATTAATTCTCTAATTGGGTTAGCCCAATTAATTAATTAAACTAATGAACTATTATTTTATTCTAGCCCAATTAATTATGAACCATCCTGAATAAAATAATTCTCTCTCAATGTAATTCACCCAACAAGCCAAATGTATTAAAAAATACATGAGTTACATCGAGTTACCCCGGGGACCAAAAGACAAATTATTCACGGCTACTAAAATGACCAAAATATCCCTGCTACCTAGTAGCTATATTTTGTCATTCTAAGTGTTCCAACTATCACCATATGGTAACACTGACCCCACGAATAATTTTGCATATGCCATGTCTTTGACCTACTAGTGTAATGACGAAAATACCCCTCTGCGTAACACCTATCATTTAGAAAGGAATAATGTACTAACACCTCTCTAAATGATTTCTACCATCCTTAGATCACTAGTCCAATAATCCGTGACTACTCGAATGTACTTGCTTATCACTAGGAGCTACCCAGAAGCACACACTCTTAAGTCACGTTCCCAGGGCCCTGGATTATTTGATTATTCTTGGACAATCACAAGGGGGTGAATCACAGAAACTATCTTGTATTAGTCTGTCTTAGCTAATTAGAAACCATACTCCCAACTCAAAAGGATATTGATCTTTGATAGACCTCACCTATAATGAATCTAAGAATATAGCTCTAGGTTCACTAGACCACCAACTAATACTCAAGTATTAGAGTACTCGTCCACGTAGTAGCAATGATAGACTAGCTCCATTGTAATACCCGAAGTTTTCCTAGGCATTGTTGTTTAAGAAATAAAACATTTCCTTGGAAATCGAAGGATACATGTGAAGTTCCGAGGTAATCGCCGAGGAACGAATGAAGGGTTTTCCGAAAAATCACGGAAACTATCGCAAGGGGACATCATCTAAGGTATTTTGGAGAAGTTTAAGGAGTTATAGGGGCTCAAGGGATATAAGTGAAAATAAGTATTTGGGTTAAAGAGTTATTTGTAAGAAGTTAAAATATCTTGTAACTAGTTAGTTAAAGGAACCAAGTAAGCTAACTTAGTTAGGAGACATAATCATGAGGAATCTTGAAAAATCAAATTAACATGTGGTGGCACATGTTTAAAAGGACACATGTCACAAGGGGGAGAAATGGTTCAAATCTCAAGAGACACTTGGCACAATCCTACGAAAGTGATGATTACAACCTTATCTAAGTGACACATGGCAAGTGACACATGGCACTCTTGGATTGGCCATAAATGCTTATAAATACCAAGGCCATGGAAGGGAAATTCTCACCATTAATCAAGAGAAAAAGGGGAGGTGAGTTGAGAGGAGAAGCTTTGCCCAAAAATAGAGTGGTAAAACACTTCGTCGGAAAAGTTGGACCGCCACCGTAAAAGGCATTAAACAGCGACAAAACAGCAAGGTAATTCTAATTTCTTTCTGTAGTTCGATAGATAATTGAATAAGGGTCGTGTAGTTTCAAACGGAAGTCAAATCGGAGTTCGGATGAGGGAGAACGGGCCAAAAAATCTCAAGACGGCAAAGCTGGAGGGGCGGCGCGTGCAGTTCACGCGCCACCTGACTGCCGCGAGTGGAGCGCGTGGGGCTCCTTCCCAAAGCGCGTGAGGGCGCATGAGATGTCCTCTTGGGCCCAAATTTTGTACAGTTGGTCCTTAAATGTTTCCCTAGGACCTCATATAAAAATAGTTTAGGTTTGAGTTTCGAAGTTATGTTATTTTTGCAGAAAAACTTTCCCGAACCCTGTGAATAGTACTTTAGAGCTTCCGAATCAGCAAGGTGAGTGCTTCTTGCATCTTTATATTACATACCGAACATTTTGTCTTCACACGGGTAAGGGTGATTACTTGCATAAGCATGACTTTCCTTTAAATCAAGCATTTTCTCTTTCTTTGTCATGCATCACTTGGTGTGTGTGGCTAGCTGAAGTCAGGATCTCATGTTAGATTGGTGAAATGTCTTGGAGATGTGAGAACATGATTGATCAGCGGGGGTGATTGCAATACCTCGGCGTCACTACCACACAGGCGGTTTCATATCATTCTACATATCTCATCACATGCATGTTATCTCTTCTTGTTGCACTCACTTAGGTATAACTATCTAACTTGGGTGTCTCATACCCCTGGAACATTCAACGTTCCAGGTGGGTTAGTCATGACAGGTGCCCCGGAATCAAGTCAGAGGAAAGGAAAGGAAGTGGTTCTTGGATAGTTAGCTCCTTTACGTTTTAATTGCAAAGCGTTGTACTATTACTTTAGTGTGAGTTTTACTTGTTGTAAAAGGGAGCCTAAATGATCCCTAGATTTTCAAGTTGTATTATGGCTTTTCAGATGGTATTTGTGTTAAAAGCATATAGTGGAAGCCTTAAATATCTAGCTTATGGTTTTATAAAGCTTTCAGGTTCGATCCTTGCTTCTGTTGGCAAAGGCTTCCATAAACGCCCTTTGATTACCATACGGTTGCTAGCGTCATCATGCATCTTTGTATGTGTACCTTGGAAAAAGAAAAGTGGGGCATTACATCCATGATAATTAGTACTTTGTCATTAGCTTCTATCACAGGTCCACTCTACGCATTCCAAATGCGCTTGTACAATTAGAGTAAACGGACTGTTTACTGGCTAAGGCAAGCCATCCTCCATTAGGATCTATTGCACAATGATCTTATCATGATAGAATGGCCAGTTCTATCAAAAGATCAAGAGTAATATTTTTCTTGCTTATTAGGTACCCATGATTCATGCCTAACTGTGAAGAACGACCCATCACATGAATCACTTACTTAATAGCATGGACACTTTTCCAACAATTAAATGCAAATAATATATGTGCCATGAACTGAATAAAAGAGACATCATTACCATAAATTAAACAAAACATGTCTTTAGGGCATACATTTCCAACATTGCCCAGTTTGAGTCTCGGTCATATTGTTGAATCCGATTTGGAACTCAATTTTCATGTTTTAATTGATGATTCTGTTTCTTTTCCTTCTCTAAGTTTATGTATGTTTCTTTTATGCGATTGTGTGAATGCATGCATGATCTTTGGATGGTTTTAATTGACGTACTCGGTTGAGGCTTTGATTAGAAAGAAACGGTATATTTGTATGAGCGATTGCTCGATTGGATTTAATCTTTTACGGTTGTAGAAGAGTTTTTCAAATCAAAAGAAAATCAAACCAAAACAGTTTGTTTTCATAAATGAGACAAGGATTACCGTGGTAAGGAGGTAGGGTTTGTAGCGGGTTACGTTTTACTTCATCGTTGTTTCATTCCTGAACGTTTATATTTCAGTTTTCATCACAACCCCCCTCGTTTAATCTTGTTTTAACAGATCCGTTTGAGGTTCGTTGGGAGACGACTTTGGGTTGCACCCTTATTGCAAATCCGAATCATTATTCATCTAATCTATCAGTGTTCGACAGCACCGATCAGATTTTGGCGCCGTTGCCGGGGAACCGTTAAACTGTTCTGCCATAACAAGATTTGTTTTCTGTCTTTCTTTTTCTTTTTAGTTGTCTTTCATTCTTTGTTGCTTCTTAGTATCTTGCTCTTTGGTTTCTCTTTTCTTTTATTTCCTTGTTGATTCTTTGTGTTCTCTTTGTTCATTCTTTGTGTTTTTCTTTTCGGTTTGCTTGTTTTCTGTTTTTTTTTGCCATAAACAGCACTGTTCATTGTCGACGACTATCTTGGAATTCCCTGATTTTTGGTGTCCAAAGGAATGGGGGTGTGGGGAGAAATAATCACTGCTATGCAGTGTGGAGGGCGTATTTTGGCCAAAATCCAACGTTTAGACCATTTTGTGTTTTCTTGGTGTGTTTATGTGATTTTTCCTTGTGTGTTTTGTTTTGTTTTTGTTCTTGTTGATATTTAATGCATGACTAGATCATCTAAGGGTGACCTAATTGATTTAGATCCAGAAATTGATAGAACCCTTAAGCGACAAGCAAGAGAACTTAGATCTCAAGATATGGCAGTGACTAATAGTGTCTTTCCCATTGTTTCTGATACTGTGTTTGAGTTTCAACCTAACCTGATCAATATGGCCGCCAATGAAAACAATGGCAATGAGAATAGGAATAATGGGAATAATGCTAACAGAAGTATTAGAGAATTGGCTGCCCTTGATGTGCATTATCAACCTTTGTGTATTCAGTATCCTCAATTGGAGGCAAACTTTGAACTGAAATCTGGATTGATACATTTGCTTCCTAAGTTTCATGGTCTTGCAGGTGAAGATCCACACAAGCATCTGAAGGAGTTTCATGTGGTATGCTCCACCATGAGCCCGCAAGGGGTTGATGAAGAACAAATAAAGCTAAGGGCATTCCCTTTCTCTCTTGATGGAGCTGCCAAAGACTGGCTGTACTACTTGCCACCTGCTGCCATTACCAATTGGGATGGCCTGAGGAGAATATTTCTGGAGAAGTTCTTCCCTGCTTCCAGAACAGAAGCCATCCGGAAGGACATTTGTGGCATCCGACAGATAGATGGAGAAAGCTTGCATGAGTCTTGGGAGAGATTCAAGAAGCTGTGTGCTAGTTGTCCTCATCATCAGATAAGTGACCAGCTCCTCATTCAATATTTTTATGAAGGCTTGCTCCCCATGGACAGGTACTTAGTGGATGCTGCTTCTGGAGGAGCCTTAGTGGAAAAGACACCAGCTGCAGCCCGGGACTTAATCTCAAAGATGGCTCAAAACGCACAACAATTTGGTACCAGGTTGAACACTCCCATGAAGACTGTCAATGAGGATGGTTTTGCTGCACCTATGGACTAGAGGAGAATAGAAAATAGGCTGGAGGAACTCACTTCAATGGTTTTCCAGTTAGCCCTTGATCGAAACCAACCCCAGCAGGTATGATAACACAGAATCATGCAATGGAATCTTCCCTGGAAGACTGTTTCAGCACCAGCCACAACAGAGTAGGTATGATCCCTATGCTCCCACCTACAATCCGGGCTGGAGAGACCATCCCAACTTCAGATATGGGGGTGCCTCAACTCAACCATTCCAACAGAGGTTCAATGCACCAGGTCAAAGTAATGCCACACCAATGAAGCAACAAGCACAGACATTACCCAAGACAGAATCGAGCTTGAATGACATAGTGCAGCAATTGGCTGCCAATACTCTCAAATTCCAACAACGGACTGACACCACCATACAGAATTTGGAGACACAGATTGGGCAGTTAGCAACTAACATAAATGAGCTAAGGAGTCAAGGTTCGGGTCAGCTACCTTCACAGCCAATATCCAATCAAAAGGGAAATGTGAGTGCGATCATGCTGCATAGTGGTAAAGAAGTGAATGCTCCAGAGAAGGCACAAGAAGAAACTGGTAGAAAAGAAGAGTCGCAGCCCCTCTCAATTCAAAGGGCCAAGCAGCACATCAACAATGATCAGGACAAAGGAGAACACACTTACAACAATCCATTGCCTTTTCCCCATAAAGCCACTCAAAACAAGAAGAGGGCAGAAGCTGAGTTGGATAAGGAGATCATGGAGACTTTCCAGAAGGTCGAAGTCAATATACCACTCTTGGAGGCCATCAGACAGATTCCCAAGTATGCCAAGTTTCTCAAAGACTTGTGCACCCACAAGAGGAAACTGAAGGGAAATGAGCAGGTCAACCTTGGAAGGAATGTCTCAGCCCTAATCCAGCTCGCCATGCCTTTGAAATGCAAAGATCCAGGGACGTTTACCATTCCTTGCACTATAGGAAAGCTGCAATTCACAAATGCTTTGCTAGATTTAGGTGCTTCCATTAATGTAATGCCTAAGTCTGTTTATGCATCCTTGCAGGTTAGCCCATTGAAATCCACAGGAGTGGTAGTCCAGCTAGCTAACAGGAGCACGGTCTATCCCACGGGAGTCTTGGAGGACGTGCTGGTTAAGGTTAAGGATCTTATCTTCCCAGCTGACTTTTATGTTTTAAATATGGAAGATGATAACAAAATTGGACATGCACCATTAATACTAGGCAGACCTTTCTTGAAAACTGCTAGGACAATAATTAATGTGCATGAGGGTACCTTGTCTATGGAATTTGCTGGTAATACTATCCATTTCAACATTCTCGATTCCATGAAGTATCCTTCAGAAGATCATTCCTCCTAGCATGTTAATTTTATTGACTTGATGGTTGATGTTGCATGTGCTGATATTCCTGACTTTGTTTCTGAGTTCCCCACCATCCATGACTTTCTTGATAGTGTCCATTGCCCTGATTATCATGATGGATTCAGTAAGTGTGCCGCTTGTTCTGAGATAGATGAGTTTTTAAATCTTTCTGAATCTGACATGAGTTTTCAGCATGCCTTACACAACTCTCATGAGCCTTCCATGGCGAATGTTTCCCTTGCTGAGAATGTCATGCAAGCAGATGGTTCTCTTGACTTAAACATAAACAGGTTGCTGCCTTCAATCCAACAGCCACCTGCCTTGGAGTGCAAACCCTTACCTGACAACCTCAAGTATGCTTACTTGGAGGAGGGAGATAAATTGCCAGTGCTCATAGCTAACAACCTCCGCCCTGACCAAGAGAAGAGATTGCTGGACCTACTCAGGAGAAACAAACGAGCAATAGGCTGGACCTTGGCGGACATACCAGGTATTAGTCCTTCTTTGTGCATGCATAGGATTCATTTAGAGGAAGGAGCCCGACCAATGAGGCAGCCACAGAGGAGACTCAATCCCACCATCCTAGATGTGGTCAAGAAAGAGGTAAGTAAGTTACTTTCGGCTGGTATCATTTATCCTATATCTGATAGCAAGTGGGTGAGTCCAGTGCAGGTTGTCCCCAAGAAGACAGGTTTCACAGTGGTGGCTAATGAAAGAAATGAGCTAGTACCCATGAGAGTGCAGAACAGTTGGAGGGTCTGCATCGACTATAGGAAGCTCAACCAAGCAACCAGAAAAGATCACTTTCCCCTTCCATTCATCAACCAAATATTGGAAAGGTTAGCAGGTAAATCGCATTATTGTTTTCTTGATGGCTTTTCTGGTTATTTTTAGATATGCATAGCACCAGAGGATCAGGAGAAGACCACCTTCACTTGTCCTTTTGGCACTTTTGCCTACCAAAGGATGCCATTTGGCTTATGTAATGCTCCAGCCCTGAAGTTCCTTCTGAAGAAGCCCGATGCAAAACCTAGGCTTTTCCGGTGGATGCTGCTACTCCAGGAATTTGATATTGAGATCAAAGACAAAAGTGGAGCTGAAAACATAGTCGCCGACCACCTAAGCCGGATACCTGCTTCTCCTGACTCATCTGACATGGATCATCCCCCTATCAGAGATAATTTTCTAGATGAGTTACTTTATCACTTACATGGTACTAAACCTTGGTATGCTGACATGGTAAACTTTCTAGTTGCTTCTGAATTACCTGCACATTTTAAGAAAGCACAATTAAATAAATTTAAGAGCGAAGCTAAGTACTATGTATGGGATGATCCATATTTGTGGCGCTTGTGTAGTGACCAAGTCCTTAGGAGGTGTGTCCCTGATCATGAATTTGCATCTGTCCTACATTTCTGTCACACTCTTGCATGTGGTGGTCATTTTGGTCTGCAACGTACTGCTAGAAAGGTCTTAGATGCCGGGTTATATTGGCCATCCCTTTTCAGAGATGCATATGGATTCTGTAAGAACTGTACACGTTGCCAACACACAGGTTCAATCTCACGCAGAAATGAAATGCCTCAGAAACCTTTATTATTTTGTGAGATATTTGATGTATGGGGCATTGATTTCATGGGTCCTTTTCCTGTCTCTTTTGGTTTTGTGTACATTCTTTTGGCTGTGGATTATGTTTTGAAATGGGTGGAAGCTAAAGCCACTCAGACTGATGATTCTTCTGTGGTTGCAGATTTTGTTAGATCTCGTATTTTCTGCAGGTTTGGCATTCCCAAGGCCATCATCAGTGATCAAGGATCCCACTTCTGCAACATAAAGATGCAATCCATGCTCCGAAAGTATGGAGTTTTACATAAAGTGGTGACGCCCTACCATCCACAGACCAATGGGCAGGCTGAGGTTTCAAACAGAGAGATCAAGCACATTCTAGAGAAGACAGTCCAGCCCAACAAGAAAGACTGGAGCCAAAGATTGGAAGATGCACTTTGGGCCTACCGCACAGCCTACAAGACCCCGATCGACATGTCCCCATATTGACTGGTCTTTGGAAAAGCATGTCATCTGCCGGTAGAGATCGAGCATAAGGCCTATTGGGCGGTGAAGCAATGCAACATGGACATGAAAGAAGCTGGTTCCCAGCGGAAGCTTCAATTGCAAGAACTTGAGGAATTGAGGTTAGAGGCATATGAGAACTCTAGGATCTACAAGGAAAAGACCAAAGCTGCACACGACAAATTGATTGCCAAGAAGGAGTTCAACGTTGGCAATAAAGTCCTCCTCTACAATTCACGCCTAAAGCTGATGCCTGGTAAGTTGCGTTCTAGATGGGTTGGTCCTTTTGTGGTTACTCATGTTTCTCCCTATGGTACAGTTGAGATCATGGACGGGTCAACTATGAAGAAATTCACAGTTAATGGGCAGAGGCTTAAACATTTCTACGAGGGCTTTACAGAACACACAGTGGAGGAGCTATCTCTCTTGGACCTTCCTCCGACTTGATACTACCAGGCTGTTTCTCTCTCTTTACTTTTCTTACTTGTCCTATACCTCATTCTTGCTGCATTCTTACATTGAGAACAATGTAATGTTTGAGTGTGGGGGGGAGTTTTAGAATAAAAGTTTCTTTTCAAAAAAAAAAAAAAAAAAGATTTTTAGCAAAATGAGGCAAATTGAGTTTGAAAGAATTTGGCATGATTAGAAAGTCGATCTTATCTTTTTGGGCTCTCAAGTAAATTAGCAATGAGTTTGGGTTGGTGGGTTGATTGAGGTAGTCTTTGTGAGGATATTTGTCCATGTTCTTTCTTATGCTATGCGTGCATTCACTAATCATGGGTATCACTCTAGAGCTTGTTTTGAATTGATATTGAAGCTATCAGTGCTCATGCATGTGAAAAGATGATTAAGGCATTCTTTCATTTTACTCACCTTACCCAAAAATTGAAAAAAAAAAAAAAAAGAGAGAGAGATCATTTCCCTTCTTTAGGTTGAAGAACATTCATTGCATCCCTTGATTATGGAAAAAAAAAAAAAAATTTAAGCAAGTCCTTTGGAATCAAAAGAAAATAGATAGAAAGGCCGAAGGCCAAGGTGAGATGGAGTGTAAAACGCACTCACCAAGGTTGGGATGGAGCGTAAAACGCACCCACCATTCAAAAAAAAAAAAAAAAAAAGTTCTATTTTCTGCTTGCTTGATAGTTCTTCATTGATCTTGGGTTGTCTTGAATGTTTTCTTTCTTCCTAAAGTTTACTTTTCATTGTTATCTTCCTATCCCTTTCACCTTGCCATGTTGGAGCCATGAATAAAAGTCCTTTTGATTTGCATGCATAAAGCATTGAGAGTGGAGATTTAGAAGATGAGCATATCTGGTAGTGAAATTGTGATTGAGTGGTGTGAGGCATAACATTTGAGGAACTTGAGAGCATATTCTTATTCTATGAGGGTCTGCTTATTTTGACTCGTCTTCCCCAAGTAAAATTGCCATGCTACTTGTTTGTCTGGGAAGCATAAGAAAGATGATCTTTGAGTGTTGAATTCCTATAAAACTTGCCGTGCCTCTCATTTTTCATTCTTCACATCTCTTTTGTTATTGAGTGTTAGTGTCTAGTGTTTTTCCCAGGAGTGCAAAAGTTTAAGTGTGGGGGAATTTGATAGAGTGCATATTTTCATATTATTTAGCCCTTATATTTAGTCTTTTTGCACGTTAGTTGTGTCATTTTATTCATCTTGATTTTGTTTTATTTTATTTTATAGGAATTGGTCTTCACACTATTTTATATTATTTTGGATAGATTAGGGCTTCCTGGGTCATGAGGAATTTTGATGGCAAGAAGGGAAACAAGGAGATTGGAGGCAAAGAAGCAAAAGTGTGCTCACAGATTTGACCTTCTGTGCTTCTTTCAAGTTTTTGGCCAAGTTACAATCCCATAACGTGAATGATGTCTTCAGAGATATTGTAGAGAACTTCTTGGGATTTCCTGAATGGTATAGTTTGTCCAAATTCAAGTTCGTTTGGGCCTCCAAACATCGCTTCAAAGTCGGGACTAGAAAGTTTGGTCAAATTAGGAAAGCTGCACAGATGCTGAATCTTTAAAAGGCCATAACTTGGGCGTCTGATATCCAAATCAAGTGATTTAAAATCCCAAATTCATCTACTCTTCCTCATCTACAATTTGGATGAAGGGGAAGAAGCCCAAAACGCACGTTATCATATTCGAAATCGGCTGTGAAGTTGCGGTAACTTAGGGTTTCCTCCCTAAGCTCTATTTAAGCACATTAAGTGGCCGATTTTGGGAGAATTCTCATGATTTCAACCAAGAAGATGGAAGGCTAATTCGCTTGTGATTCCCTACATTCTCGTACCTCTTGCCCGGTTTGAGTCTCAGTAATATTGTTGAATCCGATTTGGAACTCGATTTTCATGTTTTAATTGATGATTTTGTTTCTTTTCCTTCTCTAAGTTTATGTATGTTTCTTTTATGCGATTGTGTGAATGCATGCATGATCTTTGGATGGTTTTAATTGATGTACTCGATTGAGGTTTTGATTAGAAAGAAACGGTATATTTGTATGAGCGATTGCTCGATTGGATTTAATCTTTTACGGTTGTAGAAGAGTTTTTCAAATCAAAAGAAAATCAAACCAAAACAGATTGTTTTCATAAATGAGACAAGGATTACCGTGGTAAGGAGGTAGGGTTTGTAGCGGGTTACGTTTTACTTCATCGTTGTTTCATTCCTGAACGTTTATATTTCGGTTTTCATCACAACCCCCCTCGTTTAATCTTGTTTTAACAGATCCGTTTGAGGTTTGTTGGGAGACGACTTTGGGTTGCACCCTTATTGCAAATCCGAATCATTATTCATCTAATCTATCGGTGTTCGACAGCACCAATCAGAGCCTTCCCATTCTCACTAAATGGATCAGCCAAGGACTGGTTGTATTACCTGCCACCAGCTGCCATTACCAGCTGGGATGGATTGAAACGGATCTTCCTGGAAAAATTCTTCCCAGCCTCCAGAACAGCATCAATAAGGAAGCAAATTTGTGGTATAAGGAAGATGAGTGGTGAGACTCTACATGAGTACTGGGAGAGATTCAAGAAGCTCTGCTTAAGCTATCCACACCACTAGATAAGTGACTAACTCCTTGTTCAATATCTTTATGAAGGCTTACTCCCAATGGACAGGTACTTGGTAGATGCTGCAAGTGGAGGAGCCTTGGTAGAAAAGACTCCAGCTGCTGCCAAAGAGCTCATATCAAAGATGGCCCAAAATGCGCAACAGTTTGGCACTCGGATGAACACCCCTGAAAAGACCACCAATGAAATTAGTGTAGCTGCCACTATGGACCAGCAGAGGATAGAAAACAAGTTGGAGGAGTTGGCTTCCATGGTTAGACAATTGGCATTGGAGAGGAAACAGCCACAGCAGCAGTTGTGTGGAATATGTTCCCTACCCTCTCACCCCACAGACCAATGTCCCCAATTACAAGAGAACACTAAATCTGTTGCTGACATCTTCCCTGGTAGACCATTATAGCAGCACAATCAACCATTCCAGCAGCACAATCAACCTTTCCAGCAGCAGCAACAACACAAGTATGATCCCTACTCAGCCAGATATAATCCTGGATGGAGGGATCACCCAAATTTCAGATATGGAGGGTCTTCAAATCAACCATTCCAGCAGCATAATCCATACCAGACTCACGACTTGCAGCAGCAACAATTTCAGCAGCCACAAAGATTCAATCATCCTCAAGGTCCAAGTTCCAACAACCATGCCCCACCCAGGCCAAATCAAACTATGCAGCTCGCACAACCACCACCCAAATCGGAACCTAGCTTGGATGATCTTGTCAAGCAACTAGCAGCCAACACACTCCAATTCCAACAGAGAACAGAGACTACCATTCAGAATTTGGAGACACAAATTGGGCAGCTAGCTTCCAACATAAATGAGCTAAGGAGTCAAGGTTCGGGGCAGCTTCCTTCACAACCAGTTGCTAATCCGAGGGGTAATGTTAGTGCCATCATGCTTCGAAGTGGGAAAGAAGTGATCACCGAGATGCAACCAGTTGCAACCTTTCCTCCCTACTCGGGTATCATCATCCACCATATAAAGAACCTATTTATCTTTAATCCCCAGATCTAAAGAAAATGCTTGATAATCGCCGAAGACTAAATCGAAACAAATATAAAAATCACAGAAGATCTTCTTAATCAATATACAAGTTTCAATTTTTTTTAGCACACAGATTTGAAACCGACATGAACAATCGCCCACTAAGTTTATGTTGTTTCTTGCAAACCTAGATAAAGAGATTCTGGAGACATTCCAGAAAGTGGAAGTCAATATACCCCTCCTTGAAGCCATCAGACAGATCCCTAAGTATGCAAAATTTCTCAAAGATTTGTGTACGCACAAGAGGAGATTAAGAGGGAACAAACAAGTCAACCTTGGGAGGAATGTTTCAACTCTCATACAGCCTGCCATGCCAAGGAAGTGCAAAGATCCAGGGACGTTTTCTATTCCTTGTACTATAGGAGACATGCAATTTAACAATGCTTTACTGGATTTAGGTGCATCCATTAATGTTATGCCTAACTCTATCTATGCTTCTTTGCAGTATGGTCCTTTGAAGCCAACAGGAGTGGTTGTCCAGCTAGCTAATAGAAGCATAGCCTACCCCTCTGGAGTCTTGGAGGATGTCTTGGTTAAGGTTAAGGATTGCATATTTCTTGCTGATTTTTATGTTTTAAATATGGAAGATGACAATTTGCATAAGCATGCACCTCTCATCCTAGGTAGACAATTTTTAAAAACTGCAAGGACTATCATCAATGTGCATGAGGGTACACTTTCCATGGAATTTGCTGGTAGCACCATTCATTTTAACATACTTGATGCCATGAAATGTCCCCCTGAAGATCATTCCACTTTGCAAGTTAGCTTGATTCAATTGTTGGTTGATGAAGCATGCACTAAGTCTTGTGATTTGATTGATGCATTCCCCACTATTCATGACCTTACAGATTCCTTCATCTATCCTGATTGTAGTAATGAGAGTGATCCATGTGATGCATGTTCTGAGATTGCTGTATTTCTAGATAATCATGATTCTGAGGTTGAAAATGAGCATGCACATTCTGATCTTCATGGCTCCCCCATAGAGGATATTGTTTCTACTAACCTTGCTGCCATTGAGTTAGAGCCAAACAGGTTAGTCCCTTCATTACAGCAGCCACCTACACTTGAGCGCAAGCCCCTACCTGAGCATCTCAAGTATGCCTACTTGGAGGATGGCGAGAAGTTGCCGGTCATCATTGCAAATAATTTGCAGCCTCACCAAGAACAGAAGTTATTGGCTCCTTTGAAACAACATAAGAGAGCCATCGGTTGGACATTGACAGACATACCTGGGATTAGCCCTTCCATATGCATGCATAGGATTCATCTAGAGGAAGGAGCTAAACCTGTGAGACAGCCCCAGAGGAGACTCAACCCCACCATCCTGGATGTGGTAAAGAAAGAGGTAAGTAAACTACTCTCAGTTGGTATCATTTATCCTATCTCTGATAGCCAGTGGGTGAGTCCAGTGCAGGTAGTTCCCAAGAAGACGGGCATCACAGTGGTGCCTAATGAGAGGAATGAGCTTGTTCCGATGCGAGTACAAAATAGTTGGAGAGTGTGCATTGATTACAGGAGACTCAACCTCGCCACGAAGAAGGATCACTTCCCTCTCCCATTTATTGACCAAATGTTGGAGCGGCTGGCAGGTAAGTCACACTATTGTTTTCTTGATGGCTTCTCTGGATATTTTCAGATTTGCATAGCACCAGAGGATCAGGAAAAGACCACCTTCACCTACCCCTTCGGCACATTTGCCTATAGGAGGATGCCATTTGGTCTTTGCAACGCTCCAGGTACATTTCAGAGGTGCATGGTAAGTATCTTCTCCGACCTTCTTGAGCATTGCATGGAGGTGTTCATGGACGATTTCTCTGTGTATGGGACCTCCTTTGATGACTGCCTAGTTAGTTTGGGTCGAGTGTTGGAGAGGTTCATTGAAAAGAATCTTGTGCTGAATTATGAAAAATGTCACTTCATGGTAGAGTAGGGGATTGTCTTGGGGCATGTAGTGTCCAAGAGGGGTATAGAGGTTGATAAGTCTAAGGTCGATATCATTTCTTCTCTGCCTTACCCCACCTCTATGCGGGAGATTCGTTCTTTTCTTGGACATGCAGGATTCTACAGGAGGTTTATCCAGGATTTCAGCAAGATTGCCCGTCCCTTGTCCAACCTACTCCAAAAGGATGTGGATTTCCAGTTCGACGAACATTGCAAGCAGGAATTTGATGAGTTGAAGAGACGCCTGACTTCCCCACCTATGATACAGCCACCCAATTGGGACTTGCCATTCGAGCTCATGTGTGATGCTTCCAATTATGCAGTTGGTGCCGTTCTTTCACAACGAGTGGAGAAGAAGTCACATGTCATTGCCTATGCCTCGCGCACCTTGGATGCTGCTCAAGCAAACTACACCACGACAGAGAAGGAGCTTTTAGCTATTGTGTTTGCTTTAGATAAATTTCGCTCCTATCTTCTGGGTTCTAATGTTATCGTGTTTTCTGACCATGCAGCCTTGAAATACCTATTGAAGAAGCCCGATGCTAAGACCAGGTTGATACGGTGGATGCTCCTACTTCAGGAGTTCAATGTTGAGATAAAAGATAAGAGTGGGGTCGAGAACCTAGTAGCTGATCATTTGAGCAGGGTCCCTCCTTCTTCAGATTCCACAGTCATGGGCTCACAGCCTATCCGAGATGATTTTCCAAATGAGTTCCTCTACCACATTCATGGTATTGAGCCCTGGTACGCAGATTTGGTAAATTATTTAGTCGCTTCTGAATTACCTGCATATCTTAAGAAAGAGCAAC
Organism: Diospyros lotus; assembly: GCF_014633365.1. NCBI lineage: Eukaryota > Viridiplantae > Streptophyta > Magnoliopsida > Ericales > Ebenaceae > Diospyros > Diospyros lotus. The sequence continues at coordinate 23,333,286 of NC_068342.1, forward strand.
TAAATAAATTTAAGAGTCAGGCTAGGTACTATGTGTGGGATGATCCCTATTTGTGGCGCATGTGTAGTGACCAGGTCATCAGGAGATGTGTCCCTGACCATGAGTTTGCATCTGTCCTTAATTTTTGTCACACACTTGCATGTGGTGGTCACTTTGGTCCCCAACGTACAGCTAGGAAAGTCCTAGATTCTGGATTATATTGGCCTTCACTCTTTAAGGATTCATATGAGTTTTGTAAGAATTGTACACGTTGCCAACACACAGGCACTATATCATGTAGGAATGAAATGCCTCAACAACCCTTATTGTTTTGTGAAATCTTTGATGTTTGGGGCATTGACTTCATGGATCCATTTCCTGTGTCATTTGGTTATGTGTACATTCTATTAGCTGTGGATTATGTTTCTAAGTGGGTGGAAGCTAAAGCAACCAGGACTGATGATTCTTCTGTGGTTGCAGAGTTTGTTCGTTCTCTTATCTTTTGCAGGTTTGGCATACCCAGGGCCATCATCAGCGATCAAGGATCCCACTTTTACATAGAAAGATGGACACCCTACTTCGCAAGTATGGGGTAATACACAAAGTGGCGACTCCTTATCATCCACAGACTAATGGGCAAGCTGAAGTGTCAAATAGGGAGATCAAGCAGATTTTGGAGAAGATTGTCCAGCCCCATAGGAAAGATTGGAGCAAGAGATTAGAAGATGCGCTATGGGCCTACCGCTTACAAAACCCCCATCGGCATGTCCCCCCACAGGTTGGTTTTTGGAAAAGCGTGTCACTTGCCGATGGAAGTGGAGCATAAGGCATATTTGTAACACCCCTTCTCCTAGAACTGCCCAAGAAGAGGTGCTACTGGAGATAATAAAATAAACTGACTGATAAACTGAAATCTGATACCAAAATGAACATCTCAATCAACTGAAATAAAACTCTGAGTCAATAACTGAAAACCATAAATTACATCTAAGGGAAAATCCCTAAACTGGAATATAAAATAAATCTAAACTGATCAAGCACTAACTAATAAACTAACAACTCCCATACATCTTTGGTCTTGAGCGGCTCCATGTACACACACTACTGGACACTGCTGCTAGGCCCCACATCTGGTACTCCCCCACTAGGACCTGGAATGGTGAAGAGTACAAGGTGAGCTACAAAGCTCAGCAAGTAATAAACTAGAAAGAATAACTGAAGCTGAATCGAAGAATATCAATACTGATAAAAGTATTTACTGAACTTGTACTGAGAGATATAATAATCACTGGATAGCATCTATAAGATGTAATGCACATAAGCTGTAAACTAAATGCAGGTATGCAACTTTGGCTCATAGGCCCACATGACTGTAACACATACCTGACTGATCTGAGTCCTGCAAACATAAAAACTGTAAGCACATACTTTGGGCAATATGCCCCTAGCTCCCTGGTCGACATCAGGCGAGCAACTCATAACTGAGATATAATTGAACTGATACTAGTGGGATCCCTGCGGACAAGCCGCCTGGCGCGCATAATGCAATGCTCATATAAATGCTGGCACACGATATATAGTGCTCCACATAAAGTCATGCTCAATGCTCATACAAATATGTATGCACATAATCTCACAAAATAATGCTGATTATGTCATAATTAACTGCTAAACATGGTATATGATTTTTATCAACTATATTGAGATTCAAATATTCTGAAATTTCTGAGTATAGGCATGGCATATTGGATTTTATCATATCTTGGCATAAAAATTCAATATTTGAATAATTGAATATTTATATTAAATTTAGGACTTGAATCAAGAATTTATTGAAAGCCATTCGGATGCCATTTGATACTATTTGGATGATTGAGGAAGCAAAGGGAAGCAATTTGAATGAAAAAGCAGCCCATTCGAATGAAAAAACGGATTTCAGCAAGCTCATTCGAATGGCAGAAAACTCATTCGAATGACAGAGACTCATTCGAATGACACAAGGTTCATTCGAATGATAGATGATATATAACAAGGCTATTCGGATCTGATCAGGGACTCATTCGAATGACTCACAAATTCATTCGAATGAATTTTGAAAATTTCCAACTTTTGAACTGGCAAAAAGTGACTCATTCGAATGCAACAGTAACTTTATTCGAATCAATTTATGGATTATTCGAATGACAAGAAAGCTCATTCGAATGCTAGACTATACAAAGCAATAGCTTACTCGCATCTTCAAGGACTCATTCGAATGACAAGGAAACTCATTCGAATGACAAACCAAAAACACATACGAATGATATGATATCACATGACTCATTCGAATGACCAAAAAACTCATTCGAATTACTGGAATATTATAAGAGAAAGGCTTACGACAACACTGAGAATTCATTCGGATGTCTCAAAACTTATTCGAATGACACAACACTCATTCGAATGACTGGAGTCTCAACAGAAACAAACTTACGATAACATAGACGATACTTTGATTTAAAAACTTAACATTACTACACCATTCCGAAAGAAAACTTGAGAAAACAAATCCCAACTGATTCCAAACAAACTTGAGAATGATTCAACAACAATATTGATGAGAATCGCTGAAGGAAATTATGCATGCCTGCTATGAACTCACTGTACGCATGTAAATATATATATATAACATGCACTGAACTGATATAACTCACTGTAACGCACATATATATATATACATGCACTGGAACTGATTCAATTCTAAAAATTTGATATCAAACTCAATCAAGACCTGTAAGAAAGGATTACAGTGGAAGGATACTTGCCTTATGATCTTCTTGATTGACTCAATAATCTCCTGAGAGCCTCTTATGCAAACCTTGAACTCACTACTCGTGCATATATATATATATATACACTGACTGTAACATAAATCTAAAACTTAAACAAAGAGCTGCTGAAACTGATGATCGAATGCTAATATATGATCATGTAAGAAAGGTTTACAGGGAGAATAACTTGCCTTACGATCTCCTTAATCGACTCAATGATCTCCCGAGAGCCTTCTATGCAAATCATTGAACTCACTGATTGCTTCTTGGCTCTCTGTTCTTGGGGCGTGAAGAACATATGGCTTATGAAACTATATATACACTGATCTAAGAAGCCCTAACGCCATAACTCATTCTCCTATTATAATTAGGAGTCTTCTAACCCAATCGTCTCACGGATGGATTGTTCAATCCCTTAATCACAATAATTCTATTTACTAATTAAATACTAACATCAAATCCTCAAATGACCCTCAAGTCCTTGCATTTAATTTCTCATAAATAAAAAGAATTAATGCTATTTAAAAGCTATTTTCTCGATTAAAATCTCTAGATTGCCATATTAACAATTAATTGGCAAAAATCCTCCAAACAATACTAATTAAGAAATTCAAAAATTTCTAAATAAAATCTAAACCCTCTAATGGGTCGTTACAATATTGGTGTTAGTGTAGGTGCTCTAGACCCAATCAAATTGGGCATGTTGTACATTGACAATTGTAATCATGTTATTATTTGAATAAAGAGTTATTCAAATTCACAAGAAGTCATTCTATTAGTTTCTTGTTATTATTGTAATAACCGAATGAAACTAGATAGAAGTCCATATGATGTATACTGTGAATAATCTATAAAGATGTGAGATAATGCATCACAGTTTCTAGACATCATTAAACGTCCCAAGTCATAGCAATGTCAAGAATGGACATTGACAATTGCGGTAAGACTTGTATGTGCTATGTTTTTGCTATGTGATAGCAATGGGGGTCTCACACCCATAGGCATGGGGATGCCTAGACAAGTACATAGGTGACCAATGTTGTAGAATGTAGAATGTGTCACTAGATATGACTCGCCATGAGAATCCATTTTGGTTATATGTTGATGGAATTCTTATTCGAGATGGGTGTAACTAATCCTTGGACCTGAGGTTGTCACGGTCATCTCATAAGAAAATCGATATGTTTTGACATCATTTCGATGGGCCTAGATAAAAGCTGCACGTGGGCGATCATTGGGCATATCGTGAGGCTTATGGAGATGGGTGCATAACCAAGATGGGACTCGTCTATCCCTTGATAGAGGATGATGTATCTAAGGCGCCTTCGATGGATATTCACTTTAAATCCATGGCCATGGTAAAAGAGATCAATAAGGAGTTATTGATTTACTTTCTATTAAGTGAAGATATCCAGAAGACCGAAGAAAACTCATGTGATCGTTATCAAGCAACACATCGCCATACTTGAGATCACATAAGATACATTGACGAGAGGATTGAATTACACGGTAACCATGCTCATGAAAGGTTATTTGCGGATTATGAATCCTTCTGAATAATTGGGTTGGCATGATGCCTTGCTAGAGGCCAATCTTGTCTTATGTGTTTGTACCGACACATTGCCAACATATTCGGAAGCCTAATGAGTCATACCCAATAGGCATGGTCCCTGGCTTAAACCAAGAGAGTGGACGTGTGGTTAAGTGGGACACTTCGGCAAGAAGTTTTGCCGTCGTAGGTTCTCACAGAAAAAGAACAAATAGACGTAATGACGTCGATATGACGAGGAGTTGTCATAATGGAAAGAGTTTCCTAAAAATGGAAATTAATTAAATTAGGAAGGAGTTTCTAATTTAATAATATTCTATTTGTTGGAGTGGCAAATAGGAAATAAAATATATTTGGGCTTAAGTTAATATTTGGACTAAATTAGATTTTGGCCAAATATTAAATTAAATATTATATTTGGACTAAATTAGATTTAGGCCAAATATTAAAATAAATATTATATTTGGACTAAATTAGATTTGGGCCAAATATTAAATATTATATTTGGACCAAATTAGATTTGGGCCAAATATTAAATAAAATATATTTGGGCTTGAATTAGATTTGGGCCATAATATTTTATTTAACCTATAAAAGGATTGGGCCATTTAATTATATTTCTAGTTGGACGAGAATAAGCCCACTTAAGATTCTAATTAAATTAGAATTAATGGGCTAGCCCAATCCATTAGGGTTTTAGAAACCCTAAGATATTTCACTATAAATATCCCTTTATGGGTTGCCCAAAATAGTAGTGTTTTCTGGTGTCATTTTTCAAGAGTTGAAAAACGTATTGTCGTTCACTCTTCCTGTTTCTTTTGGCATGGATTGGAAACGTGGGTGTTCTTTTACCGTCCATACACAAGCCATGCAAAGGAGAAGGAGCTAGCACTCCTATTCTGCTCTCCTTGCCAACGGACGCGTGCCGCGTATCACGAGTTAGAGGCCGGAGGCTTGGACGGCTCGAATCCGCGAACGACTCGATTATCTAAAGGTTAGATTTATTTATTTGTTTTTGAATGATTTAATTTCGACGTTGATCCAATCGTCGGGATCAGGGTAAGTTCAAAATTTTAAACTACGCTGTTTACCCCGTAGCGATCTTGCTTTACTTTCAGTGGTATCAGAGCCATCGTCGAAATATTTCAATTCCTTACATGCGGATTCAGTTATGTTGTTATTTATGAAATAATTAAATAATTGATGCGTTTGTATTTTTAGATTGGAAAACGTTTTTGGGTGAAGGGCAAAAGATTGTGTATGACACGAAAAGCGAAAATCAGGGTTCGGGGTGCATACGGATGCACCAGAGGGTCGAACGGCGAGGCCACGCGGGGCCCGCATGCTCTGGGTACGGCCAGGGGCGGCCTAGCGCATGCAAGGCGCTGGCATGGGGCGGCCTTGCGCGGCCGTGGTCGCGCGCGCTGGCATGCGTGGCCGCACGCGCGCAGGGAAAGGCCGGGCGCGGGCGCGACCCGCCAACCACGTGCGGCCCGTGGGTGTGACCCGTAACCCGCGTGCACCCTGCTTACCCCCCAGCAGCCCTCGCGGCAGCTGCCAGCGCGCCTGGCGCGGCCCCAGCGCGCCCAGGCGCGGCCATGGGCCTTGTGGCCTGGCAGGATGTTCGACATGCTGCCCAGCCACCTCCCGGCCCCACCCACTCCCTCGGGCTTCAGTTTGACCCTTCCCGGGGGTCCCCGTGAAGCACCCGAGCTGACCCTTCAATGGCCCAGTGCGTTCCGTTCCCTTAGGTGGGGCCCGGCTAAATTGTTTGGCTATTTTTTATTATTTTTATCCGATCCATGAGTGTATGACACTTATGGGCCGTGATTAAAATTGGGTCAGGGCTATTAATTGGGTTATTTATTAATTATTAGGCTGCTAGTGTATGTTTGACATGCATTGGTTGATTCAAGGCCTGTTGAGCCATGTTAGTTAGACTAATGGATAGAGACCAAGCCCAACACAATTAAAACAAGTTTGTTTTTCCAAAATTATACAAATTTTCAATTTATTGAGAGCGTTTCATTAAGATTGAAATAGATGCGATAATTAATTAACATAATCTAAATGAATCAATTAGATTGATTGCATGGGTGTATGGTATGGATCAAGTCGACCATTTATTTTATGTTGGGAATGAATGCTTGTAAATTTGGTTTTTGAAATAGGGCCTGCGTGTCCTGCCTCTATTATACTCTGATGTACATTCTCTTCTCATCTCACTCGCCCTGAATGTAACTCGGGGTTTCTGATTCTATGTAATATATGTAGAATAGAATAGAGTAATGATAGTTGTAGTTCTAGTTTGTATGAAGAGCAAGAGATGGAGCCAAATTGAAGACAAGATTCGAAGACCAACGAAGGCTTGAAGAATGTTCTTGTGAAGTAAGATGTGATTCTTCACCTAGCTTTGACCCGCTAGCTTTCCTTCTATGGCTCGAGGGAGCTAGCTGTAGTTATCCATACCATACACCGGTTTGAGTCGTTTATTATGCATTATTAATTTGATTAATTGCATGTGATGAGACCTAAATAAATAAATAATAAATCCTTCATTAATATTAAGCCAACTTGCCTTCCATCATTATGAAGCATTAGGTTTCTAGCTGGCACTTGATTTGTTGAGTCACTTAAGGTCATGTGTCACCTATGATTCTTATGCTTCATGGGCCATGAGATGTCCCTGAATGATGGGTCCGACTTAACTAGAAGGGTGGGGTTTGTTGAGTCACTCAAGGCCTTACTGAGTATAGAGGCAAAGATTGGGAGTCACATATGATGTGCTTGACAAGGAGTTGTCAACCCAATGAATCTAGGAGTTGCATGGAGATGCAATTGGTAACAAGTACCTACCTAATCGATCCTAGCACAATTTGTTGAGTCACTCAAGGTTGTGCGAGGGGAGATGGGATCCTAGCCTACTAGGAAATCTTCCAACGGGATTTCCCGAGTTATGTCTTGAGGGTGGCAAACTCGTAGAAAATAGTGGGAGCAATCATAAAATGTTACTTCTTGCAATTTATGATTTCGTAATTCAATATGATTATAATAATATCTTTATTCAGTTGTTGATCCAGAATGTCTGGAAACATGTCGATAAGATCGATACTCGAGGGCAATAATACCTTCAACAGACTAATTTCTATAACTGGGAGATCATCTTGAGGATAGTCCTCACATATGATAAGATTTTCTATGCGATAGAGAGCTATCTTCTTACGAAACCACCAGTTAAAGAAATAGTAGCACATTAGGCCTAGACGATGCACGAGGGTGATATGATCATCGTTTGGTGTATCATCTTGGCTGCCATGACCCCGAAACATAGGTCGCCACATAAGAGTTATGATGCCTATGAGATCATGGCTAGGCTCAAGGATCATCTATTGAGAAGCATGTAATGGAGATGATACGTTTTATCAATAGATTGCTAGAGCTCAACTTGGGTATGGATGCCAAAACTTACCCTACATTTGGTGCTACAGTCCCTTCCTAACGGCTATGGAAAAGACTCTTGGAGAGTGGTTGTCCATACTTAGGGAGACCAAGCCTAAAATTGATTATAGGCTAAGGGAAGTGTTCTCTTAGTTGAAGGGCCCAAGGCGCACAGGGGTAAGCCCAAGAGTAAGAAAGCCAAAAAGGAAGAAGAGTTCTTCCATAGCGCAATCTGGAAGAGTCCAGAAGACAAAAATCTGAAAGGGCAAGGAGGATGCGATCTATCTCCACTGTGATAAACCGGGAAGTGTAGAGTAAGAAAAGTTCTACTCAGGACACTTCAGGTATTGATGTTATTGGAATTAATCTATCTACTTCTGATCAGTCCACATGAGTATTAGATACTGGATCTAATGCTCATATTTGCACTTTTGTGTATGGGCTTAGGAGTACGAGCAGATTAATAATAGGAGAAGTGTATCTACACGTGATAAATGAATCAAAAGTTGTTTCATTAATTGTAGGGATCTATTTATTGACATTATCCACAGGGCTTGTATTGGAGTTACATAATTGTTACTATAATCCTAGTTTGACTAGGAATATAATTTATAATTCTTGTTTGACATGGATGGATATTCATTTTTATTCAAGGACAATAGTTGTTCATTTGATAAAAATGAGTTGTTTTATGGTAAAACAACAGTACGTAACAGTTTGTATGTCCTTGAGGTTGATACTCCTATCAATAACATAAATATTAAGCGACTTAAATCAGGTGATTTAAATAGAACTTATTTATGGCATTGTCGTATTAGCCATATAAATGAGACTTGCATATCTAACTTTCATAAATATGGATAAATTAGCATATTTGATTATGAATCATATGGTGCTTGCAAATCTTGTTTACTTGGCAAGATGACTAAGTCTCTTTTTAAAGTAAAGAGAGGCTACATAAGTGCTAGGGTTTGTGCACATTGATGTATGTAGACCCATGTCCACCCAAGCTAGAGGTGGATATGTCTACTTCATAACCTTTGCTGATGATAGATCATGTTTTGGTTATGTGTATCTTATGAGACACAAATCTGAGGCTTTTGAAAAGTTCAAATAATTCAGATTTGAAGTAGAGAAACAAACTGAGAAAAGTATCAAAGTATTTCGATCAGATCGAGGTGGTGAATACTTGAACAGTGAGTTTCTAGATCATTTGAAGCAGAATGTGATTCTCTCACAATGGACTCCATCTGGAACATCAGAGATGAATGGTGTGTCTAAAGGAGGAATAGGACCTTGTTGGACATGGTCTGGTCCATAATGAGTCGCACTGAACTCCCTATTTCATTTTGGGAATATGCACTCCTCACCACGATCTTTGTTTTGAACAGGGTTCCAAGTAAGTCAGTTACTCAGACTCCATATGAGATATGGAAAGGAAAGAAGCCAAATCTGTCTTTCCTTAAGATTTGGGGTTGTTAAGCTTATGTCAAGCGTGTTGACAATAATAAGCTAAAACCCAAATCGATGAGATGTTTGTTTATGGGATATCCAAATGGATATTACTTTTACTACCCATATGAACAAAAGGTGTTTTGTTGCCAAGCATGTGGTGTTCCTTGAGAAGGAATTCTTAGATGCTGTGGCTAGTGGGAGGAATGTTAAGCTCGAAGAGATTCGAGGCGAACCACAAACAAATATTTCCCTCCAAGAACCTGAGAAAGATCAAACACAAGATGTTGTGTCAACTCCCCAACTTTCTACACAAGAACCTCATAGGTCGATGAGGGTTCGTCGCGAGCAAGAGAGATATGGATTTCTCATCTCGACACATGGAGATGTGCTTCTGGTTGTGAACGATGACCCTACTATCTATGATGAGGCAATGTCTGACATTAACTCTGGGTTATGGCGATGACAAAACAGCTTTCCTTGAAGGAAACCTGGTCGAGGATGTGTATATGACACAGCCTAACAGTTTTGTTACTCATAAACATGCAAATAAGATTTGCAACTTGCAAAGGTCCATTTGTGGACTAAGGCAAGCATCCCGGAGTTAGAATCAATGTTTTGATGAAAAGATCAAAAAGTTTGATTTTTCACAAAAGGAAAGTTGATCCTTGTGCTTACAAGAAGGTTAGTGGGAGCGTGGTGGTCCTTTTAGTCCTATATGTGGACAATATATTGCTCATAGGGAATGGTGTTCCCATGATGCAATTAGATAAAATATGGCTTTCAAAATATTTTCTCCATGAAGGATTTGGGAGAAGCAGCCTATATTCTGGGAATAAAGATCTATAGAGATAGATGCAGGAGGTTGCTAGCACTCTCCCATAGCACGTACATTGACAGGGTGCTAAAGAAGTTTAGCATGGAAGATTCTAGGAGGAGAAGTCTTCCCATGTCACATGGAATACATCTCTCCAAGGCTATGTGTTCGAAGACACAAGATGAGAGAGATAGGATGAGTCGAGCACCATATGCCTTGGCTATTGGCTCGATCATGTATGCCATGTTATGTATGAGGCCTGATATCGCATATACTTTGAGCATATGTAGTAGATATCAAGCTAATCCAGGTTAGAAACACTGGATTGCTATGAAAACCATTCTTAAGTACTTGTGAAGCACTAAAGAGATATTTTTTTCCATATGGAGAATGAGAGCATACCATGAAGGGGTTCATGGATGCTAGTTTCCAATTCGACCATGATGATTTTAAATAACGTGCAGTCGAAATTCATATTCTGCCTATATGGCTGGGTTATGAGTTGGAAGAGTTCCAACAAGAGATAGTGGCAGATTCAAAAACTGAAGTCGAATACATAACAACCTTCGAAGCAGCTAAGGAGGTTATATGGATCCGTAAGTTCATTGATGAACTTAAAGTGGTGTCCAACATTGTTGATCCAATAACAGTTATTGGGACAACAATGGAGCCATCGCGTAAGTGAAGGAACCACGGTCTCATCAATGGACCAAACTTGTATTGCAGCATCACCATATGATAATGGAGATTATCAGCTGAGGTGACATATGTAGAGAAAGTATCGACGGATGACAATGTCGTAAATCCCTTGACTAAAGCTCTGTCCCAGGAGAAACATGAAAGTCATGTTCGATCATCAGGTATAAGATACATGAATGATTGGCTCTAGTGCAAGTGGGAGATTGTTAGTGTAGGTGCTCTAGACCCAATCAAATTGGGCATGTTGTACACTGACAATTGTAATCATGTTATTATTTGAATAAAGAGTTATTCAAATTCACAAGAAGTCATTCTATTAGTTTCTTGTTATTATTGTAATAACCGAATGAAACTAGATAAAAGTCCATATGATGTATACTGTGAATAATCTATAAAGATGTGAGATGATGCATCACAGTTTCTAGACATCATTAAACGTCCCAAGTCATAGCAATGTCAAGAATGAACATTGACAATTGCGGTAAGACTTGTATGTGCTATGTTTTTGCTATGTGATAGCAATGGGGGTCTCACACCCATAGGCATGGGGATGTTGGAGAATGTGTCACTGGACATGACTCGCCATGAGAATCCATTTTGGTTATATGTTGATGGAATTCTTATACGAGATGGGTGTAACTAATCCTTGGACCTGAGGTTGTCACGGTCATCTCATAAGAAGATTGATATACTTTGACATCGTTTCGATGGGCCTAGATAAAGGCTGCACGTGGGCGATCGTTGGGCATATCGTGAGGCTTATGGAGATGGGTGCATAACCAAGATGGGACTCGTCTATCGCTTGATAGAGGATGATGTATCTAAGGCGCCTTCGATGGATATTCACTTTAAATCCATGGCCATGGTAAAAGAGATCAATAAGGAGTTATTGATTTACTTTCTATTAAGTGAAGATATCCAGAAGACCGAAGAAAACTCATGTGATCGTTATCAAGCAACACATCGCCATACTTTAGATCACATAAGATACATTGACGAGAGGATCAAATTACACGGTAACCATGCTCGTGAAAGGTTATTTGCGGATTATGAATTCTTCTGAATAATTGGGTAGGCATGATGCCTTACTAGAGGCCAATCTTGTCTTATGTGTTTGTACCGACACATTGCCAACATATTCGGAAGCCTAATGAGTCATACCCAATAGGCAAGGTCCCTGGCTTAAACCAGGAGAATGGACGTATGGTTAAGTGGGACACTTCGGCAAGAAGTTTTGCCATCGTAGGTTCTCACGGAAAAAGAACAAATAGACGTAATGACGTCGATATGACGAGGAGTCATCATAATGGAAAGAGTTTCCTAAAAATGACAATTAATTAAATTAGGAAGGAGTTTTTAATTTAATAATTTTCTATTTGTTGGAGTGGCAAATAGGAAATAAAATATATTTGGGTTTAAGTTAATATTTGGACTAAATTAGATTTGGGCCAAATATTAAATTAAATATTATATTTGGACTAAATTGGATTTAAGCCAAATATTAAAATAAATATTATATTTGGACTAAATTAGATTTGGGCCAAATATTAAATATTATATTTGGACCAAATTAGATTTGGGCCAAATATTAAATAAAATATATTTGGGCTTGAATTAGATTTGGGCCATAATATTTTATTTAACCTATAAAAGGATTGGGCCATTTAATTATATTTCTAGTTGGACTAGAATAGGCCCACTTAAGATTCTAATTAAATTAGAATTAATGGGCTAGCCCAATCCATTAGGGTTTTAGAAACCCTATGATATTTCACTATAAATATCCCTTTATGGGTTGCCCAAAATAGTAGTGTTTTCTGGTGTCATTTTTCAAGAGTTGAAAAATGTATTGCCATTCACTCTTCCCGTTTCTTTTGGCATCGATTGGAAACGTGGGTGTTCTTTTACCGTCCATACACAAGCCGCGCAAAGGAGAAGGAGCTAGCACTCCTATTCCGCTCTCCTTGCCAACGGACGCGTGCCGCGTATCACGAGTTAGAGGCCGGGCGCTTGGACTTCTTGAATCCGCGAACAACTCGATTATCTAAAGGTTAGATTTATTTATTTGTTTGTGAATGATTTAATTTCGACGTTGATCCAATCGCCGGGATCGGGGTAAGTTCAAAATTTTGAACTACGCTGTTTACCCCGTAGCGATCTTGCTTTACTTTCAATTGGGCAGTGAAGCAATGCAATATGGACATCAGTCAAGCGGGGTCCCAAAGGAAGCTCCAACTCCAGGAACTTGAAGAGATTCGACTGGAAGCATATGAGAACTCAAGGATCTACAAGGCGAAAACAAAGGTTGCACATGACAAGCTGATCATGAGGAAGGAGTTTCAAGTCGGTCAGAAAGTCCTACTATACAATTCCCGCCTTAAGTTGATGCCAGGTAAATTACGTTCCCGTTGGACGGGTCCTTTCCTGGTTACTCATGTTTTTCCTTATGGTGCAGTTGAAATCAAGGATGAGTCCAATGCGAAGCAATTCACAGTGAATGGGCATCGACTTAAGCCATTCCATGAGGACTTTCAGGAGCACATTATGGAGGAGCTGCATCTCCTCAACGCCACCTCCATTTGATACACCAGGCTATTTCTCTCTCCTTACTTTTCTTACTTGTCCTATACATGATTCTTGATGCATGCTTACATTGAGGACAGTGTAATGTTTGAGTGTGGGGGGGGGGGGGGAGTTTTAGAATAGAAAAAAAAAATGCAAAATGAGGCAAATTGAGTTTGAAAGAATTTAGCATGTTTAGAAAGTCGATCTTATTTTTTTTTGGGCTTTCAAGTAAATTGGAAATGAGTTTGGCTTGGTGGGTTGATTGAGGTAGTCTTTGTGAGGATATTTGTGCTCGTGCATGTTCTTTCTTATGATATGCGTGCATTCGCTAATTATGGGTATCACTCCAGAGCTTGTTTTGAATCTTTATTGAAGCTATCAGTGCTCATGCATGTGAAAAGATGATTAAGGCATTTTTCATTTTACTCGCAATTTTTCAAAAAAAAAAAAAACAAAAAAAAAAGGATCTTTCCCCTTCTTTAGGTTGAAGAACATTCATTGCATCCCTTGATCATGGCAACATATTAAGCAAGTCCTTTGGAATCAAAATAAAAATAGATAGAAAGGCCAAAGGTCAAGGTGAGATGGAGCGTAAAACGCACTCGCAAAGGTTGGGATGGAGCGTAAAACGCACCCACCATTCAAAAAAAAAAAAAAAAGTTCTATTTTTTGCTTGCTTAATAGTTGTTCATTGATCTTGGATTGTCTTGAAAGTTTTCTTCCTAAGGTTTACTTTACTTTTCATTGTTATCTTCCTATCTTTTTAGAGCCATGAATAAAAGTCCTTTTGATTTGCATGCAAAAAGCATTGAGAGTGGAGATTTAGAAGATGAGCATATCTGGTAGTGGAATTGTGATTGAGTGGAGTGAGGCATAGCATTTGAGGAACTTGAGAGCATATTCTTATTCTATGAGGGTCTGCTTATTTTGACTCGTCTTGCCAAGTAAAATTGCCATGCTACTTGTTTGTCTGGGAAATGTAAGAAAGATGATCTTTGCGTGTTGAATTCCTATAAAACTTGACGTGCCTCTCATTTTGCATTCTTCACATCCCTTTTGTTATTGAGTGTTAGTGTCTACTGTTTTACCCAGGAGTGCAAAAGTCTAAGTGTGGGGGAATTTGATAGAGCGCATATTTTCATATTATTTAGCCCTCATATTTAGTCTTTTTGCACGTTAGTTGTGTCATTTTATTCATCTTGATTTTGTTTTATTTTATTTTATAGGAATTGGGCTTCACACTATTTTATTTTATTTTTGCCATAAGGAATTTTGATGGCAAGAAGGGAAACAAGGAGATTGGAGACAAAGAAGCAAAAAGTGTGCTGATAGATTTGACCTTCTGTGACTCTTTCAAATGTTTGGCCAAGTTATAATCCCAGAACGTGAATGATGTCTTCAGAGATATTGTAGAGGACTTCATCTTTAATCTTATGGTTTTGTTTCTTTGCTTCTTCTCAAGTGTGTATGTATTATATGCGATCGTATGAATGCATGCATGTTGCTTGGGCAGATTTGACTAATAGGCTCGATTGGGGTATTGGTTTGCAAGAAACAACATAAACTTAGTGGGCGATTGTTCATGTCGGTTTCAGATCTGTGTGCTAAGAAAAATTGAAACTTGTATATTGATTAAGAAGATCTTCTGTGATTTTTATATTTGTTTCGATTTAGTCTTCGGCGATTGTCAAGCATTTTCTTTAGATCTGGGGATTAAAGATAAATAGGTTCTTTATATGGTGGATGATGATACCCGGGTAGGGAGGAAAGGTTGTAACTGGTTGCATCTCGGTTTACTGTGTTCTTGTTTATTTTATTTTTTGTTTTTCATCAACCCCCCCCGTTTAATCTTGTTTTGACAGATCCGTTTGAGGTTCGTTGGGAGACGACTTTGGGTTGCACCTTTATTGTAAATCCGAATCATTATTCATCTAATCTATCGGTGTTCGACAGCCCGACCAGTCATCTCATAAGAAGATCGGTATGCTTTGACATCGTTTTGATGGGCCTAGACAAAGGCTGCATGTGGGCGATCGTTGGGTATATCGTGAGGCTTATAGAGATGGGTGTATAACCAAGATGGGACTCGTCTATCCCTTAATAGAGGATGATGTATCTAAGGCGCCTTCGATGGATATTCACTTTAAATCCATGGCCATGGTGAAAGAGATCAATAAGGAGTTATTGATTTACTTTCTAATTAAGTGAAGATATCCGGAAGACCGAAGAAAACTCATGTGATCGTTATCAAGAAACACATCACCATACTTGAGATCACATAAGATACATTGACGAGAGGATCGTATTACACAGTAACCATGCTCGTGAAAGGTTATTTGCGGATTATGAATCCTTCTGAATAATTGGGTAGGCATGACGCCTTGTTAGAGGCCAATCTTGTCTTATGTGTTTGTACCTGTAATACCCCGAGAGCCCAGAGAAGTTAGTATATATCAAGGATAGTGTAAGAAAGGAAACAACACCAGCTGGATACCTTTTGGGCTGAATGTTGGCAAAGAACTCCCAAGTTAAGCGTGCTTAACCTGGGGTAATCCAGAGATGGGTGACCCCCTGGGAAGTTCGTGTAGGCCCATTAGGATAAGTTATTCTGGATCTTCCTATCGCTCGAGCGGATGTTACAAGTGGTATCAGAGCCAACCCTTGGTGAAGGCGGTCCAATGAGGGCGGGGAGTGGCGCCGGGGCTTGAGGGCCTGTACAAGGAGCGGCTTCTGGCAGGCTTCTAGGATGGCAGCCCCCAAGGGGAGAAGGTCTGGGACCGGTTGTAAGGTCGCATGACGGGGACGTCATGTGCTCAAGGGGGGGAGAATGTAATACCCCGAGAGCCCAGAGAAGTTAGTATATATCGAGGATAGTGTAAGAAAGGAAACAACACCAGCTGGATACCTTTTGGGCTGAATGTTGGCAAAGAATTCCCAAATTAAGCGTGCTTAACCTGGGGTAATCCAGGGATGGGTGACCCCCTGGGAAGTTCGTGTAGGCCCATTAGGATAAGTTATTCTGAATCTTCCTATCGGTCGAGCGGGATGTTACAGTACCAACACATTGCCAACATATTCGGAAGCCTAATGAGTCATAAGTAATAGGCACGATCCCTGGCTTAAACTAGGAGAGTGGACGTATGGTTAAGTGGGACACTTCGGCAAGAAGTTGTGCCGTCGTAGGTTCTCACGGAAAAAGAACAAATAGACGTAATGACGTCGATATGACGAGGAGTCGTCATAATGGAAAGAGTTTCCTAAAATGACAATTGATTAAATTAGGAAGGAGTTTCTAATTTAATAATTTTCTATTTGTTGGAGTGGCAAATAGGAAATAAAATATATTTGGGCTTAAGTTAATATTTGGACTAAATTGGATTTGGGCCAAATATTAAAATAAATATTATATTTGGACTAAATTAGATTTGGGCCAAATATTAAATATTAAATATTATATTTGGACCAAATATTAAATATTATGTTTGGGCTTAAATTAGATTTGGGCTAAAATATTTTATTTAAACTTATAAAAGAATTCGGCCATTTAATTATATTCCTAGTTGGACTAGAATAAACCCATTTAATTAAGTTCCTAATTGGACTAAATTAAATGGGCCGGCCCATGTCCATTAGGGTTCAAGAAACCCTAGAGCTCCTTATAAATGCCTATTTATGGGTTGCCCAAATTAAGTGATTTTTGGTGTCGTTTTTCAACAGTTGAAAAACATATTGCCGTTCACTCTTCCCCGTTTCTTTTCGCATCGATTTGAAACGTGGGCATTCTTTTACCGTCCATACACAAGCCGCACAAAGTAGAAGGAGCTAGCACTCATATTCCGCTCTCCTTGCCAACGGACGCGTCCCGTGTATCACGAGTTAGAGGCCGGACGCTTGGACGACTCGAATCCGTGAACGACTCGATAATCTAAATGTTAGATTTACTTATTTTTATGTGAATGATTTGATTTCGACGTTAATCCAATCGCCGGGATCGGGGTAAGTTCAAATTTTTTGAACTACGCTGTTTGCCCCGTAGTGATCATTGTTTACTTTCAGCGGGAACCGGCTGTTCGTCCGACCTTGCCAGCAAGACATGGTTAGATTCTCGTACTTATTTGTCACGGGATTTGTGGGAGGATCCCGCAAGGTGAGGTCCACCATGAATCGCGTAGATAGTTTGCACAGCCGGTGAGCGCTCATCATCGGAGGGGGCGGCTGCTGTGCCGGTGGCTGGCTTGGTTGATTGGTCGGTCATACCACTTAATCTTTCAAGCGACCTCTTCTTATCAGTTCTTCAATGGCGTCCCTTAGGGCCCAACATTTGGAGGTGTTGTGACCCGCCTCATTGTGGTATGCGCAAAATTTTTCTTTATTTCAAAATTTGTTGGGAGTTCTCAACGGGTTGGGCTTCCCGAACTCCTCTTTGTTCCTTTCCATGGCGAAGATCCTTTCTTGGGGGTCAGACAGGGCATAGTAGCTGTCAAAGCGCTGTGACCTCCTAGGTCGCTCATATCCTTCCACCTTGTGAGCTCGCTTGGAGACTTCATTGTTTGAGCGCTCCCCTCGTGCTTCCCTTCCGTTATGCCTTCTCTTGTTCTTGTTGGAGCCCCCATCTTATTTGCTCGACCCGACGGGTTTCTTTGTCTCGGAGGCATCTTCCCATCGGATCTCCTCGGAAGCTCGTTCATTGAATTCCCCCAGGTCTTTAACCGGGGTCCTGTAGATGCTCTCATAGAGCTTCCCATCTTTTCGGAGGTCGACGGAGATTGCCGTCAGGTTACTTTCATCGGAGGGATCATCGACGTTGCTTACCTTGCGTTTGAACCTGGCAATGTAATCCCTCAGGGGCTCGTTTGCTTTTTGGAATATTGTGGCGAGGTGACAAGGTGGCACGAGCTACCTCCTTAGAGCCCTATATTGGTTGAGGAACCTCTGTTGACATTCCTCCCAACAGCTGATGCTACGAGGCAGGAGGCTCCTGAACCAAGCTTGGGAAATATCGCCCAAGATTACCAGAAAGGTGCAGCATTTAGCCAGCGAGCTGGTCGTCTACAGATTCATTTGTACGTTGTATGCATCCAGGTAGTCATAGGGGTTGCTGTCTCCGTTATACTGTGGCATGCTCGGGACTTTAAATCTTCGGGGGAGGGGTTCGAGTTCGACCTCCCTAGTGAACAACGTCCTGTCCCCATGGCCATTATTTTGGCTACGGACTCCTTGTCGTTCTTCCAGCTGCCGTACCCTTTGATATAGCTCATCCACGGTTGAGTCCGGACCTGCTGATTGCTGGGCTTATGATCGCCCACTTCTTTCCCGGACCGGGGAGTGGTGATTTGGGAATGGATAGTTATCCCTGATATCCTCTTCTGCGGGTGGAGGTCTCTCTTCCCGTGGGTGGCGACCCTACGAGGCGACGTCGGTGGATCATGGGCAGCCTATGCTTGAGCTTGGGCTAGAATTCTGACCACGTTAGTGAGCTACATCATTGTATTCTCTAATGCCTCTTGGTGTTGCTGCCAGTCCCGAATTGCCCCTACCCCGGCGATCGGGTTCGTGGGTTGAATAGGAAACCGTGGCGGCGGTATGCCAGTGGCGTCTTCGGTCGGCGGTGGTAAAGGGATATCTACTGTCAAAGCAACGGGTCCTCTATTTGGTGGAAAGTCTTGTGGTCGATCGTGGTGATATTCTGGTGGGTCGATCGCTGCCTCGAAACTTCGAGTATTCCTTCCTCTTGCCATGGCTACTGATCAGAGCGGGCCCTTCCTCTAGTGCCAAAATATCGACGTTCAATTTCAGCCGACCCCAATTCGTCTTGGGCCGCGGTGAGTAAATCAAAAGTGCCAAGAAGAAGAAAACAAAGATCTCGGACGTGAATCGACACCAGAATATTTTACGTGGTTCGGCTAGAACGATGCCTACTCCACGATCACACTCTAATTATTCCTTTAGAATGGCGGTGTCTGATTATTCTCTCTATCCTTGCTCCTCATGATATCTATGATTCTTATTTATACTGAGGGGCTTTTACAATTTAGATAACATATAGAAATACAATGATTACATAATGGGGGACAAACAACCCTTATCGTCTACACAAAACTAGGAGTGGGATCCTCATTACGAGGGGCATGGGCTGTTATAGATAAAGTGAATAGTCTCTACCTCTGACTTCTCAACAGCTTTACCACTTATGCGAGCTGATGGTTTTAGGTGAACGACTTGGGCGGTCCAGCGAACTGAGGGTTTTATAGCGAGCCCGTTAGTCGATCGTTGAGAGCTCACTAGGGGGTTTTACCATGAGCTCGCAAGATGCTTGCTTTACGGGCTTCGGGCTTCGGTGGTGTACGGATTTCTTTTGACGAGGTCGCCGGGATTTTTCGAGCTCTGGGTGTGTAACACCC
This sequence comes from Diospyros lotus, assembly GCF_014633365.1. Classification (NCBI taxonomy): domain Eukaryota; kingdom Viridiplantae; phylum Streptophyta; class Magnoliopsida; order Ericales; family Ebenaceae; genus Diospyros; species Diospyros lotus. The sequence continues at coordinate 23,352,996 of NC_068342.1, forward strand.
GGTGTAACCGATGTTAAGAGAATAGGAAAGGAAGTAAGAAAACTTCCAAAAATACCCTTGAGAAGGTGATGGATCCTTGAGATTGAGAGTGCCCATGAGAAGGGTATTTTGGTAATTTGGATAGAGAAGTCCAATAAAGGGTATTTTGATAAATTAAAAATAATTCCTATGTGGAATTAGGTGTGTAAGTGAATAAAATCCCAATTTGGTATTTATGTGGAAATATATGGGATTAATAATTCACAAAGGATATTTTGGTAATTTTTGGAATAAATTCCATAGAGGAATTTAATTATGGATATTGGGAAAATGGTGGATATTCTATTATTTATGAAAATAATTATATTTTCCCCTAAATTGGTGGATAATTGTGGTGATGTCACATGGATGGTGGAGATGGAAGCTTGGAAGCCAAGTTTGTGTCTTACAGTGACACTTGGCAAAGTCTTGTTCAAGTATAAATGGAGAGATTAAATTAAATGCAAAAGAAATTAGTTTGGTCTTTCAAGCATTTAATGAGAGGCATGATTATGTGGATTAAAGAAAATCCAAAAGAAAATGGTAAATGGTCACCATTAATGCCTTGGAAAATATGAGATTTATTTAAATACATAAGAAAGTATTTATGTCTCTCAAGTGTGATGGTTATGAAAATGGTCTCATCTAAGTAAATGAGAAATAAATGGAAATTTCAAGAATCCAATGGATGAGATGTATTCTTGAGAAAGAGAATTAATCCAAGGGTGGGGATTTAAAGAGAAGTAATGGCATGGATTGCCAACATATTAAAAGTGTGCTTTCTTTTAATGGTGGAGATGAAGTCTTGTAAAGGCAAAGGTAATCCAATGGGTGAGATTTAAAGGAAGAAAATGGCATTGATTGTGTTTCTTCCAAGAGAGATGTATTTAATCCAAAGAGATGGATGGGTGGGATTTTCTCTCAAAAAGCAATTGGAAATCAAAGGCTAAGATGAAGTCTTGAAATGGAGATTTCAAGACAAGAGTAGTATTTAAAGGGAAAGTAAGCCCTTGTCTCAAGTTTTGCCATTTCAAAGAGAGAAAGGAAGTGAGAGGAAGGAAAGAGTTGTCTTCCAAAGAAAAGAGAAGAAAAGAGAGAAGAAGATGAAGGAATCAAAGTAAGTTTATTTCTTCCTTCTCTTTACTTTAATATGTTAGTATGTAAAGTAAGTGGCATGTTGGAATGTCATCCTAGATGGGAGAAGAGGATGGGGGAGCTCTCTTGAGAAGAGGATTTAAAGCTTCAAAGAAAAGAATGTTAAGGTAAGGGATGGCCCCATGTGGTGGAGGCCTTACATTGCATTGTATGTAGGTTGCACAAATTTTTTATGTATCTCTTTGCATGCTTTACTTATACATGAGACCTATGGCCATGGGGGTGGGAAAGAAGTGGTAGGTTAATGCCTCAAACCATGTTGGGTTGTGAGGATGGAATAACCTAACCATGCTTGCATGCATTTGCCATTACATAGACTAGTTATGCTTGTATTTACTTTGCATATGCACCCTTACTGAGCTTTGTGGTTCATGAGGTTTTACCCTCCCCTTGTAGGTTGTTCTTATGTCAAAGGAGAAAAGGGAAAGTGCAAGCTTGTGGTTGGAAGCTCTTGGTGTATATTTCTTTGTTTGATGTAATTTATGGATTAAAGAAGCCTAGGCTTGTGGTATTTAATTTGTGGCATTATGGTTTAGGAAAGCTTATTTGTTATATTTGGAACATGTGTGGTATTTATACTTGGAGGTTGTTATGTGAGCATCAATAGGTTGTGTAAGGCTCATGTGTGAAATGGAAGGAAATTTTGATGTATGTTGTGTAATATTTAAAGAGGTGGGTTAAGCCTTAATTTTGGAAAAATAGAGGCAAAAATGGAAGGAATGTGAAGTATTTTTATTCATTTTAATTTATGGAAAATTTGGGGTTTAAATACCCAAGAAAAGAAAAAAGAATAAGAAAAGAAGTGTGGAAGGCAGCAGTGGCAGCAGGGCCCAGGTAGCAGCAGGCGCGCGGCCGCGCGCGACATGCCCGGTCAGCGCCCAACGGGGCCCTGCTGGCCAATTTTTTTTTAAGAATTTGGAATTTTTGGGGATTTTCTTAATTGATTTTGGGCTCTGGAGGAATTTTCAAAATAAAGGGATATTTTGGGCTTTTTGGAGAAAATGCCGAAATTTTAGAAATTTAAAAATTTGAGTTTTTCCTCCAAAATTGGTAATCAATCAATGAATTGATTTTAATGGCGATTTACGGAGCCCGGTAAAATTCTGGGATGGAAAAAGAATTAAATTCAAATGAGAAAATAATGATTGGGCGTCTTCGCGAGATTTCTTTTTAATCAAATGCGGTGTGGTTAAAGCCCAATTTTGCTAGTGAATCCCGAGGTTAAGGGAAGGGAAGGACGAGCCTAGTTCCCATCTAGGACGTTTCTTCTTGAAACATGGTTCGTCCTTCACCAAAGACCAGGTAGGTGGACAATTCGGGTAATTGTTCATGAGTAACACCCGTAAGTGGGAGCGGGGCGTTACAGGGTGATTGGGCCGGCCCATTGGATTGAGCCTGGCCCATAAGGGGTGATGTAGGAAGTATAACAGATTTGGACATCAAATTTGATTGTAATTGAAATTTATCTAAATTGAATACTTATTTTTTTTTATCTCATCTCCTGATTAAGATATAATTTCTTGTGTATCTCTATAAATAAGTGTTAGGTCTATAAATAGGTATCCAATGTCATAGAATTATAACAACAATATTATTTGTGTAGTACCAATATCATCATATTGATATTTTTTTTTTCTTTCTACATGTGGTTTTTCTCGATTTAATTTTTTTACGTTAAATTCTATGTTTGTTTGTATTTGATGGTTTTATTGTGGTTTATTTTTTTTTATCCAACTCATAACAAACTAGTATCGGAGCTATTGTATCAAACCATCAGCTATTGGCAGATCTCAACCGTTGGATCTGTAACTCTTCATCATCTTCTTGTGCTAGGATTTCAAATTGCCCAATCATTGTTGCCACAACTGTCATCAACTGTCGCCGCCATTGCCATTGACGACAAGTGCCACCTTTGCTCAGTTGATCAACCTGTTAGTGTAGGTGCTCTAGACCCAATCAGATTGGGCTTGTTGTACACTGACAATTGTAATCATGTTTATTATTTGAATAAGGAGTGATTCAAATTCACAAGAAGTCATTCTATTAGTTTCTTGTTATTATTGTAATAACTGAATGAAACTAGATAGAAATCCATATGATGTATACTGTGATTAATCTATAAAGATGTGAGATGATGCATCACAGTTTCTAGACATCATTAAACGTCCCAAGTCGTAGCAATGTCAAGAATGGGCATTAACAATTGCGGTAAGACTTGTATGTGCTATGTTTTTGCTATGTGATAGCAATGGGGGTCTCACACCTATAGGCATGGGGATGCTTAGACAAGTATATAGGTGACCAATGTTGGAGAACGTGTCACTAGACATGACTCGCCATGAGAATCCATTTTGGTTATATGTTGATGGAATTCTCATACGAGATGGGTGTAACTAATCCTTGGACCTGAGGTTGTCATGGTCATCTCATAAGAAGACCGGTATGCTTTGACATCATTTCGATGGGCCTAGAAAAAGGCTGCATGTGGGCGATCGTTGGGTATATCGTGAGGCTTATGGAGATGGGTGTATAACCAAGATGGGACTCGTCTATCCCTTGATAGAGGATGATGTATTTAAGGCGCCTTCGGTGGATATTCACTTTAAATCCATGGCCATGGTGAAGGAGATCAATAAGGAGTTATTGATTTACTTTCTAATTAAGTGAAGATATCCAGAAGACCGAAGAAAACTCATGTGATCGTTATCAAGCAACACATCGTCATACTTGAGATCACATAAGATACATTGACGAGAGGATCGAATTACACGGTAACCATGCTAGTGAAAGGTTATTTGCGGATTATGAATCCTTCTGAATAATTGGGTAGGCATGATGCCTTGCTAGAGGCCAATCTTGTCTTATGTGTTCGTACCGACACATTGCCAACATATTCGGAAGCCTAATGAGTCATACGCAATAGGCATGGTCCCTGGCTTAAACCAGGAGAGTGGACGTATGGTTAAGTGGGACACTTCGGTAAGAAGTTATGCCGTCGTAGGTTCTCACGAAAAAAGAACAAATAGACGTAATGACGTCGATATGACGAGGAGTCATCAAATGGAAAGAGTTTCGTAAAATGACAATTGATTAAATTAGGAAATAGTTTCTAATTTAATAATTTTCTATTTGTTGGAGTGGCAAATAGGAAATAAAATATATTTGGGTTTAAGTTAATATTTGGACTAAATTAGATTTGGGCCAAATATTAAATTAAATATTATATTTGGACTAAATTGGATTTGGGCCAAATATTAAAATAAATATTATATTTGGACTAAATTAGATTTGGGCTAAATATTAAATATTATATTTGGATCAAATTAGATTTTGGATAAATATTAAATATTATATTTGAGCTTAAATTAGATTTGGGCCAAAATATTTTATTTAAACCTATAAAAGGATTTGGGCCATTTAATTATATTTCTAGTTGGACTAGAATAAGCCCACTTAATATTCTAATTAAATTAGAATTAATGGACTAGCCCAATCCATTAGGGTTTTAGAAACCCTAGGATATTTCACTATAAATATTCTTTTATAGGTTGCCCATAATTGAAGAGATTTTTGGTGTCGTTTTTCAAGAGCTGAAAAACGTATTGCCGTTCACTCTTCTCCGTTTTTTTTTTACATCGATTTGAAACGTGGGTGTTCTTTTACCATCCATACACAAGCCGCGCAAAGGAGAAGGAGCTAGCACTCCTATTTTGCTCTCCTTGTCAACAGACGCATGCCGCGTATCACGAGTTAGAGGCCGGACGCTTGGACGGCTCGAATCCGTGAACGACTCGATAATCTAAAGGTTAGATTTATTTATTTGTTTGTGAATGATTTGATTTCGACGTTGATCCAATCGCCGGGATCGGGGTAAGTTCAAAATTTTGAACTACGTTGTTTACCCCGTAGCGATCTTGCTTTACTTTCACAACCTCCTTACCGTTGTCAACCACTGTTGTTGCCAAAATACAACAATTGAGATTTATAGTATGGGAATGATTGCTCGATGTCGACTTGGCTCCGGGCGAAGGTGTTTGCCGAAAGGGAAGAAAGGTCGACTTTGGGAAGAGAGTTGGCTTTGGGAAGGAGGCTTAAGGAATGAATGACAAGGCTCTGGGAAGATGTGCTTTCGGGAAGAACATCAAGTGTTCTAAGAGGAAAATAAGGTGTTTTAGGAAGGCAACTTCCGATAAGAAAAGTAAGTGTTCCGGGAAGACAACTTTTAGGAAGAAGACATAAGCCTCGGCTGGAAGGAACCTGGAGGAAAGGTGCTTGCTTTTAGGAAGAACACTGAGTGTTTTGGGAAGAAGGCTTCTTGTTTTGGAAAGATGTTCGCTCCCTCTTGGTAATCTGTGATCATGAACAACGGTTATAAGGCTCATGTGAATTCTTTGACTGTGATGACCCTCCAATGCTTAAGTCAGTATCAGACAAAAATAATTGCAGATGATATACAGTAGATGGGTGTAGATATTACCAAAAGTCAAAGTCATTTTCTCTATCTTATAGCTAGGTATTTATAGGCTTGATTCCTAAGGATCTCGAAGGGACACATGTCTCGCATCCCCAAGACTTCGGAAGGCCACGTGTCTGGCATTCCTATGAACTCGAAGGTCCACATGCCTTGCATCCAGGAAGAAATGCTTACCCAAGAAGGAGGCTTTGCCCAGGAAGAAAGAACATACTTGGAAAGAAATAACACACCTAGGAAAAAGGATTTGCTCGGGAAGAAGGGTTTACCTGGGAAGAAATAGCATGCCCGAGAAGAAATAACATACCCAGAAAAAAGCTTTGCCTGGGAAGAAATGCTTATCTGAGAAGAATAGCTACTTGGGAAGACTGAAGAAAATTTTCTATCCCCTCTCCCCCAAAGTGGAGTGGTACAACAATTGCCCCCCACTTTTCTGCTTTACCCTTTGGGTAAAATGGAAGAGTAGATTCCAACTCATTTTCCTTTTATATTTTTCATCTCGGGAGGAAATCACTGTCTCTTTCATCTTCTGGGAAAAATGCACTATCCAAGAAGAATGAATTATTTGGGAAGACCTGTACTATTTTTCGTGACTGTCTATATTCCCGGGAGACCTCGACTATAAATACTGAGTTTTACAGTAGTATTTTTCAGTCTTTTACCTCTTGTTATTGTGCTTTGCTCCTAGTATTTACTTTTGCACTCCTTTGTTCCCTAAAGAATTTTCTTCATTCATGGAGATCAACCAATTCAAGTTTATGTCCTTTCCTTCTACTTCGATTAACTTATTCATGCCTTTTATCTAAAATCGTCTTCCCGGAAGAACAATCTTCTCTCCTAGAAGAAACGTCTTTTTTCCTAGAAGAACCATTCATCTTTTTGGAAGAACTATCTATCTTCTTGGAAGAACTTTTTTCCTCTTCAAATGATCATTTTTTCTTTCATTTTGCCTTTTCCATTTTTGATCATGGCAGGCCCTAAGGTATACCTTTGTGCTCATGTCCCTAACGGCCAAGCCTATAGCGCTTTGATGGGACGTCATTCCACCTAACTGATGACGACGCTATTCAATTGGATCGAAATTACAACATCCCACCATCTTATCAGATGAGCACTTTCGGTTAAGGGGAGTGTTGCATCGTGATCGTTTTGAGGGGAGTTCCCGATCTAGGTTGCAAGTCTCCATAATAGTCTTCGCTTTCCTCTCCATCCCTTTGGATTGGAATTTTTACATAGAAATGGGATGTTTAGCTATTACAGCTAAGATTACCAATGGATTATTATAATACCCCGTATTTCATGGTAGTGAAAAATGTATTATTTTTGATTATTTTGAAAGGACCTCGGGTGGTCCGAGAAGCCGAAAGTCAATTTTGAGAAGTAAATTAATAAAATTTGTCGAATTGACGGTAGGGAATGTCCCGGGACATGGATGCCTAGGGAAGAGGGCATGGGATTGGTGACCGGGGCTGTCGAACACCGATAGATTAGATAAATGATGATTTGGATTTGCAGCAAGAGTGCAACCCTAAGTCGTCTCCCAACGAACCTTCAACGGATCTGTCAAAACAAGGTTAAACGGGGGGGGAAAGTTTTGATGAAAAACAGAAAACTAAACAAGCAAGAACACAAGAAATCAAGATGCAATCAATTGCAAACCAACCTTCTATCCCAGTTTTCATCGCCTTCTCAATAAACCATTTGTTTAGTTTCAATCCTCAAACCAAAAAACCAGAATAATCCTTTAACAACCGCCAAAGATTGGAAAGAAAACCAATAAACAGATTTCAGAAACCTCTTAGTTCGATTTATCAGTTTTGATTCCCCTTATTGTACAGATTTGAGATTGATTGAAATATCATTCAAACAGGTTGTTCTTGTTTCTAGTTAAAGCCTCAACCGAGCACAGAAACCTTAGATTCTCAAACAAAGACAATGCATGCATTCATCCAACCGGCATCAACACATACATAGATTTAAGAGAGAACAGAAACAAGAGAACAACAAAGTTAAAACTAAAAAATGATTTCCATTAAAACCAAAGACTCAAACCGGGAACAAGGATGGTATTGCAACTGATTACAGAACCTTAGCCCTCCATCTTGACAAGAACAATGGGGAGAATGAAAGCTGGCTACTGTTCACGCCCTCCGAAAGAATCCTCCCAAAACCGGCCACTTAAGGTGCTTAAATAGGGCTTAAGGAGGAAACCCTAGGTTACTGCCACTTCACAGCCGATTTCGGATAAGTTAGAGCGCGTTATGGGCTTCGGCCTCTTCATAAGAATTGTAGATCATGAAGATTAGATTAATTTGGGCTTTTGAATCACTTGATTTGGATATCGGACGCCCAAGATATGGCCCTTTTAAGGAATCAGCATCTGTGCAGCTTTCCTAATTTGACCCAACTTCCTAGTCCCGACTTTGGAGTGCTGTTTGAAGGCCCAAACGAACTCGGATTTGGACAAACCATACCTTTACAGAAAGCCCTAGAAGTCCTCTACAATATCTCTGAAGACATCATCTTCATTCTGGAAATTTATCTAGGCCAAAATACTGAAGGAAGTGCAGGAGGTTAAATCTGCTAAAAATGGCCCTCACTTCTCTATCTCCAATTTCCAAGATATCTCATTGCCATCAAGACGTTTCATGCCCCATATCATGCTCCCATAGCCCTAAACCTGGAAAAATAAAGTAAAATAGTGTGAAGCCCAATTTCTATAAAATAAAACCAAGATGAATAAAAAGGACACAACTAATGTGCAAAAAAGACTAAATTTGAGGGCTAAATAATATGAGAATATGTGCTCTATCAATTGGTGAGCGTCCCGAGGTCAGGTTATTAACACTAGAAGCCGTTCGACTGGGAATAATTTTTGGAATAAATTTTGTATAAGCCCGAATGGGTGCCAGTACTGAATGGTTGCAAGGGACCTTCAAGAAACTGAGAGGACCCTAGGTGTTGTTCGGTTTTATGAGTAAGGCAACCCTAAAGCATTTTTGGGTCGAATAAAGGTCCTGTGAAAGCGCAGGGACAAAATAGGTATTATCGAGTAAACGCTGGTAATTAATTTTTGGAAAATTAAGATATTCTGTTGCTTGATCGTAATTAATGAAGCCTTGGAAGGGTTTAAGTGCTATTATAAAAAATTCTCAAGTGCAATTAAAATTTTCTAAGTGAAATTATGGAAAATGAAGGGATTAAAGATGTAATTTTATGTATATATTTATATATATACGTATGTGTGCGAGGAAGCTTCCTTGAAGCTTCGTGTCTTTGAAATTTGAAATCAGAGGGAACTCGAGAGGGCTTGGCCGAGTAGAGAGAAGAGAGAATGAGAGAATGAGAGCCAAGAGAGGGAGTAATGGCAGGGAGCTCGAGAAAGAGAGAAAGAAGAGATGGCCAATGGTTGGCCAATCAGTGGCCAGTTGGAGCGACCGGTGGTAGTAGTGACGCGGAGAGCGGCCATGGCTGCTCGATGATGGAGATCCAGCAGCGGGCGGAGCTTCAATGGCCAGTAATGGAGGCTCATCGAGGTTGCGGAAAGAGAAGGCAATGGCTGGCAATGGAAAACTACAGCAGCTCGTGGTGGAGGTAGCAATTGCACAGCGGAGGCAGGCGTTGGCCATGGTAGTTGGCTGTGCGTAGGGGGGGCTCGATCGTGGTGGCTCACGCAGAAGGTGAAGATGGCTGGTGGCTTTGCGTGCGGTGGTGTTGGGTTGACCGACATACGAGATTGGTGGAGACCAGGGGCGGTCGGCGTCGTGAGGAAGAAGAAGGCACGGGAGAAGGTGAATAGGAGGCACGGGAAGGAAGGAAGAAGAAGAAGGAGAAAAGAAGAAATAAAAAAATATAAAAAAATAAAATAGAAGAAAATAGGAAAAATTAGAGGAAATTGGGAAAAAAATGTCAGAAAATTCAAGAAAAATTTTGAAAATTATTTCGAGGCTTGAGCGTGTGCCAGAGGCTCAAATATGGCAATTCAGGCACTAGATGGCAGTTAAAGAGGCAGCGCAAGTATGGGCATTTTTTAGGATTTTTCCCCCAGATTGGCTAAGTTAATTAATTAAATTTTGTTTCGAATTAATTTCCATTATTTGAGATAATGTGGAATAAGTTATGGTTGGATTATGGCTGTGGTTGGGTTGTTTGGAAGTTGTTGTCGGGTGGTTTTGCGGTGTATCGCGAAGTTGAAAGCATGGGTTTAATGTCTGAAGTTGATCGATTTTTGTGTGGTTGCATGTAGGTTGCTTGGAGTTCGGGCTGGCGTTCTCGCCCGAGGGGGAGATGAGGCTTCGAGCCAGGTAAAGGATAACCCAAGTGGTGGGGGTCTTGCTTGCATTTTTAAGTGTTTCTTTATGAGTTGCGTGTAGTGGTAAATATTGCATGATATGTGTTCTAGTGTACCTATGGCCATAAGGAGGACTAGCGGCGAGAAGGATTGGTCGATGCCTTAACCTATGGAGGTTATGAGGGCATGGAAGACTACCTATTGCATTACATTTTGCATTATATGCTCTCTCATAATTCATTTACTTATGCATTACACCCTTACTGAGTCTTTATGACTCACGAGGTTTTACCTCATGTTGTGGATGTTGCAATTCTAGAGGCAAGCAAGGATGGCGTAGGGAGGATTAAGTGGCAATTAGCATGTTGCTGAGATGTGTTGTTGTATATTCTCCTGTATTTTCATATGTAATCCTGTGATTGAATATAATTGTTGATGAGCGTTAAATGTATCTAGTTGTTGTATTCATCGTAGTGTGAGAGGTGTTTGTGAGATTGTTTGTTGTATATGGCTTTAGTTGGTGGAGCTAAGTTTGGATGAGGTAAAGATCAAAAAAGTAAGTTCCCATAAATCCCAGTGCCCAACAGATATTTGATATGTTAGTTTTGTGCCTGGGTCACCTTTGGCTCGCTATGAGGCGAGCTAAAGAAAGGTGAAGCTCACTCGGGTTTTGGGACCCGATCCGTTGTGTTTCCTTGTTTGATTTTGGGACTGATTCATTTAGTGGAGCGAAAGGAAGGAAGAAGCCTAGTTCCCACCTAGGGAGTTCCATGTTGAAACATAGTCCAACCCTTCAGTGTTTGGTTTGTCGGGTGAGTAATCGGTTGATTATTCACCGGTGGCACCCGTAAGTGAGAGCGGGTCGTCACAGTTTGGTAACATGGCATAGTTAGGAATATGAGTGGGAAAAGCTAGCGTGTTAGTGGTGTGATGTATTGTCGGGTAAGTGATTAATGTGAGCAAAATTGCCAGAGTTATGAGTCGAGGATTGTCTGGCGTGATTTGGTGTATGTCAGAATGTCCTACTTGTTAAGTTGGGGTCGGGAACAGTTGGTTTGAAATTTTGAGATTTCAATGTGAGGTTGATTTGGTGACCTCAAAGGTCGGACATGTTGTCCGAGGACCCTAGGGATTGGGTCGAGACGTTGAGGCCTATGATGGTTTAAAGGGTATGCTTGGATATTTTTGTTATAGGTATTGTGCCATAGAATTCTTGAGCATCCACCTAAGGGTATTTCGATCATTAGCTACCTAGGGGTATTTTGGTCATTTGGCCTAAGTGGGTAAATCCCAAAAGTGGTCCTAATCCCGGGTTTCAATCCCTAGGAGAGAGCGTGGTCGAATGGCGAAGAAATTATCTAAATCAGAGTTCAAATGAGCAATTTAGAAGTTAAAGGGCTAAAGTGGCATAAGGCTAAACTAAGGGTAAGGATGAAAGTGTAATAAAAGAGAAGTCTAAGGAGTATAAAAGATGGAGGCGCAGTACTATTCATCATCTCCCTCCTCCCTCATGCGCGCTCTCCTCCCACTTTCTCTCTGTTGATTTCTTTCAGAGAGAGATCTTCTCTCGAAGAGGAGACATCTTAGCCATCTCTCTTGGCAGTAGGGCAATCCTCTCGGAGAGGACCTGTGTCTCTCGGAAACATCGTCGCCTATCAGTGTTTTCTCCCGGAGAAGGAGCAACGAGCTCCTGGAAGCAGTTATGGCAGATCTCTCTCTCCACGGCCCCAACCTCACAACAAGCTCTCCACAATGGCGGCAACGCTCCAGGCAAACGGTCACGTTTCTCCTCTCCGCAAGCCTCCTCATTCTTCTTCTCTCATAGATTAGCAACTTTCTCGGTGATCATGGAAACCTTTGGTGACGTTGGTCTCTCCGTAGTGGTGTGTATCCCTCCACTGGCTTTCTCTCGGAAAGGCACTAAGCACCTCGACAGCCATCTCTCGGGAAGCTTTCTTCCCGAGAGTGTTGGTCTCTTGGGAAGCTTTCTTCCTGAGAGTGTTGGTCTCTCGAGAAGAAATCGCTCGGAATGCCTCTTCCTGAGGGGTTTCTCTTCGGGAGGCCTTCTTCGTCACCCCTATTTCTAGCTTATGTATTATATGTATGTATGCATATGTAACACCCCAAATTTCTCGAGCGTGTTATAACTTAAGATTTTGGGAATATAAAAATTTTTCATACCACAATCGCTGTCATACATCACACAAATTCCCAAAAACCCTAATTTTCACATTCTCATCTTAACAAACCCAATATTAAATAGCTAAGACAAGTGTTAAAATTTCAAATGCGGAAGCTAGATCGAACCTGATATGGTTCACAACCATGATGCTTTATTTATCATAAATAAAATCGTTCGAGATATCTACAAAATGTATTACAAGGACATCATCTCTCGTTAGTGATAACTGAACGCCTTAAACATATGCAAGACATACATAGGTTCGCACATAAACATAGATATGATAAACATGCTACAAGCAATAAATTAACCTTATTCTTCAGCTACCTCATTTCCCTTAGAGTCGCTTGTCGAACCTGTAATGTTTGAATATTCCAAGGACATAGTCTAATTAGAAGATGAATCTTCTAGTGAGAAACTCCAAAATAGTTTATAACAATGCATGAACAAGTATAAAACATATGAGGAAAATAATGAGAACTATTCCGAAGTGCCTCGTGAACATGTCAGCCTCCTCTAACGAGAGCTTTCTCAATGGCGCACACATAAGGCCTCTTGGGAGATCCCTAACCATGTCACCTCGACCCAACCTTATAGAACTCATGCAATCACTACATCCGTTATCCCTTAGACTCACGATCTTCCCCACGAGAGCTTTCTTGATGGCGCATGCATAGTGCCTCTCGGGGGATATCCGACTTTTTCCCTCGGCCAACAACAAATAGGTGCAACAGTATGGCTACACAAATTTTATAAATGCAACAGTTAAAAAGCCAATAACATGTAATTTTCAGAAAAATACATTTCATTTATGCAACATGATTTCACGTAAGAGAAAAACAAGAGTTTACGTATAAGAACTTCATGAAACACGTCTCATGCAACAAGAGTTTCTCATAAGAGAATAAAAAATAGGATTTGGAGTGTAGGAGTCTCACTTTATTGGTTTATCTTTTGGACGGTACGATTTCACTGCAAACGGCCTAGGTTTCTGCAGAAAATACACGTTTCGGTAAACCTAACCTCAAATATTTTTATATAGGGTTGAGGGGCATTAAAGTAGGGACAAAACTAAAAAAGTTGAAGAAAAATGGGCCCCTCGCATTGTTAGGAACCGGGCAACCGTGAAGATATGATTCTGCCTTGATTGATCCGTAGAGCCGCAAACACGAACTCCTCCAAGTCGGTCCACACGATCGACCGTTTCCACGAACGCCTTGAGTAATGCTAGTAACCCTAGGCGCCTCCAATGAGAGATCCGAATTTTTTCTTTTTTTTTTTTCAGCTTCTTAAGTGGCCTATTTATAGAGTTAAAACCCTAATTATGCCTTTGAAAAAACCCTAAACGATTTAGGTCTGGCCCATAATCATATTGGGCTGTATCTCTCTTTTAATTTGTGGAACGGACTCGACCCAAGTGTATGACCCCTTAGGTCCACCATTGGGCTAGATGTAGGGCCAATTCTATTGGGCTATATGAAGGCCCAACTCCTTAGAATAATTAAACTCTTTTAATTAAACTTATGGGCTTCATAATTAACTCATCTCATGGGCTTCTTAATTAAACTCTTTAATTAATAGTTTTAGAATTAATCATATTAATTCTAAAACCCTACATATCATGGTTAACGTCTAGCAACATGCCATGAACGCCTAGCCAACGATGAAAAATACGGACCTTTTCGATTGCAATTACCGTACAGTAAAATCCTTTCATCAACTATGTCCCGATTGAATTTAGGGTATGGTTTTATGACGAAACCCTAGTCATTCAATAACTATGTATCCATTCCAGATTTATGACTTGTTCGATGAAATCAAAACACCTTTTGATTTCCATCTCACCTTGGCCAAGGATTTCCTTAGTCATGAAATCATCGGAATACATAGGACATCTTCTCATCTTGTCGATAAGTGATGAATCCTATTTCGACATTCACAAGCCTTCATATGTGATAAGGTTACGCCCAGTGATAATTTGTTAATGACTCCATTGGAATCCAAAAAAGAACCAAAGCGTAACCAGTCAAATATAAGACTACCATGATGTCTCAAGTCTAAGGACCAATCTGCACTACTGCAACACAGAAATTCCAATTCGACAATCAACAATTACCATTAGGAATTCTGTAGCGGGTCAGTTCAATGTACTTATTCTTATAATAAGCACTCACATATATGCACTAGTGTCCACACACCAATGTCTATGAAACAAGACATTCTCCTAATTGAGCATGCATCATATATGCTAGTCTATCCGAGTTATTAGTGTCCAATCCTAATAACTCTATGACTAGGAACATTTAAGATCAAGGCTTATAAGGAATATGTTTCATGATCGTCATCCCTATGCACGACCATATTTCATGAGCCTATTTGATCTATGGACTTTGTCAAGAGTGGAAATAATAAAGTCAACCATCAATGACAAATAAAACATAATGCCTTACAATAATAATTGATTAAAGATAAAGAGTCACAATGGAAAAATATGATCAATTACATGTAAATATAATTGGCTTGTGGGGCATAACTCTAACACGCATGCCCTCATGTGCCCTGGAAAGGTAGGTCACGCACCTTCACGTGTAGCCACTTTCTGGCACGTGTAACTCACGCGCTGCACAACAGTTTCAGATAGCTTCGCCTCGATTTGATTTTTCAGCCATAATTTCCTCATTTTAGCTCTAATTCGACCCCCATTTGAACCTACGCGACCCTATCTTCCCCCTCTACAGGATTATAAAAAAAAAAAAGGACTTACCTTAGTTTTTTCTGACTGATTTTGGCAAATTCCGACGGAGACCCGCAACTCCAATGAGGCTCGTTCTCCATTGCTTTCTTCCCACCTTCTTGTAGAACTTCCTCATCTCTCTCTAGAGCAAGCTCCTCCACTTAGAATGCCTCAACTCTCAAACTTCCTTGGAATGATTTGAGATCAACTCATGGCCTCTATTTATAGATTTCTTGAACCAATCACATTATGCCACTTGTCACAAGCTTAGCTATGGACTCTAAAGACTCAAACCTATAATTGAATGGATTTTCAAATTCAAAGATAGAATGAATTTAACTTTTGAAATCCAACATAATACCCCAAACTTCTTCCAAATGACATTTTGGCCCTTATTTCAAGTTCTTAACTTTAATATTTTACCACATGAGCTCCTAATTTCATCCATATTTCATTTGGATAATTCTCTAATTACAATTACACCCTCAAACATCAAATTTATCGAGATATTTAAAATCTCAAAATTCATAACTCAAAATTACTCGATATGTACGATTTTCGGGAAGCCCTTACCATCATTCAGCCTTTTAAGACTACAACTTAGCTTAACTGAAAAATCGTCTCTGATTTGATTTCTTTCAGGGCCATAAATCTCGCCTCGAGATGCTTGTCAAAAATATACCTTTGTCCTTAGGTATCTAAGCTCCAGGGTACTCCCTATAGCTGATTCGGTCACTTGTTACCATTTCAAGCATATTTTTCTGTATTTTAATCTCACTTAAAATACGTGGCAAGTTCACGAAAATATGGGGTATTACAACATATGTGTATAGTTGCAAAGCTTGCGTGAGTAACAGTCGAACTATGTCTATATGTATACGTATGTCATATATGCTAAGGCTGGCATGTAATATGTAAAGTGGGCTTGCTGGCCTTGGCCTGAGCATGGTTGCAAGACAATGTGTATGATGTTAGATGATATATATATATAATGTCTACATTATCTAACATGTAGCATACCTATAAAATATAATATGTTATGTTTATGCATAGGGAAGGTGATGTGTGTCTTAAAGAAACAATGGTCAAGTAAGTATTGCCTCCAGGTACCTCTCACCAAGCCGAGGCTGCACCCGGGTAGGTCCCTTAGGGGCCGAGACCCTGCTTTGGTAGCCCACCGTGAAGCCTACCTTCTCCTGAAGGGCCCCCTAGGTAGCTTGACACTCCGGGAGGATTCCTCTTAAGCTCATCCGAATGGTACTAATGTGTAGGTTCATCATTGACTCCATATAACAGTATCATGATTGACTCTCTGTTGACAAAAAAGGTATAATTATTCCCTATTCGATAATAGCATGCTTTACTTGTCTATTGAGCTGCTTTCTCTATTGATACTGAGGAATCCCTGCGTGCCTTCTAACTTGTGCCCGTGAGTGCAGATGTGTCCCGAGCACACAGGAGGCTAATCACGAGCGATATTGAATGTGCCCTCAGAGGTTCGCCTACGACCCCTGTCAGTACATTGAGAACCGAAGCTATCCGATGCCTATCTCCACCAGTAGACTCCTGCCAGGTGTTAATCTCGCTTTGCCTCGACTCCAGCTTTCCCTCTCTACAAATTCTATTGTCGTGATTTTTTTGGGCCACTACAATAGGAATAGGAAAATATCATGGGTTGAGATGATATACCCGTAAGAGGTGTACGGGTCGAGCAAAGAAGAACCGAAAATCCAAGTGTGAGTGTTGGTGTCAAGGAAATCCAAATGTGGAAATTTGGGGGTGTAATTGCCAAAATACAACAATCTATTTTTACTTGTGGACAGATGTAAAAGTCTTGGGAGTCATGCCTTCAATGTTGAGAATCTTGATGAGCAACTGGATTTGGCAGTCCAGTAGATCTGGTGATTCCACAGAGATGATGGTCTGGTAGGGATTATGATCTGGTGGGCTGATGACTTGGTGGATCTGATAATCTGGTGGGCTGATGACTTGGTGGATCTGGTAGATCTGATGATCTGGTGGGCTGATGATCAAGTAGCCTAAGATAACTAAGTGGCCTAGGGCAACAGAGTGACCATGGATAACCGAGTGACCTAGGGCAACTGAGTGGCCTTGGATAACCGAGTGACCTGGAATAACTGAGTGGCCTGGGATAACCAAGTGACTTAGTGTAATACCCCGAGAGCCCAGAGAAGTTAGTATATATCGAGGATAGTGTAAGAAAGGAAAAAACACCAGTTGGATACCTTTTGGGCTGAATGTTGGCAAAGAACTCCCAAGTTAAGCGTGCTTAACCTGGGGTAATCTAGGGATGGGTGACCCCCCTGGGAAGTTCGCGTAGGCCTATCAGGGTAAGTTGTTCCGGTCCTTCCTATCACTTGATCGGGATGTTACAGGTGGTATTAGAGCCGACCCCCGAGCCTCTGAGCGCGGTGGTGGGGCAAACCTCAGTGAGGAGGCTGAGTCTGAGGGGGGTGTGTAGGCCCCTATGGGGGGTGCGTGTAGGCACCTTAGGCAAATCCCACATCGGCCATGCAAGGGGGGAGATCTGGAATCGGTTGTAAGGTCGCATGACGAGGACGTCATGTGCTTAAGGGGGGGAGAATGTAATATCCCGAGAGCCCAGAGAAGTTAGTATATATCGAGGATAGTGTAAGAAAGGAAAAACACCAGCTGGATACCTTTTGGGCTGAATGTTGGCAAAGAACTCCCAAGTTAAGCGTGCTTAACCTGGGATAATCCAGGGATGGGTGACCCCCCTGGGAAGTTCGCGTAGGCCCATCAGGGTAAGTTGTTCCGGTCCTTCCTATCACTCGATCGGGATGTTACACTTAGGGCAACCGAGTGGCCTACAAAATGAGAGCACAGTTAAGACGCGGGTGGGGGTCCCCGTGCAAACCCTCCGATGCTTAAGTCAAACCTCAAGAAAAAGTGCGAAATTGTACTTGAATAACTCAAGAGTGTGTACCTTGTGAGGGAGAGGGGACCTTGTATTTATAGCGGAGGGTGAGGGAGGCCTTGCGATAATCTCGACGAGGATCTCGCGGCCCGCTCGGGAGATCTCGCGGCCAATTTCAAGGATTTCAAAGCCCATTTGGCTGGGCGCCTGATGATGAGAGGGGGTCTACTCGGTTGCAAATGAGTGGGCCATGAAAATGGCCTAGCCGGGGGTCACTTGGCATAACCGAGTGAGCCCCCACTCGGTTATGCTCTGAGGGGGATCGCTTGGTATAACCGAGTGGACCCCCACTCGATTATATCGAGTTGGGGGCAGCCACTCGGCATAACCGAGTGGGGGCCCACTCGGTTATGCCGAGTTGGTCTTCTTCTTCCTCATAACACTTTGCCGTTTCTTTCTTCAACCATATTAGGGCCCACCTTTGATTAGGTATCGACTTGATTTTCCTTGGTACATCAATTGCTCCCTACTTTTTTAGCCGAGGAAGTCGGGTAAAAGAGCATATAGTACTGAAAAATTTTTAATGCGCCTCCTATCGTATTTTACTTATCTTCAGAAGACCATTTGTGTATGCTTTCTCTTTATTTTCTACATTCGTCCAACATTTTTAACGCTTTTTCGTCTTTTGAGACCCTATAAATAGGGCTCAAGGTCATCATTTGCCCAACATAAGGATTGGTTGTGGGTGTCTTCAGAGCTCAAATCCTCTCAGGTCTCGACGCATTTTTAGGCCTCGTCAAATTTCCAGCCCTCGTCGCGAGGTATTTAGCCACTCAATCATGACCGAGTGGCTATGATTGTGTGGCTGGGAGGCCACTCGGTCATGACTGAGTGTCCTGCTTCTTTGCGGCCGAGGCCCACTCGGTCATGACCGTGCGGCGTCTTCATTCTACTCCTGACCATTTATTGCTTCCTTACGCTGCTTCGTTCTTCTTCATTTTATACTGATGTTTTTACTTTGCTTGCAGGTATTTGTTTACTGTGATCATCCATCTTTTTCCACCTCATCAACATAACAAGGTAACGCTCTCAATTCTTTTCAGTATGTCGAGGAGAAGACTGGCATCACCCCCTGGCCCTGAGCACATTCCTGTCAATTCAAGCTCTCGGCTCCGGTATGGGGATTTCAAAAAAGTTTACGATGCCACTCCTTCAGTATATATGGTGAGGTATCCTCGTCTTGATGAACCGGACCCCTCCCAAGTGGATGAAGGTTCCATTGGTATTCATTTTGCTTCGTTTGAGATGGGACTCCAGTTTCCTCTTCCGCCTTTTGCCATGCGGTGGTTGTGTCATTACAAGATTGATCCAGCTTGATGCCAGCCAAGGGTTTCCTCCCTGCAAAGACGTTCGGGGCGTATATCGTCATCTTGTGGGGATACTAACAGCACAGGGTCTTGTTGATTTGCTGAGTCTCTTGAATTTAGAAAATTTCAGAGTCATGGGTTGGGGGGCTGTGACGCCAACTACTCCTCCTCAATCTTCTACGCTGTCCAACCGAGAAATGGAAGGAGTCGAGGAGGAGGAGATGGAAATGCCTGGGCCGTCTTCACATCCTCCTTTCGATCCTCAGGAGGAAATCACTCCTGGGGGTAGATTATCTTTTGTTATTGCCTTCCTTGTTCCATTATTACATTATTTTCCATACTAAATGTTTTATATTTCATTTTTGTAGAAATTGCTGGATTAGGTAGATTGGTAGAATTACGTAGACATCATCATGAAGAAGAGGCACGCATTGCGGCAACGATCGGGGTTTCTGCCCGTGATGCCAAGGGATCTACCAGTTCTTGTCCTCCTTGGTCACGCAAACCTGCCGGAGTTTCTCTTACCGGGATGGAAAGACGTCGTCGCCCAAGAGGTGACCATTCGAGTGTAGAAGTTCCTTCTCCTATGGAAAGCCCATCATCGACCCCTCTCTCCCGTGAAGAGACCATTGACATTCCATCTCCTGTTCCCAATTCTCGAGGGGGGCGAAGTTCATCTTCTCGATTTGCTGGTGACATGGCCCAGGTGGAAGAAGAGTGTCATCGCCCTGTGATTCCCAACAGGAAGGATCGCTGTCGTCTTGAGGGCGAGAAATCAATGAAACTATCTCTTATACTTCCTGTTCTCGGCGAGGTGAGACATACTATGATTCTCGAGGATGGTACGAAGCTTAGTGGTCAGGACTTTCAAGTTTCCCCTGGGGTGCTAGAGACAGACTTTGTTTTTGAACTTGGGATTGTTGCCCGTCTCATTTATTCCACTATTCTCCCTCGAGATGAACAACGATTTATTGGCAATAATCATGCTCAAGCTAGAGATGAAGCAGAGCAGTTCCTGGTGCAAGGGATTTAGGGAATCGTTGCTTCCAATGCAAGGGAAAGGGCATATCGTGAGCAAGTAGACACATAGATGTCAGACTGGAGGAATCGCCAATCTACCTGGAACGAGGAACGCCAAGAGCTAAAGTTTTGCGCTCGTCGGGCTAAGGTCGGGAAGAAGAATGTAGAGACAGAGATTGAGCATATGCGTGCTCAACTGTCCAAGGTTGCTGTTGGTACCTTGGGCCTTTAAGGTGAAATCCAAGATTTACGCTCTAAGCTAGAGGCTGAAGAGCAAAAGAACGTTGGGTTGATGATGAAGCATGAAGCACTTTTGCAAGAACACTCTCTACGCCTGGCGGAATTGAAGATAAATCGTAGGGATGCTCATGCCATTCGGGCTGACGCGGTGAAGGAATATCGTCTTTCAACTGATTGCCAAGATAGGAAGGGGAGGTATCCTTCAGGCTTTTTGAAGTATTGATTTTATCTGGCACACGCCCATTTAGAATCTCAGCGTCCGGGAGAGACTTTTCCGGAACTCTTGCTTACTCCCGAGGTTGAGGAATCTACTCAAGTGGACTGGCGTCAGTATGAGTCGGATGCCCCTATGAGTTGTTCTTCTTACTTGGATTCTTTTATGGTGGACGATGTGGAAAATCTGATCAGCCCATGGAATCCATTTCCTTTCAACCGTGGGGAAGAAGGCGTGGTGGACGACCCCGAGGCGATTAAAGAGGTTCTTGGCACAGCTGTTGAAGATGTGCCACATGCGGACGAGGCTGAGGAAGGGGAACTTCCAACAGTGTCCCCTGAGATTCCTGTTGCATCATTCAGGTCTACCAAGCTCTCTTCTCGCAAGTCTTACTCTTGCGAGTAGATCTTCATTATTGTTTGCTTCTTGTCATTTTTTTTTTGTTCTTTCGGTTGTTCCTGCTGCAATGAGAATTATCACTTTATCACTGGGTATTTTCTTCATTGGTTTACTCAATATGCTACGCTCCTTAATGTTTGACTTATTCTCTTTAATGCTAACCTCAACGATATAAGGTCAGGACTTTTCTTTTGTTGCTGGGCCGCGTACGGAATGACGGGCCTTTACCTCGTGGCTGGGCCATGAGGAAGGCAATGGGTTTGAGCGTATTTTTACCTCGTTGCCGGGTCATAAACGGAGTAATGGGCTAGATCATATTTTACCTCGTTGCTGGGCCATAAGTGGGGCAATGAGCTAAGCATATTTTATCTTGTTGCTGGGCCATAAGCGAGGTAACGGGCTAGATCACATTTTACCTCGTTGCTGGGCTATAAGCGGGGCAATGGGCTAAGCGTATTTTACCTCCTTGCCGGGCCATAAGCGGGGCAACGGGCTAGATCAAATTTTACCTCGTTGTCAGGCTATGAGTAGGGCAACAAGTGTGAGCGTATTTTTCCTCATTGCCGGGTCATAAGTAGGGCAATGGGATAAGCATATTTTACCTCGTTGTCGGGCCATAAGCGGGGTAGCAGGCTAAGCGTATTTTACCTCGTTGTTGGGCCATAAGCGGGGCAACGGGCTAGATCACATTTTACCTCGTTGTCGGGCTATGAGTATGAAGGATCATCCCGAGGAAACATAGTGTGCAACGGAAGCGGTTTTAAAAAAAAACTTTTCCTCGTATTGATTAGAATCTAGGAAACTTACTTTTCCTACGGATTACCGGACGGAATGAAGCGACAGGCGGAGGATGGGCGGGAGCTTCTTCTCGTGGTGGAGACGACGGCTGTCCTGCAATCCTTCGGCTCCTTCGCATCAGAACTTGAAGGCTCTCTTTCGATCTTCCAAGGTATGACTCAAAACTCGTGGCCTCTCTTTCGGTGAAAAAGAGTAAAAACGACTTGGATGAAAAACAACCAAGGAGAGAATAGATAGGGAGAACCCTAGGGTTAAAACCCTAGTGGGCCAAACCCTAATGAGCCAAGTCCATTTAATTAATTTTCTAATTGGGTTAGCTCAATTAATTAATTAAAAACTAATGAACTATTATTTTATTCTAGCCCAATTAATTATGGACCATTCTGAATAAAATAATTCTCTCTCAATGTAATTCACCCAACAAGCCAAATGTATTAAATAATACATGAGTTATATCGAGCTACCCCGGGGACCAAAAGACAAATTATTCATGGCTACTAAAATGACCAAAATATCCCTGCTACCTAGTAGCTATATTTTGTCATTCTAAGTGTTCCAACTATCACCATATGGTAACACTGACCCCACGAATAATTTTGCATATGCCATGTCTTTGACCTACTAGTGTAATGACGAAAATACCCCTCTGCGTAACACCCATCATTTAGAAAGGAATAATGTACTAACACCTCTCTAAATGATTTCTACCATCCTTAGATCACTAGTCCAATAATCCGTGACTACTTGAATGTACTTGCTTATCACTGGGAGCTACCCAGAAGCACACACTCTTAAGTCACGTTCCCAGGGCCCTGGATTATTTGATTATTCTTGGACAATCACAAGGGGGTGAATCACAGAAACTATTTTGTATTAGTCTGTCTTAGCTAATTAGAAACCATACTCCCAACTCAAAAGGTTATTGATCTTTGATAGACCTCACCTACAGTGAATCTAAGAATATAGCTCTAGGTTCACTAGACCACCAACTAATACTCAAGTATTAGAGTACTCGTCCACGTAGTAGCAGTGATAGACTAGCTCCATGATAATTAGTACTTTGTCATTAGCTTCTATCACAGGTCTACTCTACGCATTCCAAATGCGCTTGTGCAATTAGAGTAAACGGACTATTTACTGGCTAAGGCAAGCCATCCTCCATTAGGATCTATTACACAATGATCTTATCATGATAGAATGCTCAGTTCTATCAAAAGATCAAGAGTAATATTTTCTTGCTTATTAAGTACCCATGATCCATGCCTAACTGTGAAGAACAACCCATCACATGAATCACTTACTTAATAGCATGGACACTTTTCCAACAATTAAATGCAAACAATATATGTGCCATAAACTGACTAAAAGAAACATCATTACAATAAATTAAACAAAACGTGTCTTTAGGGCATACATTTCCAACATAGTAGGGCAACAGGTGTGAGCATATTTTTCCTCGTTGTCAGGTCATAAGCGGGGCAACGGGCTAAGCCTGTTTTACCTCGTTGTCCGGCCATAAGCGGGACAACGGGCTAAGCGTATTTTATCTCGTTGTCGGGCCGTATGCGGTGTTAGAAACTGACCAACCGTGTAGCTTCGATTCTGCCTTCTTTGATCCGTAGAGTTGCAAGCGCAAACTCCTCCAAGTTGGTCCACACAATCGACCCTTTCCACAACACCTCGAGTAGTGCTAGCAAACCCTAGGCGCCTCCAATGAGAGATCCGAATTTTTCCTATTTTGTTTCAGCTTCTTAAGTGGCCTATTTATAGAGTAAAAACCCTAATTATGCCTTTGAAAAACCCTAAACGATTTAGGTCTGGCCCGTAATCATATTGGGCCGTATCTCTCTTTTAAATTATGGAATGGGCTCGACCTAAGTGTGTAACCCCTTAGGTCCACCATTGGGCTAGATGTAGGCCAACTCTATTGGGCTATATGAAGGCCCAACTCATTAGATTAATTAAACTCTTTAATTAAACTTATGGGCTTCTTAATTAAACTCTTTAATTAATAGTTTGAGAATTAATCAAATCAATTCTAAAACCCTACATACCATGGTTAACATCTAGCAACATGCCATGAATACCTAGCCAACGATGAAAAAACATGGACCTTTTCAATTGCAAATACCGTGCAGTAAAATCCTTTCATCAATCTATGTCTCGATTGAATTTAGGGTATGGTTTTATGACGAAACCCTAATCATTCAATAACTATGTATCTATTCCAGATTTATGACTTGATAGGTAAAATCAAAACACCTTTTGATTTCTACCTCACCTTAGCCAAGGATTTCCTCAGTCGTGAAATCATCGAAATACACAAGACATCTTTTGATCTTATCGGTAAGTGATGAATTCTATTTCGACATCCACAAGCCTTCATATGTGATAAGGTTACGCCCAGTGATAATTTGTTAATGACTCCATTAGAATCCAAAAAAGAACCAAAGCATAACCAGTCAAATATAAGACTACCATGATGTCTCAAGTCTAAGGACCAATCTGCACTATTGCCACACATAAATTCCAATTCGACAATAAACAATTACCATTAGGAATTCTGTAGTGGGTCAATTCAGTGTACTTATTCTTATAATAAGCACCCACATATATGCACTAGTGTCCACACACCAATGTCTATGAAACAAGACATTCTCCTAATTGAGCATGCATCATATATGCTAGTCTATCCGAGTTATTAGTGTCCAATCCAAATAACTCTATGACTAGGAACATTTAAGATCAAGGCTTATAAGGAATATGTTTCGTGATCGTCATCTCTATGCACGACTATATTCCATGAGCTTATTTGATCTATGAACTTTGTCGAGAATGGAAATAATAAAGACAACCATCAATGACAAATAAAACATAATGCCTCATAATAATAATTGATTGAAGATAAAGAGTCATAATGAAAAATATGATCAATTACATGTAAATATAATTGGCTTGTGGGGCATAACTCTAACATGCGGGGCAACGGGCTAGATCACATTTTACCTCGTTGCTGGGCCATGAGCAGGGCAACAGGTGTGAGCGTATTTTTCCTCGTTGCCTGGCCATAAGCGGGGTAACAGGCTGAGCGTATTTTACCTTGCTGTCGGGCTATAAGCGGGGCAACGGGCTAAGCGTATTTTACCTCGTTGCTGGGCTATAAGAGAGGCAACGAGCTAGATCACATTTTACCTCATTACTGGGCTATGAGTAGGGCAACAGGTGTGAGCATATTTTTCCTCGTTGCGGGGTCATAAGCGGGGCAACGGGCTAAGCCTATTTTACCTCATTGTCGGGCCATAAATGGGGTAATGGGTTAAGCGTATTTTATGTAACACCCCAAATTTCTTGAGCGTGTTATAACTTAGGATTTCAGGAATATAAAAATTTTTCATATAACAATAGCTGTCATACATCACATAATATCCAAAAAATCCAAATTTACACCTTCTCAGCTTAACAAACCCAATAATCGAATAGCTAAGACAGGCGTGAAAATCTTGAATGCGGAAGATAGATCGAACCTGATATGGTTCACAACCATAATACTTTATTTATCATAAAATTGTTCAAGACGTTTACAAAATGAATTACATGGACATCATCTCTCGCAAGATATAACTGAACGTCTTAAACATATCCAAGACATACATAGGTTCGCATATAAATGAAAATATTCTAAACATGCTATAGACAGCAAATTAAACTTATTCTTCAGCTACCTCCTTTCCTTTAGAGCCGCTCGTCGAACCTGGAACGTTTGAATATTCCAGGGACATAGTCCAATTAGAAGATGAATCTTCTAGTGAGAAACTCCAAAACAGTTTATATCGATGCATGATCAGGTATAAAATGTATGAGGAAACAACGAGAACTACTCCGAAGTGCCTCGTGAACACGTTAGCCTCCTCCAACGAGAGCTTTCTCAATGGCGCACGCATAGCGCCTCTCAGGAGGTCCCTAACCATGTCACTTTGGCCCGACTTCATAGCACTCATGCAGGCACCACATCCGTTGTTCCTTAAGCTCACGGTCTTCCCCACAAGAGCTTTCTCGATGGCGCACGCATAGCGCCTCTCGGGGGATATCCGACTTTTACCCTCGACCAACAATAGATAGGTACAACAGTATGGCCACACGAATTTTATAAATGCAACAGTTAAAAAGTCAATAGCATATAATTTTCAGAAAAATACATTTCATATATGCATCATGATTTCACGTAAGAGAATAACATGCGTTTATGTGTAAGAACTTCATGAAACACGTCTCATGTAATAGAAGTCTCTCATAAGAGAATAAAAAAAATAGGATTTGGAGTATAGGAGTCTCACGGAGTCTCACCTTGTTGAGTTATCTCTTCGACGATATAATTTTACAGCAAACGGCCTAGGTTTCTGCAGAAAATATATGTTTTGGTAAATCTAACCTCAAATATTTTTATATAGAGTTGAAGGTTATTAGAGTAGGGGTATAAATGAAAAATTTCATGTAAAAAGGACCTTTCACGCGTCCTCCCGCGCCCCAAGAAGGATGGCCACGCGCCCCCACGCGCAGCCATTATCCGGCGCGTGTAACTCACGCGCAGGCACCAGATTCCGAACAACAACGTGTCGGTTTGGTATTTCGGCCATATCTCCCTCGTTTAACTCCGATTCAACCCCCGTTTGAACCTACGCAACCCTCTCTTCCCCCTCTACAAGATTATCAAAAAAAAATTGGACTTACCTCGCCTTTTTGCTGACTGATTTTGGCGAATTCCGGCGAACACCCGCAACTCCGACGAGGCTCGTTCTCCGCCGCTTCTTCGCCGCTTTCTTCCCGCCTTCTTGCCGAACCTCCTTCTCTCTCTCTAGAGTAAGCTCCTCCTCTTAGAGTGCTTCACTCCTCAAATTTGTTTGGAATGGTTTGAGAGCAACTCAAGGTGCCTATTTATAAAATCCTTCAACCAATGGTGTTATGCCACTTGTCACAATCTTAGCCATGGACTCCAAAGACTCAAAGCCATAATTGAGTGGCTTTTGAAATCCAAAACTAGAATTAATCCATCTTTTGAAATCCAAGCTAAAACCCTAAACTTCTTTCAAATAACACTTTGGCCCATATTTCAAGTTTTCAACTTTAACATTTCACCACCTAAGCTCATAATTTCATCATTCTTTCATTTGGATAATTTCTCTAATTAGAATTATACCCTCAAACATCAAATTTATCGAGATACTTAAAATCCCAGAATTATTAACTCAAAATTACTCAATATATACGATTTTTCGGAAGCCCCTTACCATCATTCGGTATTTTTAGGTTATAACTTAGCTTAACCAAAAACCATTTCTGATTTGATTTCTTTAGTGCAATAAGTCTCACCTCGAGATGCTCGTTAAAATTATACCTTTGTCCTTAGGTATCTAAGCTCTAGGGCACTCCCTGCGACTGATTCAGTCACTTGTTGCCATTTCAAACATATTTTTCGGTATTTTAACTCACTTATAATACGTGGCAATTTCACGAAAATATAGGGTGTTATATTTTACCTCATTGTTGGGCCATAGGCCGGGCAACTAGCTAGATCACATTTTACCTCGTTACCGGGCCATGAGTGGGGCAACAAGTGTGAGCGTATTTTTCCTTGTTGTCGGGCCATAAGCGGGGCAACGGGCTAAGCGTATTTTACCTTGTTGTCGGGCTATAAACGAGGCAACGGGCTAAGCGTATTTTATCTCGTTACCAGGCCGTAGGCGGGGCAACGGGCTAGATCACATTTTACCTCGTTGCCGAGCCATGAGTAGGGCAACAGGTGTGAGCGTATTTTTCCTCGTTGCTGGGCCATAAGCGGGGCAACGGCCTAAGCGTATTTTACCTCATTGTCGGGTCATAAGCGGGGCAACAGGCTAAGCATATTTTACCTCATTGCCGGGTCGTAGGCGAGGCAACGGGCTAGATCACATTTTACCTCGTTGCTAGGTCATGAGCGGGGCAATAGGTGTGAGCGTATTTTACCTCGTTGCCGGGCCATAAGCGGGGCAACGAGTTAAGCGTATTTTACCTTGTTGTTGGGCTATGAGCGGGGCAATAGGCTTGAGTTTCCTTTCTATAGATGCAAATAAAATGAAAACCATGTACACACAAGCATTTTTACGTGGTTCGGCCAAATGTGCCTACGTCCACAGTCCTAATTAAGGCTTATATTATTGCAGATACTTTGCTAGGTATAACGTTCATGTTGTTACTGGGTAACAACAATAAATTTGTAGAAAGGGAAACTACAGATGGATGACCCTCTAATGGACGATTCGAGCGATGGGTGACCCTCTCGTGGTGTATTTGAGCGATGGATGAGTCTTCCGGGGGTAAAACAACGATGGGTGAGCCCCTTGGTCAGGATGAGAACGATGGGTGACCTGTTGGAAAAAGAATAGGTTAGGGGCACGGGTGAAGGTCCCCGCGTGAACCCTCCGATGCTTAAATTAGATCACTGTAGAAATAGAGTACTTGAAAGTAAGAGTGTAAATATGAGAGCGAGAGATTGCCTTTTAAGTTATCCATGTCAGTGGTTGAATTTTACTTTCATCCCTTGTTTTGCAGACGACATGAATCTATTCAGGGAACAGATGCTCAAATGACGTGGTAGGAATTCATGACAGTCTGGCGAGCAAGACCCACAGCCTCCTCCTCAAGCGTCCCATGGCTTGTCACAGGAGTCTCCGTCTAACATTCCAGACCCTAGCCTTCTTCCCCTGCCAGTTCCTAGCTCATCTCAAAGGCGCCTAAAAATGAAGAGGTTTGAGACAGGTGCCTTGTCCTGAACCCTTGGTTCCCTCCTTGGACATTTCCATGTTAGACCCTCCTACCCTCGAAGGCGCCCTTGGGGAACTAAATCCAACTGATGCATCTAGCTCACGAAGGAAGGGGACTGGCAGCTCTCATTCCTCTTTTGGCGGTGAGCTTGATTGAATCAAGGAGGAGAGTCACCAACCTTTTGTTCCCTTTCATAGGGATCTGCGAAAGCTAAAAGCTGAGCTCCCAAACTTTCGGCCTATTCTTCCTCCCATTGCTAAGCCCAGACGAAATCCTGTGCCAATCCCTAACAGCACTCGGGTGAGAGGTGACCACTTCCATGTGCAGCCTGGGCTAATTGATACAAACTCTGGAAGAGACCCAGGGGTTGGTGCCAGGATGATGTATGTGTTGGAAATGTATGCCCTAAAGACACGTTTTGTTTAATTTATGGTAATGATGTTTCTTTTATTCAGTTTATGGCACATATATTATTTGCATTTAATTGTTGGAAAGGTGTCCATGCTATTAAGTAAGTGATTCATGTGATGGGTCGTTCTTCACAGTTAGGCATGAATCATGGGTACTTAATAAGCAAGAAAATATAACTCTTGATCTTTTGATAGAACTGGGCATTCTATCATGATAAGATCATTGTGCAATAGATCCTAATGGAGGATGGCTTGCCTTAGCCAGTAAACAGTCCGTTTACTCTAATTGTACAAGCGCATTTGGAATGCGTAGAGTGGACCTGTGATAGAAGCTAATGACAAAGTACTAATTATCATGGAGCTAGTCTATCACTGCTACTACGTGGACGAGTACTCTAATACTTGAGTATTAGTTGGTGGTCTAGTGAACCTAGAGCTATATTCTTAGATTCATTGTAGGTGAGGTCTATCAAAGATCAATATCCTTTTGAGTTGGGAGTATGGTTTCTAATTAGCTAAGACAGACTAATACAAGATAGTTTCTGTGATTCACCCCCTTGTGATTGTCCAAGAATAATCGAATAATCCAGGGCCCTGGGAACGTGACTTATGAGTGTGTGCTTCTGGGTAGCTCCCAATGATAAGCAAGTACATTCGAGTTGTCACGGATTATTGGACTAGTGATCTAAGGATGGTAGAAGTCATTTAGAAAGGTGTTAGTACATTATTCCTTTCTAAATGATGGGTGTTACGCAGAGGGGTATTTTCGTCATTACACTAGTAGGTCAAAGACATGACATATGCAAAATTATTCGTGGGGTCAGTGTTACCATATGGTGATAGTTGGAACACTTAGAATGACAAAATATAGCTACTAGGTAGCAGGGATATTTTGGTCATTTTAGTAGCCGTGAATAATTTGTCTTTTGGTCCCCGGGGTAGCTCGATGTAACTCATGTATTTTTAATACATTTGGCTTGTTGGATGAATTACATTAAGAGAGAATTATTTTATTTAGAATGGTCCATTGGGCTAAAATAAAATAATAGTTCATTAGGGTTTTAATTAATTAATTGGGCTAACCCAATTAGAAAATTAATTAAAAGATCTTAGCCCATTAGGGTTTGGCCCACTAGGGTTTTAACCCTAGGGTTCTCCCTATATAAATCTCTCTTTAGTTGTTTTTTCATCCAAGTCGTTTTTCATTCTTCTTCACCGAAGAGAGGCCACGAGTTCGAGTCATACTCCGGAAGATCGAAAGGGGGCGTTTGAGTTCTGATGCGACGGAGCCGAAGGCTAGCAGGACAGCCGTCGTCTCCTCTACGCGAAGAAGCTCCCATCGCTCCATTCCGTCCGGTAATCCGCCGTAAAAGTAAGTCTCCTAGACTCTAACCAATACGAGGATCGTTTTTTATTTTAAAACGCTTCCGTTGCATGCTTTTGATCCTCGTTCATGATCCTTCAGTATGCTACCGTGCTCCCTTAGGATGAGCAATATTTTTTTGGCATTTAGCCTAGCGTTGCCAACTCTCCCGAGTAAAAGATTATTGAGGTAAGATATCTTTATTGTGCCTATATGTTGTATTTGTCATTTGACTTGGTTGTTGGTCTTTTAATGCACTATTTACGCCCAGGGGGTCCAAGGGTTGGTGATATCCAACGCTATCGGGAGAGCTTATCATCATCGGGTAGAATAAGAGAAGGTGGAGGCAAGAGAGAACATGATAAAGTGGAGGGATCATGAGCGTTCCTACCAAGCAAATATCAGAAAATTGAATCGAGAGGCAGAGGACATGCACTCTAAGCTGGCGAAAGCTCATGGTGAATCGTCAAGCATAAAGTGGGAGATAGAGAAGCTCCGGAAGAGCAAAGAATCACTAACGAGAGAGCTTGTGGGAGTTAAGGAAACCCATGACAACCTTTTGTAAGAACATTCCTTAAGGGTAGATGAGCTTGCTCGTCAGAAGAAGTAGTATAGGTCGCTCAAGGATCGAAGGAATGAAGAGATCTCGGCAGCACAGGAAAAGGCTGTGAGGGACTATTGCCTTTCAACGGACTGCCAAGAAAGGAAGATCGGTTATGGGGGCTACTTTACTAAGTATGGATTCTATGTTGCACGCTCGCATCTGGAATCCAAGCGCCTAGGAGAATAGTTCCCTGAGTTGGTTTATACGGATGAGGTAGAGGAGTCTGAGGTTCCCGATTGGCGAAGATATAACGATCCTGACCCCATGAGTCCCAAGGCTTATTTTAATGCCAATTTAGCTGATAATCTGGAGAACTTATTGGGCCCATGGGAGCCGTACGCCTTTGCCTCAGCGGAAGTCGAGATGACGGATGCCCAACCTATAGCTGATGACACAGTTATTCCATCCTCGGGCCAAAAGAAAGGGGAGGCCCTATCTGCTCCGAGTAGCGGTGCTCTCAGTTCTGGCAGGACGAAGCGGACTTAGAGTAGATCCTCTTTTTTTTTTTCAAGTGTAGTAGCTCTTTCTCCGTTGAGCGTAGTATCTTTTATTTGCATAAATAAGATTTGTCTCTTAACAATGGCTGCATCTCGCTGGTTTTCTTTATTATTGCTGCCCATAGAAGGTCTGGGATTTTAGGTTTTTCCTGCCACAAGGTGGACTATGGGCGTTCAGGCCCTTAGTGGTCCTTTGGCAATTTCTTGACCTCTCGCTATCAAGCTAGGTCAATTAAATAGACTGGCGAGATAGCTCGTGATTTCAATATTGGCGAGTTGTGCTGGACATATTTGTTACTTCACTGGGTTGGGCCACTTGGCTTTGAGGTAGGGCAATTATCACATTTGTCGGGCCAATTGAGCTGTGCTTTTCTCATGGCGCATTGCGTGGTAGGGCCTTATTTATTACTATCGGGCTTAGTAGAGCAACCTACTAGCGGGACATTAGTTTACTCGCCAATTTTGATTTTTTCACTTCTAGGCAAGACTTGTCATACTGCTTTGCGAGGAAGCAAAAGGCTCTCTTCTCCCTTACCTGAAATAAAACGAAAAAAGGAAGACACAAGTATTTTACATGGTTCGGCAAAATGTGCCTACGTCCATGGTCCCTCGTCGGGTTCATATTATTATTGCGTTACATGTTAGGAGGAGAGTACAATTTCAGGTGATTTGTGCTCCAAGTCTTACTCATGGTTTCACCCTGGAGCGTTTGGAGGATACATGTACTAAGGCCTATTATTTCCTGGATGCGATACGGCCCTTCCCAGTCTGCCCAAAATTTTCCATCCTCTCGGAGTGCATTGGTGATGACTGACTTTCTAAGGAGCAAATATCCTTCTTTGAGAGGCCAACTCTTTACTCAAGAGTTGTAATAGTTGGCCACCCTTTTATGATAGGTAGCCATTCGTACAGCCGCCCTATCTCTCTGTTCCTCGATGAGATTAAGACTTTCTTTTAGTTTATCAAAGTTATTTGAGCTACCACTTTCATCAAAAGTGTCCAATCAGGGTGATCTGCACAAGATTTCTACTAGAATCAAAGCTTCTGTCCCATACAGCAGGTTAAAGGGCGTTTCACCCGTTGAGACCTGGCTGGTTGTTCGGTAGGCCCACAGGACGGTAGGCAATTCATCCACCCATGCTCCCTTTGCTCCTTCCAGCTGAGTTTTCAAACCATGTAAAATTGTTCTGTTGCTAATTTTGGCTTGTCCGTTAGCCTGGGGATATGCTACTGAAGAAATCCTTAACTGAATATCTAGGCCTTTGCAGAAATTCTGAAAAGAATCACAGTCAAATTGCTTTCTATGATTAGTGTTAATAATTCGTGGGATCCCAAACCGTCATATAATGTCTTTCCACACCATGGCTTCTACTTTCCTAGCGTTGATAGTGGCTATGGATTCTGCTTCAATCCACTTAGTGAAATAATCTGTTGCTACCAGAAGAAATTTCCTTTGCCCTACAGCTTGTGGATGAGAGTAAAGTAAGATCGCTACGGGATAAACAGCGTAGTTCAAAATTTTGAACTTACCCTGATCCCGGTGATTGGATCAATGTCAAAATTAAATCATTCACAAATAAATAAATAAATCTAACCTTTAGATTATCGAGTCGTTCGCTGATTCGAGCCGTCCAAGCGTCCGACCTCTAACTCATGATACGCGGCATGTGTCCGTTGGCAAGGAGAGCGGAATAGGAGTGCTAGCTCCTTCTCCTTTGCGCGACTTGTGTATGGACGGTAAAAGAACACCCACGTTTCAAATTGATGCCAAAAGAAATGGGAAGAGTGAACGGCAATACGTTTTTCAACTCTTGAAAAACGACACCAAAAACACTACAATTTTGGGCAACCCATAAACGGATATTTATAGTGAAATATCCTAGGGTTTCTAAAACCCTAATGGATTGGGCTTAGCCCAATAATTCTAATTTAATTAGAATATTAAGTGGGCTTATTCTAGTCCAACTAGAAATATAATTGAATGGTCCAAATCCTTTTATAGGTTTAAATAAAATATTTTGGCCCAAATCTAATTCAAGCCCAAATATAATATTTAATATTTGGCCCAAATCTAATTTAGTCTAAATATAATATTAATATTTGGCGCAAATCTAATTTAGTCCAAATATAATATTTATTTTAATATTTGGCCCAAATCCAATTTAGTCCAAATATAATATTCAATTTAATATTTGGTCCAAATCTAATTTAGTCCAAATATTAACTTAAGCCAAAAAACATTTTATTTCCTATTTTCCACTCCAACAAATAGAAAATTATTAAATTAGAAACTCCTTCCTAATTTAATCAATTGCCATTTTAGGAAACTCTTTCCATTATGACGACTGATCGGAGCTATCGAACACCGATAGATTAGATGAATGATGATTCGGATTTGCAATAGGGGTGCAACCCAAAGTCGTCTCCCAACGAACCTCAAACGGATCTGTCAAAACAAGGCTAAACGGGGGGGGGGGGGGGGGGGAAAGTTTTGATGAAAAACAGAAAACAAACTAAGCAAGAACACAATAAATCGAGATGCAATCAGTTGCAAACCAACCTTCTATCCCAGTTCTCATCGCCTTCTCAATAAACAAATTGTTTAGTTCTAATCCTCAAATCGAAAATCAGAAAAATCCTTTAACAACCGCCAAAGATTGGAAAGAAAACCAATAAAAAGATTTCAGAAACCTCTTAGTTCAATCTATCAGTTTTGATTCCCCTTATTGCACAGATTCGAGACTGATTGAAATACCATCCAAACAGGTTGTTCTTGCTTCTAGTTAAAGCCTCAACCGAGCACAAAAACCTTGGATTCTCAAACAAAGACAATGCATGCATTCATCCAACCGGTATCAACACATACACAGATTTAAGAGAGAACAGAAACAAGAGAACAATAAAGTTAAAACTAAAAAATAGATTTCCATTAAAACCAAAGACTCAAAACGGGAACAAGGATGGTATTGCAACTGATTACAGAATCCTTAGCCTTCCATCTTGACAAGAACAATGGAGAGAAGGAAAGGTGGCTACTGTTCACTCCCTTCAAAAGAATACTATCTTTTTTAATGGCCTCTTAAGGTGCTTAAGTAGAGCTTAAGGAGGAAACCCTAGGTTACTGCAACTTCACAGCCAATTTCGGATAGGTTAGCGTGCGTTATGGGCTTCGGTCTCTTCATAATAATTGTAGATCAGGAAGATTAGATGAATTTGGGGTTTTTAATCACTTGATTTGGACATCGGACGCCCAAGATATGGCCTTTTAAAGAATCAGCATCTATGCAGCTTTCCAAATTTGACCCAACTTCCTAGCCCCGACTTTGAAGTGCTGTTTGAAGGCCCAAACGAACTCGGATTTGGACAAACCATACCATTCCAGAAAGCCCAAGAAGTCCTCTACAGTATCTCTGAAGACATAATCTTCATTATGGAATTTTATCTTGGCCAAAATACTGAAGGAAGTGTAGGAGGTTAAATCTGCTAAAATTGCCCTTACTTCTCTATCTCCAATTTCCAAGATATCTCATTGCCATCAAGACGTCTCATGCCCCATATCATGCTCCCATAGCCCTAAACCTAGAAAAATAAAGTAAAATAGTGTGAAGCCCAATTCCTATAAAATAAAATGAAATAAAGTCAAGATGAATAAAATGACACAACTAATGTGCAAAAAGACTAAATATGAGGGCTAAATAATATGAAAATATGTGCTCTATCAACGACCCCTCGCCATATCGACGTCATTACGTCTATTTGTTCTTTTTCTGTGAGAACCTACGATGGCACAACTTCTTGCCGAAGTGTCCCACTTAACCATACGTCCACTCTCCTGGTTTAAGCCAGGGACCGTGCCTATTGCGTATGACTCATTAGGCTTCCGAATATGTTGGCAATGTGTCGGTACGAACACATAAGACAAGATTGGCCTCTAGCAAGGCATCATGCCTACCCAATTATTTAGATGGATTCATAATCCGCAAATAACCTTTCACGAGCATGGTTACTGTGTAATTCGATCCTCTCGTCTTATGTGATCTCAAGTATGGCGATGTGTTGCTTGATAACGATCACATGAGTTTTTTTCGATCTTCCGGATATCTTCACTTAATTAGAAAGTAAATCAATAACTCCTTATTGATCTCTTTCACCATGGCCATGGATTTAAAGTGAATATCCACCGAAGGCGCCTTAGATACATCATCCTCTATCAAGGGATAGACGAGTCCCATCTTAGTTATACACCCATCTCCATAAGCTTCACGATATACCCAACGATCGCCCACATGCAGCCTTTTTTTAGGCCCATCGAAATGATGTCAAAGCATACCGGTCTTCTTATGAGATAACCGTGACAACCTCAGGTCCAAGGATTAGTTACACCCATCTCGTATGAGAATTCCATCAACATATAACCAAAATGGATTCTCATGGCGAGTCATGTCCAGTGACACGTTCTATAACATTGGTCACCTATGTACTTGTCTAGGCATCCCCATGCCTATGGGTGTGAGACCCCCATTGCTATCACATAGCAAAAACATAGCACATACAAGTCTTACCGCAATTGTTAATGTCCATTCTTGATATTGCTACGACTTGGGACGTTTAATGATGTCTAGAAACTGTGATGCATCATCTCATATCTTTATAGATTAATCACAGTATACATCATATAGACTTCTATCTAGTTTCATTCGGTTATTACAATAATAACAAGAAACTAATAGAATGACTTCTTGTGAATTTGAATAACTCCTTATTCAAACAATAAACATGATTACAATTGTCAGTGTACAACAAGCCCAATCTGATTGGGTCTAGAGCACCTACATTAACAGTGGAATGGGCAGAGAATATCCAAGCCCCATTAAGCAAAGAGGATGGGCTATAATGTGGGCTGTAATTACGATATTGGAGCAGAATGAATCAGAGCGTGCGTCTGGCATTTATCACACTCCCTGACCTTTGTTTGGGCGTCCTGTTGTAATGTGGGCCGAAAAAAACCTGACCTTATGATTTTGGCTGATAGGGCCCTTCCTCCCAGATGCTCACCGCATACTGATGGCGCGCATATTTTATATTATTTATCCCTCTTATTCCATCTTCATTTCACTCTATTTAGGTTATTTCATTTGTCTTGTGTTTATTTTATTTTATTGGGCTTCACACTATTTTTATTCTTATTTGGCAGATTTGGGCTACAGATTTGAGCCGCAGATTTGAGCTATTTCGATAGAGGCGCAAGTGGGCTTTGCAAGGTGGACGGACATCGAGTTTGAAAGAGGTAACCATACTTCATTATGGGTTATGGGAAAATCCATTGGGCCCTTTTTAATTAATTAAATTATGGGCCATATGTAATAAAAAAAAACCCTAAGCCCATTTAGCCTAGGTTTTTATTTTCCAAAACCCTATAAATAAGAGCTAGCTAAGAGGCATTAAGGTGGCTGATTTTGGAGGATTCTCACGGTTTTAACCTAGAAGCTATGGAAGGCTAATTCGCTTGTAATCTGCTAGATTCCCGTACCTTGCCTGGTTTGAGTCTCGGTCATATAGTCGAATCTGGTTTGGAACTCAATTTTCATATTTTTATTGATGATTTCGTTTCTTTTCCTTCTCTAAGTTTATGTATGTTTCTTTTACGCGGTTGTATGAATGCATGCATGATCTTTGGATGGGTTTAATTGACGTGCTCGGTTGAGGCTTTGATTAGAAAGAAACGGTATATTATAAATTGTATGAGCGATTGCTCATTTTGATTTAATCTTTTACGGTTGTAGAAGAGTTTTTCAAAAATCAAACCAAACAGATTATTTTCATAAGTAAGACGGGGATTACTGTGGTAAGGAGGTAGGGTTTGTAGCAGAATTCATCTTTGTTTCATTCTTGAGCGTTTTTAAGTTCGGTTTTCATCACAACCCCCCTCGTTTAATCTTGTTTTGATAGTTCGTTGACAATTCATTGGAAGACGACCTGGGGAGCATCCTAGCTGCAAACCAGTCCTAATACATACACTAATTTGGTCGGTTCGACAGCCTCGATCACATACTTCGCTATGAACTTTAGCCAAGGTATAATCGGTCTCCTGGGGACCTAAGCATTTGAGGAGCGGTATAGTGTAAGCTCGCTTGTAAAGCGTTCCATCTATCACTGTGAAACGAGCCCCTCTAATTTTAACTTTTCTGGCCTCCTTTGGGTCTGCTAGCAATTCTCTCGTGGTCAAATATTTGTAAAAAGGGGTTCTCCAGCCGTTACCGTTCTCAATACATGCTACCTCAGGTTCTTCTATACCTGGTCGCTGAAGGACTTCTACATATACTGTTCTCCCAGTGGTTTCTTTGGTGGATGCCAATTTGGATAAGGCATCTGCATGACCATTGAGGGATCTGTTGATTTGCATTAATTGAAAACTTTCGAACAATTGTGCAAGTGTCCTAACTTTTTGTAGATACTATCCCGTGACCGGCTCTCTAGTCTCGTACTACCCGTAGTATTGCTGAACAATCAACTGAGAATCACCATGCGCTATCAATTGCGCTACTTCAAGCTTTCGGGCTAACCTTAGATCGACAATTAGCACCTCATACTCAGCTACGTTTTTCGAGCTTGGAAAGGAAAATCTCAAAGAGTATTCAAGGGATTCTCCTTCTGGGGGGATAAGCACTACTCCAGCTCCACTCCCTTGTGAACTGGCGGCCCCATCTACAAACAATAACCATTATGTTCTGTTCTCTTCTTTGGCTTCCTTAGAGGGAGTACATTCAACAATAAAAGCTGCCAACGCTTTCCCTTTTATTGCTTACCTAGGCTGGAATTGTATATCATACTCGCTCAACTCAATGGACCATTTGGTGAGACGATTGAAACATTCAGGTTTTTGCAAGATGCTCCGCAATGGTTGGTTCGTCAGTACGTTGATGAATGGGCTTGGAAGTATGGCCTCAATTTTCCAGAGGCGTTCAGCAGGGCCAGCGCCACCTTTCAGTGAAGGGATAATGTGTGTCTGGGCCTTGTAGAACCTTACTGACATAGTACACCGGCCGGTCCACCGGTCCTTCCTTTTTAATCAGCACTGCACTCACCGCTTTGTCACTTACGCCCAAGTACAAATATAACATTTCCTCAGTTTCGGGTTGGGTCAACAGAGGAACTTCTTTCAAGTATTCCTTTAATGCCTCAAACGACCTCTGGCATTGCTCCATCCACTCAAACCTTTTTCCCGCCCTTAACGTTTGAAGAAACGGGAGTTCCTTTTCAGCTGACTTGGAGAGGAAACGTCCAAGAGCCGGCATTTGGCCTGTCAGCCGTTGCACCTCCTTAATTGATGTTGGGGGTTCCATATCAACTATCGCTTGAATTTTTTTGAGGTTCACCTCTATCCCCCTTTGTGTGATCATATACCCTAGGAATTTTCCAGATTGAACTCCAAATGCACATTTTGCTGGGTTTAGGCGCATTTCATATTGCCTAAAGACTTCGAGCACTTGCACCAGCATTTTTACGTACGATTCCTTCTCCCGAATTTTCATGATCATATCATCAACATAGCCCACCATGGTATCACCCAATAATTCTTTGAAGACTTTATTCACCATGCGCTGATAGGTGGCCCTCGCGTTTTTGAGCCCGAAAGGCATAACTTGGTAACAATATATCCCTTTCTCTGTAATGAACGATGTTTTCTCCTGATCTGAAGGATACATCATTATTTGATGATACCTCGAGAAGGCATCTAGAAAACTCAACAGTTGATACCCAAATGTTTCATCCATGAGACGGTCAATCCGAGGTAACGGGTAAGAATCTTTAGGACACGCCTTGTTGAGGCTGGTGAAGTCTATACACACACGCCATTTTCCATTGGATTTTTTAACCATGATGACATTTGCCAGCCATTTTGGGTATAATACCTCTCGAATGAAACCTGCCTTTAGTAGTTTATCAACTTCATCTTCTAACGCTGATAGCTTATCAGGGGCAATATTCCTCTTCTTCTGTCAAACAGGCTTGAACTGAGGATCCATATTCAGATGGTGACGTATCATGTCTGGCCTGATCCCCGGCATATCCTTTGGTGTCCAAGCGAAGACATCCAAGTTTTTTCTTAAGCACTACACAATTTCTTCTTTTACCGGTTTCAGAAGCTGTATGCCAACATATGCCAACTTCTCGGGGTCTGTATCGCTTAAGTGTACTGCTTCTAACTCTTCCACTGGTTGGGGCTTGCGAGCAATCTCTTCTGCTAAGGATTTGTGTATGGCTTTCTCAGCAATAGATGAAGTCTCTTATGTCCTTTTTCCATTTGTAGATGACACATAACAGGATCTTGCCTTCCTCTGATCTCCACGAACCTGCCCCACTCTTGAGAGCATGGGGAATTTCATTAATAAGTAGCAAGAGGACACTATAGCTCTCATATCGTTGAGGAGAAGTCGGCCTAAAATCATGTTGTACGCTGCAGAAGGGGCTTTGACCATGATAAAATTTGCTTGTCGAGTCACACTTTGAGGGTCGGCGCCCAATGTGACTGGTAGTTGAACAGATCCTGCCACTGGGACAGCTTCCCTAGTGAAGCTGTATAAGGGAGATGAGACTCTTCTCAATCGGTCAGGGGACATATGCATTTGCTCGAAACAATTCCAATAGATCGGATTAACAGAGTTGCTGCTATCCACCAAGATTCTATTGACAGGGTGTTTGGCGACAATTGTGGAAATTACCATTGGATCGTCATGCAGGAGTATTATATCCCCTCTATTAGCAGGGGTGAATGTTATGGGCTCCTCGTCTTCTCTTGCCTCCATCACTAAATTAACCTAGTAGGCTTGATGAGCGTGGGCTTTTCGAAAAGAAGAAGTATTCCCAGCTAGAGTCTCGTCCCCAGAGATAACATAAATGGCTTGATGTGTTGGCTCATTGTCAGGGGGGGCCATAACTCTGTCTTCATTCTGTCGCAAATTTTGTCTGTCTTGACCCTCGGGTCTTTCTTCCATTCTTTGACGATCTCGGTCGTTCCCTCCTTTAGCCCTTACATACCTTTGCAAGCGCCCTTCCCGAATGAGTGCTTCAATCTGGTTTTTTAACTCCCTGCACTGGTCAATAGAGTGCCCCCGAATCCGGTGATACTTGTAGTATTCTTCTTGATTTCTCCCCATGGGACAGTCTTCCGTCTTCGGAAGTTGGAGAAGGCCTGACCCCTCTACTACTGCCAGTATAGTTGGCCGGGGTTGATTGAGCCTAGTGTAATGATGGAATTGCGGTCTGACTGTATCCGACCTCTTGGTCCGTTCTTTTCACTAGTTCGACCCTTCTTCATTATCTTGTTCTTTTCTTTTTCTTTCTCCATCTTCATTTCCCCTATTGTTCTCATCATCTCTGTGTGGAGTATGTACTTATTGGCTCTGACAAATAGGTCTGCCAAAGATTTTAGCGGGTCTAGAGACAATGATTCTTGCAAAGGGGGTAGTCGTGTCCCTTAGAACATAGCAGACACAACCATTTTAATAGGCAAATTGCAAATCTCAAGCGTGGCATTCCGAAATCTGTCCACGTAGTGACGTAGGGTTTCCTTATGCCCTTGTCGAACGCTAAGAAGGTACGTTACGTCCTTCTTCCTTTGACTGTTAATAATGAATGCCTTAATGAACTCTGTTTTTAACTGCCCGAATGAAGAAATGGATGCTTCGGGTAAACCATTAAACTAGGCCCGAGCATGCCCAGTTAAGGTTAAGGGGAATGCCCTACACATTATCTCATCATCCCATCCATAAAGCATCATTAAATATTCGTAATTTTGCACATGATCATAGGGGTCGTCTTTGCCTGAATAAGGGTTTATCTGGGGCATTTTAAACTTTCTCGGCAAGGGTTTCTCCATTACTTATGCCACGAATGGTAGTTTTCCTCGAGATTGTTCCTCGGGAGCAGGTAATAACTTATTCTGTTGTAGCACCCGCTCTATCATTTTTTTCATGTCAGTTATCTCCCGTGCACTAAATGCGGTAGGGTTGTCATCAGGCCCATCTCTCTGTTGGGTTGCAGGTCCTGATCTCTTTCCATAGGAGTGCTGGCTATCATTTTCGAGTATCTTCCTCTTTGTGGACTCCGCCTTTCAGTCTTTCTACGATCAGTTCCTCCTCGTTTTTCTCGCTGGGGAGAAGTCTGGCTATGAGCTCCTCTTAAAGGGGATCTTGGTGGATCGTTTCAAATATGGACATGTTGAGCATGAGTTTCAGGGCTCACTTCTCAGTAGGAGCCATCCCCCGGTACCTCCTGACGTGCCCTGTGGGAAGGAATTGTCTCTGGCATAAACTTTCTTAATACTTCTGGGATTATCCCGTGAGGAACCAAACTTTGTAGGATACCTACCATTTCCCGAAGAGCTTGCATTCCTTCAGCATGTTGTTGTTGTAGAGCCTCATACTCCACCCAAGGAATGACAGACGAGACTTGTATCCCTGAGTAGGGTCTTGAGAGAACATGTGAGGCGGCACCTGAAGTTGCACCCCTAATGGATGAGAGGGCTCTGGAAGAGATGGTTGCTGGTGAGTGAGGGATGGGTGACCCTCATGAGGAGATTGATGGATGAGGGATGGTTGGCCCCCATGGGTGAGGGGTAGCAGGCCCTTATGAGTAGATGGATGTTGTTCTTTCGCTTGAGCAAGGGTCTCCCATTGAGGTGATTGGGCACCCCGGGTGAGGGTCTGACGATTACTTCGAGTTTGAGCTATAGTGAGGGAATAGTTTAGTAGCTTTTTGTTTGTGTTTCCTATAGACGACGCCAATTGTTGTTACCGGGTAACAACAATAAATTTGTAGAAAGGGAAATTGCAGATGAACGATAGGTGACCCTCTCGTGGTGTATTTGAGTGATGGATGAGTCTTCTGGGGTGAAAACGGCGATGGGTCAGCCCTTTGGTCAGGATGAGAACGATGGGTGACCTGCTGGAAAAAGAATCGGTTAGGGGCGCGGTCAAAGGTCCCTGCGTGAACCCTCCGATGCTTAAATTAGATCACCATAGAAGTAGAGTACTTGAAAGTAAGAGTGTAAATATGAGAGCGAGAGATTGCATACCAAATGAGGGAAAGTGACCTCCTATTTATAGCAACAGGAGGGGCATCCATGTGTTGCGTGTCCCGAGCTTTGCGGCCAGAATCTAGGAGAGGCTTTGATCGAATCTTGCAGAAGTAGTTTTAGGCCGATTATTTGGAGGCGTTGGCACAAGAATAAGGGGCACGTGGATGTCAGTGCGGCACCCTGGGTGACCCTTACTCAGGGGTATGCATAAGCACGGGCAAGGAGAGCACGAGGGGTCGTGCACGGGGCCAGGTACGAAGGGGCCATGCGCGGGGGTGCGCATGGGAGGCCGCGCGCACTGAT
This sequence comes from Diospyros lotus, assembly GCF_014633365.1. Classification (NCBI taxonomy): domain Eukaryota; kingdom Viridiplantae; phylum Streptophyta; class Magnoliopsida; order Ericales; family Ebenaceae; genus Diospyros; species Diospyros lotus. The sequence goes on from NC_068342.1 coordinate 23,395,839, forward strand.
GGCCGTGCTCACGGGCAGCCGCATGCGCCGATGGCCGCGCGCGTGGGCGGTCGCACAAATGGGCACCCGTGCATGGGGGCACGCGCACCCGTCCGCGCGTAAAATTGTTGGCATTAAAATAGTTAAAATTAAGTTGTTTGACAACATTCTTAGAACTTTAGCTAATATTAGACATGTTCCCAATCTTAAGAGAAATTTTATTTCATTGAGTACTCTTGATTTAAATGGGTACAAATTCATTGGTGAATGTGGAGTCATTAATGTCAGTAAAGGTGCTCTTGTTGTGGTGAAAAAGAAAAAGTAGTATGGTAGATTATATGTTCTGCAGGATTCTACTATTACAAGTGATGCTATTATTTCTAGTTCTTCTTTGTTTGCTACCAATATCACTCAATTATGGCATATGCGTCTTGGACATATGAGTGAAATAGGTATGGCTGAATTAAATAAAGGAGGACTTCTTGAAGGGTAAAGTATTGGAAAATTGGAGTTCTATGAGCATTGCGTCTTTAGTAATTAAGCAAAAATGAGTTAGATTTAATAAAGATATTCACAATATGAAAGGGATACTAGATTATGCTCATTCTAATCTTTGTGGTCCTACCAGAGTACCCTCTAAAGGTGGTGCTAGATATACGTTGACTTTCATCGATGATTTTTCTAGGAAAATTTGGGTATTCTTCTTGAAACAAAAGATTGATTTTTTTTACGTTCAAATAGTGAAATACTATGATTGAGAAACATATTGAAAGAGAGATTAAATGTTTTTGCATTGATAATGGTTTAGAATTTTGTTCAAATGAATTTAATGTTTTCTATAGAAAAGAAGGAATTCTAAGGTATTTAACAGTTCTAGGTACGCCACAACAAAATGGTGTAGCCGATCAGATGAACAAAACCTTGATGGAAAATGTACCTTGTATATTGTCTAATTTTGGTTATATAAGTCATTTTGGGCTAAAACTGCAAACATGACATGTTTTCTACTTAATCGGTCTCCTTCCTTTGCCATTGATAAGAAAACTCCAAAAGAAGTATGGTTTGGTACTCCTGCAAATTATTCTGATTTGAAATTTTTTTGGATATCTTACAATTTGTTCATGTTGATGATAGAAAATTAGAACTGAGGTCTAAGCAGTGTCTTTTCCTTGGTTATAAATCTGGTGTTAAGGGTTACAAGTTATAAGGTCCAAAAGCATGTAAAGTTAAAATTAACATAAATGTTATTTTTGATGAAATTGCGATACTTCGTGGTTTGTCTCCAAAAGAATCTAACCTTATAGATCAGTAGAGTTCTGACATTCAGGTGGAGCTTATAGGTTAGTAGAGTTCTGACATTCAAGTGGAGCTTATATGTTAGTAGAGTTCTGACATTCAAGTGGAGCTTGAAATTGATAGAGTCATACATCTAAGTCATTGTCTCAGATTAAGTCAAACCCCAAGTCAAGTCCAAAATAAAATAGACCTAGAAGAAATATCAAACCTCCTCAAAGTTATGTTGAGTCTAATCTTGTTGCCATGCTTTAAGTGTGGCTAAAGATATCCATTGCAATGAGCATTGTGTGGATTTGGATGGTATTCCCCATAGTGTGGATTTGGTTGGTATTCCCTATAGTGTGAATTTGGTTGGTATTCATCAGGGAGATTAATTCTCCATGATTTTGCTAGAAGAAAAAATTATGGATAATTCCATATTTGAATTTTGTGTCAAGGCAAAGATTATGATAATTGTGACCCAAAATTCAAATTCATTTGAGATTATAACTCTTAATTTAACCGTGATTATGACTTCAAATTTGATTTTGATTGAGACATCAAATTTGACTATGATTGAGATTTATCTCAATTTAATATTTATCTTATTGGCTCATGTCTTAATTTGATTGTCTCAGATATCCATTGCAATGAGCATTGACTATGTGCATTTACAAATGAGTGTTAGGTCTATAAATAGATGCCTAATCTCTTGGAATTATGGCAACAATATCACTTTTGTATTACTAATATCATCATAGTGATATTTTATTCTTTTTGATTGTGGTTTTTCTTGATTTAGGTTTTCCACATTAAATTATGTGTTCTTTTGTGTGTTTGAAGGTTTGATTGTGGTTTGTTTTCAATCAAAAATTCTAACACTTTTATTTCCCCTTTAATTTTTTGTCTTAAAAGTAGGGTGGATGTCATAGGATGTAGGAAAATAAATTCATCAAACATCGTTCCCAATATTAATTATTTTAATTATATAAATATATAAAGTGTAACACCCCATGTTTTTAATACATTGAGAAGCTAAACACCATTGTTACATGCTATGTACATCACTCAGGCGTTTTAGGAAATCCTTTATCAGCGGAAGTAAGGATCGGACCTACCAAGCTTAAGAGCTAGGATTTCCACTAGATCTTCTTATTACAAGTTCAAGTAGGACTTAGAATCCATGATATCTCCATTACACGCCTTTACTACAAGCATGGATTAATATTCTCACAACCCCAAAAGATAAGGAAAGGGAAGCAATCCACACTTTACATAAGGGAAATAGAAATAGATCCAAGACTCCCAGCAGTTCTTGTTACAACGTACTTGAAATACAAAGTTTTAGATATATAATATTAACCACAAGGATTTTGTGCTGAGTCTCAATCACTTCCTTTTTTATTCTCTTGCTTGTCTCTCCAGAACCTGACACATCTATTATACTTGGAACGTTGAATGTTCCAGGGGTACGAAACACCCAAGTTAGACAGTTATATCTAAGTGAGATGGTTCATGGAGTGAATGAAAGTGCATGGAAAGGTAGAAAATAAGATGTTATGCAATTATAGAAATCTCCCTTGTGGTAACAATGCCAGTGTGTAGCAATCACCCCCGTAGTCATCATGAAAATTCCTTGGCCCACCGTAAGGAAGGCAACGCATGTGATCACCGCAAGATCAGCCATGATGTCCCAACGACTAGCCATAGTCATCAAATGCCATAAAACACGACAAAACAGAAGGGATATGCACAAACAGAGAGAAATATGTCATGTAAGCCACAAGCCATTCTCAAATGAACCAACAAATGTCTAACATGAAACAAGTATATGAAGGAACCACTCACGCCATGATCACAAAATGCCATGATACGTGCAAAATAGAGAGGATATGCTCGGAAACAAGGAAACCATGAAACGCAAGCCACAACCACTTATAAATGAAGTTAAGAGTGATCAATTTGAAGCAAGAGACATGCAATAATAGTTTAGATGCACAAGAACCACTCACCGAAGCTTCTCACTTCTCAATTATGAAGTTTAAGGCCAAACGTCGCTCCAAGTGAGCTATTTCGATAAAAATCGAGACCTTTTGGCAAACAAACCTAAAATATTTTTGGATAGGTAGGTAGACATTAAAAATAAGAGTTTACATGCAAAATTTCAAGCCTAGAGAAGATCTCACGAGCCCACACGCGCGTCCATAAGGGGCTGCCATGCGCCTGGACGCGCAGTCCTGCTGGGCGCGTGTGGCGCAGGCACCGTATGAACTTCTGTCCCAAAAAATTAAAACGAGCATAACTTGCTCATTTTAACTCCAATTCGAGTCCCACTTGAACCTATGGACTCCTCTTTGTACCCTTTACGTGATTACAGAAATAAATTGAGCTTATCTGGTAGATTTGGTGACTGTTTTCATGAATTTTGAGATGGATTCGTATTTTTTTACGGCCTAATTTCGGCTTCCACTCAGGCAGAGCTTCCTCCCTTCTTTCCAACAAAATTTCCCTTCCTTTATATGCTACCTCCTGCAAATCCGAATCATTATTCATCTAATCTCCCTTCAACTTGAGACGGGAATTGTATAGCAGAACTTTCTGGACAACTTCGAATGTCTTCCTCACAATAAGCTTGTCATGCACAGCCTTGGTCTTCTCCTTGTAGATGCGTGAGTTCTCATATGCGTCCATCCTAATCTCCTCAAGCTCTTAAAGTTGGAGCTTTCTTTGGGCACCTGTGTGAGCCAGATCCATGTTGCAGTTCTTCACCGCCCAATATGCTTTATGCTCTATCTACACTGGCAGGTGGCATGCTTTGCCAAAAACAAGCCGGTATGGGGACATGCCAATGGGAGTCTTGAATGCGGTACGGTAAGCCCATAATGCATCCTTCAATCTCTTGGACCAATCTTTCCTATTGGGCTGGACTGTCTTCTCCAAGATGTGCTTGATCTCTCTGTTGGACACTTCAGCCTGCCCATTGGTCTGTGGATGATATGCTGTCGCCATTTTATGCAAGACTCCGTACTTCCGAAGGAGGGTCGCCATTTTCTGATTGCAGAAATGAGAGCCTTGATCACTGATGATCACTCGGGGAATGCCAAACCTGCAAAATATGTGAGAACGAACAAAATCTGCAACCACAGAAGCATCATCAGTCCTGGTGGCTTTAGCTTCCACCCATTTAGACACATAATCAACAGCAACAAGAATGTACACAAAGCCAAACGACACAGGAAATGGACCCATGAATTCAATGCCCCACACATCAAATATCTCACAAAACAACAAGGGTTGCTGGGGCATTTCATTCCTACGTGAGATAGTGCATGTGTGTTGGCAACGTGAACAATGCTTGCAAAACTCATATGAATCCCTAAAGAGTGATGGCCAATATAATCTAGAATCTAGGACTTTCCTCGCTCTGTGTTGGGGACCGAAATGACCACCACATGCAAGTGTATGACAAAAATTAAGGACAAATGCAAACTCATGGTCAGGGACACATCTCCTGATGACCTGGTCACTACACATGCGCCACAGATAGGGGTCATCCCACACATAATACCGAGCCTCACTCTTAAATTTATTTAGTTGCTCTTTCTTAAGATATGCAAGTAATTCAGAAGTGACTAAATAATTTACCAAATCTGCGTACCAGGGCTCAATACCATGAATGTGGTGGAAGAACTCATCTGGAAAATCATCTCGAATAGGCTGTGAGTCCATGATAGATGGATCTGAAGTGGAAGGAATGCGACTGAGGTGTTCGGCTACCAAGTTCTCTACTCCACTTTTATCCTTGATCTCAATGTCAAATTCTTAGAGCAAGAGCATCCACCTTATCAAATGAGGTTTAGCATCAAGCTTCTTCAAGAGGTACCTAAGAGCTGCATGGTCAGAAAAGACAATAACTTTAGAACCAAGTAAATAGGATCTAAATTTATCCAATGCAAAAACAATAGACAAGAGCTCTTTTTCCGTAGTGGTATAATTAGCCTGTGCCGTATCCAATGTACGCGAAGCGTAGGCTATGACATGGGATTTCTTCTCCACACGCTGGGAAAGGACGACACCCACTGCAAAGTTGGAGGCGTCGCAGATCAACTCGATGGGAAACTCCCAGTCGGGTGGCTATATGATGGGTGGAGAAATCAATCGGCTCTTCAGATCCTTAAATGCCCGCTTGCAGGGCTCATAGAAGTGGAAATTCACATCTTTCTGGAGTAGGTGGGAAAGTGGAAGTGCAACCTTGCTGAAATCCTTGATGAACCTCCGGTAGAATCCTGCATGTCCGAGGAAGGAATGCACCTCTCGTACAGAGGTGGGGTAAGGCAAAGAAGTAATAACATCAACCTTAGACCGATCCACTTCTATACCCTTCTTAGACAGAACATGCCCTAAAACAATTCCTTGTTCTACCATGAAATGACATTTTTCAAAATTTAAAACAAGGTTCTTTTCAATGCACCTCTCTAGGACTCTACCCAAGCTAACCAAGAAATCATCAAAAGATGTGCCATAAACTGAAAAATCATCCATGAACACTTCCATGCAATGCTCTAGAAAATCTGAAAATATACTTACCATGCATCGCTGAAAGGTACCTGGAGCATTACATAGACCGAAAGGCATCCTCCTATACGCGAAAGTGCCAAAGGGGCGGGTGAAGGTGGTCTTCTCCTGATCCTCTGGGGCTATGCAAATCTGGAAGTAACCAGAAAAGCCGTCAAGGAAACAATAATGTGACTTACCAGCCAACCTCTCCAACATCTGATCAATGAATGGGAGGGGAAAATGATCCTTTCTAGTTGCTTGGTTCAGCTTTCTATAATCAATGCAGACTCTCCAGCTATTCTGCACTCTCATGGGGATAAGCTCATTCTGCTAATTTGGGACTACTGTGATGCCCGTCTTTTTTGGAACAACCTGCACGGGACTCACCCACTTGCTGTCAGAAATAGGGTAAATAATACCGGCTGCAAGTAATTTACTTACATCCTGTTTTACCACATCAAGAATGGTGGGGTTGAGTCTTCTTTGCGGCTGTCTTACAGGTTTGGCTCCTTCTTCTAGGAGGATACAGTGCATGCAAATAGATGGGCTGATCCCAAGAATGTCTGCTAGAGTCCAACCTATGGCCTGCTTATTCTTCTTCAGCACATCCAATAACCTTTTCTCTTGGTCAGGCTGCAAGTTATTGGCGATGATGACTGGCAGCTTCTCGCCATCCTCCAAGAAGGTATACTTGAGATGCTCGGGTAGGGGCTTGCGCTCAAGGGATGGTGGCTGCTGCAATGAAGGGACTAACCTGCTTGCCTTTATCTCAAGGGTAACAAGGTTAGTAGAAACAATATCCTCTATGGGGGAGCCATGAAGATTAGAATGTGCATGCTCATTTTCAACTTTAGAATCATGATTATCTAGAAATGCAGCAATCTCAGAACATGCATCACATGGATCACTCTCATTACTACAATCAGGACAGATGAAGGAATCTGGAAGGTCATGAATAGTGGGGAATGCATCAATTAAATCATAAGACTTAGTGCATGCTTCATCAACCAACAATTGAATCAAGTTAACTTGCAAAGTGGAATGATCTTCAGGGGGACATTTCATGGCATCAAGTATGTTAAAATGAATGGTGCTACCAGCAAATTCCATGGAAAGTGTACCCTCATGCACATTAATGATAGTCCTTGCAGTTTTTAAGAATGGTCTACCTAGGATGAGAGGTGCATGCTCATGTGTGTTATCATCTTCCATGTTCAAAACATAAAAATCAGCAGGGAAGATACAATCCTTAACCTTAACCAGGACATCCTCCAAGACTCTAGAGGGGTAAGCTGTGCTGCGGTTGGCTAGCTGGACAACCACTCCTGTTGGCTTCAAAGGACCACACTGCAATGAAGCATAGATAGAGTTAGGCATGACATTAATGGATGCACCTAAATCTAGCAAAGCATTACTAAATTGCATGTCTCCTATAGTACAAGGAATGGAAAACGTCCCTGGATCTTTGCACTTCCTTGGCATGGCAGGTTGTATGAGAGCTGAAACATTCCTCCCAAGGTTGACCTTCTCATTCCCCTTAAGCTTCCTCTTGTGAGTACACAATTCCTTGAGAAATTTTGCATACTTGGGGATCTGTCTGATGGCTTCAAGGAGGGGGAAGTTGACTTCAACTTTCTGGAATGTTTCTAGAATCTCTTTATCTAATTCAGCCTCTGCTCTTTTCTTGTTTTGTGTTGCTCGATGTGGGAATGGCAGGGGCTGGTTGTTGGAAGACTCTCCTTGTTCTTGATAGCTGGAGTTGGGCTGCTTGGCTTCTTGGACTGAGGAGGGTTGTTGCTCATTGCTACCCTCTACATGCTGCTTCATGTTTGATGATGGTGGAGGGGTTGGGATGATCACTTCTTTCCCACTTCGAAGCATGATGGCACTAACATTACCCCTCGGATTGGCAACTGGTTGTGAAGGAAGCTGCTCCGAACCTTGACTCCTTAGCTCATTGATGTTTGTGGCTAGCTGGCCTATTTGGGTCTCCAAATTTTGAATAGTAGTCTGTGTTCTCTATTGGAATTGGAGTGTGTTGGCTGCTAGTTGCTTGACAAGATCATCCAAGCTAGGTTCTGACTTGGGTAATTGTGGTGCTTGTTGCATGGCTTGGTTCGGCTTTGGTGGGGTATGGTTGCTGGAACTTGGACCTTGAGGATGATTTAATCTTTGTGGCTGCTGAAATTGTTGTTGCTGCAAGTTGTGATTCTGGTATGGATTGTGCTGCTGGAATGATTGGTTTGAAGACCCTCCATATCTGAAATTTGGGTGATCCCTCCATGTAGGATTATATGTGGCTGAGTATGGATCATACTTATGATGTTGCTGCTGCTGGAAAGGTTGATTGTGCTGCTGGAATGGTCTACCAGGGAAGATGCCAGCAACAGATTAAGTGTTCTCTTGTAGTTAGGGACATTGGTCTGTGGGGTGAGAGGGTAGGAAACATATTCCACACAACTGCTGCTGTGGCTGTTTCCTATCCAATGCCAATTGTCTAACCATGGAAGCCAACTCCTCCAACTTGTTCTCTATTCTTTGCTGGTCCATAGTGGTAGCTACACTAACTTCATTGGTGGCCTTTTCAGGGGTGTTCATCTGAGTGCCGAACTGTTGCGCATTTTGGACCATCTTTGATATGAGCTCTTTGGCAGCAGCTAGGGTCTTTTCTGCCAGGGCTCCTCCGCTTGCAGCATCTACCAAGTACCTATCCATTGGGAGTAAGCCTTCATAAAGATATTGAACAAGGAGTTGGTCACTTATCTGGTGGTGTGGACAGCTTGAGCAGAGCTTCTTGAATCTCTCCTAGTACTCATGTAGAGTCTCACCACTCATCTGTCTTATGCCACAAATTTCCTTCCTTATTGATGCTGTTCTGGAGGTTGGGAAGAATTTTTCCAAGAAGATCCGTTTCAATCCATCCTAGCTGGTGATGGCAGCTGGTGGCAGGTAATACAACCAGTCCTTGGCTGATCCATTAAGTGAGAATGGGAAGGCTCTCAGCTTGATTTGCTCTTCATCTACTCCCTGTGGCCGCATGGTGGAGCAAACAACATGGAACTCTTTCAGATGCTTGTGCGGATCCTCTCCTGCAAGACCATGAAACTTGGGCAACAAATGTATTAGTCCAGACTTAAGTTCGAAGTTGGCATCTAGCTGGGCTGGGGGTATTGAATGCATAAAGGCTGGTAATGCACATCAAGTGCAGCCAGCTCTCTAATGGTTCTACCATCTAAATGACCACGGTTTCCATTGTTGCCATTATTTCCATTAAGCCCATTATGACCATTACCAATTCCATTTCCATTGTTTACATTATCAGCCATGTTGATATGTTCTGGAATAGGCTCAGATGGTATATAACAGTCAACAACAGTAGTAGAAGCCTTGAATCTAAGTTCTTCCCTTTGCTTTCTAAGGGTTATTTCAATCTTAGGATCCAAATCAATTAATTTTCCCTTAGATGATCGGGTCATGCACTAAAGATCAGCACAAAAATAGCCCACAAAATGGCCTATGCACACCAAAAACTCAAAAACTCAAAGACACAAAAACACAAAACACAAAACACAAAATTAGCCACTGAAAAACACAAAATGGACCCAAAAGTGGTCTAAACGTTGGAATTTGGCCAAAAAATTCCCTCCTCATTACATAGCAGTGATTATTTCTCCTCACACCCCCATTCCTTTGAACACCAAAAATCAGGGAATTCTGAGATAGTCACTTTGGGTGTGCTGGTAGTGTGCAAATGAATTAGGAAATGCCACTATTTTGATGCAAAAACCACTCAAAAGGCAAGGAAGATAAAAAGGAAACACACACAAATAAAAGAGAAATCAAATCAAGAAAAGAAAAGAAAAGAAAAGTGAAAGAAAGAACCAATTTTCCTTAGGTGAGTAAGTTGATTTTGGAAGTTTCCTCTTGAAGGCAGATTTTGGTTTTGCAAACCTTCTATATTGTGTCGCACAACTGATCACCTAAAAAGAAACTAGAAACAAAAAAAATGAAAGTTAGTAATATTAGAAGAAAATCAGTCAAGGAAAAATGAAAAGGGTTAGAAATTAGTATCCTGTTATGACATAAATAGTTTTGACGGTTCCCCGGCAACGGCGCTAAAATCTGATCGGGCTGTCGAACACCGATAGATTAGATGAATAATGATTCGGATTTGCAGCAAGGGTACAACCCAAAGTTGTCTCCCAACGAACCTCAAACGGATCTGTCAAAACAAGACTAAACGGAGGAGGGGGGTTTGGTGAAAAACAGAAAAAAAAATAAACACGAAGATAGTAAACCGAGATGCAACCGGTTGCAACCTTTCCTCCCTACTCGGGTATCATCATCCACCATATAAAGAACCTATTTATCTTTAATCCCCAGATCAAACAAAAAATGCTTGACAATCACCAAAGACTAAATCGAAACTAATATAAAAATCACAGAAGATCTTCTTGATCAATATACAAGTTTCAATTTCTTTTAGCACACGGATCTGAAACCGACATGAACAATCGCACACTAAGTTTATTTTATTTCTTGCAACCAATACCCCAATCGAGCCTGTTAGTCAAATCTTCCCAGGCATCATGCATGCATTCATACGATAGCATAAAATACATGCACACTTGAGAAGAAGCAAAGAAACAAAACCATAAGATTAAAGATGAAAATAAATGTACAAAAACGTCCAAAGATTCAAACCAGGTAAGGAGTATGGCATGCAATCGGTTACAAAATCCTTAGCCTTCCATCTTGACAAGAACAATGGAGAAAAAGAAAAATCAGCTACTGTTCATGTCTGAAAAGAATTATCTCCCTAATGGCCTCTTAATATGCTTAAATAGAGCTTACGGAGGAAACCCTAGGTTACTAAAACTTCACAGCTGATTTCGAATAGGATAACGCACGTTATGGGCTTCAGACCCTTCATAAAAATTGTAGATCAGGAAGAGTATATGAATTTAGGATTTTTAATCACTTGATTTGGAGATCGGACGCCCAAGTTATGGCCTTTTAAAGAATCAGTGTCCAGTGTAGCTTTCCTAATTTAGCCCAGCTATCTGGTCCCGACTTTGAAGCGATGTTTGGAGGCCCAAAAGAACTCTGATTTGGCCAAACAATATCATTACAGAAAGCCCAAGAAATCTTCTAAAATATCTTTGAAGACATCATTCACATTCTGGGATTATAACTTGGCCAAATATTTCAAAGAAGCACAGAAGGTCAAATCTGTCAGCACACTTTTGCTTCTTTGTCTCCAATCTCCATGTTTCTCTTCTGCCAAAACTAAAATAAAATAGTGTGAAGCCCAATTCCTATAAATGAAATAAAACAAAATCAAGATAAATAAAATGACACAACTAACGTGCAAAAAGACTAAATATGAGGGCTAATGAGAGCTTGCCAAATTGTTAGTATATATAGGCATCTTAAACTAATGAGAGCTTGCTACTTGGCTCAATGGATTTGTGCCATCTGCTACTCCTAATCATGAGATTTCCCTTATCTTGACAAGTGGCCCTTGAGATTGGTGCCCAATGATTACTCTTGATTTTTATCTTCAAAGAGCCAATGGATGGTTGCTATGTGTCCCAAGCTTGATTGAATTAAGTTTTGAGATCCAAAGCCACTTTTAATAACTTTTGGAATCCAAAGGTTGTTTTAATATAACTTTGAAGTCCATTTCACTTAGTTCCCCCAAAGTCTTCGAGTCAATTACACTTTTACCCGATCTTGCCACTAGCTTTGAAATTTAACTTTTATCTCAAAATTTATTGGAATGTCCTTTTTCTTCCCATATTTGGGTTTAAAAATCTTGGATATTACACTCTCCTCCCCTTAAAAGAAAATTTTATCCTCGAAATTCGTCCTTACATTTCAATTTGGTTGAAGGAGTGTGGATACTTTTGGCACATTTCCTTCTCTCTCTCCAAGGTTGCCTTTCCCAAATTCTGATGCTTCCACAGCACCTTTACTTGTGGTATAGTCTTATTCCTTAAAAACTTGCCTTAATTCTCATTTTCCAAGCATATATCATAGTGTCTCCAGAACACATTTTCAAGAGACATTGTTTGGCTTTGTGTGCCTCGTTTAACATGGTTTGCCTTAACTCATGCCCCTAGGCACATGAATTCGATTTAGTAATCGGAATATTTTATTTGAACTTCCTAGCCCATTACCAATTGTCAACACATGACCAACTTTTGAGTCTTCCTGAAAGAGCTTGCCAGGTCTGTTCATCAGATGGGGAGAATCGTCAGGCTAGCGACGTAAGTAGATGTTCCCTCAAGGATCACATTCACTACTACAGGCTAGAAAGCCTCCACCAATCCCCACTCTCGGGTCATCAGAACAGGCTCATTCCTGCATTAGCCACTACGTTCACCTAGAACAGGCTTGTTAGCCACCATGTTCACTCACCTGGGATGGTGCTAGATCGCACAAGCGCAATCCCTCAAAAACTCTATCTCGTCACCACCCCCATTCAAATCCCATGAGCGAACAAGTGCCTCAAGCTCCCATGAAGACCTCAAATTTTTTCATATAGCATCGCCAAGGTTCCAAGGCAAACCCATCGACTACCAATTTCCCAACCATGGGTGGCATAATACTGCCAAAAATTTTCCAGCTACCAAGACCTCCAGTTTTCATTCTCATTTTTCCCAAGCTTAACTTTCTCCTACTTTTAAAGGCCAACTCACACTCCAAAATGTACCAGAGTATACCTACTACTGCACCAATAGCTGTATCAATAGAGCCAGATTCGAAATAACCAGATCAGAGCCAACCACACATAATTATTGGGGTGTACAACTGTCTGCATACTAAACTGAAGGTCAGGTCTGTAACTAGAAGTAAATTTCCCTTTCCCACAGGCTAAGTATGGGAATTACAATCCCAATGCTTGCTATTATGAGAAAACATATTTCCTAAGCAAGCTCACAACACATCACGTGCCTATATCGGGGAGAACATACCACTCAAAGTCACGACCTACCTTGACCAATGTATCCAATCATAATTCCACCACCCCTTTTTCAAACCTCTGAATCCTGAAGCCCACTCAGACCACTGTGCAGTAGTCATACTCCTGGTACCGACATTTTCTCATACTCGGATTCTCCCTTGGAGAACATGCTAGATATAAAGCCATGAATACCATCACAAATTAATGGTTCAAACTCTTTATTCATTAAACCCATAAAGGTTGGTTAACTTAAATATCACCACCAGATACTCATAATAATATGTAACAGGATCTAGAGTAATCTTGCCATATCTTCCTTCTTAATCCTCTATTGGTCATGCCCTATTCCGTGTTAACTTCCAAAATATTCTTCACCAAATTTCCTCAAAGTCACAAATCATACCCAATGTTACTTTAACATATATTGACCAATAACATTCCTCAACTTACAATTTCCCAACTTACTACTTGGCATTCCATTTCTAGCCAAATTGTAGGTTGGTGCATCATATCTTTATTTCCTAGGTGGTGTGCCAACCAAAACGCCCCACTCTTTATATACAACTTTACCCAATTATATCCTAGACAATTCCAAGGGTGTTAGGGAATTTCTTGTCAACGAAAGCATAGGATTGAACCTAAAAGGTTAAAAAAATAGGATTTCCCACTATTTTAAAGTAAACATAATCCGATAGGTACGAAAATATCAACCCCGAACTACGAAACAATAGCAGTCCACGGATACACAGGTGTTTGGGGTACAACCATAGGAACGCACATGTACATCATTCATCCTGAAGTATCCTACCTGCTATTTTTAATGTAACAACTAGGTTACAAGTGTACAATGTTTTCGGGAAACGTAAATGAAGGGTCCAAATTTCAAAGCTAGCAGTGCACCACCTTCTTGCCTTTGCCCGAGCTTACATCTGTAGTACCTGCCATGACCATTGGGTTGGCATCGGCATCTTTCCCCATCAACTGGAACACACGTTCTTGCTGCTGTTCTTGGTCCCCTTGGTTCGCTCAGGATTGATTTACTTCTCTTCTTCGCGGGCAGTCCTTGGAGAAATGGCCAATCTGCTGGCAATTAAAGCACACGAGTCCTTTGGGGAAATCTTAGGATATGTGGTCCTTTCCTCCACAAGTATAACACCTTTGATGAAATTTTGGGCACCGAGGACAGTTCTCTTTCTATTTGAAATTTTCTTTTCGAACCCCAAGATTATGTTTCTTCCCAACTTTTCTGTCCTCGAGTTCCTGGATCTCTATCCTTAGGGCTTTCATTCAATGGAGGTTGCTTTCCACGTTCAGGGCTTGTGAAACCACCTCCGCGTAAGTACGTTCCCCAAAAGACCTTAATGCTAGCCGAATTTCCAACTTCAACCCTCTGAGGAATTTCTGGGCCTTTGCTTCCTCATCCAAATTGTAAATGGGCATGTACTTGATCAGCCGAGTAAAATGATCTTCATACTGAGCAACAAACATATTTCCAGTTTGCTTTAGATCCATGAACTCCCGGCTCTTTTCCATTTTGTTACACAAAGAGAAATACTTAGCATAAAACAATTCCTTAAATTATGCCCATGTAACAATTGGTGTACCTTGTCCCTGGATCCTTGTAGGGTCCTTTGTAGGGTCTTCCACCACTGATCTGCTTCATCCTGAAGCATGAAAGTGGCACATCCTACTTTTCCCCCCTCACCGTAGCCGATAAAATTAAAGATTTTCTCAATTTTCTCAATCCAATATTCGCTCTCACTTGGGTCGACTCCTGCTTTGCCTTGAAAGATAGGTGGATTCAACTGCTGAAATCTGTCAACGATATCAGGAGTTCGGGGGTTAGCCTGACCTGTTAGGCGCATCCCTTACATGAAGTTCAACATATTCTCCATCACCCTCTCCATTCGATCTATACGAGTTCCATCCTCCGAGTTTTCTCCTTGAGACAGATTTCCTTGTGGAGTTTCTGATATCTACTTGCGAGAATATTGTGTTTCCTCCTCTTGGGTGTTGCTCTCATGATGGTTTGGGGTGACAAGCTCAAATCTTCTAGAACGTCAAGTTTTCACCATCTGAAATATCCACACCTAAAATCATGAGGTCAACATTTAAACCTTTAACAGTAAAATAATCCGAAACATCTGCAACTAACTAATAAGACCTAAAACACAAATAATAAGTTTCCAACTTCCCCCCCCCCCTGTTTGGATCTAGCTTACCATTACTACTACAAGTTTCAAATATCCGAACTCCCAAATTGGTACAGGGATTTCTTGAACCAGGTGTCTACTAGACCTTTACTAGGTTCCTAACCTCAGGTCAGATAATCTTTCAAATTCCACAATCCCTGCGAAACAATTCAAAATAATCTCCCGAGTAGTTATTGTCTAAAATCCTAAAGATTATAGATCCGTGAAACACTCGAACCAAATCTTATCTTGTAAGACAATTAGGCATCCTTCAAGCATTTGGTGCCTAGAATCTTCAAGATCCTTTAAGGTCAAAGGTTTGCAAGGCGAGGTAGTCTCCCAATGATTATCACCTAGCATTTCCTATAGCACCAAACTTATCGAGTCCTTGCAAAACACACAAGATTCAAAATGGACTATATCTAATATAAACAATTTCTCAGAACCTTAAGCAATTGCTTATAAGGAGGGATGTTTCCAAAATCCAACAAATCACTCATGATCTTGACTAGGGGTTTAATTAAAATACTTACCCATACCTTGCCTCACTCTACTTATCCACCAGATTCCATTGACGCTCATCTATATCTTTTGAAATTCTGACATTCCAACAGGATAAAAATAGTCTCCCTACTCCAAAATTTATGTAGAACAATTAGATAATAAAATAGTTCCCCACGTGCTTATTATCCTCTAATAAACCATTAATATAAATGTTTCCAAAGATCTCGTGCATTCCGCAAGATGGTAGCAAGAGGTCTTAGTCCACTAAATAATAGAAATACTTACTTGTACTTCATCCCTTGCTTACTTACCTGTTGGACTAACCATAGTCATCGGGAACAACCTCAAATGTCACGTAACCTATTCTGTCACCAAACAACTTAAAGGTTAGTAACACCAAACATATCCCATATCACCATTATATCTTCAATGCTAGTTAGCTCAAATCCAAATCAAACTACTTATTCTAGCTCTGATACCAACTGTAACGCCCCATGTTTTTAATACATTGAGAAGCTAAACACCATTGTTACATGTTATGTACATCACTCAGGCGTTTTAGGAAATCCTTTTTCAGCTGAAGTAAGGATCGAACCTGCCAAGCTTAAGAGCTAGGATTTCCACTAGATCTTTTTATTACAAGTTCAAGTAGGACTTAGAATCCATGATATCTCCATTAGATGCCTTTAATACAAGCATGGATTAATATTCTCACAACCCCAAAAGCTAAGGAAAGGGAAGCAATCCACACTTTACATAGGGGAAATAGAAATAGATTCAAGACTCCCAGCAATTCTTGTTACACCGAACTTGAAATACAAAGTTTTAGATATACAATATTGGCCACAAGGATTTTGTGTTGAGCCTCGATAACTTCCTTTTCGATTCTCCTACTTATCTCTCCAGAACCTGGCACGTCTATTATACCTCGAACGTTGAATGTTTCAGGGATATGAAACACCCAAGTTAGATAGTTATATCTAAGTGAGATAGTTCATGGAGTGAATGAAAGTGTATGGAAAGGTAAAAAATAAGATGTTATGTAATTATAGAAATCTCCCCTATGGTAACAATGCTAGTGTGTAGCAATCACCCCCGTAGTCATCATGGAAGTTCCTTGGCCCACCATAAGGAACGCAAGGCATGTGATGACCGCAAGATCAACCATGATTTTCCAACGATTAGCCACAGTCACCAAATGCCATAAAACATGACAAAACAGAAGGGATATGCACAAACTGAGAGATATATGTCATGTAAGCCACAAGCCATTCACAAATGAACCAAAAAATGTCCAACATGAAACAATTATATGAAGGAACCACTCACTCCATGATCACAAAATGCCATGATAAGTGCAAAATAGGGAATATGCTTGGAAACAAGGAAACCATGTGATAT
Organism: Diospyros lotus; assembly: GCF_014633365.1. NCBI lineage: Eukaryota > Viridiplantae > Streptophyta > Magnoliopsida > Ericales > Ebenaceae > Diospyros > Diospyros lotus. The sequence continues at coordinate 23,412,717 of NC_068342.1, forward strand.
GCCTTGGAAACTTGGAGAATCACAAGACCTAAAAGAGTCGCAAGACATGGAAATGAAGTCCAAAGGCCCAACGGGTTGTAGGAAATCAAGGAAACAAGCTGATGGAGCAAAAGGTCAAGCCAAGACCAAGTGGGGAAGACCCACTCGGTTATGCCAAGTGGGTACGACATTGTTTTGGTTTTTCTAGAATAAATTTCACATATGAGCTCCGATTGAGGTAATTCAAAGTCCTATGAAAAGATAAGAGAATTATATAAAACTTTCATGTTTTGAGTTTTAAGAGATTCGACTTGAATCAAGGTGTAAATTGGGTATGAAGTTGGTACATGATAGCATGCATATTTATACTATATTTTGGCATTTCACCTCAGTCTTATTAGGCCATTTGAAGTAATTTTTGCTGATATTTCATTGTTTCTATTTTATTATGCTTCAAATCATCCTTACACTATTTTCTATCTTACTTCTATGGATCCAGGCTTTAGGGAATGTTGGATGGACTAGAGAAGTGGCTCAACTAAAGGAGCTTGGGCTCACTTTCAAGGAGCAGACTTGGGCTACTCAATTTTGCTGTTTTTGGGCTCACTTATTTTCTGTTGGGCTAGGCCCAACCCTAGCCTTCCTAGCTCTTCATTTCTTAGCCATGTATTTGAGGCCTCTTAGCACTCATATTCAGAGGGAGGAGAGAGAAAAGAGAGAGGATTCTCTAGCCGTTTTTGGTGGTTGTAGCATTTTTTCTGTTTTCTTCATTTTGTTCCATTTTGTCTTCCTTGCTGTAATGATAGGCTAGAGCATTTGTAACCGGCTGTATATCTTGAATCCATGTGGAATCTGAGTCCCGGATGAGCTACAAAAACCTGGTTTGTTGTTTGTTTCTTATTCGTTTCCATTTGGTTTAGTTTGAGCAGATTTGTGAATGCATGGAGTTCATGGCAGGTTTGTGTGAATTTGCATGGTTTCATTTTCTGTTAAATGCTTAAGAGAACAGAATGTTATAGCCAGTTGGTATAACATCTCAGAAATGAATATTATGTGCTTGAACGGTTGTTCTTGCATAGGTCCGGATAGGTTGAATAGAGAGTGAATGGTTGCATTTTGTTTATAAGAGGTTTCTGTATTCATTTTGTTATTCCAATCATTCTAATCCTTGGACGGTTGTTGGGGATGCCTTAAGTTTGATATCCAGAGATTAAAACATCTAACAAGCTAAGATTTATAGGTTGGACGAGGAAGATTTCATAGAGGGGACAAATACACCGCCGGTTGCATTTCTTGTACTGATTTTTCATCCATCCTTGTCTTTCTGTTTTGTTAATTAGTTTTCTGTCAAACCCCCCCCCCCCCAAACAAATTGTTGGTTGTATTGGTTCTTCTTGTTCATAGAGGAAAGTGAGGCTCCTTGTGAGAGATGACCTAGGGTGCACTTTGCTGCAAACTAGAGAAGAGATACATAGATCTCTAATTCTGGAGTGGTTCGACAATCGCTGGCCAATACACCTGCACTATTAAGGCTCAGAGTCAAGTATTGAAGGAAGATGGATCCGAACCAAGACAAAAGCCAAAAAGAAGGCATGAACGAGTGGCCCCCACTTGGTCATGATCAAGTGCCCCCCCACTCGGTCATGACCAAGTGGCCCCTCACTCGATCATGGGGAGACCAAATTTCCCTCACTTTTCATGACCCACTCGGTTATGCCGAGTGGGTACGACACTACTTTGATATTTTTACTATAACTTTCTCATACGAACTCCGATTGAGCTAATTAAATGTCCTATAAAAAGATAAGAGAATCATATACAACTTTTATATTTTTAGTTTTGAGAGATTCGAGCTCAATCAATGTGAAACTTTGGCATAAAGTTAAGGTATGGGAACCACTCAAAATCGAGCCAAGGAAAAGGGCAAAAGAAGCCATGATTAGGTGGCCCCCCACTTGATCGTGGTCGAGTGGGCTTAGGCTAATCTCTCCTCTTTTCCCTCTCGGATAGGCCAAAAAATCATCGAAATGGGCCGCGAGATTCTTGCCCCGATTCTCGCATGTCTTCTCTCTCTCCTTCGCTATAAATATGAGACCATGCCTTCATCACAAGGTACGCACGCTAGAGTAATTGAAGGATAATTTCTCATTTTCTCTTGAGATCTGACTAAAGTATGAGAGGGTTTACGCGGGGACCCCCACATGAATCATAACTGTGATCTCGTTTTGTAGGCCACTCGTCGCCTCAGGTTACTTGTCATCCAAGGCCACTCGTCGCCTCAGGTCACTCGGTCATCCAAGGCCACTCGTCGCCTCAGGTCACTCGGTCATTCGAGGCCACTCATCACCTCAGGTCACTCGTCATCCAAGGCCACTTGTCGCCTTAGGTCACTCGGTCATCCAAGGCCACTCGTCGCCTCAGGTCACTCGGTCATCCAAGGCCACTCGTCACCTCAGGTCACTCGGTTATCTTGGGCCACCAGATCATCAGCCCACCGGATCATTAGGCCACCAAACCATCAGCCCACCAGATCATTAGGCCACCAGATCATCAGACCCTTAGCTCACCTTGGTCGTGATACCTCAGCTCGCCTTGGTCACGAGACCTCAGCTCCCCATGGTCACGAGACTTGAGCTCGCCTTAGTCACGAGACCTAAGCTTGCCTTGGTTATGAGACCTCAGCTCGCCTTGGTCACGAGACCTCAGCTCGCCTTGGTCACGAGACCTCAGCTCGCCTTGGTCATGAGACCCGCAACTCCCCTTGGTCATGAGACCTCAGCTCGCCTAGGTCACAAGACCCTCAGCTCCCCTTGGTCATGAGACCTCAGCTCGTTTGCATGTTGGAGACGAGATTTTACTCTTATCGCACCTTGGCAACAAGACACTCAGGACACTTGACTCTCAAAGCCCTTAAGACTCAGAAGTCTCTAAAAACTCCCGTGGTCAACCACGCACCTTACATTCTCCCACGTGAAAAAAAAAAAGATTGTTGTATTTTGGCAACAACAATTGGCACCATCTATGGGAACCGCAAGATAAAAAGTCAACTTAAGAATGGAAAACACCCGTGGACACCGACGAACTCTCTTTCAAGGCGTAGAAACACGCCTACCACCACAAAACTCTCAACAACAAGGAGCCCCTCCCATTATTCTCGATTCTCACCCACAAGAAGCACCTCCGCCCCCTCATAATGCTCAACCCCAAGGAGGTGATCACTCCATTTCCTTGAGCCAGCAGGTGGGGAATCAATCAGTCCCACCTCCACTTAACATCGGCTTAGGGCCACTTCCTATTGATCAAGTTGGGATTTCATGACAGCCACCGCGTACGGTCCCATGGGAAGAGTATGAAGCATTGAGACAACAACACTTTGAGGGCATGCAGGCACTTTTAGACATGGCTGGCATACTCCTAGGTATGATGCCTGGAAGGACATTGCCTGATACTTTGAAAAAGTTTATGCCACCACTTGAGCCTCAGCCTGAGGTGGGAGTTGATTCCTATCAAGAGGCCACTCCTGATTCTCATTCCTGATCCACTCCTCGTTAGGAGGATAGATCACCACCACCAAGGAAGAATCCTTGCGCAATGCCCCAAAGAAAGGAGAGCCCACGAAAGGAAAACAGGGCTAGAAGCACCCAAAGACGGAGATACCATGAAATTGGGGTCGGCACGCCAGCAAGACATGATAACCAAACAACAACAAGTATGTAATACCCCATATTTTTGTAAGGTTACCATGTATTTTAAGTGAGTTTAAAATACCAAAAAAATGGGTTTGAGAGAGTAGTAAGTCGCCGAATCGACTGTAGGGAATGCCTTGGAGCTTAGATACATAATGACAAAGGTATATTTTTGGTGAGCGTCTCGAGGCGAGACTTATGGCGCTGAAAGAAATAAAATAAGAGACGGTTTTTGGTTAAGCTAAGTTGTAGCCTAAAAAGACCGAATGATGGTAAGGGCTTCCCGAAAATCATGCATATCGAGTAATTTTGAGTTATTAATTTGAGATTTTAAGTATCTCAATAAATTTGATGTTTGAGGGTGTAATTTTAATTAGAGAATTATCCAAATGAAATAAGGATGAAATTATAAGCTCGTGTGGTAAAATATTAAAGTTAAGGACTTGAAATAAGGGTCAAAATGTCATTTGAAAGAAGTTAGGGAATTAGCTTGGATTGTAAAAGTTAAATCCATTATAGTTTTGGATTTCAAAAGCCATTCAAATATATCTTTGAGTCTTTGGAGTCCATGGCTTAGATTGTGACAAGTGGCATAATGTAATTAGTTGAAGAAATCTATAAAAAGGCACCATGGGTTGTTCTCAAATCATTCCAATCAAGTTTGAGAGTTGAGACACTCTAAGAGGAGGAGCTTTCACTAGAGAGAGAGGAGGAAGTTCGGCAAGAAGGCGAGAAGAAATCGAAGGAGAAGCCGGGGAGGACCGAGCCTCGTCGGAGTTACGAGCCTTAGCTAGAGTTTTTCAAAATCAGTTATAAAAATGTGAGGTAAGTCCTTTTTTTCATAATCCTGTAGAGGGGGAAGAGAGGGTCGCGTAGGTTCAAACGGGGGTCGAATCGGAGTTAAAACGAGGGAGATATGGCCGAAATACGAAAATGACGCAATGTTGTCCAAAATCTGGTAGCAGCGCGTGAGATACATGCGCCGAAAGTGGCTGCATGTGAAGGCGCGTGAGCCACCTTCGAGGGCGCATGAGGGGCCTATTTTCCTCCAATTTTTTCAGTTATGCCCCTAATTTAATACCCCTCAATCATATGTAAAAATATTTGAGGTTAGATTTACCAAAACATGTGTTTTCTGTAGAAACCTAGACCGTTTGCTATGAAATTATACCATCCAAGAGATAAACCAACAAGGTGAGACTCCTATACTCCAAATCCTATTTTTTATTCTATTATGAGAGACTTCTATTGCATGAGACATATTTTGTGAATTTCTTGTACGTAGACTCTTGTTATTCAATTACATGAAATCATGTTGTATATATGAAATATATTTTTCTGGAAAATATATGTTGTTGGCATTTTAACTGTTGCATTTATAAAATTCGTGTGGCCATACTGTTGTGCTTATTTATTGTTGGCCGAGGGTAAGAGTCGGATATCCCCCGAGTGGCGCTATGTATGTGCCATCGAGAAAGCTCTCGTGGGGAAGACCGTGAGTCTAAGGAACAACAGATGTGGTGCCTGCATGAGTTCTATGAGGTCGGGCCGAAGTGACATGGTTAGGGACCTCCCGAGAGGCGCTATGCGTGCGCCATTGAGAAAGCTCTTGTTGGAAGAGGCTGACATGTTGACAAGGCACTTCAGAGTAGTTCTCCTTGTCTTCTCATACATTTTATACCTGATCATGCATCGATATAAACTGCTTTTGGAGTTTCTCACTAGAAGATTCATCTTCTAATTGGACTATGTCCTTGAAATATTTAAACGTTCCAGATTCGACGAGTAGCTCTAAAGGAAAGGAGGTAACTAAAGAATAAGTTTATTTTGTTGTCTGTAATATGTTTAGATTATCTTTATTTATGTGCGAGCTTATGTATGTCTTGGATATGTTTAAGACATTCAGTTATCACTTACGAGAGATGATGTCCTTGTAATACCTTTTGTAGACGTCTTGAACAATTTTATGATAAATAAAGCATTATGGTTGTGAGCCACATCAGGTTCGATCCAGCTTCCGCATTTGTAATAATAACACCTATCTTAGCTATTCGATTATTGGGTTTGTTAAGCTAAGAAGGTAAAAATTAGGGTTTTTGGGATATTGTGTGATGTATGACAGCTATTGTGATATGAAAATTTTTATATTCCTGAAATCTTAAGTTATAACGTGCTCAAGAAATTTGGGGTGTTACAGTTGGTGTCAGAGCTTAAGTTTATTGGAAGACTTAAGTGACTCTAATATAGTTGATATTAGAGCGGAAAGTTATTTGAAGACTTAGGAGAAGTTTGACTTGGAGACTTAAGAGGATCCGATATTGATAGAACCAGTTAGTAGGAACCCCAAGTGAAGCCTTAGGGGAAAGAGACTAATGGTTCATAAGACGAAACCGCTATTTGGAGATTCAGAGATTGACGGCTGAAGTCTTAAAGGTTATGGATTTAAGTGTGGTGTAGTGAAAGTGCATGTCTAGAAATGTTCTGGCTAAGGAAAGACTTGGTATTTAAGTGTGTCCATTTGTGACCCACCTCTCTTTCCTGGGAACTTACCTGGTGTACTATTCACGTACATACACTATTCCAGTATACAATCACTATTCACAGCAAATAGTGGAAGCCTGATGGAAGTTAGTTCAAGCAAAATAATATAGCTATTGAAGTTAGGATCCGACGATATGATTTGGGTGTAAGGTTGACTCAGTAACCATGATTATGGATCTGAGAGATTTAGAGACTGTAGATTTGAGGTCACTAGTCGAAATCCTCACGATAAAAGATAAGATAACTGGTAGTTATTGAGGATGACCAAATCATGAATGATTAGTCTGATGTGGCATGGCTTAGTTGATAAGTTAAGGTTCAAATGATAAGGATTTTTCGAGGATCATTTAGTGCCATGGAAATAAGATGTATAGATAAGGGATCCAACGGATTGGATCTAGCGAGAGACCGAAGATGGTCAAGGGACGACATGTGAGTTACGTCAGTTAAATGAGGTGATAGTGGTGCACTTGATGTGACTCGCAAAGATGGGATAAAGAACCCTAGCAGCGTGACGATACTGCTGGTTTGGTGTTCGTAGTGATAGATCTGGATCTAGGGACCCGCGTGTAAAAGGCTGAGGGATGGCTTGTGGTAAGGTACAGGAGGCTTGTCGACCGAAGCATCATAAGTAGACTACATGGGAGACAATTAGATGCTAAAGATTTGGGACAACCCAGTAGGGTCTGTGCCTTGTAGAGGGGTTTAAAGTCTCAATGGTCTAGGATGTGAGATGTGCCACTAGCTGTGATTGATCGAGGCCAAAAGCCTCAGGAATCTAAATGTGATGAATTTAATATGGATTGAGTGTCCTATTTAAAGAATTGTATTTAGGTTTGTGGTCATCTTGGGAATGGGTGACACGATAAACAGTGCGAGGCTCGAGGAGTACAATACCTCGATGTCTAGTACGGCAATGCTAAGTAAGATCATGGGATGGTTGTGTCTGCAATTGCCTTAAAGAAAGAGTTGGGTGGCGTAAAGGAAAAGCTACCTTACGTATGAAATGGACAAGAAAGATACATGGAATCATTAGCCACGATGAGGCTTAGAATGAATGTTCTTGTAGAAGGAGTTAGTGTTAGTGTAGGTGCTTTAGACCCAATGATCGGGGCTGTCGAACACCAATAGATTAGTTGAGTAAGAATTTTGATTTGCAGCAAGGGTGCAACCCTAAGTCGTCTCCCAACGAACCTCAAGCGTATCTGTCAAAACAAGGCTAAACGGGGGGGGGAAAGTTTTTGATAAAAAAAAACAGAAAACTAAACAAGCAAGAACACAAGAAATCAAGATGCAATCAATTGCAAACCAACCTTCTATCCCAGTTTTCATCGCCTTCTCAATAAACCATTTGTTTAGTTTCAATTCTCAAATCAAAAACCAGAATAATCCTTTAACAACCGCCAAAGATTGGAAAGAAAACCAATAAACAGATTTCAGAAACCTCTTAGTTCGATTTATCAGTTTTGATTCCCCTTATTGCACAGATTCGAGACTGATTGTTCTTGCTTCTAGTTAAAGCCTCAACCGAGCACAAAAACCTTGGATTCTCAAACAAAGACAATGCATGCATTCATCCAACCAGCATCAACACATACACAAATTTAAGAGAGAACAGAAACAAGAGAACAACAAAGTTAAAACTAAAAAAAATGATTTCCATTAAAACCAAAGACTCAAACCGGGAACAAGGATGGTATTGCAACTGATTATAGAACCTTAGCCCTCCATCTTGACAAGAACAATGGGGAGAATGAAGCTGGCTACTGTTCACGCCCTTCGAAAGAATCCCCTGCAAATCGGCCACTTAAGGTGCTTAAATAGGGCTTAAGGAGGAAACCCTAGGTTACTGCCACTTCACATCCGATTTCGGATAAGTTAGAGCCCGTTATGGGCTTCGTCATCTTCATAAGAATTGTAGATCAGGAAGATTATATTAATTTGGGCTTTTGAATCACTTGATTTGGATATCGGACGCCTAAGATATGTCCCTTTTAAGGAATCATCATCTGTGCAGCTTTCCTAATTTGACCCAACTTCCTAGTCCCGACTTTGAAGTGCTGTTTTAAGGCCCAAACGAACTTGGATTTGGACAAACCATACCTTTACAGAAAGCCCTAGAAGTCCTCTACAATATCTCTGAAGACATCATCTTCATTCTGAAACTTTATCTTGGCCAAAATACTGAAGGAAGTGCAGGAGGTTAAATCTGCTAAAAATTGCCCTCACTTCTCTATCTCCAATTTCCAAGATATCTCATTGCCATCAAGACGTTTCATGCCCCATATCATGCTCCCATAGCCCTAAACCTGGAAAAATAAAGCAAAATAGTGTGAAGCCCAATTTCTATAAAATAAAACCAAGATGAATAAAAAGGACACAACTAATGTGAAAAAAAGACTAAATTTGAGGGCTAAATAATATGAGAATATGTGCTCTATCACCCAATCAGATTGGGCATGTTGTACACTGATAATTGTAATCATGTTTATTATTGAATAAGGAGTTATTCAATTTCACAAGAAGTCATTCTATTAGTTTCTTGTTATTATTGTAATAACCGAATGAAACTAGATAGAAGTCCATATGATATATACTGTGATTAATCTATAAAGATGTGAGATGATGCATCACAGTTTCTAGACATCATTAAACGTCCCAAGTCATAGCAATGTCAAGAATGGACATTGATAATTGCGGTAAGACTTGCATGTGCTATGTTTTTGCTATGTGATAGCAATGGGGGTCTCACACCCATAGGCATGGGGATGCCTAGACAAGTACATAGGTGACCAATATTGGAGAACGTGTCACTAGACATGACTCGCCATGAGAATCCATTTTGGTTATATGTTGATGGAATTGTCATACGAGATGGGTGTAACTAATCCTTGGATTTGAGGTTGTCACGGTCATCTCATAAGAAGACCGATATGCTTTGACATCGTTTCGATGGGCCTAGATAAAGGCTGCACGTGGGCGATCGTTGGGCATATCGTGAGGCTTATGGAGATGGGTGCGTAACCAAGATGAGACTCGTCTATCCCTTGATAGAGGATGATGTATCTAAGGCGTTTTTGGTGGATATTCACTTTAAATCCATGGCCATGGTAAAAGAGATCAATAAGGAGTTATTGATTTACTTTCTATTAAGTGAAGATATCCAGAATACCGAAGAAAACTCATGTGATCGTTATCAAGTAACACATCGCCATACTTGAGATCACATAAGATACATTGACGAGAGGATTGAATTACACGGTAACCATGCTCGTGAAAGGTTATTTGCGGATTATGAATCCTTTTGAATAATTGGGTAGGCATGACGCCTTGCTAAAGGCCAATCTTATCTTATGTGTTTGTACCGACACATTGCTAACATATTTGGAAGCCTAATGAGTCATACGCAATAGGCACGGTCCCTGGCTTAAACCAGGAGAGTGGACGTATGGTTAAGTGAGACACTTCGGCAAGAAGTTGTGCCGTCGTAGGTTCTCACGAAAAAAGAACAAATATACGTAATGACGTTGATATGGCGAGGGGTCGTCATAATGGAAAGAGTTTCCTAAAATGGAAATTAATTAAATTAGGAAGGAGTTTCTAATTTAATAATTTTCTATTTGTTGGAGTGGCAAATAGGAAATAAAATATATTTAGGCTTAAGTTAATATTTGGACTAAATTTGATTTGGGCCAAATATTAAATATTATATTTGGACTAAATTGGATTTGGGCCAAATATTAAAATAAATATTATATTTGGACTAAATTAGATTTCGGCCAAATATTAAATATTATGTTTGGGCTTGAATTAGATTTGGGCCAAAATATTATATTTAAACCTATAAAAGGATTGAGCCATTTAATTATAATCCTAGTTGAACTAGAATAAACCCATTTAATTTAAGTTCCTAATTGGACTAAATTAAGTGTACCGGCCCATATCCATTAGGGTTTAAGAAACCCTAGAGCTCCTTATAAATACCCCTTTATGGGTTACCCAAATGACAGGGGGTTTTTGGTGTCGTTTTTCAAGAGTTGAAAAACGCATTGCTGTTCACTATTCCCCATTTCTTTTTGCATCAATACGAAACGAGGGCGTTCTTTTACCGTCCATACACAAGCCGCACAACGGAGAAGGAGCTAGCACTCCTATTCCGCTCTCCTTGCCAATGGACGCATGCTGCATATCACGAGTTAGAGGCCGGACGCTTGGCCGGCTGTCGAACCACTCCAGAATTAGTATCTATATATCTCTTCTCTTCTCTTCTTTAGTTTGCAGCAAAGTGCACCCTAGGTCATCTCTCATAAGGAGCCTCACCTTCTTCTACCAATAAAGAGAACCAATATAAACAACTGTTTGTTTAGGGGGGGGTTTGACAGAAAACTAAGTAAGAAAACAGAAACAAAATGATAGATGAAAATCAATAAATGAAATGCAACCGGCTGTGTATTTGTCCCCTATGTGAAATCTTTCTCATCCAACCTATAAATCTTGGTTTGTTAGATGTTTTAATCTTCGGACATCAAACTTAAAGCATCCCCAACAACCGTCCAAGGATTAGAATGATTGGAATAACAAAATGAATACAGAAATCTCTTATAAACAAAATGCAACCATTCACTCTCTATTCAACCTATCCGGAGCTATGCAAGAACAACCATTCAAGCACATTATATTCACTTTCAAGATGTTATACCAACCGGCTACAACATGTTGTTCTCTTAAGCATTTAACAGAAAATGAATCCATGCAAATTCACACAAACCTGCCATGAACTCCATGCATTCACAAATCTGCTCAAACTAAACCAAATGAAAATGAATAAGAAACAAACAACAAACCAGGTTTTTGCAGCTCATCCAGGACTCAGATTCCACATGGGTTCAAGATACACAACCAGTTACAATAGCTCTAGCCTTTCATTACAGCAAGGAAAACAAAATGGAGACAAAAAAAATGAAGAAAAACAAAAAATGCTAACAACAATAAAAACAGCCAGAAGAATCTCTTCTCCTCCTCCTCCTCCTTTTTCTCTAGAAATAATTGCTAAGAGGCCTTAAATACATGGCTAAGCTAGGAAGGCTGGGGTTGGGCTAAGCTAGGAAGGCTAGGGTTGGGCCTAGCCCAACAGAAAAGAAAAGAAACAACAAAATCGAGCCATGTATAGTTTGAGCCCAAATCTGCAGCCCAAATCTGCTCCTTTAAAGTGAGCCCAAGCTCCTTTAGATGAGCCACTTCTCTAGCCCATCCAATATTCCCTAAAGCTAAGCAAGCCTGGATTCATAGAAGTAAGATAGAAAATAGTGTAAGGATGGTTTGAAGTATAATAAAATAGAAACAATGAAAGATCAGCAAAAATTACTTCAAATGGCGTAATAAGACTAAGGTGGAATGCCAATATATAGCATAAATATGCATGCTATCAACGCTTGGACAATTCGAATCCGCGAACAACTCGATAATCTAAAAGTTAGATTTATTTATTTGTTTGTGAATGATTTAATTTTGACGTTGATCTAATCGCCGAGATTAGGGTAAGTTCAAAAATTTTAAACTACGCTGTTTACCCCGTAGCTATCTTGCTTTAATTTCAGTTAGACTCGTGGTAGCGACAACGAATGATAGTTCTTGGAGAACTACGACGGGACCGTGCAGTTTCACCCGAGGCGTACCCGTGTGGGGGTTAACGCTTGATGTACGAGCAAGCCTATTATGTGACCGAGTTGATGGTGACAGCTTGTGTGCTGGCTGATGGTAAATGTAGTGCCTAAGAGGAACTAATTTGATAGTCACAGGTCGATAGTTAGCTGAATCTGAAGAACGAAATACAAGAGTTGGTGGATTCTTGGTAAATGAAATTTCAGGTAGTAGAGCATGACCAGCCTAAAGCCTTGACAATGAGTTGTGAGATGGAAATCTCAGTTCAGGAAATCTCAGTTCAAGGAAGAGTTTGTGTTCCAAAAAGGAAAGAGTTGTTTGATAGGTTGTAACAACCATAAAGGGAATGATGAGATACCAAGTCAACAAAATTTGTGACTACGGTTTAGTGTGCCAAGGGGGCTTGGAGATTTAGAGATTGTGGACTCAGAGTAAACCTAAGAGAAGGTTTGCATGAGGAATACCATAGAGGTTAACGTTGTCAGAACCTGATAAATGAGCAGAAAGTTGTATGTGGTTAGATGTGCAAAGCCACTATGAATCTTGGGATTTAGGCCAAGAATTCTAAGGAGCCTAGCAAGTTCGAGGATTTAAAACATACTGAGTGTATGCAAGGAAGTCACGTCTTAGAGCTAACTTCCAATAGGCTGAAGGGTAACCCTAGCCTTGTGATCACCCATGCAAGAACCTTAGCCGTGTGATGGGGTAAGGGAGGTGTGATGACCGGCCTAAAAGTCTGGTAGGCCCAGAACCTTAGCCATGATAAGGTGAGGGAGGTGTGAATGCTGCCCAAAATTCTTGTAGGCAAGGTGGGTAACCCCAGGTTCGTCGTTGGAAAAGGGTGTGTGTGAACGCTGGCCCTGGATGGGGGTGAGGGAGGTGTGGATGCCGCCCAAAGGTTCGATTAGCTTAAGGAAGAAGGTTTCTGAACTGTCTGAACTGTCTAAATTGAGGTAGGGAAAGTGCCTTGGATTTTGGAAATTGAGGTAAGGTTACTTTGAGGAAACGACTCATGGGAATGAGTTATGTCAATTTGTTGTCAACTTAGACAATGAAAGGTCAAGGTGAAGTCTTGAGCCTTGTAGAGGTTTTGAGTTGGAAACTTTGATTGTCCATGATTTGAGACATGATGATTTGATTGAGATGATAGTATATCCGTGTAAGAAAGACACGCGATGATCAAAAGTCTGGGTACGATCTCTGAGAAGGGACATGTGGATAGGTTATGCCATAGGCAACCACATGGGACCCAAATCGTTATCGAGATAGCTAAAAGGAAAATCTTCGAAATATTTATGTAATGGTTTGAGGTGCGTAGCTCAAGACCATAGTGAGATTTCGTTGAGAGTAAAAGCTGAACCTATGGGTTGTCTGATGGTGATTTCGACACCTATGGGTGTTAGTGTAGGTGCTCTAGACCCAATCAGATTGGGCATATTGTACACTGACAATTGTAATCATGTTATTATTTGAATAAGGAGTTATTCAAATTCACAAGAAGTCATTCTATTAGTTTCTTGTTATTATTGTAATAACTGAATGAAACTAGATAGAAGTCCATATGATGTATACTGTGATTAATCTATAAAGATGTGAGATGATGCATCACAGTTTCTAGACATCATTAAACGTCCCAAGTCGTAGCAATGTCAAGAGTAGACATTGATAATTGCAGTAAGACTTGTATGTGCTATGTTTTTGCTATGTGAAAGTAATGGGGGTCTGATAGAGCACATATTCTCATATTATTTAGCCCTCAAATTTAGTCTTTTTTGCACATTTGTTGTGTCCTTTTTATTCATCTTGGTTTTATTTTATAGAAATTGGGCTTCACACTATTTTACTTTATTTTTCCAGGTTTAGGGCTATGGGAGCATGATATGGGGCATGAAACGTCTTGATGGCAATGAGATATCTTGGAAATTGGAGATAGAGAAGTGAGGGCCATTTTTAGCAGATTTAACCTCCTGCACTTCCTTCAGTATTTTGGCCTAGATAAAGTTCCAGAATGAAGATGATGTCTTCAGAGATATTGTATAGGACTTCTAGGGCTTTCTGTAAAGGTATGGTTTGTCCAAATCCGAGTTCGTTTGGGCCTTCAAACAGCACTCCAAAGTCGGGATTAGGAAGTTGGGTCAAATTAGGAAAGCTGCACAGATGCTGATTCCTTAAAAGGGCCATATCTTGGGCGTCCGATATCCAAATCAAGTGATTCAAAAGCCCAAATTAATATAATCTTCCTGATCTACAATTCTTATGAAGAGTACGAAGCCCATAACGCGCTCTAACTTATCCTAAATCGGCTGTGAAGTGGCAGTAACCTAGGGTTTCCTCCTTAAGCCCTATTTAAGCACCTTAAGTGGCCGGTTTTGAGAGGATTCTTTTGAAGGGCGTGAACAGTAGCCAGCTTTCATTCTCCCCATTGTTCTTGTCAAGATGGAAGGCTAAGGTTCTGTAATCAGTTGCAATACCATCCTTGTTCCCGGTTTGAGTCTTTGGTTTTAATGGAAATCATTTTTTAGTTTTAACTTTGTTGTTCTCTTGTTTCTGTTCTCTCTTAAATCTGTGTATGTGTTGATGCCGGTTGGATGAATGCATGCATTGTCTTTGTTTGAGAATCTAAGGTTTCTGTGCTCGGTTGAGGCTTTAACTAAAAACAAGAACACCCTGTTTGAATGGTATTTCAATCAATCTCAAATCTGTACAATAAGGGGAATCAAAACTGATAAATCGAACTAAGAGGTTTCCGAAATCTGTTTATTGGTTTTCTTTCCAATCTTTGGCGGTTGTTAAAGGATTATTCTGGTTTTTGGTTTGAGGATTGAAACTAAACAAATGGTTTATTGAGAAGGCGATGAAAACTGGGATAGAAGGTTGGTTTGCAATTGATTGCATCTTGATTTCTTGTGTTCTTGCTTGTTTAGTTTTCTGTTTTTCATCAAAACTTTCCCCCCCCCCCCCCCGTTTAACCTTGTTTTGACAGATCCGTTGAAGGTTCGTTGGGAGACGACTTAGGGTTGCACTCTTGCTGCAAATCCAAATCATCATTTATCTAATCTATCGGTGTTCGACAGCCCCGATCAGGGTCTCACACCCATAGGCATGGGGATGCCTAGACAAGTACATAGGTGACCAATGTTGTAGAACGTGTCACTGGACATGACTCGCCATGAGAATCCATTTTGGTTATATGTTGATGGAATTCTCATACGAGATGGGCGTAACTAATCCTTGGACCTGAGGTTGTCACGGTCATCTCATAAGAAGACCGATATGCTTTGACATCGTTTCGATGAGCCTAGATAAAGGCTGCACGTGGGCGATCGTTGGGCATATCGTGAGGCTTATGGAGATGGGTGCATAACCAAGATGAGACTCGTCTATCCCTTGATAGAGGATGATGTATCTAAGGCGCCTTCGGTGGATATTCACTTTAAATCCATGGCCATGGTAAAAGAGATCAATAAGGAGTTATTGATATACTTTCTATTAAGTGAAGATATCCAGAAGACCGAAGAAAACTCATGTGATCGTTATCAAGCAACACATCGCCATACTTGAGATCACATAAGATACATTGACGAGAGGATCGAATTACACGGTAACCATGCTTGTGAACGGTTATTTGCGGATTATGAATCCTTCTGAATAATTGGGTAGGCATGATGCCTTGCTAGAGGCCAATCTTGTCTTATGTGTTTGTACCGACACATTGCCAACATATTCGGAAGCCTAATGAGTCATACGCAATAGGCATGGTCCCTGGCTTAAACTAGGAGGGTGGATGTATGGTTAAGTGGGACACTTCAGCAAGAAGTTTTTCCGTCGTAGGTTCTCACGGAAAAAGAACAAATAGACGTAATGACGTCGGTATGAAGAGGAGTCGTCATAATGGAAAGAGTTTCCTAAAAATGGCAATTGATTAAATTAGGAAGGAGTTTCTAATTTAATAATTTTCTATTTGTTGGAGTGGCAAATAGGAAATAAAATATATTTGGGCTTAAGTTAATATTTGGACTAAATTAGATTTAGGCCAAATATTAAATTAAATATTATATTTGGACTAAATTAGATTTGGGCCAAATATTAAAATAAATATTATATTTGGACTAAATTAGATTTGGGTCAAATATTAAATATTATATTTGGACCAAATTAGATTTGGGTCAAATGTTAAATAAAATATATTTGGGCTTGAATTATATTTGGGCCATAATATTTTATTTAACCTATAAAAGGATTGGGCCATTTAATTATATTTCTAGTTAGACTAGAATAAGCCCACTTAATATTCTAAATTAAATTATAATTAATGGGCTAACCCAATCCATTAGGGTTTTAGAAACCCTAGGATATTTTATTATAAATATCCTTTTATAGGTTGCCCATTATTGATGTGTTTGTGGTGACGTTTTTCAAGAGTTGAAAAACGTATTGCCGTTCACTCTTCCCGTTTCTTTTGGCATCGATTTGAAACGTGGGTGTTCTTTTACCGTCCATACACAAGCCGCGCAAAGGAGAAGGAGCTAGCACTCCTATTCCGCTCTCCTTGCCAACGGACGCGTGCCGCGTATCACGAGTTAGAGACCGGACGCTTAGACGGCTCGAATCCGCGAACGACTCGATAATCTAAAGGTTAGATTTATTTATTTGTTTGTGAATGATTTAATTTCGACGTTGATCCAATCGCCGGGATCGGGGTAAGTTCAAAATTTTGAACTACGCTGTTTACCCCGTAGCGATCTTGCTTTACTTTCAGTGGTATCAGAGCCATCGTCGAAATATTTCAATTCCTTACGTGCGGATTCGGTTATGTTGTTATTTGTGAAATAATTAAATGATTGTTGCGTTTGTATTTTTTGGATTGCAAAACGTTTTTGGGTGAAGGGCAAAAGATCGTGTATAACACGAAAAAGGGCGAAACGGGGTTCGGGGTGCATACGGATGCATCGGGGCGTCAAAAGACGCGGCCGAGCGGGTCCCGCACGCGCTGGGCACGGCCTGGGGCGGCCTGGGCACGCGCAGGGCCTAGCCAGGCGTGGCCGCGCGCACGCAAGGCGGCCCCAAGCGTGGCCGCGTGCGCATGCAGGCGCCGCAAGCGACCCGCGCGCGCGCATCGCGCAGCTGGGCGCGGGTGCGACCCGCGGGTTCGACCCGCGACCCGCTTGTGGGCGTGGCCGACCCACGCGGCCCTTGCCGCCCGTATGGGCCGCGGCCGCGCGCGCCCCAACTGCGCCCAGCGCGCCCCATGGGCCTTGCAGCCTGGCAGCATGTTCGACATGCTGCCCAGTCGCCTCCCGGCCCCTCCCGCTCCCTTGGGCTTCGGTTTGACCCTTCCCGGGGGTCCCCGTGAAGCACCCGGGCTGACCCTTCGGTGGCCCAGTGCGTTCCGTTCTCTTTGGTGGGGCCCGGCCAAATTGTTTGGCTATTTTTATTATTTTTGTCAGATCCATGAGTGTATGACACTTATGGGCCGTGATTAAAAATGGGCCAGGGCCATTAATTGGGTTATTTATTAATTATTGGGCTGCTAATGTATGTTTGACATACATTGGTTGATCCAAGGCCTATTGAGCCTTGTTAGTTAGACTAATGGATGGAGCCCAAGCCCAACACAATTAAAACAATTTTGTTTTTCCAAAATCATACAAAATTTTCAATTTATTGAAAGCGTTTCATTAATATTGAAATAGATACGACAATTAATTAACATAATCTAAATGAATCAATTAAATTGATTGCATGGGTGTATGGTATGGATCGAGTCGACCATTTATTTTATGTTGGGAATGAATACTTGTAAATTTGGTTTTTGAAATAGGGCCTGTGTATCCTGCCTCTCTTATACTCTGATGTACATTCTCTTATCATCTCACTCCCCCCGAATGTAACTCGGGGTTTTTGATTTTATGTAATGTATGTAGAATAGAATAGAGTAGCGATAGTTGTAGTTTGTATGAAGAGCAAGAGATGGAGCCAAATTGAAGACAAGATTCGAAGACCAATGAAGGCTTGAAGAATGTGCTTATGAAGCAAGATGTGATTCTTCATCTAGGTTTGACCCGCTAGCTTCCCTTCTATGGCTCGAGGGAGCTAGCCGTAGTTATCCATACCATACACCGGTTTGAGTCGTTTATTATGCATTATTAATTTGATTAATTGCATGTGATGAGACCTAAGTAAATAAATAATAAATCCCTCATTAATATTAAGCCAACTTGTCTTCCATCATTATGAAGCATTAGGTTTCTAGCTGGCACTTGATTTGTTGAGTCACTCAAGGTCATGTGTCACCTATGATTCCTATGCTTCATGGGCCATGAGATGTCCCTGAATGATGGGTCTGACTTAACTAGAAAGGTGGGGTTTGTTGAGTCACTCAAGGCCTTATTGAGTATAGAGGCAAAGATTGGGAGTCACATAAGATGTGCTTGGCAAGGAGTTGTCAACCCAATGGATCTAGGAGTTGCATGGAGATGCAATTGGTAGCAAGTACCTACCTAATCGATCCTAGCACAATTTGTTGAGTCACTCAAGGTTGTGCGAGGGGAGATGGGATCCTAGCTCACTAGGAAATCTTCCAACGGGATTTCCTGAGTTATGTCTTGAGGGCGACAAACTCGTAGAAAATAGTGGGAGCAATCATAAAATGTTACTTCTTGCAATTTATGATTTCGCAATTTAATATGATTATAATAATATCTCTATTCAGTTGTTGATCCAGAATGTCTGGAAACATGTCGATAAGATCGATACTCGAGGGCAATAATACCTTCAATGAGACTAATTTCTATAACTACGAGATCATCTTGAGGATAGTCCTCACATATGATAAGATTCTTTATGCGATAGAGAGCTATCTTCTTACGAAGCCACCAGTTAAGGAAATAGTAGCACATTAGGCCTGGACGATGCACATGGGTGATATGATCATCGCTTGATATATCGTCTTGGTTGTCATGACCCCAAAACATAGGTCGTATCATAAGAGTTATGATGCCTATGAGATCATGGCTAGGCTCAAGGATCATCTATTGAGAAGCATGTTGATCGGGGCTGTCGAACACCGATAGATTAGATAAATGATGATTTGGATTTGCAGCAAGAGTGCAACCCTAAGTCGTCTCCCAACGAACCTTCAACGGATCTGTCAAAACAAGGTTAAACGGGGGGGGGGGGGAAGTTTTGATGAAAAACAGAAAACTAAACAAGCAAGAACACAAGAAATCAAGATGCAATCAATTGCAAACCAACCTTCTATCCCAGTTTTCATCGCCTTCTCAATAAACCATTTGTTTAGTTTCAATCCTCAAACCAAAAACCAGAATAATCCTTTAACAACCGCCAAAGATTGGAAAGAAAACCAATAAACAGATTTCGGAAACCTCTTAGTTCGATTTATCAGTTTTGATTCCCCTTATTGTACAGATTTGAGATTGATTGAAATACCATTCAAACAGGTTGTTCTTGTTTCTAGTTAAAGCCTCAACCGAGCACAAAAACCTTGGATTCTCAAACAAAGACAATGCATGCATTCATCCAACCGGCATCAACACATACACAGATTTAAGAGAGAACAGAAACAAGAGAACAACAAAGTTAAAACTAAAAAAAATGATTTCCATTAAAACCAAAGACTCAAACCGGGAACAAGGATGGTATTGCAACTGATTACAGAACCTTAGCCCTCCATCTTGACAAGAACAATGGGGAGAATGAAAGCTGGCTACTGTTCACGCCCTCTGAAAGAATCCTCTCAAAACCGGCCACTTAAGGTGCTTAAATAGGGCTTAAGGAGGAAACCCTAGGTTACTGCCACTTCACAGCCGATTTCGGATACGTTAGAGCGCGTTATGGGCTTCGGCCTCTTCATAAGAATTGTAGATCAGGAAGATTAGATTAATTTGGGATTTTGAATCACTTGATTTGGATATCGGACGCCCAAGATATGGCCCTTTTAAGGAATCAGCATCTGTGCAGCTTTCCTAATTTGACCCAACTTCCTAGTCCCGACTTTGGAGTGCTGTTTGAAGGCCCAAACGAACTCGGATTTGGACAAAACATACCTTTACAGAAATCCCTAGAAGTCCTCTACAATATCTCTGAAGACATCATCTTCATTCTGGAACTTTATCTAGGCCAAAATACTGAAGGAAGTGCAGGAGGTTAAATCTGCTAAAAATGGCCCTCACTTCTCTATCTCCAATTTCCAAGATATCTCATTGCCATCAAGACGTTTCATGCCCCATATCATGCTCCCATAGCCCTAAACCTGGAAAAATAAAGTAAATTAGTGTGAAGCCCAATTTTTATAAAATAAAACCAAGATGAATAAAAAGGACACAACTAATGTGCAAAAAAGACTAAATTTGAGGGCTAAATAATATGAGAATATGTGCTCTATCAGGGACCAAAAGACAAATTATTCACGGCTACTAAAATGACCAAAATATCCCTGCTACCTAATAGCTATATTTTGTCATTCTAAGTGTTCCAACTATCACCATATGGTAACACTGACCCCACGAATAATTTTGCATATGCAAGGTCTTTGACCTACTAGTGTAATGATGAAAATACCCCTCTGCGTAACACCCATCATTTAGAAAGGAATAATATACTAACACCTCTCTAAATGATTTCTACCATCCTTAGATCACTAGTCCAATAATCCGTGACTACTCGAACGTACTTGCTTATCACTGGGAGCTACCCAAAAGCACACACTCTTAAGTCACGTTCCCAGGGCCCTAGATTATTTGATTATTCTTGGACAATCACAAGGGGGTGAATCACAGAAACTATCTTGTATTAGTCTGTCTTAGCTAATTAGAAACCATACTCCCAACTCAAAAGGATATTGATCTTTGATAGGCCTCACCTACAATGAATCTAAGAATATAACTCTAGGTTCACTAGACCACCAACTAATACTCAATTATTAGAGTACTCGTCCACGTAGTAGCAGTGATAGACTAGCTCCATGATAATTAGTACTTTGTCATTAGCTTCTATCACAGGTCCACTCCACGCATTCCAAATGCGCTTGTACAATTAGAGTAAACGGACTGTTTACTGGCTAAGGCAAGCCATCCTCCATTAGGATCTATTGCACAATGATCTTATCATGATAGAATGCCCAGTTCTATCAAAAGATCAAGAGTAATATTTTCTTGCTTATTAAGTACCCATGATTCATGCCTAACTGTGAAGAACGACCCATCACATGAATCACTTACTTAATAGCATGGACACTTTTCCAACAATTAAATGCAAACAATATATGTGCCATAAACTGACTAAAAGAAACATCATTACCATAAATTAAACAAAACGTGTCTTTAGGGCATACATTTCCAACACTCCTCACCGCGATCTTTGTTTTGAACAGGGTTCCAAGTAAATCAGTTACTCGGATTCCATATAAGATATGGAAAGGAAAGAAGCTAAATTTGTGTTTCCTTAAGATTTGGGGTTGTCAAATTTATGTTAAACGTGTTGACAGTAATAAGCTACAACCCAAATTGACAAGATATCTGTTTGTGGGATATCCAAATGGATATTACTTTTACCACCCATGTGAACAAAAGGTGTTTTGTTGCCAAGCATGTGGCATTCCTTGAGAAGGAATTCTTATATGCTGTGGCTAGTGGGAGGAATGTTAAGCTCGAATAAGATTCGAGGCAAACCACAAACAAATACTCCCCTCCAGGAACCCGAGAAAGGTCAGACACAAGAAGTTGTGTCAACTCCCCAACCTTCTGCACAAGAACATCATAGGTCGATGAGGGTTCGTCGCGAGCAAGAGAGATATGGATTTCTCATCTCGGCACATGAAGATGTGCTTCTAGATGAGAACGATGAGCGTACTACCTATGATGAGGCAATATCTGACATTGACTCTGGCTATGGCAGATGAATGACAAAACAACTTTCCTTAAAGGAAACCTAATCGAGGATGTGTATATGACACAGCCTAACAGTTTTGTTACTTATAAACATGCAAATAAGATTTGCAACTTGCAAAGGTCCATTTATGGACTAAGGCAAGCATCCCGGAGTTAGAATCAATGTTTTGATGAAAAGATTAAAAAGTTTGATTTTTCATAAAAGGGAAGTTGATCCTTGTGTTTACAAGAAGGTTAGTGGGAGCGTGGTGGTCCTTTTAATCCTATATGTGAACAATATATGGCTCATAGGGAATTATGTTCCCATGATGCAATTAATTAAAATATGGCTTTCAAAATATTTTCTTCATGAAGGATTTGGGAGAAGCAACCTATATTCTGGGAATAAGGATCTATAGAGATAGATCCAGGAGGTTGCTAGCACTCTCCCATAGCGCGTACATTGACAGGGTGCTAAAGAAGTTTAGCATGGAAGATTCTAGGAGGAGAAGTCTTCCCATGTCACATGGAATACATCTCTCCAAGGCTATGTGTTTAAAGACACAAGATGAGAGAGATAGGATGAGTCGAGCATAATATGCCTTGGCTATTGGCTCGATCATGTATGCCATGTTATGTACGAGGCCTGATATCGCATATACTTTGAGCATATGTAGTAGATATCAAGCTGATCCAGATGAGAAACACTGGATTATTGTGAAAAACATTCTTAAGTACTTGTGAAGCACTAAAGATATGTTTTTTCCATATGGAGAATAAGAGCATACCATGAAGGGGTTCATGGATGTCAGTTTCCAATTCGACCATGATGATTTTGAATCACGTATAGTCGAAATTCATATTCTGCCTATATGGCTGGGCCATGAGTTAGAAGAGTTCCAACAAGACATAGTGGCAGATTCAACAACTGAAGTCGAATACATAAACAACCTTCGAAGTAGCTAAGGAGGTTGTATGGATCCGTAAGTTCTCTGATGAACTTAAAGTGGTGTCTAGCATTATTGATCCAATAACAGTTATTGGGACAACAATGGAGCCATCGCGTAAGCGAAGGAACCACGGTCTCATCAACGGACCAAATTTGTATTGCGATATCACCATATGATAATGGAGATTATCAGCTGTGGTGACATATATAGAGAAAGTGTCGACGGATAACAACGTCGTAGATCTCTTGACTAAAGCTCTGTCCCAGGAGAAACATGAAAGTCATGTTCGATCATCAGGTATAAGATACATGAGTGATTGGCTCTAGTGCAAGTGGGAGATTGTTAGTGTAGGTGCTCTAGACCCAATCAGATTGGGCATGTTGTACACTGACAATTGTAATCATGTTATTATTTGAATAAGGAGTTATTCAAATTCACAAGAAGTCATTCTATTAGTTTCTTGTTATTATTGTAATAACAGAATGAAACTAGATAGAAGTCCATATGATGTATACTGTGAATAATCTATAAAGATGTGAGATGATGCATCACAGTTTCTAGACATCATTAAACGTCCCAAGTCGTAGCAATGTCAAGAATGAACATTGACAATTGCGGTAAGACTTGTATGTGCTATGTTTTTGCTATGTGATAGCAATGGGGGTCTCACACCCATAGGCATGGGGATGCCTAGACAAGCACATAGGTGACCAATGTTGGAGAACGTGTCACTGGACATGACTCGCCATGAGAATCCATTTTGGTTATATGTTGATGGAATTCTCATACGAGATGGGCGTAACTAATCCTTGGACCTGATGTTGTCACGGTCATCTCATAAGAAGACCGATATGCTTTGACATCGTTTCGATGAGCCTAGATAAAGGTTGCACGTAGGCGATCGTTGGGCATATCGCGAGGCTTATGGAGATGGGTGCATAACCAAGATGAGACTCGTCTATCCCTTGATAGAGGATGATGTATCTAAGGCGCCTTCGGTGGATATTCATTTTAAATCCATGGCCATGGTAAAAGAGATCAATAAGGAGTTATTGATTTACTTTCTATTAAGTGAAGATATCCAGAAGACCGAAGAAAACTCATGTGATCGTTATCAAGCAACACATCGCCATACTTGAGATCACATAAGATACATTGACGAGATGATCGAATTACACGGTAACCATGCTCGTGAAAGGTTATTTGCGGATTATGAATCCTTCTGAATAATTGGGTAGGCATGATGCCTTGCTAGAGGCCAATCTTGTCTTATGTGTTTGTACCAACACATTGCCAACATATTCGGAAGCCTAATGAGTCATACGCAATAGGCATGGTCCCTGGCTTAAACCAGGAGGGTGGACGTATGGTTAAGTGGGACACTTCAGCAAGAAGTTTTGCCGTCGTAGGTTCTCACGAAAAAAGAACAAATAGACGTAATGACGTCGATATGACGAGGAGTCGTCATAATGGAAAGAGTTTCCTAAAAATGGAAATTGATTAAATTAGGAAGGAGTTTCTAATTTAATAATTTTCTATTTGTTGGAGTGGCAAATAGGAAATAAAATATATTTGGGCTTAAGTTAATATTTGGACTAAATTAGATTTGGGCCAAATATTAAATTAAATATTATATTTGGACTAAATTGGATTTGGGTCAAATATTAAAATAAATATTATATTTGGACTAAATTAGATTTCAGCCAAATATTAAATATTATATTTGGACCAAATTAGATTTGGGCCAAATGTTAAATCAAATATATTTGGGCTTGAATTATATTTGGGCCATAATATTTTATTTAACCTATAAAAGGATTGGGCCATTTAATTATATTTCTAGTTGGACTAGAATAAGCCCACTTAATATTCTAAATTAAATTAGAATTAATGGGCTAACCCAATCCATTAGGGTTTTAGAAACCCTAGGATATTTTATTATAAATATCCTTTTATAGGTTGCCCATTATTGATGTGTTTTTGGTGACGTTTTTCAAGAGTTGAAAAACGTATTGCCGTTCAGTCTTCCCGTTTCTTTTGGCATCGATTTGAAACGTGGGTGTTCTTTTACCGTCCATACACAAGCCGCGCAAAGAAGAAGGAGCTAGCACTCCTATTCCGCTCTCCTTGCCAACGGACGCGTGCCGCGTATCACGAGTTAGAGGCCGGACGCTTGGACGGCTCGAATCCGCGAACGACTCGATAATCTAAAGGTTAGATTTATTTATTTGTTTGTGAATGATTTAATTTCGACGTTGATCCAATCGCCGAGATCGGGGTAAGTTCAAAATTTTGAACTACGCTGTTTACCCCGTAGCGATCTTGCTTTACTTTCAATAACACTATCAGTCGCCCAATATACCAAAACTGTCGACCGTTGGACCCTCAATCGAGCAGTCCCTATGGTTAAACCGAGTGGGTGGGGCAGTCCATACCCAAGCTGGGAATGTCCGGACCGTTGGAGGTGAGGAAGCCTCTGCCAGCAGGTGCATCAAATTTCCTTAGGGGAGTAGCGATCCCACGTCGGGACAGCGAGGGGGATACTAGATGTATGGGTGCTAGCTGTTGACTGTTGAGGTATGGTTGTTGGCCGTTCTTGTTTGCTCACCACCAGAAAAGTTAGAATGAAAAGTTGGAATTTTGTGGACTATGACATATGTTCGGGATGTGAAATGGCTTATTTTAATCTTTGGAGATTGCATGTATGAGCCAATTTAGAGGATGAAATTCTTTTAAGGGGGGTAGATTGTAATACCCCATATTTTTGTAAGGTTACCATGTATTTTAAGCGAGTTTAAAATACCAAAAAAATGGGTTTGAGAGAGCAGTAAGTCGCCGAATCGACTGCAGCGAGTGCCCTGGAGCTTAGATACATAAGGACAAAGGTATATTTTTGGTGAGCGTCTCGATGCGAGACTTATGGCGCTGAAAGAAATAAAATAAGAGATGGTATTCGGTTAAGCTAAGTTGTAGCCTAAAAAGACCGAATGATAGTAAGGGCTTCCCGAAAATCATGCATATTGAGTAATTTTGAGTTATTAATTTTGAGATTTTAAGTATTTCAATAAATTTGATGTTTGAGAGCGTAATTGTAATTAGAGAATTATCTAAATGAAATAAGGATGAAATTATAAGCTCGTGTGGTAAAATATTAAAGTTGAGGACTTGAAATAAGGGTCAAAATGTCATTTGGAAGAAGTTAGGGAATTAGCTTAGATTTCAAAAGTTAAATCCATTATAGTTTTGGATTTCAAAAGCCATTCAAATATATCTTTGAGTCTTTGGAGTCCATGGCTTAGATTGTGACAAGTGGCATAATGTGATTGGTTGAAGAAATCTATAAAAAGGCACCATGGGTTGTTCTCAAATCATTCCAAACAAGTTTGAGAGTTGAGGCACTCTAAGAGGAGGAGCTTGCTCTAGAGAGAGAGGAGGAAGTTCGGCAAGAAATTGAAAGAGAAGCCGGGGAAGACCGAGCCTCGTCGGAGTTACGAGTCTTTGCCTGAGTTTGCCAAAATCAGTCAGCAAAAAAGTAAGGTAAGTCCAATTTGTTTTTGATAATCCTGTAGAACGGGAAGAGAGGGTCATGTAGGTTCAAACGGGGGTCAAATCGGAGATAAAACGAGGGAGATATGGCCAAAATACGAAAACGACGCAATGTTGTCCGAAATCTGGTAGCAGCGTGTGAGATACATGCGCTGGAAGTGGCTGTGCGTGAAGGCGCGTGAAGGGCCTATTTTCCTCCAATTTTTTTAGTTATGCCCCTAATTTAATACCCCTCAATCATATGTAAAAATATTTGAGGTTAGATTTATCAAAACATATGTTTTCTGCAGAAACCTATACCGTTTGCTGTGAAATTATACTGTCCAAGAGATAAACCAACAAGGTGAAACTCCTATACTGCAAATCCTATTTTTTATTCTCTCATGAGAGATTTCTATTGCATGAGACATATTTTGTGAAGTTCTTGTACGTAGACTCTTGTTATTCTCTTACGTGAAATCATGTTATATATATGAAATATATATTTTCTGGAAAATATATGTTGTTGGCTTTTTAACTGTTGCATTTATAAAATTCGTGTGGCCATACTGTTGTGCCTATTTGTTGTTGGCTGAGGGTAAGAGTCGGATATCCCCCGAGAGGCGCTATGTGTGTGCCATTGAGAAAGCTCTCGTGAGGAAGACGTGAGTTTAAGGAACAACGGATGTGGTGCTTGCATGAGTTCTATGAGGTCGGGCCGAAGTGACATGGTTAGGGACCTCCCGAGAGGCGCTATGCGTGCGCCATTGAGAAAGCTCTCGTTAGAAGAGGTTGACATGTTCACGAGGCACTTTGGAGTAGTTCTCCTTGTCTTCTCATACATTTTATACCTAATTATGCATCGATATAAACTGTTTTTGGAATTTCTCACTAGAAGATTCATCTTCTAATTGGACTATGTCCTTGGAATATTCAAACATTCTAGGTTCGACGAGCCGCTCTAAGGGAAAGGAGGTAGCTGAAGAATAAGTTTAATTTGCTGTCTGTAATATGTTTAGATTATCTTTATTTATGTGCGAGCTTATGTATGTCTTGGATATGTTTAAGACATTCAGTTATCACTTAAGAGAGATGAATTCCTTATAATACCTTTTGTAGACGTCTTGAACAATTTTATGATAAATAAAGCATTATGGTTGTGAACCACATCAGGTTCGATCCAACTTCCGCATTTGTAATGATAACACCTATCTCAACTATTCGATTATTGGGTTTGTTAAGCTGAGAAGGTAAAAATTAGGGTTTTTGGGATATTGTGTGATGTATGACAACTATTGTGATATGAAAATTTTATATTCCTGAAATCCTAAGTTATAACGCGCTCAAGAAATTTTGGGTGTTACAAAATATACGAGATGAGATGAAAATGGTAGTTGAAGAAGTACTTGAACGAAAGAAATTGATCCTAGCCATGGAGGAGCAACAATGCAGAAAATGTCTGTTTACTATAGATTTATTAGAGAAGCCACTGCCTAGAAAATTCAAGATGCTTCAAATCACCCCTTATTCTGGCAAGGATGATCCCTATGATCACATTCAAAGCTATGAGTCGTTGGTGATATTACATGGATAGAACGATGACATTGTGCCGAGCTTTCTCCTTAACTCTGTCAAGGCATGCCTAGACATGGTTCAACAGTTTACCTAAGGCCTTTATCTCTTCATTCGGTCAGCTTAGAATAGAATTTGTTAAGGCATTTATGATTAATAGTCAAAGAAAAAAGGACGCCACATACTTACTCAGTATTCGACAGGGGAACAAAGAAACTCTACGTCAGTATGTGGATAGATTTTGGAACGCCACCCTCGAAGTTCATGATTTACCAATTGCAATGGCAGTGTCTGCTATGTTACACAGAACACGACTAACTCCTTACAAGAATCATTATCTTTGGACCCACCAACATGCCTAGCAGATTTGTTTACTAGAGCAAATAAATACGTGCTCCATACGGAAGTTATGAGAGCTGTAGGTGGGAATAAGGGCAGAGAGTAAAAAAGGAAGGAAAGCAATGTTGAAGAGGACTCCATAAGGATTAGGGGATCAAATATACCTCAGCCCCAGTTCCACCATTACACCAAACTTCTCCAACCTCGGTCCACCATACTTGCAGCCATCGAAGGTTCAGGTCTCATTAGACTCCTGAAAAAGGTTGACCATCCCATGGGGAAGAATAGAGAAGAATATTGTAGATATCATAGAACCCGTGGTCATTGCACTGACTAGTGCTGGGAGTTAAGAGATTAGATTAAGATGCTAGTTCACGAAGGACATCTTCGAAGGTATGTACAGGTCAAAGATAGTGAGCCTCAAAGAGGAGAAGATAGATATGAAGAGCGGGGGAGATCAAATCAGAGATGTCAAGAGAGAGGAAGGGACTACGGAGAGAATCCACCTCTAGACAATGAACCAGTTCATGAGCCCATACATGTCATCTCGAGCGGTGAAACTATGGCAAGGGACTCCTTCTATTCCATCAAGACAAGCCACGAAAGGACATGCCCTTAGAAAAAGGCAGTCAGTCACCATTAATGCCCTCAAAGGGAAAACTGGGAGTAAAATTCAGACACATTGAAGAGAGCCTATGTTAAAGATCGAGAAACTAAACATTTTGAAGTTGTGCATGACTTGTGTATTTCGTGCTCAGAGGCAACAATAATACCCAAAATGAAACAGTGGATGTATTCACTTATTTCAAAAAATGTAAGCGTTTTCATTACACATTGCTTTGTGAAAGTTTGTTTGCTATGCTCTACTTATAGGAAATAAAAACAAACTCAAGCCCGTTGCCCCAATCACGGCCCGACAACGAGGGAAAAATAAACTCAAGCCCGTTGCCCTACTCATGGCCCAACAACAAGGGAAAAATAAACTCAAGCCAGTTGTCCCGCTTATAGCCCGACAACGAGGTAAAAGTACATTCAAACCAATTACCCCGCTCACGGCCTAACAATGAGGTAAAAGTACATTCAAGCTCGTTGTCCCGTTTATAGCCCGTCAACGAGGTAAAAGTACATTCAAACCCATTGCCCCGCTCACGGCCTGACAATAAGTGATTAATGCTCAAAAATGTCAAAATTTTATTATATTTATACCCCTAGTTTAATCTTAAAATTGGTTTTAATTGAATATTTATATTCAATTTGTGGTTATATGCAGGTTTAAAAAATTAATATAAAAATATATAAAATATATAAAAAATAGTAATAATAAAATAAATATAATATAATATAATATATAATACATATCTAAATATAATATATAAATTTAATACATATACATATTAATGACATATATTTCAATTGCATTATAGCGTGAAGTAGTGCCATGGAGGCTCAAATCAAAGAAGTTGAATTGCAATTGAAATGGGCAGCCCACTGTTTGGAATTAAAAGCTCCCAGCCGCAAGCTTAAATTAAAGTCCAGCCAATTGAAGCTCAATTCAAGGAAGCTAACTTTGAAGCCCAACTCAACCCATAGGGAAGAAATACATGGAGACAACAGATCACGCATCCGCGTGCCTCAGAAAGCTATTTCAAGACAACACACAAAAGTTTGCAGAGAATACTGGCAGAAGAAATATGCAGAAAATGATCAGAAGTTGTCTGGAGATTCAAATTCAAAGTATCCGTTACTAGAGGAGTATAAAGAGACCAAAGCTTACATTCAAGGAAGACACGGTGGAGAGTCCCCATCTGCTATTTAGCCAGAATAAGGGGAAAAGTGCACTATTCTATTCCTTTCTTTTTGTTCTTAAATTCCAGTAGTTTTCATTTCTTCATGTTGTTCCAGCATTCTTGATTTCAGTTACTTACATTTTGTAATTTTCATTTATGTTCTTTACATTCTGTAACTTTAATTCATTGTTCATCTACATTTTTCTAATTTCAATTTCAGTGTTTACATTCTATAATTTTAATTCCTGTCTCTTTAATTTTAGTCAATTAAATACCACAACTTAATTTTTGCATTTTTATCTCTGTTCTTTCATTTTTTGTTTTCACCAATGGAGATGAGTGGCTAAATTTAGCTTGGGCCAAGGCAAGGAATGTGTCCATTGTTTGCCGAAGAGAGCCGAACTCCGATTGAATTAACAAAATGCTTATTTGAATTGAGAAATGTGTGTGTATTGAATCTTTGGGTTTGAGTTGAAACATAAGCCTAACTTAGAGTCTTCATGCCATGTATGGAGGTTACTTAAACTGGAAATGGTTTCATACTCAAGCTGAAATGATTAGTCTGCGATCTAATTTATGGTGGTTTCTTAACTTAGACTCTCTCATGCCATGTATGGAGAGTGCTTAACCTAGAACTATCATGACCTTGAGTTGTGGTTACTTATCAAATCTCAAATGTGTTAATCTGTATTTCAATTTATGATAGTTACTTAATCCAGACTCTCTCATGCCATGTATGGAGAGTACTTAACTTAGGACTATTATCATCTTAGGATACAGTTAACTGCATAACCTCAATTTAAATCAGTCGATGTTAATATTTTGATATCTCTTTGGTAAATCAGTGGGCTGGCACATAAATTGCTTTGTCCCAAGGTTGCCTTCCATACACAAACATCTTATTTTTAATCTTGAAAAACAAATCATTTAGCTAAATTGGTCTGACAAACTCATTTAGCGCATAAAATCTTTCGCCGCATTTCATTTCTATTTTGATCTCCCAGTGATTCGACGTGGACTTACCTAGAAAATTAAATTGTGCTACAACGCACACTCGTACACTGGCGAGTATAAACGCCTTGTGCTTGCATGCTTGTTTCTTCTTTGTTTATTTTGTATGTGTTTGTTTGAAATAAATGCACAAGGTTAAGCGCAGCCAATTTTGGCGCCGTTGCCGGGGAGATCGGTGATGGAATTAGTGTTGCGAAAAAAAATAATAATAATACAGTAACTTAGTTTCTATTAATTTTGTTGTTATGTTATTAATACATGAGACATAGGTTAGGTAAGATTCATTGTTAAAATTCTTATCTGCATTTTCACGTTCATATTCCATCATGTCTCAGTATTTTGATTACATGTCTATGCTTAGAAATGCTTTTGGTTATCACGATCCCATTGAGCAAACTGTTTCTAGACCCTTTGAGGATTACCCAAACCTTCCTAGGCAACCAACTCCATCCTACACCACACTTCCTGTTGTTCCCTAAGATTTTAATGACGACCCTAGTGCGACATTGGATTACTTAACTCGAAAGATGGAGTGGTTGGAGTTTCAAAATTTTCAAAATTTAAGTGAGGTTAGATGTTCGATGTGCGAGTCTTCAAATCATCAAACAGATGATTGTCCTACCATACCTATTCTCAAGAAATTTTTGAATAGGCAGCCATCTGATATTCAGATAGACCACAGTGAGGAGAGGTTTTCTTTTAACCATTTGAGTCATCCATGGAACAATGACTCTGTGTTCCAATCTCATGAACATTTTCCTCCATCACCTCACCAATTTGAATTAGAGCAAGGGTTTGAATCAGAGGTTTATCAGTCTCCATATGAGAAATCTTTAGAGGATACCCTTCAGGAGTTCATGGAAGGTCAAAAAGTTTTTGAGTAAATGGCCGAACTTCAAGAACAAACCATTAGGGCCACAAGTGACATTTTAGAACAATTGACCTTGTTGACAGAGATCTTGAGCATGAGTGATCCGAGTGAGTTTCCAACCCAAACTAATCAAAATTTTATAGGTCAATGTGTTTGGGAGGAACTTTCATCCAGTGATACCATTTTAGAAGAAGAAGCCCAGGAGGAAGAAGATGATAGAAACCAAGAGGAGAAATCTAAAGATGTCATAGGTTTATCCAAACTTGAGCCTAAATTTCTGTCCTTTAGGTTGGTCTATATAGGGGATCAAATTGAACCAGACATGTGTGAGGTGTTTGTGCAAATTAATATGCCACATTCTGATGTAATAGATCCAACACCTCTCAATCAAATATTTTCAAAAGATGGTCATGCTTTTATAAGAAAAATCCAATTGCATCATTTTCAAAATAATGTTATAAGTGGTTTAAAGCATGTAATGATTGTTGAGATTCGAAGTGAAACCACTTATTTGATCCTTAACTGGAAGAAGAGAAAAAAATAATAGAAAAAAAAATAATAAGAATAAAAGGCTATTATTTCTGCCTTCATGTAGTTGTTTTTAATTTTGAATGTGTGTTTTTTTTTAAGAGTTCTTTTGTAAGTTTGGCATTTCTCTTTAACATTCACCAGTTTATGCTTTCCTTTTTTTTAGTTTAGATTTTGAAATCCACAATGAGCATATGGATCTTTTCTGCATTGAAGACACTAGGTACTCCTAAATCTCAACTTCTTATTGTGTCTAAGGGTATTTCACCATCCAGGTATTTCTAATTTTTTTTTTTGACAATATATAGTTCAAGTTGGGGGGTGAGGTACAATTGATTCATGCTTAATTGTGGTTGTCTGTTTGATTTGTTTTTGAAAAAAAAAAAGAAAAAGAAGGAATTTTGATATTTGAAAAACATATTCTAAAGACCTCTGCAACATTCGAATGATCTCAGGCTCATTTGAATGACCCATAGTCCTCAGTGTGCATAAGACTAAAACCATTCGAATACTCTCAAAGAAATTTGAATGTTCATGAAATTCATTCGAATGACATTACTGTTGCATTCGAATGACCGACCAAATTCCTTCACAAATGAGATTACTGTTTAAAATTCATGCGAATGAAGGTAAAATTCATTTGAATTCATTCGAATGAGTTTGTCATTTCTTTTAAAAGCTGCAGCTGGCATTTGAATACCCTCAAGAACATTTGAATAACCTGACTTTCATTCGAATCCATCTCAAGCATCCGAATGTGACTTTATTTGTTTGATTTGTTTTTGTTATTAGAATTTAAAAAAAAAATATTTGCTATTTACTGGTGTTTGATTTGTTTATTTTTCTTAATATTATGAGTCTTTGTTAATTAGGCTTCAACAGTTCCAATATTTAAAAAAAAAAAAGAAGAGAATTATTAATTATGAAATTATATTGTGCAATTCGGATGTATTTCTAGAGCAAGCAGCAGTCATGTGTTCTTCAAGTTTTCATTCGAATGAAGGTAAAATTCATTCGAATGATGTACTGTAGCATTCGAATGGCCTTCACAAAATTTCAAAAATTTTCAAAATTCATTTGGATGAATTTCATCCTCATTCGAATGTGGTTTGATTTGTTGTCATCATCTGAATAGGCCAAACTTCATTCGAATTGGCCATCCCTGTTATTTAAAGTCCGAACTGATGGTGTCTTTTGTTCCTTAATCTCATCTGAATTGTCGCCCGCTTCATTGAAGAATCATTCAAATTACTGCTATCTCCTTAAAAGCCCCATTCAAAATCGGCCCTATTTATCAAAGCTCCCAGTCACCCATTGCAGAATCCGAATAAGGGGGAGAATAATCTAGAGATGGAGGACCGTGCGCTGGAAGAATGACCGCACAGTAATGAGCCACATAGCAGCTGGGATTTTCGGCCACATTTAATGCTGGAATTTCTGGGACATCACGGAGCAGAGAATATCACACAGTGAGAAGGCGCTGGAGCAGATTTCTCGAACAACACCGTGAGGACGAAGCAGTGAAGAAAGTCCGAATCAGCCTTGTTTCCTTAAATCCCTCATTTGAATAAGCTTTTGCCCATTTGAATCAGCCTCATCTTTCTTGAAAACCCGTTCGAATTGGCCATCCCTGTTATTTTAAAGATCTGAACCAGTCCCTTTATTTTGTATGTGTTTGTTTGAAATAAATGCACAAGGTTAAGCGCAGCCAATAAGGTAAAAGTACATTCAAGCCCATTGTCCCGCTTATAGCTCGACAATGAGGTAAAAGTACATTCAAGCCTATTATCCCGCTTATAGCCCGACAACGAGGTAAAAGTACATTCAAACCCATTGCCCCGCTCACGGCCCGGCAATGAGGTAAAAGTACATTCAAGCTCGTTATCCTGCTTATAGCCCGACAGCGAAGTAAAAGTGCATGCAAGCCCATTGCCCCACTCACAACTCGGCAATGAGGTAAAAGTACAATCAAGCTCATTGCCCCGCTCACGACCCAACAATGAGGTAAAGTACATTCAAGCCTGTTGCTCTGCTCGCAGCCCGACAATGAGGGAAAAATGAACTCAAGCCCATTGTCTTGCTCATTACCAGACAACAAGGGAAAAGAAAGTGCAAACCTATTGTCCTACGCACAACTCCATAACTAGGAGCAGAATCAAACTCATTGTTCGGTGCATAGTTCAACATCTATGGAAAGTGAACTTACTAGTATATCTACCTCATACTTCTGCAATGGAATTGAAAATCACTAGAGCTTAGAAATTTAAAAGCATGGTGTGCAAACAAGCTAGAGAGGATGTGTAAAAGATGAAGTAACTAAAAGAGAAGTAATGTTCAAAGGTTTACAGGACAAGATACTCTTTCACCCGGAGGTCCCGGCTAAAAGAGTAGGGAGCAATTGATATGCCCTACAAACTTGGAAAATCACAAGACCTAAAAGAGTCGCAAGACATGGACATGAAGCCCAAAGGCCTAACGGGTTGTAGGAAATCAAGGAAACAAGATGATGGAGCAAGAGGTCGAGACGAGACCAAGTGGGGAGGACCCACTCGGTTATGCCGAGTGGGTACAACACTTCTTTGGTTTTTCAGACATAACTTTCTCATATGAGTTTCGATTGAGGTAATTCAAAGTTCTATGGAAAGATAAGACAATTATATACAACTTTCATGTTTTGAGTTTTGAGAGATTCGAGCTCAATCAATGTAAAAATCTGGCATGAAGTTAAGGTATGGGAACCACTCAAAATCGAGCCGAGGAAAAGGGCAAAAGAAGGCATGATCGAGTGGCCCCCCACTCGGTCATGGTCGAGTGGGCTTGGGCTAATATCTCATCTTTTCCCTCTCGGATGGGCTGCAAAATCATCAAAATAGGCCACAAGATTCTCGCCCCGATTCTTGCACGGCTTCTCTCTCTCCTCCACTATAAATATGAGACCATGCCTTCATCACAAGGTACGCACGCTAGAGTAATTGAAGGATAATTTCTCATTTTCTCTCGAGATCTAACTGAAGCATCGGAGGGTTTGTGCAAGGACCCCCACCCGCGTCCTAATGGTGCTCTCGTTTTGTAGGCCACTTGTCACGTCAGGTCAATCATCATCCAAAGCCACTCGTCGCTTTAGGTCACTCGTCATCCAAGGCCACTCATATAATACCCCATATTTTCGTGAAGATGCCACGTATTTTAAATGAGTTTAAAATACCAAAAAATATGTTTGAAATGGCAACGAGTGACCAAATCAGTCGCAAGGAGTGCCATAAATCTTAGATACCTGAGGATAAAGGTATATTTTTTAAGAGCGTCTCAAGACGAGATTTATAATGCTAAAAGAAATTAAATCAAAGATGGTTTTTCGGTTAAGCTAAGCTGTAGCCTAAAATAGTCGAAAGATGGTAAGGGGCTTCGAGAAATCATACATATCGAGTAATTTTGAGTTATTAATTTTGAGATTCTAAGTATCTCGATAAATTTGATGTTTAAAGGTGTAATTGTAATTAGAGAATTATCAAAACGAAATAAGGATAACATTAAGAGCCTATGTGGTAAAATATTAAAGTTGAGGACTTAAAATAAGGGTTAAAATGTTATTTGGGAGAAGTTTGGGGTTTTAGTTTGGATTTCAAAAGTTGAATTCATTCTAGCTTTGGATTTGAAAAGCCATTCAATTATAGGTTTGATTCTTTGGAGTCCATGACTAAGATTGTGACAAGGGGCATAATGTGATTGGTTGGAGAAATGTATAAATAGGCACCATGGGTTGTTCTCAAATCATTCCAAGGAAGTTTGAGAGTTGAGGCACTCTAAGAGGAGGAGCTTGCTCTAGAGAGAGAGTAGGAAGTTTGGCAAGAAGGCGGGAAGGAATCGAAGGAGAAGCCAAGGAGAACGAGCCTTGTCGGAGTTAGGAGTCTTAGCCGGAATTTTCTAAAATCAGTCAGAAAAAAAGTGAGATAAGCCTAATTTTTTTTTTATAATACTGTAGAAGGGGAAGAGAGGGTCGCGTAGGTTCAAACGAGGGTCGAATCAGAGTTAAAATGAGGAAGTTATGGCCGAAATACAAAAGAGAGGCGAAGTTGTTCAAAACTGGTAGGCAGCACGTGAGTTACACACACCGGAAATGGCTGCGCGTGAAGGCGCGTGAGAGGCCCATTTTCCTTCAAATTTTCTAGCCATGCCGCTACTTTAATACCTTTCAACCCTATGTAAAAATAGTTGAGGTTAGGTTTACCAAAACTCGTGTTTTTTGCAGAAACCTAGGCCGTTTGCTAAAAAATTAAACCGTCGAAGAGATAAACCTGCAAGGTGAGACACCTATACTCCAAATCCTATTTTTTATTCTCTTATGAGAGACTTATATTGCATGAGACATATTTTTTGAAGTTCTTGTACGTAGACTCTTATTATTCTCTTACATGAAATCATGTTATATATATGAAATATATTTTTCTGGAAAATATATGTTGTTGGTTTTTTAACTGTTGCATTTATAAAATTTGTGTGGCCATACTGTTATACCTATTTGTTGTTGACCGAGGGCAAAAGTCGGATATCCCCCAAGAAGCGCTATGCGTGTGCCATTGAGAAAGCTCTGGTGAGGAAGACTGTGAGTTTAAGGAACAACGGATGTGGTGCTTGCATGAGTTCTATGAGGTCGGGCCGAAGTGACATGGTTAGGGACCTCCTGAGAAACGCTATGCGTGCGCCGTTGAGAAAGCTCTCGTTGGAGGAGGCTGACATGTTCACGAGGCACTTCGGAGTAGTTCTCATTGTCTTCTCATACATTTTATACATGATCATGCATCGATATAAACTATTTTTGTAGTTTCTCACTAGAAGATTCATCTTCTAATTGGACTATGTCCCTGGAATATTCAAACGTTCCAGGTTCGACGAGCGGCTCTAAGGGAAATGAGGTAGCTAAAGAATAAGCTTAATTTACTGTTGTTGTATGTTTAGCATATTCTTGCTTATGTGCGAACCTATGTAATTTTGGATATGTTTAAGATATTCAGTTATCACTTGATGATGTCCATGTAATATATTTTATAGACATCTTGAACAATTTTATGATAAATAAAGTATTACAGTTGTGAACCATATCAGGTTCGATGTAGCTTCCGCATTCGAGATTTTAACGCCTGTCTTAGCTATTCGATTATTGGGTTTGTTAAGCTGAGAAGGTGAAAATTAGGGTTTTTGGGATATTGTGTGATGTATGACAGCTATTGTGATATGAAAAATTTTTATAGTCCTGAAATCCTAAGTTATAACACGCTCGAGAAATTTGGGGTGTTACAACTCGTCGCCTCAGGTCACTCGGTTATCCAAGGCCACTCGTGGCCTCAGGTCATGTAATACCCGATATTACATGGTATTGAAAATAAATAAATTTTGATTCTTTTGAAAGGATCTTGGGTGGTCCGGGAAGCCTAAGAGTCGGTTTCAAGAAATTAATTAATGAAATTTGTTGAGTTAGCAGCAGGGAATGCCTAGGGACTTGGATGTCCAGGGAAGAGGGCAAGAGATTGGTGAGCGTCTCGAGATAAGGATAATGACGCTGGAAGCGGTCTGACCGAGAATAATTTTCGAAATAAATTATGTATAAGTCCGAGTGGGTGCCAATACCGAATGGTCATAGGGGACCTCCAAGAAGCTAAAGGGACCCTAGGGGTGGTCCGATTTTGCGAGTAAAGAAACCCTTAAGTGTTATTGGGTGAAATAAAGGTCTCGTGCAGGCTCAGAGATGAAATCAGTGTTTTCAAGTAAATGTCGATTATTAATTTTTGATAAATCGAGATTTTGTTTAGTTTGGTGCTATAATTTAAACCCTTGGGAGGGTCCAAGAGCAATTA
Source organism: Diospyros lotus (assembly GCF_014633365.1). NCBI lineage: Eukaryota > Viridiplantae > Streptophyta > Magnoliopsida > Ericales > Ebenaceae > Diospyros > Diospyros lotus. Next base: position 23,450,906 of record NC_068342.1, read on the forward strand.
TAGAAAATTCCCAAGTGCAATTAATATATTCTTAAGTGGAATATGCAAAAATGGGGGGCATTAATATGCAATTTATATATATATTATATATATTATATATATATACGGAGGGCTGTGAGTGGCAACCATTTCAACTTTCAAATTTGGAAATCAAAACAAAAGGAGAAGAGAGATTGCGAGGGAGTCGAGAGCCGAAGCTCGAGAGATCGCGAGAGTGTGAGAGAGAGCTCGCGGGAGAGAGAGAGAGCGAGAGAGCTTGAAGGCCAACTGCTGCCATGGCTGACGAAGAAGAACAGCAGCGGACCAGCGTCGATGCTGGGAGGAGCACGCAATGGTGGCCGACAGCAAGGTCGCATGAGCAGGCGGTGACAACGGCGATCGTAGGTGTCGGAGCAGCCGGTTGCAGCAGCCATGGTGGGCGAAAGGTTGCAGCGCACTGGCAGCGTGCGCACGAGGGGAAACCAGCCACGATGGTGGCATTTGGCCAGTGGTTGCGGGCAGCCAGTGGTGGCCGCCGAGGGCGGTGCTGCGAGCGGCGGCGGTCGTCGGAGCGAGGCGACGGGTGGCTGTTGGTGTGAGCAGGGGCGGTTTGTGTAGGAAGAAGAAGAAGAAGCGCGGTAAGGAGGAAGAAGAAATGGAGAAGGAGAAGAAAAGAAGAAAATAAAAGAAAAAGAAAAAAAAAGAAAAGAAAAGAAAATAATGAAAAAAATCTAAAAAATGCGAAAAATAGAAAGAAATTCCAAAAAATTCTAGAAATTAATTCGAGGCTTGAGAAGCGTGTCGGAAGCTTGGAAATGGGATTTTGGGTGCAAGTGGCAACTCGAGAGCAAAAGCCGGTGTGGACGTCTGATCGGTTTTCTTCTTCAGATTACTTGAGGTAAATAAATTTAATTATTTTCTAGTTATTTTCATTATGTGAAATAATGAATTGTGTAGTTTTGGTTAGATTGAACCCTCGGGTGGGGTTGATTGGGAAATTGTTGATGAATGGTTCTAGTAGTGTGTGGCGAAGTTGAGGGCATTGATTTAATGCCGGATGTTAATGGAGTTGGGTTTGTGTGTGTTTGCATCTAGGTTCGACCGGGGAGGCGGTGATCCTAGAGGAACTTGAGGTTCAGGCTGGAGTTCGTGCCGAGGCAGAGAAGAGGCTTTGAGCTAGGTAAGGGATGGCCCCATGTAGAGGTGGCCTTGCAAGTTAGTAAATATGTTTGATAATATTTTTATGAAGCATTTGCATGTAGTGGTTATATCTTGCGTGATGTGAGATCTAGTGGACCTATGGCCATATGGTGGATTAGTGTTGTGGAGGTTAATAAGTTGATGCTTCAAACCTTGGAGGGTTGTGAGGATGGATGGGCCTAGCCTCATTTGCATGCATTTGGCATACATAAACATGGTTATATTCATATTTACATGCATTGCACCCTTACTGAGTCTTTATGACTCATGAGGTTTTACCTCATGTTGTAGATGTTGCAAGACCATATGTAAGCAGGGATGGTGCCAGGAGACTGTTGTGGCAACTAGCATCGTTGCCCGAGATGTGTGGATGTGTATTCTCCTGTATTTTCTTATATGTATTCATGTGTTTGAATGTAAGCGTTATTGAGCACTAGATGTATCTAGTTGTTGTATTCAGAATGATGTATATATGGCTTTAGTTGTTGAAGCCAAGTTTGGACCAAGTAAAGATCAACGATAAATCCCCAATACTCAATGAAGTGTTGTTATGCTAGCTTTGTGCCTGGGTCACCTCTGGCTTGCTATGAGGCGAGCTGAAAAGAGGTGAAGCTCACTCGGATTTCGGGTCTCGATCCGCTGAGTTTTTCTTATTTGAGTTGGGACCGATTCCTGAGTGGAGTGAAGGGAAGGACGAAGCCTAGTTGCCACCTAGGGTGTTTCCTGTTGAAACATAGTCCAACCCTTCAGTTGTGGTTCATCGGGTGAGTAATCCGATCGATTATTTACCAATAGCTCCCGTAAGTGGGAGCTGGTCCTTACAGGTCACTCGTCATCTAAGGCCACTTGTCGCCTCAGGTTACTCGGTCATCCGAGCCCACTCGTTGCCTCAGGTCACTCGTCATCCAAGGCTACTCGTCGTCTCAGGTCACTCGTCATCCAAGGCCACTTGTCACCTCAGGTTACTCGGTCATCCAAGGCCACTCGTCGCCTCAGGTCACTCGATTATCTTGGGCCACCAGATCATCAGCCCACCAGATCATTAGGCCACCAGACCATCAGCCCACCAGATCATTAGGCCACCAGATCATCAGACCCTCAGCTCACCTTAGTCACGAGACCTCAGCTCGTCTTGGTCACGAGACCTCATCTAGCCTTGGTCACGAGACCTCAGCTAGCCTTGGTCATGAGACCTCAGCTCCCCTTGGTCACGAGACCTGAGCTCGCCTTGGTCACTAGACTTCAGCTTGCCTTAGTCATGAGACCTCAGCTCACCTTGGTCACTGATTGATGCTCAAAAATGTCAAAATTTTATTATATTTATACCCCTAGTTTAATCTTAAAATTAGTTTTAATTGAATATTTATATGCAATTTGTGGTTATATGCAGGTTTAAAAAATTAATATAAAAATATATATAATATCTATAATATAAAAAAAATAGTAAAAATAAAATAAATATAATATAATATATAATATAATATATAATATATAATATATAAATATAATACATATATATATATTCTATATTCATACGTGACATACATATATATAATATATAATATATCAATAACATATATTCTTTGTATGTAGCGTGAACAAGTGGACGTGAAGTAAGGCTAATTGCAATTTAACTTGGAGATCAAATCAAGAAGTCCAAACTGGGGCCCACGCATGTGCACATTGAAAGCCAAATTGAAGTCCAGAAGCGTGAAGTCCACTATTATCAAACTGAAGCCCACAATTGAATGTTAAATTAAGGCCCAGCTCCAAGCAGCCCATGAAATTAAAAAGGAAGCCTAGTTTGTGAAATCAACAGGCGCACAGCAGCTTCACAATGTGATCTTCTGTCAGAGCACGCGTAAATGAACGTGGTGGCATGCGATGTAATTTCTTCTTTGACCAGGGCCATTTGCAGAATATGTACATATATATATTCATCGTCGACTTCAGCACAAAGAGATACCCCATCCGCCATTTAACCAGAATAAGGGGAAGAGAGCATTGTTTATGTTCTGTTTTTTCTTTCATTCCAATAGTGTTGTTCATTTACTTTGTTTCATCAATACAGTGTTCTTCATTTTCTGTTAGTTACATTCTGCAATTTCTTTTCATGCTTGTTTACATTCTGTAATGTTCTTTAACTGTTTATTTACGTTTCTGTATTACATTCTAGCATTTTACTTCCTGTCTCTTTAATTTTTAGTTGGAGATGTGTGGCTAAGTTTAAGCTTGGGCCAAGGCAAGGACTGTGTCCAGTGCCACTGCTTGCCCAAGAGAGTTGAACTCCGATTGAATTAACAGAATGCTTATTTGAATTGAGAAATGTGTGTGTATTGAATCTTTGGGTTTGAGTTGAAACATAAGCCTAACTTAGAGTCTCCATGCCATGTATGGAGGTTACTTAAACTGGAAATGGTTTCATACTCAAGCTGGAATGATTAATCTACGATCCAATTTATGGTGGTTTCTTAATTTAGACTCTCTCATGCCATGTATGGAGAGTGCTTAACCTAGAACTATCATGACCTTGAGTTGTAGTTACTTATCGGATCTCAAATGTACGTTAAGTGTATTTTGACTTATGATAGTTGATTAATCCAGACTTTCTCATGCCATGTATGGAAAGTGCTTAACTTAGAGCTATCATCATTTTGAAATATAGTTAACTGCATAACCTCAATTTAAATCAGTCGATGTTAATATTTTGATATCTCTTTGGTAAATCAGTGGGCTAGCACATAAATTGCTTTGTCCCAAGATTGCTTCCATACACAAATATCATCTTATTTTTAATCTTGAAAAACAAGTCGTTTAGCTGAATTGGTCTGACAAACCCGTCCAGCGCATAAAAAATCTTTCGCCGCATTTCATTTCTGTTTTGATCTCCCAGTGAATCGACCTGGACTTTCCCAGAAAATTAAATTGTGCTACAGCGCACACTCGTACACTGGCGAGTATAAACGCCTTGTGCTTGCATGCTTGTTTCTTCTTTGTTTATTTTGTATGTGTTTGTTTGAAATAAATGCACAAGGTTAAGTGCAGCCAGTCACGAGACCTCAGCTCGCCTTGGTCACGAGACCTTCATCTCCCCTTGGTCACGAGACCTCAGCTCACCTTGGTCACGAGACCCTTAGCTCCCCTTGGTCACGAGACCTCAGCTCGCCTTGGTCACGAGACCTCAGCTCCCCTTGGTCACGAGACCCTTAGCTCCCCTTGGTCACGAGACCTCAGCTCGCCTTGGTCACGAGACCTCAGCTCCCCTTGGTCACGAGACCCTCAGCTCCCCTTGGTCACGAGACCTCAGCTCGCGTGCACGTTGGAGATGAGATTTTACTCTCATCGTACCTTGGCGACAAGACTCTCAGGACACTTGACTCTCAAAACCCTTAAGACTCAGAAGTCTCTAGAAACTCTCGTGGTCAACCACGCACCTTACATTCTCCCACGTAAAGAAAAAAAAAATGGATTGTTGTATTTTGGCAACAACACCATGAAATGCAAGCCACAACCACTTATAAATGAAGTCAAGAGTGATAAAGTTAAAGCAAGAGACATGCGAGAATAGTTTACATGCACAAGAACTACTCACCGTAGCTTCTCACTTCTCGGTTGTGAAGTTTAAGGCCAAACATCGCTCCAAGTGAGTTGTTTCTGTAAAACTGAGACCTTTTGGTAAACAAACCTAAAATATTTTTGGATAGGTAGGTAGACATTAAAAATAGGAGTTTACATGAAAAATTTCAAGCTCAGGGGAGGTCTCACGTGCCCACACATGCGGCCACAAGGGGCTGCCAAGTGCCTGGACGCGCAACCCTGCTGGGCGTGTGTGGCGCACGCGTTGCAAGGACTTTTGTCCCCAAAAATTAAAATGGGCATAAATTACTCATTTTAACTCCGATTCGAGTCCCATTTGAACCTACAGACTCCTCTTTCTACCCTCTACGTGATTACAAAAATAAATTGAGCTTACCTCATAGATTTGATGACTGTTTACATGAATTTTGAGATGGATTCATATTTTTAGACAGCCTGATTTTGGCTTCCACTCCGGCAGAGCTTCCTCCCTTCTTTCTAGCAGAATTTCCCTTCCTTTATATGCTACCTCCCCCTTCAAAAGTGGTGCCCAAAGGCTTGCCAAATTGCTAGTATATATAGGCATCTTAAACTAATGAGAGCTTGCCACTTGGCTCAATGGATTTGTGCCATTTGCTACTCCTAATCATGAGATTCCCTTCCTCTTGACAAGTGACCCTTGAGATTGGTGCCCAATGATTACTCTTGATTTTAATCTTCAAAGAGCCAATGGATGCTTTCCATGTTTCCCAAGCTTGATTGAATTAAGTTTTGAGATCCAAAGCATCTTTTAACAACTTTTGGAATCCAATGTTGGTTTTAATAAAACTTTGAAGTCCATTTCACTTAGGTCCCCCAAAGTCTTCGAGTCAATTACACTTTTACCCGATCTCATTATTTACGATCTCACCACTAGCTTCAAAATTTAACTTTTATCCTAAATTTCTTGGAATGTCCTTTTTCCTCCCATATTTGGGTTTAAAAATCTCAGATATTACATAAAGTAAATTGAATTTTAGTAGATTTAGAATTATAATATATTATTTAGTAAGAATAGTGGGCATTCTTTTCTTCTCTTTTTCATTTCTATTCTAATGGTGTTAGGTTATTATAGGATGTTGGCAGATAAACTGTTGTAGCACAACAGTTGAAGGGAAAAACTATGCAAGGTGAAGCTCCAGAAGGAATCCACCCAATGTATCGTGATGGGTTGGCACAAAGTATGACACCACACACCCAAGAGAGAGGTGAATTGTGTGTTTTAGAAATTTCTTAAAATTTGAAAATTTTTGCTTCAAATGAGGTTTTAGTAAGTTAAAATAGAAGATATAACATTTCAAATGAAATGCTTGAAAAATATAAAGCAAGAATGATAAAGAGACAAGAGATTTGTTGATGATGTTTTAAAAAATACAACAATTAGATTTTATGACGTGGGACACTATTGTAGGCACTTGAGCTTGATGTCTACTAAAATAAGGTTGCCACAAGGAAAGTTGCCACAAGGACGTTCGCCACAAGAGATTTTGCAGCAAGGAAGTTTTCCTTAATGAATTTTGCCACAAGAAAGTTTTCCTCAAGGAATTTTTCCACAAGAATGTTTTCCTCAAGGATCTTACTACAAGGATCTTTGCCTTAAGGATCTTATCACAAGGATGTCCGCCTCAAGGATCTTGCCGTAAGGATGTTTGCCTCAAGGACTTTTTCCTTAAGGATGTTCGCCTTAAGAATCTCGCCACAAGGATGTTTGTGTTAGTCTTAATACCCTAATGCTAGATTTAGATGACATCTGGTAATTGTAATTATGGGACTCAGGATATAATTCTTGCAATATGTAATAAAATATAATATCATATTTTAAGATCATATCTTCATTCATACCTCTCTAATCAATTATATGAATGAGCTCTTAGATTTCTTGATGATAGTCTTATTTTTAAGTGTTAAAAATATGTGACAAAGACTTTCAGGAGGTTTTCTTATGAAAGTTTAACAAGATTGCTATGAGGCAAGTAGCGTAATTCAAAATTTTTGAACCTTACCCCAATCTCATCAACGTTGAAATCAAACAATCACACACATAATAAAATAAATCTAACCTATAGATTTTCGAGTCATTCGTAGATTCGAGCAATCCAAGCATCTAGCCTCTAACTCGTGATACGTGACACGCGTCCGTTGGCGAGGGGAGCGGAATGAAAGTGCGAGCTTCTTCTCCTTTTGCAGCTTGTGTCTGGACGAAAAAGAACGAATTTTCAACCCTTGAAAACCATAAAATAAATACTTAAAAAAAAGAAAATCATAAAATAAAAGCTTAATTTGGCCAACCCTTAAAGAGGTATTTATAGAGAAGCCTCCTAGGGTTTCTTAAAGCCTAATGGATTGGCTAATCCCATTTATCCTAGTTCAACAAGGAACTTAATTAAACGGATTTATTCTGGTCCATAATAGAAGGACTAGATAACCATAAGGTTGGATATGAGGAAATTTAGATTGGATAAATGCTGAGAGTAGACAACCACAAGGAAGTGATTTCTTTGAATATTCACGAGCAGTTACAATTTTGTTACACATAATAGAAGGAAGATTGATTTGCTTCTCATCAATAATTTTTTCTAAGAACCATAGGTCTTCGGGATAGAGTTTAGCATAATTTCCTGTGCTAGGATTTAAGACTTGACAAATGATAAGATATAGGATATGAACGTCAACAGATAACTCATTGATGGTAGAAAAGGCTTTCGGAAGATCAGGGTTTTTTGAAATTTTTCTGCATGTTTGTAAAGCATTGAAAGTGTAAGGAATATAGATATCTCCTTTGTTTGGAATTTGTAGAAAAGTAGCTAATGATTTGGGGTTGAATTCAAATTCGGTATTTTGAAGAAAAGTTTTAAAACGATTAGTATAATCATGCCCATCAAATGAGCTTTGGGCATTAGAGTAGAACATACGAACGTAATCTTGAAAAATAGGAACTTTAAGTTCAAGAAGCTGAACCCAATTTCTATTTTGTAAGGAACTAAGATAGAGAAAATTTGTTTTTCCTAAGATTTCAATATCAAAGAGGCGACCAGGGTTTACCTCTCATTTTATGAATGAAGACTTGAATGTATTGAGGGTTTGAATGGACAGAAAGTCTTCGTTGAACTCTGATCGAAGCGGAGAACGGGAGTAGCGAGTGTGATGATGCTTTCCTACAGATTGCTTCAATCTAACCATGATTAACTTGAAGAATTTAGAGAGATTTCGAGTAAGAACAAGAGAGAGAGGAATTTTAGACCTTAGGGTTTCAAAATAAGAAAGAGAACCTGAAAGAAATGAAAGGTCGAAGTGTCTCTGGTATTTATAATCTCGACATTAGGTTTCGAAACAAGACTGATATGTTTTGAAATAATCCTCTTTGGAAATGAGGTTTTGAAACATGAAGCAATATGTTTCAAAATAAAACTCTTTGGAAAATATGTTTCGGAACATGGAACAACATATTTCGAAATAAAACTCTCTGGAATTTGTGTTTCAAAATAGAATGATATGATGTTTCGAAACCAGATGATCTCGGGTAGGGGATGTTTCGAAACCTGATACTGATGTTTTGAAACTTCTTCAGACAAAAACACTTAGACTTGAATTTTGATAGAAATTTATTTAGAATTTGATTTCCAACGGATTGAGACATGATCTAAAGCGTTTAAACTTTTTGTTGTCCAATGGTTTGGTAAAAATATCAGCTACTTGATTATTTGTATCTACGAATTCCAAGATGATATTTTCCTTTTGAACATGATCCTTTAAGAAATGATACTTAATTTCTATGTGTTTAATTCTTGCATGGAATACCAAATTTTTTGATAGAGCTATTGTACTAGAGTTATCACACTTAATTGGTATTCTCTCTAGGTGAATGTCATAATCCTCTAGTTGATGCTTAATCCAAAGAACTTGTGTGTAACATAAACTAACTGCTACATACTCAGCTTCTGTTGAGGATAGGGCAACTGTATTTTGCTTCTTGCTAGCCCAAGTAACTAAAGAGTTTCCTAGAAAGTGGCATATTCCACTTGTACTCTTTCTATCAATTTTGCATCCTCCATAATCAGCATCGGTATATGCCGTAAGCTTAAATTCTTTTAATTTTGGATAGAATAGTCCTAAATTTACAAAACCTTTAATATATCTTAGAATTCTTTAGGTGGCTTTCAAGTGAGATTCTTTTGGATCAGCTTGATATCTAGCACACATACCAACACTAAACACAATCTTGGGTCTGGAGGTCGTTAGATATAATAAAGAGCCAATTATCCCTCTATATAGCTTTTGATCTACTGATTTTCCTTTCTCATTTTTATCAATGGAACTTGATGTACTCATGGGGGTTGATATAGGTTTACAGTCTTTCATTCCAAATTTGGCTAAGATTTCTTTTACATACTTAGCTTGACTTAAATAAATTCCTTGAGATGTTTGCCTAATTTAAAGACCTAAGAAGTATGTTAATTCTTCCATCATGCTCATTTCAAATTCATTTTGCATTATTGATGCAAACTCTTCACACAAACTAAGATTTGATTATCCAAAAATAATGTTATCAACATAAATCTGGACAGTTAACATATCATTTCTTTTGTTAGTAATGAAAAGTGTTGTGTCAACCTTACCTCTTTGAAATCCATTTTCTAAGAGAAACTTACTTAGGCTTTCATACCAAGCTCTAGGAGCTTGTTTTAAGCCATATAAGGCTTTAGTAAGCTTTTATACATGATTTGGATATTTTGGATTTTCAAAATCGGGTGGTTGTTTTACAAACACTTGCTTCAAAATGAAACCATTTAAGAATGCACTTTTGACATCGATTTGATATAAGGTGAAGTTCTTGTAGCATGAGAAAGATAATAGGATTCTTATAGCTTCCAATCTTGCTACTAAAACATAGGTTTCGTCATAGTTAAGACCTTCTTCTTGCCTATATCCTTCAGCAACTAATCTAACCTTATTTCTAATGATATTTCCACTCTCATCAAGCTTGTTTCTAAAGATCCACTTTGTTCCTATGATCGAGTGATCTGATGGTTCAAGTACAAGACACCAAACTTCATTCTTTTCGAATTGGTTTAGCTCATCTTGCATAGCTTTAACCCATTCATCATCATTTAAAGTTTCTTGAACATTTTTTGGTTCTATTTGAGAGATTAAAACTGGATTGGTATTTATTCTAAGAGAAGATCTAGTTGATACTCTTTTACTAGGATCCCCTAAGATTTCATTTTCTTTGAGATAATTTATTTCTCTTGGAAATGAAATTTCTTTTGGATTTTCTAAATCTTGGTTATTGCTTTGATCTTGTTCTTCATTTATTTGAATTTGATTCATCTTATTTGGATTGTCTTTTATATTATCATCATTTTTGCTTATTACTAGTTTGTCCTCAAACACTACATGAATTGATTCTTCTACAACTGGCATTATTGTATTAAACACTCAACAAGCTTTGCTTTGAGATGAATAACCTATAAATATGCCTTCATCACTCTTGGCATCGAATTTCCCTAAATTATCTTGACCATTGTTTAGAATAAAATATTTGCACCCAAAGTGATTGAAATGAGAAATATTTGGTTTTTTGTGTTTACATAGTTCATATGGAGTTCTTTCAATGATTGGTCTTATTGACACTCTATTCAAAACATAGTAAGTTGTATTTACACCTTCAACCCAAAAGTATTTTGGTAAGTTATTTTCTAGCAACATAGTTCTAGACATTTCTATAAGAGTTCTATTTTTACTTTCAACGACACCATTTTCTTAAGGGGTTCTAGAGACAGGGAAGTTATGATGAATTCCCTTTTCTTCACAATAGGCTTGAAATTCTTGATTTTCAAATTCTCCACCATGATCACTTCTTATTTTCTTTATTTTTAACTCTTGTTCATTTTGAAGTCTTTTGAACAATCTAGAGAATGTTTTAAAAGCATCATTTTTATTTCCTAAGAACAATACCCATGTAAACCTTGAAGAATCGTCTACTATGACTAGGGTGTAGGATTTTCATACCCATGTAAACCTTGAAAAATCATCTACTATGACTAGGGTGTAGGATTTTACTCCTAAACTTTAAGTTCTCATAGGACCAAATTGATGTTTTTCCTTTGTTAGAGTTTTGATGATGAAAAATCATTATATTTTGATGATGTTTATTATCTTTATGCTCCAATTTAAATGATGCCTTAAGTAGTCTCAATTTTTTTTTTCAAAGTATTTTCCAATATATATGTGTTGTTTATGATTTAGGAGAATGGAAAATGAAGTTAAAAGTTGACATCTAAGTGTTAAGTTTTTCTAATAGTATAGTCGACTTTGTGCCTTGCATCTGTCAACTATGCCTTGAATAGTCGACTATGTGCCTTGCATCTGTCGACTATGCCTTGAATAGTCAACTATGTTTTTTGATCTGTCGACTATTCTCATGGTTTTATCGACTACATAATTTAATATGCCGACTATTAGTGTGTATTTTAAAAGAAATTTTCTTAATATTTTTGTTCTGTCGACTATTCCATCTCTTCTATCGACTATGCCTTATTTTGTTTATAAATCTATTAACTATCTATTATCTTATGTCGACTAACTCTTTTCGCAGAAAGCCATAACGATTAGTTTTTCATTCTCCAACGGTCACAAAACGACTAGTTTTGGGCAAGGCTTTTGGGATGCTTATAAATACAAATCAATGATGTCTTGAGAAGGCTGATTGATGAAAAAGAAACTGATTTGAGCTTACATTTATATTCATTTGTATTTACAGTGACGGTGCTTTATTTTTCTCTCTTTAAGGATTTGATCTAAATTTGTATTAATTCATTCAAGCCTTGTTTTGTATTTTGAGAGATCTTGTAACTAAGAGATTTATCTCTTAGATCCTCTCTTTGTTAAATTTCTTGTATTTCCTAGCTTGTGTAGCTAGAGGGCCCATTTGTGTGGGAGGTTTTATAATTTTCCTAATCATGGACTAGAGAACCTACTTGGTTTAAGTAGGGGGTTTTAGTGGATTGTTTGGAAAATCTTAGTGAGGAGCTAAGGTAGTGGATTAGACTTGGGTTAAGCCAAACCACTATATATCTTAGTGTTCTTGTGTGCTTGTGTTCATAAATTCTCTTTATTGTCAAGCACCTATCCAATCCTCACTTGCATTGAATTCTTATTTTCCATCAAAAGGATTTCAAGTTCTATCAAGTTTTTAATATAACCAATTCACCCCCCCTCTTGGTGTGTGCCATAGCTCCCCCCGGTCCAACAATTGATATCAGAGCCTCATTCCCACTGTTTTTCATTGGTTTAACAACCTAGGGTTAAAGATCCACAAATGGCACAAATTTTTGTCTCATCAAAGCACCACTTGTCCACCTTTCATTAATGGTTTTAACTTTAATTTTTGGAAAGCAAGAATGCACATCTATCTTATGCAAGATACAATCCTTATGCAAGTGATTAAGAAAGGGGTTACATTGACCGATATGGAAAATATGGAGACTTGGACAGTAAAGGAAAGAAGAGATATGGAGACAAATGCAAGAGCCATGAACACTTTGTTTTGTGCTCTTTGTGTCGAAGAGTTCAACTGAGTCTCAACATGCAAAATGGCCAAGGAGATTTGGGACAAATTAGAGGTCACTCGTGAAGGCACCAGTTAAGTCAAGGAATCAAAGGTAAATTTACTAATTCGTGAGTATAAACTTTTTTCTATGAAATCTTTGGAACCTATTAATGAGATGTTTACTAGGTTTAATAATATTATCACAAATTTAGAGGCTTTAGGAAACACTTTTTCAAATGGAGAGAAAGTTAGAAAAATCCTTAGAAGTCTACCCAAGGAATGGGACCCCAAAGTGACAGCCATTTAAGAGGCTAAAGACTTAGATAACTTATCTTTTGATGATTTGGTTGGATCTCTCATGACTCACGAGATCATAATGAAGAGAGATGATGATGAGATAAATAGAGATAAGAATCTTCTTTTCAAAGTTTCACACTCATCTAGTGATGATGATGATGAAGATGATGATGATTTAATGATAGTTACTAGGAAATTTTAAAGGTTCCTTAGTAGAAAAAGGTTGAAAGAATTGGAAAGAAGAAGGATAAGTTTGAGGGAAAGAAATATAGAAATGCAGTTAAATGCTATGGATGTCAAGAGTATAGAGATATCATATCCGAATGTCCATCATTTAAGAGGTATGAAAAGAAGTTCAAGAAGAAAATGGATGTGTCATCCTCTAGTGATGAATCCCATGTGGAGGAAGTGGTCAACCTATGTCTTATGACCAACATAGAAGAGAATCTTTCCCATTCTAGTAATTTAATTTTAAGTTTTACTCTTGATGAATTGCATGATGCATTTAATGATTTGATGAATGAATTTGAAAATGTTAGTATGAAAAACAATCTCATAAAGAAGAAATTAAAATCTTTAGATAAAGAAGTGAGCTTATTGAAAGAAGAAAAAGATTCTTGGAATAATGAGAAGAAAATGTTGAAAGCTCAAAATGATGAACTTCAAGAGAAAAATAAATGTTTAAAATTATCTCTTGAAAAAGCCGACAAAGAAAAAGAAGAATTGAAAAATGCCCTTGAGATTCAAAGAAAATATTTTCATAAAAGAAGAAAAGGGCAAGGTGGCTTTGTGAAAAGAAAATAAAATTTTGCCTCACATTCTAAAATCACTTGTCATTATTGTGGTCAATATGGGCATTCTATAAACAAATGTTTTATAAGAAACCATCCTACAAGATATAAAAAAATATGGGTTCCAAAAGGAATTTTCAATGCTAACTATGATGACCCCAAAGAGGGTTGGGCACCAAAATCTTGTGGATGAGTTATTTTTTGTAGGTTTTCTTGACATCTAAATGAAGCTCAAAGTGAAATCTTTATGGATGAATCAAGCATGAAGGAAAGGGGGATGAAGGAGAAAATCAACCCCAAAAGATACTCATTCTTTTGCCAACCAAGAGTAAGAGAGATTGTTAAATTCAATCTTCATGGTATATTTTCTATCCCTAAACTCTCCATGATTACGATGTTTATGATGATTTTGAATCATGTATTGCCTTTATGATTTTACTTAAGAATTTATATCCAAAATGTCAATCATATTAGTTTCTAAAATTAAGGGGGAGTTATAGTGTTAAAATGATTTTCAAATTTTATACTTTGATTAAGGGGGATAATAGATCTTTTGATATGTGTTATTAAGGGGGAGTTTGTAAAAGTTTATTTTTCTCAAATGTACTCTTACCCCATAAAATCTTTTGAAGTTTTTCCCAATCCCTTGTTAGTCTTGTGCTAGAATTCTTTCAAATATATCATTTTTGATTTATGATAAAATGGGGGAGATTTTAGGTATTTCATAAAATGTTTTGTCATCATCAAAAAGGGGGAGATTGATGTTTTGCCTTTGTTAGAGTTCTGATGATGAAAAACCATTCTATTTTGATGATGTTTAGTATCTTTATGCTCCAATTTAAATGATGCCTTAAACAATCTCAAATGTTTGTGGTCAAAGTATTTTCCAATATATATGTGTTGTTTATGATTTAGGAGATTGGAAAATGAAGTTAAAAGCTGTCGTCAAAGTGTTAAGTTTTTCTAAGAGTATAGTCGACTATGTGTTGGAAATGTATGCCCTAAAGACATGTTTTGTTTAATTTATGGTAATGGTGTTTCTTTTATTCAGTTCATGGCACATATATTATTTGTATTTAATTGTTGGAAAAGTGTCCATGCTATTAAGTAAGTGATTCATGTGATGGGTCGTTCTTCACAGTTAGGCATGAATCATGGGTACTTAATAAGAAAGAAAAATATTACTCTTGATCTTTTGATAGAACTGGGCATTCTATCATGATAAGATCATTGTGCAATAGATCCTAATGGAGGATGGCTTGCCTTAGCCAGTAAACAGTCCGTTTACTCTAATTGTACAAGCGCATTTGGAATGCGTAGAGTGGACCTGTGATAGAAGCTAATGACAAAGTACTAATTATCATGGAGCTAGTCTATCACTGCTACTACGTGGACGAATACTCTAATACTTGAGTATTAGTTGGTGGTCTAGTGAACCTAGAGCTATATTCTTAGATTCATTGTAGGTGAGGTCTATCAAAGATCAATATCCTTTTGAGTTGGGAGTATGGTTTCTAATTAGCTAAGACAGACTAATACAAGATAGTTTATGTGATTCACCCCCTTGTGATTGTCCAAGAATAATCAAATAATCCAGGGCCCTGGGAACGTGACTTAAGAGTGTGTGCTTCTGGGTAGCTCCCAGTGATAAGCAAGTACATTCGAGTAGTCACGGATTATTGGACTAGTGATCTAAGGATGGTAGAAATCATTTAGAGAGGTGTTAGTACATTATTCCTTTCTAAATGATGGGTGTTACGCAGAGGGGTATTTTCGTCATTACACTAGTAGGTCAAAGACATGGCATATGCAAAATTATTCGTGGGGTCAATGTTACCATATGGTGATAGTTGGAACACTTAGAATGACAAAATATAGCTACTAGGTGGCAGGGATATTTTGGTCATTTTAGTAGCCGTGAATAATTTGTCTTTTGGTCCCCGGGGTAGCTCGATATAACTCATGTATTTTTTAATACATTTGGCTTGTTGGGTGAATTACATTGAGAGAGAATTATTTTATTCAGGATGGTCCATAATTAATTGGGCTAGAATAAAATAATAGTTCATTAGTTTAATTAATTAAATGGGCTAACCCAATTAGAAAATTAATTAAATGGACTTGGCCCATTAGGGTTTGGCCCACTAGGGTTTTAACCCTAGGGTTCTCCCTATATATACCTCTCTTTGGTTGTTTTTCATCCAAGGTCGTTTTTGCTCTTCTTCACCGAAAGAGAGGCCACGAGTTCGAGTCATACTCCGGAAGATCGAAAGAGTGCTTTGAGTTCTAATGCGAAGGAGCCGAAGGATAGCAGGACAGCCGTCGTCTCCACCATGCGAAGAAGCTCCCGAGCATCCTGCTCCCATCGCTCCATTCCGTCCGGTAATTCGCCGAAAAATTAAGTCTCCTAGATTCTAATCAATACGAGGAACGTTTTTTGATTAAAACGCTTCCGTTGCATGCTTTTGTATCCTCGTTCATGATCCTTCAAGTGGTATCAGAGCCACGGTTTTGTTGGTTTGAATCTAGGAGCATGCCTAGGATTAAAATCGGAAAAAAGGGTGGTTCCTTTTACTGTTTAAATGCTGTTTTTTCTGCGTTTATGGATCCCTCCAAGAATGGTTTTAGATGCCTTGTAAACCTCATGAGTGGAGGTATAGGACGTTGTAATCTGTTGTGTTTATTCAAATAGATTCGATGTAAACCTCACGGTTGGGGTATAGGCGGATGTACAACCAGTTTTGATGGTTGATTTCATCAGTTTTATTCTTCTGTAATACTGATCATTCAAACAAAACATGTTGCAGACGGAAAGAGGCATATTTTCCTTATTCGGTCAGTGCTGTTCATGATGCAGAAAGATGCAGTTTCGGCCGGATTGGGCAGCGCTGTTTTGGAACAGATTGCGGTTTCAGAAAGCCAGCATTCAGCCATCATTTGCACAGGCTGAACGTGATGGAAGAATCGGCCAGATCTGGCTTCGGCTAAGGGCTTGAATCGACGATCACGAGAAATCAGGTTTTTGGATGTTCCATGGAACAGTGGGACCGCCGTGCCTTCGGCGGGCTTCGCCCGCCCCAACCCCAAAGTTAGCATCTAGGTGTTTTATTTGAAAACCACTCTTGGAGGTTAAATTATTTGCAATTAGATTATCTTTGTGATATGTTGCATGAAAATAATTAGTAAAAGGATGGAACCTCCTTAGGATTAAACAAGACCACATTTAATGTTTATTTGATGTGATGTTTAATCAATTATATGGTCACTTAGGAATAATGAATAGAAAAACATGTAACTTGTTTATTGTGCTTTTTCAATTGTGATCATATGTGGAGTTAATTCATGAAAACGTTTTATTAAACCAAATGATGAAATTAGTTTACAGGTTTACTTTTTCAAAGGATTTATCCCGTGGTACAGAAAGTAAATGTAGACTTAGATATTTCATAATAAGGTTTAAATTTGGGTTAATTAATCAAAAGAAAAAATTAACTTATGGTTTACTCTCTCAAAGTTTTTTTATTATCCTTGGATTAGAGAGTGTTTCAAGTTTAGATATTTTTCTAAGTATTAATGGAATCCAAAAGGAAAAACGTTTTTTAATCAAAACCCTTATTTTAAAAGATTAAGTGGGAGAGGGGTTCCAACGACCCCATGGCTTCCTCCACACCTTTAATTAGAGATCGTGGATACCCTCGTGTCATTCTGAGCATGACCCCCTATAGGATGGGTATTCCATAAGGATCTAGATCTAATGGTAAAGGTATAACTAAAACCTAGGATATGTGTTGTCATCGGTCGGCCTATCGTTGGAGGTAATAATGCAAGATTATCCGTAGGGAATGTGAGATAGTGGCTGCCCTATCGATGGAATTATTCTCTAGATCATTTCCTATTCAGGAAGTTTAGTTTGTGGTGGTTATACACTTAACTTAGAGAATTATCAACCTCCCTATCGGAGCTCTGTTAGTTCTTCTAAGAGCCAAATGACATATTATTGATAATAGTTTAAGGGAAATCTATTTTCAAGACATAATGTGAGCTTATGTGCAAAATATTTGTTTTATATGTGCCTCGTCTAAACGTCTTATTTTTCCATAAATTGTACAGGAATGTCTGGTGGAGGTTCTTTTAGTCCCCTTGCTATGATCCTCAAGGATTTTAAGCTGGATGGGGGTAATTATGTTGACTGGAAGAGGAAGTTGAACATAGTACTCACAGCTGAAGGGTACAAGTATGTTCTGACTGACCCCTGTCCTGTAATTGGGAGAAACTCCACTGACGAGGAGCGCCAGGCAGAGGCGGAATGGAAGAATGCTGACGAGATGGCTCGATGCTACATGTTGGCTTCCATGTTTGATGTGCTTCAATCGAAGCATGAGCATATGCCCACTGCTTATGATATTGATCTGTCGTTGCGCACCATGTTCGCTGATAAGAGCCGGCCCGCGAGGCAGGAAGCTCTTAAGGCGATCATGACTACCAGGATGGCTGAGGGGGCATCAGTTCGAGAGCACATGCTCAAGATGATTGCTTACTTCGAGGAAGCTGAGGTCTTGGGAGCGACGATAGATGTTGAGAGTCAGGTAGACATGGTCTTGGAGACTTTGCCAGATTCATACTCGCAGTTCAAATTGAACTATAACATGAATAAATTAGAGATGAATCTAGTGGAGCTTATGAAAGAGCTCCAGGCGGCAGAGAAGATCATGAAGCCTACCTCGAAGGCTCTAGCTATTCATTCTGCATCTTCTCCTAGAGTTGGCCCTAAAGCCAAGAACTTCAAGAAGAAGAAGGGTCAGAACAAAGCAGGGGGCAAGCCCAAAACGCCCGGAGCTAGTCAAGCCGATGCCAAGCCCAAAGGCAAGTGCTTCAAATATGGGCAGAAAGGACACTGGAAAAAGGATTGTCCTGCCCTCAAGGTGAAAGCACCAGGTATTGCTCTTTACTTAGAATCCATCAGTTTGGTAGGATCTTCATCCTCTTGGATAGTTGATTCAGGAGCCACTGATCATGTCTGTAACTCTTTGCAGGGGTTCAGAAAGACAAGGACTCTATCTGAAGGAGAGCATGGAATGCTGGTAGCTAGTGGAGCTCGAGTATGGGCTGAAGCAGTGGGAGTTTTGCATTTGTTTTTTGATTCTAATAGGATTTTAATTCTGAAAGATGTTTTATACGTTCCTGCTTTGAGACAGAATTTAATTTCAGTTTCTAAATTGATTTCTTATGGTTATTCTGTTTCGTTCCATTCTGGTGTCACTATCAGTAGAAATGGACAGGTTATTTGTTCAGGCAACGTATTTGGGAATCTTTATTATATTAATCCTATTAAAAGTCAAATAAACAACTCTGAGACTGAACCAGTTAATAAGAAGAGAACATTATCATCTAATGACTCTTATCTATGGCACTTAAGATTAGGGCACATTAATCCTAATCGGATTCAGAGGCTAATCCATGATGGGCCCTTGGGCTCATTGAGATTGGAAGAATGGCCTCAGTGTGAATCATGCCTAATGGGAAAAATGACCAAAAGGCCATTTACTCAGAAGGCAGGTAGAGCCAAGGACATATTAGAGTTAGTTCATAGTGATGTTTGTGGTCCAATGACTACACCTGCTAGAGGAGGTTACGAGTACTTCATCACATTTACGGATGACCACACTCATTTTGGTTATATTTATCTGATGAGGCGCAAGTCTGATTCTTTTGATAAATTCAAAGAGTTTAAGGCTGAAGTGGAGCGTCAAACAGGTAAATTGATCAAAATTTTGAGGTCAGACCGTGGTGGAGAGTACCTTCTTGGAGAGTTTAAGGACTACTTAGTACATCACGGTATAGTTTCTCAATTGACTGCGCCTGGGACCCCCCAGCAGAATGGAGTCAGTGAGAGAAGGAACAGGACTCTAATGGAGATGGTAAGAAGCATGATGAGCCATGCATCTCTTCCTATTTCCTTTTGGGGATATGCCTTAGAAACGGCGGCATACATTCTGAACTTGGTACCTTCCAAGTCTGTACCTAGGACACCCTATGAGATGTGGACGGGACGAAAGCCTAGTCTAAATCATCTCAAGATATGGGGTTGTCCAGCTTATGTATTGACTAAGGGGAGTAAGTTGGAACCAAGGTCAGAATTATGCTACTTCATAGGATATCCAAAAGGCACTCGTGGTGGATATTTCTATTATCCTAAGGAGCAGAAAGTACTAATCAGTACTCATGCTAGATACTTGGAGGATGATCAGAGTATGTCCACTAAGGGTTCAAGCAGAATAGAACTAGATGAGAAGTTGTCTTCTGAACAAACTTCAGGTACATCTAGTGTCCCAATTGAGGAACCAAAAGAGACACAACCGAGTGTTTCTATACGCACGGAGCCTCGTCGTAGTGGGAGGGAAACTAAAGTTCCTGATAGATGGACAGGAGAAGCTTTCGAGCTAGTCTCTGACAATCAGGAACAAGATCCTACTAGATACGAGGAGGCTGTCCTTGATGTCGATGTAGACAAGTGGCGCCTTGCAATGGATGCCGAGATTCAGTCTATGCATCTCAATCAGGTTTGGGATCTTGTAGCTACACCTGAAGGGGTAAAACCCATAGGGTGTAAGTGGGTATACAAGAGGAAAATGGGAGCGGATGGAAAGGTGCAAACCTTTAAAGCAAGGTTGGTTGCAAAAGGATTTACTCAGAAAGAAGGGATCGATTATGAGGAAACCTTTTCACCAGTAGCCATGCTTAAATCCATTCGCATACTCCTTGCCATAGCATGTCATTATGACTATGAGATATGGCAAATGGATGTTAAGACGGCCTTTCTTAATGGCCATCTTAGTGAAGACATCTATATGTCCCAACCAGAAGGCTATGTTGTGAAAGGCCAGGATCACATGGTCTGCAAGCTTAAGAAGTCCATTTATGGACTTAAGCAGGCATCAAGGGCATGGAACAAACGTTTTGATGAGTCTCTAAAATCTTATGGATTTATTCCAAACGTAGATGAACCATGCGTGTATAAGAAAACAAATGGTCAAAAGGTGTCTTTTCTGGTGTTATATGTTGATGACATTCTCATCATAGGAAATGATGTAGGGATGTTGTCATCAATAAAGATTTGGCTATCAAGTCAATTTAGCATGAAAGATATGGGATAAGCTAGTTACATTCTCAGTATAAAGCTTCTTAGAGATAGGAAGCAGAGAATGTTAGGTTTATCCCAATCTTCTTATATTGACAAGATATTGGTCAGGTTCAGCATGGATCAGTGTAAAGGGGCATTAATTCCTTTTAGACATGGATTGGGCTTATCTTCCAGGGACTGTCCCAAGACAGAGGAAGAAAAGGCGCGCATGAGTAGGATTCCTTATGCTTCAGCTGTAGGAAGTCTCATGTATGCCATGCTGTGTACCTGGCCAGATATTTGCTTTGCTGTAGGCATGATAAGCAGATTTCAGTCAAATCCAGGGGAAGCACAGTGGCAAGCTGTAAAGCATATACTCAAATACCTTAAGGCTACTAAGGATTATATGCTAGTCTACAGAGCTGATGACTTAGTTCCAGTAGGCTACACAGACTCAGATTTCCAGGCTGATAAGGATGAAAGAAAATCCACTAATGGATATGTTTTCACCTTGTCTAGAGGAGCTATTTCATGGCGGAGTATCAAGCAATCTTGTATTGCTGATTCCACCATGGAAGCTGAGTATGTAGCAGCATCAGAGGCGTCCAAGGAAGCAGTTTGGCTCTGAAAGTTCCTTATGGAACTAGGAGTTGTACCACATGTGGAAAAGCCTATTATACTTTATTGTGACAACACCGGAGCAGTGTCACAATGCAAAGAACCAAGGAACCACAGAAAGGGCAAGCATATTGAGAGGAAGTACCACCTCATTCGGGAGTTCATCCAGAAGAATGAGATAGTGGTGGACCAGATATCTACATCAAACAATCTAGCGGATCCTTTCACCAAGCCTTTGGCAGAGAAGGTCTTTCGAAGACACTTAGATGTCATAGGGGTGGGAACTTATGGATTTTCATAGTCTTTGAGTGCAAGTGGGAGATTGTTGGAAATGTATGCCCTAAAGACATGTTTTGTTTAATTTATGGTAATGATGTTTCTTTCATTCAGTTCATGGCACATATATTATTTGCATTTAATTGTTGGAAAAGTGTCCATGCTATTAAGTAAGTGATTCATGTGATGGGTCGTTCTTCACAGTTAGGCATGAATCATGGGTACTTAATAAGCAAGAAAAATATTACTCTTGATCCTTTGATAGAACTGGGCATTCTATCATGATAAGATCATCGTGCAATAGATCCTAATGGAGGATGGCTTGCCTTAGCCAGTAAACAGTCCGTTTACTCTAATTGTACAAGCGCATTTGGAATGCGTAGAGTGGACCTGTGATAGAAGCTAATGACAAAGTACTAATTATCATGGAGCTAGTCTATCACTGCTACGACGTGGACGAGTACTCTAATACTTGAGTATTAGTTGGTGGTCTAGTGAACCTAGAGCTATATTCTTAGATTCATTGTAGGTGAGGTCTATCAAAGATCAATATCCTTTTGAGTTGGGAGTATGGTTTCTAATTAGCTAAGACAGACTAATACAAGATAGTTTCTGTGATTCACCCCCTTGGAATTGTCCAAGAATAATCAAATAATCCAGGGCCCTGGGAACGTGACTTTAGAGTGTGTGCTTCTGGGTAGCTCCCAGTGATAAGCAAGTAAATTCGAGTAGTCACGGATTATTGGACTAGTGATCTAAGGATGGTAGAAATCATTTAGAGATGTGTTAGTACATTATTCCTTTCTAAATGATGGGTGTTACGCAGAGGGATATTTTCGTCATTACACTAGTAGGTCAAAGACATGGCATATGCAAAATTATTCGTGGGGTCAGTGTTACCATATGGTGATAGTTGGAACACTTAGAATGACAAAATATAGCTACTACGTAGCAGGGATATTTTGGTCATTTTAGTAGCCGTGAATAATTTGTCTTTTGGTCCCCGGGGTAGCTCGATGTAACTCATGTATTTTTTAATACATTTGGCTTGTTGGGTGAATTACATTGAGAGAGAATTATTTTATTCAGGATGGTCCATAATTAATTGGGCTAGAATAAAATAATAGTTCATTAGTTTAATTAATTAATTGGGCTAACCCAATTAGAAAATTAATTAAATGGACTTGTCCCATTAGGGTTTGGCCCACTAGGGTTTTAACCCTAGGGTTCTCCCTATATATACCTCTCTTTGGTTGTTTTTCATCCAAGGTCGTTTTTGCTCTTCTTCACCGAAAGAGAGGCCACGAGTTCGAGTCATACTCCGGAAGATCGAAAGAGTGCTTTGAGTTCTAATGCGAAGGAGCCGAAGGATAGCAGGACAGCCGTCGTCTCCACCATGCGAAGAAGCTCCCGAGCATCCTGCTCCCATCGCTCCATTCCGTCCGGTAATTCGCCGAAAAATTAAGTCTCCTAGATGCTAATCAATACGAGGAACGTTTTTTGATTAAAACGCTTCCGTTGCATGCTTTTGTATCCTCGTTCATGATCCTTCAAGTGGTATCAGAGCCACGGTTTTGTTGGTTTGAATCTAGGAGCATGCCTAGGATTAAAATCGGAAAAAAGGGTGGTTCCTTTTACTGTTTAAATGCTGTTTTTTCTGCGTTTATGGATCCCTCCAAGAATGGTTTTAGATGCCTTGTAAACCTCATGAGTGGAGGTATAGGACGTTGTAATCTGTTGTGTTTATTCAAATAGATTCGATGTAAACCTCACGGTTGGGGTATAGGCGGATGTACAACCAGTTTTGATGGTTGATTTCATCAGTTTTATTCTTCTGTAATACTGATCATTCAAACAAAACATGTTGCAGACGGAAAGAGGCCTATTTTCCTTATTCGGTCAGTGCTGTTCATGATGCAGAAAGATGCAGTTTCGGCCGGATTGGGCAGCGCTGTTTTGGAACAGATTGCGGTTTCAGAAAGCCAGCATTCAGCCATCGTTTGCACAGGCTGAACGTGATGGAAGAATCGGCCAGATCTGGCTTCGGCTAAGGGCTTGAATCGACGATCACGAGAAATCAGTTTTTTGGATGTTCCATGGAACAGTGGGACCGCCGTGCCTTCGGCGGGCTTCGCCCGCCCCAACCCCAAAGTTAGCATCTAGGTGTTTTATTTGAAAACCACTCTTGGAGGTTAAATTATTTGCAATTAGATTATCTTTGTGATATGTTGCATGAAAATAATTAGTAAAAGGATGGAACCTCCTTAGGATTAAACAAGACCACATTTAATGTTTATTTGATGTGATGTTTAATCAATTATATGGTCACTTAGGAATAATGAATAGAAAAACATGTAACTTGTTTATTGTGCTTTTTCAATTGTGATCATATGTGGAGTTAATTCATGAAAACGTTTTATTAA
Organism: Diospyros lotus; assembly: GCF_014633365.1. Lineage (NCBI taxonomy): Eukaryota > Viridiplantae > Streptophyta > Magnoliopsida > Ericales > Ebenaceae > Diospyros > Diospyros lotus. The sequence goes on from NC_068342.1 coordinate 23,474,774, forward strand.
ACCAAATGATGAAATTAGTTTACAGGTTTACTTTTTCAAAGGATTTATCCCGTGGTACAGAAAGTAAATGTAGACTTAGATATTTCATAATAAGGTTTAAATTTGGGTTAATTAATCAAAAGAAAAAATTAACTTATGGTTTACTCTCTCAAAGTTTTTTTATTATCCTTGGATTAGAGAGTGTTTCAAGTTTAGATATTTTTCTAAGTATTAATGGAATCCAAAAGGAAAAACGTTTTTTAATCAAAACCCTTATTTTAAAAGATTAAGTGGGAGAGGGGTTCCAACGACCCCATGGCTTCCTCCACACCTTTAATTAGAGATCGTGGATACCCTCGTGTCATTCTGAGCATGACCCCCTATAGGATGGGTATTCCATAAGGATCTAGATCTAATGGTAAAGGTATAACTAAAACCTAGGATATGTGTTGTCATCGGTCGGCCTATCGTTGGAGGTAATAATGCAAGATTATCCGTAGGGAATGTGAGATAGTGGCTGCCCTATCGATGGAATTATTCTCTAGATCATTTCCTATTCAGGAAGTTTAGTTTGTGGTGGTTATACACTTAACTTAGAGAATTATCAACCTCCCTATCGGAGCTCTGTTAGTTCTTCTAAGAGCCAAATGACATATTATTGATAATAGTTTAAGGGAAATCTATTTTCAAGACATAATGTGAGCTTATGTGCAAAATATTTGTTTTATATGTGCCTCGTCTAAACGTCTTATTTTTCCATAAATTGTACAGGAATGTCTGGTGGAGGTTCTTTTAGTCCCCTTGCTATGATCCTCAAGGATTTTAAGCTGGATGGGGGTAATTATGTTGACTGGAAGAGGAAGTTGAACATAGTACTCACAGCTGAAGGGTACAAGTATGTTCTGACTGACCCCTGTCCTGTAATTGGGAGAAACTCCACTGACGAGGAGCGCCAGGCAGAGGCGGAATGGAAGAATGCTGACGAGATGGCTCGATGCTACATGTTGGCTTCCATGTTTGATGTGCTTCAATCGAAGCATGAGCATATGCCCACTGCTTATGATATTGATCTGTCGTTGCGCACCATGTTCGCTGATAAGAGCCGGCCCGCGAGGCAGGAAGCTCTTAAGGCGATCATGACTACCAGGATGGCTGAGGGGGCATCAGTTCGAGAGCACATGCTCAAGATGATTGCTTACTTCGAGGAAGCTGAGGTCTTGGGAGCGACGATAGATGTTGAGAGTCAGGTAGACATGGTCTTGGAGACTTTGCCAGATTCATACTCGCAGTTCAAATTGAACTATAACATGAATAAATTAGAGATGAATCTAGTGGAGCTTATGAAAGAGCTCCAGGCGGCAGAGAAGATCATGAAGCCTACCTCGAAGGCTCTAGCTATTCATTCTGCATCTTCTCCTAGAGTTGGCCCTAAAGCCAAGAACTTCAAGAAGAAGAAGGGTCAGAACAAAGCAGGGGGCAAGCCCAAAACGCCCGGAGCTAGTCAAGCCGATGCCAAGCCCAAAGGCAAGTGCTTCAAATATGGGCAGAAAGGACACTGGAAAAAGGATTGTCCTGCCCTCAAGGTGAAAGCACCAGGTATTGCTCTTTACTTAGAATCCATCAGTTTGGTAGGATCTTCATCCTCTTGGATAGTTGATTCAGGAGCCACTGATCATGTCTGTAACTCTTTGCAGGGGTTCAGAAAGACAAGGACTCTATCTGAAGGAGAGCATGGAATGCTGGTAGCTAGTGGAGCTCGAGTATGGGCTGAAGCAGTGGGAGTTTTGCATTTGTTTTTTGATTCTAATAGGATTTTAATTCTGAAAGATGTTTTATACGTTCCTGCTTTGAGACAGAATTTAATTTCAGTTTCTAAATTGATTTCTTATGGTTATTCTGTTTCGTTCCATTCTGGTGTCACTATCAGTAGAAATGGACAGGTTATTTGTTCAGGCAACGTATTTGGGAATCTTTATTATATTAATCCTATTAAAAGTCAAATAAACAACTCTGAGACTGAACCAGTTAATAAGAAGAGAACATTATCATCTAATGACTCTTATCTATGGCACTTAAGATTAGGGCACATTAATCCTAATCGGATTCAGAGGCTAATCCATGATGGGCCCTTGGGCTCATTGAGATTGGAAGAATGGCCTCAGTGTGAATCATGCCTAATGGGAAAAATGACCAAAAGGCCATTTACTCAGAAGGCAGGTAGAGCCAAGGACATATTAGAGTTAGTTCATAGTGATGTTTGTGGTCCAATGACTACACCTGCTAGAGGAGGTTACGAGTACTTCATCACATTTACGGATGACCACACTCATTTTGGTTATATTTATCTGATGAGGCGCAAGTCTGATTCTTTTGATAAATTCAAAGAGTTTAAGGCTGAAGTGGAGCGTCAAACAGGTAAATTGATCAAAATTTTGAGGTCAGACCGTGGTGGAGAGTACCTTCTTGGAGAGTTTAAGGACTACTTAGTACATCACGGTATAGTTTCTCAATTGACTGCGCCTGGGACCCCCCAGCAGAATGGAGTCAGTGAGAGAAGGAACAGGACTCTAATGGAGATGGTAAGAAGCATGATGAGCCATGCATCTCTTCCTATTTCCTTTTGGGGATATGCCTTAGAAACGGCGGCATACATTCTGAACTTGGTACCTTCCAAGTCTGTACCTAGGACACCCTATGAGATGTGGACGGGACGAAAGCCTAGTCTAAATCATCTCAAGATATGGGGTTGTCCAGCTTATGTATTGACTAAGGGGAGTAAGTTGGAACCAAGGTCAGAATTATGCTACTTCATAGGATATCCAAAAGGCACTCGTGGTGGATATTTCTATTATCCTAAGGAGCAGAAAGTACTAATCAGTACTCATGCTAGATACTTGGAGGATGATCAGAGTATGTCCACTAAGGGTTCAAGCAGAATAGAACTAGATGAGAAGTTGTCTTCTGAACAAACTTCAGGTACATCTAGTGTCCCAATTGAGGAACCAAAAGAGACACAACCGAGTGTTTCTATACGCACGGAGCCTCGTCGTAGTGGGAGGGAAACTAAAGTTCCTGATAGATGGACAGGAGAAGCTTTCGAGCTAGTCTCTGACAATCAGGAACAAGATCCTACTAGATACGAGGAGGCTGTCCTTGATGTCGATGTAGACAAGTGGCGCCTTGCAATGGATGCCGAGATTCAGTCTATGCATCTCAATCAGGTTTGGGATCTTGTAGCTACACCTGAAGGGGTAAAACCCATAGGGTGTAAGTGGGTATACAAGAGGAAAATGGGAGCGGATGGAAAGGTGCAAACCTTTAAAGCAAGGTTGGTTGCAAAAGGATTTACTCAGAAAGAAGGGATCGATTATGAGGAAACCTTTTCACCAGTAGCCATGCTTAAATCCATTCGCATACTCCTTGCCATAGCATGTCATTATGACTATGAGATATGGCAAATGGATGTTAAGACGGCCTTTCTTAATGGCCATCTTAGTGAAGACATCTATATGTCCCAACCAGAAGGCTATGTTGTGAAAGGCCAGGATCACATGGTCTGCAAGCTTAAGAAGTCCATTTATGGACTTAAGCAGGCATCAAGGGCATGGAACAAACGTTTTGATGAGTCTCTAAAATCTTATGGATTTATTCCAAACGTAGATGAACCATGCGTGTATAAGAAAACAAATGGTCAAAAGGTGTCTTTTCTGGTGTTATATGTTGATGACATTCTCATCATAGGAAATGATGTAGGGATGTTGTCATCAATAAAGATTTGGCTATCAAGTCAATTTAGCATGAAAGATATGGGATAAGCTAGTTACATTCTCAGTATAAAGCTTCTTAGAGATAGGAAGCAGAGAATGTTAGGTTTATCCCAATCTTCTTATATTGACAAGATATTGGTCAGGTTCAGCATGGATCAGTGTAAAGGGGCATTAATTCCTTTTAGACATGGATTGGGCTTATCTTCCAGGGACTGTCCCAAGACAGAGGAAGAAAAGGCGCGCATGAGTAGGATTCCTTATGCTTCAGCTGTAGGAAGTCTCATGTATGCCATGCTGTGTACCTGGCCAGATATTTGCTTTGCTGTAGGCATGATAAGCAGATTTCAGTCAAATCCAGGGGAAGCACAGTGGCAAGCTGTAAAGCATATACTCAAATACCTTAAGGCTACTAAGGATTATATGCTAGTCTACAGAGCTGATGACTTAGTTCCAGTAGGCTACACAGACTCAGATTTCCAGGCTGATAAGGATGAAAGAAAATCCACTAATGGATATGTTTTCACCTTGTCTGGAGGAGCTATTTCATGGCGGAGTATCAAGCAATCTTGTATTGCTGATTCCACCATGGAAGCTGAGTATGTAGCAGCATCAGAGGCGTCCAAGGAAGCAGTTTGGCTCTGAAAGTTCCTTATGGAACTAGGAGTTGTACCACATGTGGAAAAGCCTATTATACTTTATTGTGACAACACCGGAGCAGTGTCACAATGCAAAGAACCAAGGAACCACAGAAAGGGCAAGCATATTGAGAGGAAGTACCACCTCATTCGGGAGTTCATCCAGAAGAATGAGATAGTGGTGGACCAGATATCTACATCAAACAATCTAGCGGATCCTTTCACCAAGCCTTTGGCAGAGAAGGTCTTTCGAAGACACTTAGATGTCATAGGGGTGGGAACTTATGGATTTTCATAGTCTTTGAGTGCAAGTGGGAGATTGTTGGAAATGTATGCCCTAAAGACATGTTTTGTTTAATTTATGGTAATGATGTTTCTTTCATTCAGTTCATGGCACATATATTATTTGCATTTAATTGTTGGAAAAGTGTCCATGCTATTAAGTAAGTGATTCATGTGATGGGTCGTTCTTCACAGTTAGGCATGAATCATGGGTACTTAATAAGCAAGAAAAATATTACTCTTGATCCTTTGATAGAACTGGGCATTCTATCATGATAAGATCATCGTGCAATAGATCCTAATGGAGGATGGCTTGCCTTAGCCAGTAAACAGTCCGTTTACTCTAATTGTACAAGCGCATTTGGAATGCGTAGAGTGGACCTGTGATAGAAGCTAATGACAAAGTACTAATTATCATGGAGCTAGTCTATCACTGCTACGACGTGGACGAGTACTCTAATACTTGAGTATTAGTTGGTGGTCTAGTGAACCTAGAGCTATATTCTTAGATTCATTGTAGGTGAGGTCTATCAAAGATCAATATCCTTTTGAGTTGGGAGTATGGTTTCTAATTAGCTAAGACAGACTAATACAAGATAGTTTCTGTGATTCACCCCCTTGGAATTGTCCAAGAATAATCAAATAATCCAGGGCCCTGGGAACGTGACTTTAGAGTGTGTGCTTCTGGGTAGCTCCCAGTGATAAGCAAGTAAATTCGAGTAGTCACGGATTATTGGACTAGTGATCTAAGGATGGTAGAAATCATTTAGAGATGTGTTAGTACATTATTCCTTTCTAAATGATGGGTGTTACGCAGAGGGATATTTTCGTCATTACACTAGTAGGTCAAAGACATGGCATATGCAAAATTATTCGTGGGGTCAGTGTTACCATATGGTGATAGTTGGAACACTTAGAATGACAAAATATAGCTACTACGTAGCAGGGATATTTTGGTCATTTTAGTAGCCGTGAATAATTTGTCTTTTGGTCCCCAGGGTAACTCGATGTAACTCATGTATTTTTTAATACATTTGGCTTGTTGGGTGAATTACATTGAGAGAAAATTATTTTATTCAGGATGGTCCATAATTAATTAGGCTAGAATAAAATAATAGTTCATTAGTTTAATTAATTAATTGGGCTAACCCAATTAGAAAATTAATTAAATGGACTTGTCCCATTAGGGTTTGGCCCACTAGGGTTTTAACCCTAGGGTTCTCCTTATATATATCTCTCTTTGGTTGTTTTTCATCCAAGGTCATTTTTGCTTTTCTTCACCGAAAGAGAGGCCACGAGTTCGAGTCATACTCCGGAAGATCGAAAGAGTGCTTTGAGTTCTAATGCGAATGAGCCGAAGGATAGCAGGACAGCCGTCGTCTCCACTACGCGAAGAAGCTCCCGCGCATCCTGCTCCCATCGCTCCATTCCGTCCGGTAATTCGCCGAAAAATTAAGTCTCCTAGATGCTAATCAATACGAGGAACGTTTTTTGATTAAAACGCTTCCGTTGCATGCTTTTGTATCCTCGTTCATGATCCTTCAAGTGGTATCAGAGCCACGGTTTTGTTGGTTTGAATCTAGGAGCATGCCTAGGATTAAAATCGAAAAAAATGGTGGTTCCTTTTACTGTTTAAATGCTGTTTTTTCTGCGTTTATGGATCCCTCCAAGAATGGTTTTAGATGCCTTGTAAACCTCATGAGTGGAGGTATAGGACGTTGTAATCTGTTGTGTTTATTCAAATAGATTCGATGTAAACCTCACGGTTGGGGTATAGGCGGATGTACAACCAGTTTTGATGGTTGATTTCATCAGTTTTATTCTTCTGTAATACTGATCATTCAAACAAAACATGTTGCAGACGGAAAGAGGCCTATTTTCCTTATTCGGTCAGTGCTGTTCATGATGCAGAAAGATGCAGTTTCCGCCGGATTGGGTAGCGCTGTTTTGGAACAGATTGCGGTTTCAGAAAGCCAGCATTCAGCCATCGTTTGCACAGGCTGAACGTGATGGAAGAATCAGCCAGATCTGGCTTCGGCTAAGGGCTTGAATCGACCATCACGAGAAATCAGTTTTTTGGATGTTCCATGGAACAGTGGGACCGCAGTGCCTTCGGCGGGCTTCGCCCGCCCCAACCCCAAAGTTAGCATCTAGGTGTTTTATTTGAAAACCACTCTTGGAGGTTAAATTATTTGCAATTAGATTATCTTTGTGATATGTTGCATGAAAATAATTAGTAAAAGGATGGAACCTCCTTAGGATTAAACAAGACCACATTTAATGTTTATTTGATGTGATGTTTAATCAATTATATGGTCACTTAGGAATAATGAATAGAAAAACATGTAACTTGTTTATTGTGCTTTTTCAATTGTGATCATATGTGGAGTTAATTCATGAAAACGTTTTATTAAACCAAATGATGAAATTAGTTTACAGGTTTACTTTTTCAAAGGATTTATCCCGTGGTACAGAAAGTAAATGTAGACTTAGATATTTCATAATAAGGTTTAAATTTGGGTTAATTAATCAAAAGAAAAAATTAACTTATGGTTTACTCTCTCAAAGTTTTTTTATTATCCTTGGATTAGAGAGTGTTTCAAGTTTAGATATTTTTCTAAGTATTAATGGAATCCAAAAGGAAAAACGTTTTTTAATCAAAACCCTTATTTTAAAAGATTAAGTGGGAGAGGGGTTCCAACGACCCCATGGCTTCCTCCACACCTTTAATTAGAGATCGTGGATACCCTCGTGTCATTCTGAGCATGACCCCCTATAGGATGGGTATTCCATAAGGATCTAGATCTAATGGTAAAGGTATAACTAAAACCTAGGATATGTGTTGTCATCGGTCGGCCTATCGTTGGAGGTAATAATGCAAGATTATCCGTAGGGAATGTGAGATAGTGGCTGCCCTATCGATGGAATTATTCTCTAGATCATTTCCTATTCAGGAAGTTTAGTTTGTGGTGGTTATACACTTAACTTAGAGAATTATCAACCTCCCTATCGGAGCTCTGTTAGTTCTTCTAAGAGCCAAATGACATATTATTGATAATAGTTTAAGGGAAATCTATTTTCAAGACATAATGTGAGCTTATGTGCAAAATATTTGTTTTATATGTGCCTCGTCTAAACGTCTTATTTTTCCATAAATTGTACAGGAATGTCTGGTGGAGGTTCTTTTAGTCCCCTTGCTATGATCCTCAAGGATTTTAAGCTGGATGGGGGTAATTATGTTGACTGGAAGAGGAAGTTGAACATAGTACTCACAGCTGAAGGGTACAAGTATGTTCTGACTGACCCCTGTCCTGTAATTGGGAGAAACTCCACTGACGAGGAGCGCCAGGCAGAGGCGGAATGGAAGAATGCTGACGAGATGGCTCGATGCTACATGTTGGCTTCCATGTTTGATGTGCTTCAATCGAAGCATGAGCATATGCCCACTGCTTATGATATTGATCTGTCGTTGCGCACCATGTTCGCTGATAAGAGCCGGCCCGCGAGGCAGGAAGCTCTTAAGGCGATCATGACTACCAGGATGGCTGAGGGGGCATCAGTTCGAGAGCACATGCTCAAGATGATTGCTTACTTCGAGGAAGCTGAGGTCTTGGGAGCGACGATAGATGTTGAGAGTCAGGTAGACATGGTCTTGGAGACTTTGCCAGATTCATACTCGCAGTTCAAATTGAACTATAACATGAATAAATTAGAGATGAATCTAGTGGAGCTTATGAAAGAGCTCCAGGCGGCAGAGAAGATCATGAAGCCTACCTCGAAGGCTCTAGCTATTCATTCTGCATCTTCTCCTAGAGTTGGCCCTAAAGCCAAGAACTTCAAGAAGAAGAAGGGTCAGAACAAAGCAGGGGGCAAGCCCAAAACGCCCGGAGCTAGTCAAGCCGATGCCAAGCCCAAAGGCAAGTGCTTCAAATATGGGCAGAAAGGACACTGGAAAAAGGATTGTCCTGCCCTCAAGGTGAAAGCACCGGGTATTGCTCTTTACTTAGAATCCATCAGTTTGGTAGGATCTTCATCCTCTTGGATAGTTGATTCAGGAGCCACTGATCATGTCTGTAACTCTTTGCAGGGGTTCAGAAAGACAAGGACTCTATCTGAAGGAGAGCATGGAATGCTGGTAGCTAGTGGAGCTCGAGTATGGGCTGAAGCAGTGGGAGTTTTGCATTTGTTTTTTGATTCTAATAGGATTTTAATTCTGAAAGATGTTTTATACGTTCCTGCTTTGAGACAGAATTTAATTTCAGTTTCTAAATTGATTTCTTATGGTTATTCTGTTTCGTTCCATTCTGGTGTCACTATCAGTAGAAATGGACAGGTTATTTGTTCAGGCAACGTATTTGGGAATCTTTATTATATTAATCCTATTAAAAGTCAAATAAACAACTCTGAGACTGAACCAGTTAATAAGAAGAGAACATTATCATCTAATGACTCTTATCTATGGCACTTAAGATTAGGGCACATTAATCCTAATCGGATTCAGAGGCTAATCCATGATGGGCCCTTGGGCTCATTGAGATTGGAAGAATGGCCTCAGTGTGAATCATGCCTAATGGGAAAAATGACCAAAAGGCCATTTACTCAGAAGGCAGGTAGAGCCAAGGACATATTAGAGTTAGTTCATAGTGATGTTTGTGGTCCAATGACTACACCTGCTAGAGGAGGTTACGAGTACTTCATCACATTTACGGATGACCACACTCATTTTGGTTATATTTATCTGATGAGGCGCAAGTCTGATTCTTTTGATAAATTCAAAGAGTTTAAGGCTGAAGTGGAGCGTCAAACAGGTAAATTGATCAAAATTTTGAGGTCAGACCGTGGTGGAGAGTACCTTCTTGGAGAGTTTAAGGACTACTTAGTACATCACGGTATAGTTTCTCAATTGACTGCGCCTGGGACCCCCCAGCAGAATGGAGTCAGTGAGAGAAGGAACAGGACTCTAATGGAGATGGTAAGAAGCATGATGAGCCATGCATCTCTTCCTATTTCCTTTTGGGGATATGCCTTAGAAACGGCGGCATACATTCTGAACTTGGTACCTTCCAAGTCTGTACCTAGGACACCCTATGAGATGTGGACGGGACGAAAGCCTAGTCTAAATCATCTCAAGATATGGGGTTGTCCAGCTTATGTATTGACTAAGGGGAGTAAGTTGGAACCAAGGTCAGAATTATGCTACTTCATAGGATATCCAAAAGGCACTCGTGGTGGATATTTCTATTATCCTAAGGAGCAGAAAGTACTAATCAGTACTCATGCTAGATACTTGGAGGATGATCAGAGTATGTCCACTAAGGGTTCAAGCAGAATAGAACTAGATGAGAAGTTGTCTTCTGAACAAACTTCAGGTACATCTAGTGTCCCAATTGAGGAACCAAAAGAGACACAACCGAGTGTTTCTATACGCACGGAGCCTCGTCGTAGTGGGAGGGAAACTAAAGTTCCTGATAGATGGACAGGAGAAGCTTTCGAGCTAGTCTCTGACAATCAGGAACAAGATCCTACTAGATACGAGGAGGCTGTCCTTGATGTCGATGTAGACAAGTGGCGCCTTGCAATGGATGCCGAGATTCAGTCTATGCATCTCAATCAGGTTTGGGATCTTGTAGCTACACCTGAAGGGGTAAAACCCATAGGGTGTAAGTGGGTATACAAGAGGAAAATGGGAGCGGATGGAAAGGTGCAAACCTTTAAAGCAAGGTTGGTTGCAAAAGGATTTACTCAGAAAGAAGGGATCGATTATGAGGAAACCTTTTCACCAGTAGCCATGCTTAAATCCATTCGCATACTCCTTGCCATAGCATGTCATTATGACTATGAGATATGGCAAATGGATGTTAAGACGGCCTTTCTTAATGGCCATCTTAGTGAAGACATCTATATGTCCCAACCAGAAGGCTATGTTGTGAAAGGCCAGGATCACATGGTCTGCAAGCTTAAGAAGTCCATTTATGGACTTAAGCAGGCATCAAGGGCATGGAACAAACGTTTTGATGAGTCTCTAAAATCTTATGGATTTATTCCAAACGTAGATGAACCATGCGTGTATAAGAAAACAAATGGTCAAAAGGTGTCTTTTCTGGTGTTATATGTTGATGACATTCTCATCATAGGAAATGATGTAGGGATGTTGTCATCAATAAAGATTTGGCTATCAAGTCAATTTAGCATGAAAGATATGGGATAAGCTAGTTACATTCTCAGTATAAAGCTTCTTAGAGATAGGAAGCAGAGAATGTTAGGTTTATCCCAATCTTCTTATATTGACAAGATATTGGTCAGGTTCAGCATGGATCAGTGTAAAGGGGCATTAATTCCTTTTAGACATGGATTGGGCTTATCTTCCAGGGACTGTCCCAAGACAGAGGAAGAAAAGGCGCGCATGAGTAGGATTCCTTATGCTTCAGCTGTAGGAAGTCTCATGTATGCCATGCTGTGTACCAGGCCAGATATCTGCTTTGCTGTAGGCATGATAAGCAGATTTCAGTCAAATCCAGGGGAAGCACAGTGGCAAGCTGTAAAGCATATACTCAAATACCTTAAGGCTACTAAGGATTATATGCTAGTCTACAGAGCTGATGACTTAGTTCCAGTAGGCTACACAGACTCAGATTTCCAGGCTGATAAGGATGAAAGAAAATCCACTAATGGATATGTTTTCACCTTGTCTGGAGGAGCTATTTCATGGCGGAGTATCAAGCAATCTTGTATTGCTGATTCCACCATGGAAGCTGAGTATGTAGCAGCATCAGAGGCGTCCAAGGAAGCAGTTTGGCTCCGAAAGTTCTTTATGGAACTAGGAGTTGTACCACATGTGGAAAAGCCTATTATACTTTATTGTGACAACACCGGAGCAGTGTCACAATGCAAAGAACCAAGGAACCACAGAAAGGGCAAGCATATTGAGAGGAAGTACCACCTCATTCGGGAGTTCATCCAGAAGAATGAGATAGTGGTGGACCAGATATCTACATCAAACAATCTAGCAGATCCTTTCACCAAGCCTTTGGCAGAGAAGGTCTTTCGAAGACACTTAGATGTCATAGGGGTGGGAACTTATGGATTTTCATAGTCTTTGAGTGCAAGTGGGAGATTGTTGGAAATGTATGCCCTAAAGACATGTTTTGTTTAATTTATGGTAATGATGTTTCTTTCATTCAGTTCATGGCACATATATTATTTGCATTTAATTGTTGGAAAAGTGTCCATGCTATTAAGTAAGTGATTCATGTGATGGGTCGTTCTTCACAGTTAGGCATGAATCATGGGTACTTAATAAGCAAGAAAAATATTACTCTTGATCCTTTGATAGAACTGGGCATTCTATCATGATAAGATCATCGTGCAATAGATCCTAATGGAGGATGGCTTGCCTTAGCCAGTAAACAGTTCGTTTACTCTAATTGTACAAGCGCATTTGGAATGCGTAGAGTGGACCTGTGATAGAAGCTAATGACAAAGTACTAATTATCATGGAGCTAGTCTATCACTGCTACGACGTGGACGAATACTCTAATACTTGAGTATTAGTTGGTGGTCTAGTGAACCTAGAGCTATATTCTTAGATTCATTGTAGGTGAGGTCTATCAAAGATCAATATCCTTTTGAGTTGGGAGTATGGTTTCTAATTAGCTAAGACAGACTAATACAAGATAGTTTCTGTGATTCACCCCCTTGGAATTGTCCAAGAATAATCAAATAATCCAGGGCCCTGGGAACGTGACTTTAGAGTGTGTGCTTCTGGGTAGCTCCCAGTGATAAGCAAGTAAATTCGAGTAGTCACGGATTATTGGACTAGTGATCTAAGGATGGTAGAAATCATTTAGAGATGTCTTAGTACATTATTCCTTTCTAAATGATGGGTGTTACGCAGAGGGATATTTTTGTCATTACACTAGTAGGTCAAAGACATGGCATATGCAAAATTATTCGTGGGGTCAGTGTTACCATATGGTGATAGTTGGAACACTTAGAATGACAAAATATAGCTACTACGTAGCAGGGATATTTTGGTCATTTTAGTAGCCGTGAATAATTTGTCTTTTGGTCCCCGGGGTAGCTCGATGTAACTCATGTATTTTTTAATACATTTGGCTTGTTGGGTGAATTACATTGAGAGAGAATTATTTTATTCAGGATGGTCCATAATTAATTAGGCTAGAATAAAATAATAGTTCATTAGTTTAATTAATTAATTGGGCTAACCCAATTAGAAAATTAATTAAATGGACTTGGCCCATTAGGGTTTGGCCCACTAGGGTTTTAACCCTAGGGTTCTCCTTATATATATCTCTCTTTGGTTGTTTTTCATCCAAGGTCATTTTTGCTCTTCTTCACCGAAAGAGAGGCCACGAGTTCGAGTCATACTTCGGAAGATCGAAAGAGTGCTTTGAGTTCTAATGCGAATGAGCCGAAGGATAGCAGGACAGCCGTCGTCTCCACTACGCGAAGAAGCTCCCGCGCATCCTGCTCCCATCGCTCCATTCCGTCCGGTAATTCGCCGAAAAAGTAAGTCTCCTAGATTCTAATCAATACGAGGAACGTTTTTTGATTAAAACGCTTCCGTTGCATGCTTTTGTATCCTCGTTCATGATCCTTCAGTAGAAACACGCCTACCACCACAGAACTCTCAACAATAGGGAGCGCCTCCCATTATTCTCGATTCTCACCCACAAGGAGCACCTCCGCCCCCTCGTATTACTCAACCCCAAGGAGGTGATCGCTCTGTTTCCTCGAGCTAACAAGTGGGGAACCAATCAGTCCCACCTCCACTTAACATCAGCTCTGGGCCACTTCCTGCTGATCAAGTAGGGACTTCACGCAGCCATCGCATACGGTCCCGTGGGAAGAGTATGAAGCATTGAGACAACAACATGTTGAGGGCATGAAGGCACTTCGAGACATGGCTGGTATACTCCAAGGTATGATGCCTGGAGGGACGTTGCCCGATACCTTGAAAAATTTTATGCCACCGCCTGAGCCTCAGCCCGAGGTGGGAGCTAATTCTTATCAAGAGGCCACTCCCGATTCTCATTCTTGATCCACTCCTCGACGGGAGGATAGATCACCACCACCAAGGAAGAATCCTCCCGCCATGCCTCAAAAGAATGAGAGCCCACGAAAGGAAAACATGGCTAGAAGCCCCCAAAGATGGAGATACCATGAAACTAGAACCAGCACGCCAACAAGACATGATAACCAAACAATAGCAAGTATATGGGATGACATGAAAATGGTAGTTGAAGAAGTACTTGAACCAAAGAAATTGATCCCAGCCAAGGAGGAGCAGTAATGCAGAAAATGTCCGTTGACTACAAATTTATTAGAGAAGCCATTGGCCAGAAAATTCAAGATGCCTTAAATCACCCCTATTCTGGCAAGGATGATCCATGTGATCACATTCAAAGCTATGAGTCATTGATGATATTGCACGAATGGGACGATGACATAATGTGCCGAGCTTTCTCCTTAATTCTGTCAGGGCATGCCCAAACATGGTTCAACAGTTTACCTGAGGCCTTTATCTCTTCATTCGGTCAGCTCTGAACGTAATTTGTTAAGGCATTTATGATTAAGAGTCGAAGAAAAAAGGACGCCACATACTTGCTCAGTATTCGACAAGGGAACAAAGAAACTTTGCTTCAGTATGTGGATAGATTTCAAAATGCAACCCTTGAAGTTCCTGATTTACCAATTGCAATGGCAGTGTCTGCTATGTTACACGGAACATGGCTAACTCCCCTACAAGAATCATTATCTTTAGACCCACCAACATCCCTAACAGATTTGTTTGCTAAGGCAAATAAATACGTGCTCCAGACGGAAGTTATGAGAGCTATAGGTGGGAATGAGGACAGAGAGCGGAAAAGAAAGGAACGCGATGATGATGAAGACTCTAGATGGGTTAGGGGATCATATATACCTCAACCCCAGTTCCATCATTACACAAGACTTTTTCAACCTCGATCGACCATACTTACAGCCATCGAGGGGTCAGGTCTCATTAGACTCCTAAAAAAGGTTAACCATCCCATGGGGAAGAATAGAGAAGAATATTTTGTAGATATCACAGAACTCGTGGTCATTGCACTGACCAGTGCCAGGAGTTAAGAGATCAGATTGAGATGCTAGTTCGTAAAGGACATCTTCAAAGGTATGTACAGGTCCAAGATAGTGAGCCTCGAAGAGGAGAAGATAGACAGGAAGAGAGTGGGAGATCAAATCAGAGATGTCAAGAGAGAATAAGGGATTACGGAAAGAATCCACCTCTAGAAATGAACCAATTCATGAGCCCATACATGTCATCTTAGGTGGTGAAACTATGGCTGGGGACTCCTCTTATTCCACCAAGACAAGCCACAAAAGGACATGCCCTTAGAAGAAGGCATTCAGCCACCATTAATGCCCTCAAAGAGAAAACTGGGAGCAAAATTTAGACACATTCAAGAGAGACTATGTTAACGATCGAAAAACTAAACTGTTCGAAATTTTGCTTGACCCGTGTATTTTAGGATTAGAGGCAACAATAAGACCCGAAATGAAACAGTGGATGTACTAACTTATTTCAAAAAATGTCAGCATTTTCATTACACATTGCTTTATGAAAGTTTGTTTGCTATGCTCTGCTTACAAGAAATAAAAACAAACTCAAGCCCGTTGCCTCGCTCACGGCCCGACAACGAGGAAAAAATAAATTCAAGCCTGTTGCCCTACTCACAGCCCCGCAACAAGGTAAAAGTACATTCAAGCCCATTGCCCCGCTCACGACCCGACTATGAGGTAAAAGTACAGTCAAGCCCATTGCCTCGCTCATGACTCGACAATGATATAAAAGTACTGTCAAGCCGATTGCCCTGCTCATGGCCCGGCAAAGAGGTAAAAGTACATTCAAACCCGTTATCCCACTCATAGCCCAACAACGAGGTAAAAGTACATTCAAGCCCTTTGCCCCGCTCACAGCCCGACAATGAGGTAAAAGTACATTCAAATCCATTGTCCCACTCATAACCTGGGAATGAGGTAAAAGTACATTCAAGCCCCTTGCCCCGCTCATAGCCCGGCAACGAGGTAAAAATACATTCAAGCTCGTTGCCCCGCTGAAAGTAAAGCAAGATCGCTACGGGGCAAGCAACGTAGTTCAAAAATTTAGAACCTTACCCCGATTCTAGCGATTGGATCAACGTCGAAATCAAATCATTCATAAACAAATAAATAAATCTAACCTTTAGATTATCATGTCGTTTGCGGATTCGAGCCGTCCAAGCGTCCGACCTCTAACTCGTGATACGCAGCACGCGTCCGTTGGCAAGGAGAGCGGAATAGGAGTGCTAACTCTTTCTCCTTTTCGCGGCTTGTGTATGGACGAAAAAGAAAGCCCTCATTTCGTATTGATGCCAAAAGAAACGGGGAAGAGTGAGCGGCAATACGTTTTTTAACTCTTGAAGAACGACACCAAAAACCCCTGTCTTTGGGCAACCCATAAATGGGTATTTATAATGAGCTCTAGGATTTCTTAAACCCTAATGGATATGGGCCGACCCATTTAATTTAGTCCAATTAAGAACTTAAATTAAATAGGTTTATTCTAATCCAACTAGGATTATAATTAAATGGCCCAATCCTTTTATAGGTTTAAATATAATATTTTGGCCCAAATCTAGTTCAAGCCCAAATATAATATTTAATATTTGGCCCAAATCTAATTTAGTCCAAATATAATATTTATTTTAATATTTGTCCCAAATCAAATTTAGTCCAAATATTAACTTAAGCCCAAATATATTTTATTTCCTATTTGCCACTCAAACAAATAGAAAATTATTAAATTAGAAACTTCTTCCTAATTTAATCAATTACCATTTTAGGAAACTCTTTCCATTATGACAACTCCTCATCATATTGACGTTATTACGTCTATTTGTTTTTTTTCCATGAGAACCTATAATGGCACAACTTCTTGCCGAAGTGTCCCACTTAACCATACGTCCACTCTCCTGGTTTAAGCCAGGGACCGTGCCTATTGCGTATGACTCATTAGGCTTCCGAATATGTTGACAATGTGTCGGTACAAACACATAAGACAAGATTGGCCTCTAGCAAGGCATCATGCCTACCCAATTATTCAGAAGGATTAATAATCTGCAAATAACCTTTCACGAGCATGGTTACCATGTAATGCGATCCTCTCGTCAATGTATCTTATGTGATCTCAAGTACGGCGATGTGTTGCTTGATAACGATCACATGAGTTTTCTTCGGTCTTCTGGATATCTTCACTTAATAGAAAGTGAATCAATAACTCCTTATTGATTTCTTTCACCATGGCCATGGATTTAAAGTGAATATCCACCGAAGGCCCTTAGATACATCATCTTTTATCAAGGGATAGACGAGTCCCATCTTGGCTATGCACCATCTCCATAAGCCTCACGATATACCCAATGATTGCCCACATGCAGCATTTGTCTAGCCCCATCAAAACGATATCAAAGCATACCGATCTTCTTATGAGATGACCGTGACAACCTCAGGTCCAAGGATTAGTTACACCCATCTCGTATGAGAATTCCATCAACATATAACCAAAATGGATTCTCATGGCGAGTCATGTCCAGTGACACGTTCTCCAACATTGGTCACCTATGTACTTGTCTAGACATCCCATGCCTATGGGTGTGAGACCCCCATTACTATCACATAGCAAAAACATAGCACATACAAGTCTTACCACAATTATCAATGTCCATTCTTGACATTGTTACAACTTGGGATGTTTAATGGTGTCTAAAAACTGTGATGCATCATCTCACATCTTTATAGATTAATCACAGTATACATCATATGGACTTCTATCTAGTTTCATTCAGTTATTACAATAATAACAAGAAACTAATAGAATGACTTCTTGTAAATTTGAACAACTCCTTATTCAAATAATAACATGATTACAATTGTTAGTGTACAACATACCCAATCTGATTGGGTCAATATGTTTTTGCTATGTGATAGCAATGGGGGTCTCACACCCATCGGCATGGGGATGTCTAGACAAGTACATAGATGACCAATGTTGTAGAATGTGTCACTGGACATGACTCGCCATGAGAATCCATTTTGGTTATATGTTGATGGAATTCTCATACGAGATGGTGTAACTAATCCTTGGACCTGAGATTTTCACGGTCATCTCATAAGAAGACCGGTATGCTTTGACATCGTTTCGACGGGCCTAGACAAAGGCTGCATGTGGGCGATCGTTGGGTATATCGTGAGGCTTATGGAGATGGGTGTATACCAAAAATGGGACTCGTCTATCCCTTGATAGAGGATGATGTATCTAAGGCGCCTTCGGTGGATATTCACTTTAAATCCATGACCATGGTAAAAGAGATCAATAAGGAGTTATTGATTTACTTTCTATTAAGTAAAGATATCTAGAAGACCGAAAAAAACTCATGTGATCATTATCAAGCAATACATCGCAATACTTGAGATCACATAAGATACATTGACGAGAGGAACTAATTACACGGTAACCATGCTCGTGAAAGATTATTTGCGGATTATGAATCCTTCTGAATAATTGGGTAGGCATGACGCCTTGTTAGAGGCCAATCCTGTCTTATGTGTTTGTACCGACACATTGCCAACATATTCGGAAGCCTAATGAGTCATACGCAATAGGCACGGTCCCTGACTTAAACTAGGAGAGTGGATGTATGGTTAAGTGGGACACTTCGATAAGAAGTTGTGCCGTCGTAGGTTCTCACGGAAAAAGAACAAATAGACGTAATGACGTCGATATGATGAGGAGTCGTCATAATGGAAAGAGTTTCCTAAAATGGAAATTAATTAAATTAGGAAGGAGTTTCTAATTTAATAATTTTCTATTTGTTGGAGTGGCAAATAGGAAATAAAATATATTTGGGCTTAAGTTGGTATTTAGACTAAATTGGATTTGGGCCAAATATTAAAATAAATATTATATTTGGACCAAATTAGATTTGGGCTAAATATTAAATATTAGATTTGGGCTTGAATTAGATTTGGGCCAAAATATTTTATTTAAACCTATAAAAGGATTTGGGCCATTTAATTATATTTCTAGTTGGACTAGAATAAGCCCACTTAATATTCTAATTAAATTAGAATTAATGGGCTAGCCCAATCCATTAGGGTTTTAAAAACCCTAGGATATTTCACTATAAATATCCCTTTATGGGTTGCCCAAAATTAAGGGGTTTTTTGTGTCATTTTTCAAGAGTTGAAAAACGCATTGCCGTCCATACACAAGCCGCGCAAAGGAGAAGGAGCTAGCACTCCTATTCCGCTTTCCTTGCCAACGGACGCGTGCAGCGTATCACGAGTTAGGGGCCAAACGCTTGGACGGCTCGAATCTGCAAACAACTCGATAATCTAAAGGTTAGATTTATTTATTTGTTTGTGAATGATTTAATTTCGACGTTGATCCAATCGCCGGGATCGGGGTAAGTTCAAAATTTTTTAAGTACGCTATTTACCCCGCAGCGATCTTGCTTTACTTTCACATCTCACATCTTTATAGATTAATCACAGTATACATCATATGGACTTCTATCTAGTTTCATTCGGTTATTACAATAATAACAAGAAACTAATAGAATGACTTCTTGTGAATTTGAACAACTCCTTATTCAAATAATAAACATAATTACAATTGTCAGTGTACAACATGCCTAATCTGATTGGGTCTAGAACACCTACACTAACACTATGCTCATCATTACACCCCTAATTATAAGATTTCAACCAATCCAATTGTGACACCTAGGGGGGACACTTGGCCATTCATGATTTGCCCATGGATGATATTTTGGGCTGATATTTCCAAAGTTTCAAGAAACGACGCTTTGGCCCAATTTTTTATGTAACTGCACTTAGACCCTTGCAACTTAGTCCCCGGGCCATTTTTAATTGCATTTTTTGGTCCCTGACAAATGAATAAATTACACTTAGCACCCCAAAATTTTAGGTAAATTACACTTTTACCCGAACTTCAGTATTTACGATTTTGCCACTGGTTCAGAAACTGAATTTTTCTATCAAGACTTTCTCAATTCCTTCAAAGGACCTATTTCCTCAAGTATTAGAACCTAATAACCCCAGATATTACATCATATTTGAGTTTGAAAATCTGGGATGTTACATATTCAGGCTTCATCAAGGCTGAAATTTGGCTCTAAGTTGATGTAACTATACTATTAAGGCTCAGAGTCAAGTATTGGAGCGAAGATGGATCCGAACCAAGACAAAAGGAAAAAGACGCCCTTAAATCCAAGGGAATGAAGACCCACTCATCCATGACTGAGTGGGGGGTCACTCGGTCATAACCAAGTGGGTGGGTGACCAATTTCCCCTCACTTTTCATGACCCACTCGATTATGCCGAGTGGGTACGACACTATTTTGGTTTTTTGGACATAACTCTCTCATACGAGCTCCGATTGAGTTGATTCAAAGTCCTATTGAAAGCTAAGATAACTATCTTCAACTTTTGTGTTTTGAGTTTTGAGATATTCGAGCTGAATCAATGTGTAAATTTGGAATGAATTTAAGGTATGGGAACCACTCAAAATCGAACCAAGGAAAAGGGCAAAATAAGGCATTACCAAGTGGCCCCCACTCGATCATGACCGAGTGGGCTTGAGCCAATCTCTCCTCTTTTCCCTCTTTGATGGGTGGTGAAATCATCGAAATGAGCTACGAGATTCTCCCCCCGATGGTTGCACGTCTCCTCACTCTCCTCCGCTATAAATAGGAGACCACGCCTTCATCACAAGGTACGCACTTTTGGGCTCCTGAACATAATTTCATATTTTTGTCTCTCGAGAACTAACTTAGGCATTGGAGGGTTTGCGCGGGGACCCCAACCCGCCCCCTAACGTTGCTCTTGTTTTGCAAGTCACTCGGTTATGGAGGGTCACTCGGTTATGGAGGGCCACTCGGTTATAGAGGGCCAGTCGGTTATCCTTGACCACTCGGTTATCCTTGGCCACTCGATTATCAAGGGTCACTCGGTTATCAAGGGTCACTCGGTTATCCAAGGCCACTCGGTTATCTAAGGCCACTCGGTTATCTAAGGCCGATCATCAGACCCACCAAATCGTCAGATCTATCAGCCTATTAACCCTTAATATCAGCCCAAACCATCAGCTCCATTGGGCCATCAGACCCACCTGATTATCAGATCCAACTGCTTAACAGATTTTCTTATTCACCAAGACGATCTAGCTCACAATGATAAGGCTCTTACGCCTGCCCACAATTAAAAATAGATTGTTGCATTTTGGCAACAACATGGTTAGTTTTGGGCAAGGCTCTTGGGATGCTTATAAATACAAATCAAGGATGTCTTGAGAAGGATGATCGATGAAAAAGAAATTGATTTGATCTTACATTTATATTCATTTGTATTTACAGTGATTGTGCTTTATTTTTCTCTCTTCAAGACTTTGATCTAAATTTGTATTAATTCATTCAAGCCTTATTTCGTATTTTGAGAGATCTTGTAACTAAGAGATTTATCTCTTAGATCTTCTCTTTATTACATTTCTTGTATTTCCTAGCTTGTGTAGCTAGAGGGCCCATTTGTGTGGGAGGTTTTGTAATTTTTCTAGTTGCGGATTAGAGGACCTACTTGGTTTAAGTAAGGGGTTTTAGTGGATTGTTTGGAAAATCCTTAGTGAGGAGCTAAGGTAGTGGATTAGGCTTGGGTTAAGCCGAACCACTATATATCTTGATGTTCTTATGTGCTTGTGTTCTTAAATTGTCTTTATTGTCAAGCACCTATCCAATCCTCACTTGTATTGAATTCTTATTTTCCATCAAAAAGGATTTCAAGTTTTTAATATAACAAATTCACCCCCATCTTGGTGTGTGCCATAGTTCTTCCCGATCCAACACAAACAAATCCAGCTGAAGTAGTTCTAGAGGTCTAGCTGTGCTAACTGAATTTATGGGTTTAAATGAAGATCTAGTTTTCTTTCCATTCATACAAATATCACAAATATGATCCTTTTTAAAGTTTATATTTGACAAGCCTCTAACTAGATGTTTTTTAGCTAATTTCTCAATTAAGCTCAAGCTTGCAAGACCTAGTTTCTTATGACATAACCAAAACAAATTTGAATTTGATGCAATCAAGCAATTTTCATGTTTAAGCAAAACATCATCAAGCCAAATAACATATACATTTCGATGTCTATTTCCAAAAAAGATAAGTTCATTTGATTTCAAGTCATAAACTTTACATTTGCTTGATTTAAAAATGACTTTATGTCATTTATCACGTAATTGACTTATGCTTTGCAAGTTATGTTTTAGACCTTCAACGAGGAATACATTTTCAACTTTTGTTCTACTTAAACCAATTGTGCCATAGCCAAGGATTTTACCTTTCGAGTTGTCTCTATAGACAACATTACCTCCTTCTTTATAGGTGAGAGACGAATTGATCCTTATCTCTCGTCATATGCTAGGTGCATCCACTATCAAGATACCACCTTCTTCTTTCCTTCCTTGGATGCCAAGCTTACCTACAAGAAATACATCACATTGGTACTTTTGGTACCCAAACCTTCTTGGGTCCAACAATGTTAGCAATCAAATCATCTTTAGTTTTTGGAATCCTAGTCAAATTTAATCTATTAGCATTTTTCTATAAAAACATTACTTGATATGGTGTCCCTTCTTGTTATAATAATGACAAGTTAAACTTGTTTTTCTATAGAAACTTTGATTATGCTAGACAACATGTTTTTTAAATGATGGTGGATTGTTCAAAATCTTTCCCGTAACAAACTTTGTTTGAGGTAGATGGTGCATCATTTGTATATCCTAGCCCTCTTTTATCTCCAAATGATTTTTGATTTCCCAAAATCATTCCCAGCTTCTTCTTTTCTTTAATAGTTTTTCAAATAAGTCTAATAAGTTACTGTTTTTCTTTTCTAATTCTGAAAATCCGATCTTTAAATTTTCACTTTCTTTATCCTTTGGTTCAATGACTTTCTCTAAGTCATCATAGGCAATCTTAAGATCATTGCATTCTTTTTCCTTGATTGTTAAGAAATTTTTTAGAACTTTATTTTTAGCTAGAATCTTGTTATATGTTTCAAATAGTAAATTGTATTCATCTTGCAAAGAATTAAATGAAAGAGAATTACTACTAGATGAACACGAACTTACCTCTTTTTCTTCTTGTGCCATAAGGCAAATGATAGTAGGCTCTTCTTGTTAACTTGAATTAGAGGAGAGAGACTTTTCTTCATTCCATGTGGCTAATGATTTCTTCTTTTTGTTCTTTTTCATCTTTTTGTATTGTGGGCAATCTTCCTTGATATGTCCTTGTTTCTTACACTCAAAACATTTTATTTCATAAGGAGTATCTTTAGAAAACTTCTTGTTGCCATATATTTTTCTCTTAAAGAATTTTCCTTTCCTTATGAGCTTGTTAAAGCGTTTTGTGAGTAAAGTAAGGTCTTCATCTTCATCACTTGTTTCACTTTCATCTTCTTCTTTGGCCTTAAATGCTAAGGATTTCATTTTTAGCTCGTTAGATTCTTTTCTATTTAACTTAATCTCATGAGTTAACAATGAGCCTAACAGATCATCCATTGTAAGTGTAGATGTGTCTCTAGCTTCTTTTATAGCTGTGACTTTAGATTCCTAACTAGATGGTAGGCTTCCTAAGATCTTTTGAACCTTTTCTTCAGTGGTTATTGTTTTTCCCAAACTTGTATGTTTGTTACATTGTCATTAAACCTTGTGAACATTTCTTTAATGGATTCACTAGCATTCATTATGAAATTCTGATATTCACTAGTAAGAATTGCAATTTTAGTGCTTTTCACTTTCTCGATTCCTTCATGTGTTACTTCTAAGCGATCCCAAATTTATTTTACCGTGGTACATGAAATGACTCTATTAAATTTAGCTGGACTTAATGTACAATGTAATATATTGACAACTCTAGCATTTATCTCATTAATATGTTTTTGTTGTTCACTTCAAGTTTCAATAAGTGGTTCCAGTAAAGTAATAGTTCTAGATATGCATGCATATAACTCAGTACTTTGCATTAAGAAATACCTCATTCTTATTTCCAATAGGTGTAGTTCGAGCCATCAAAATAAGGTGGCCTTGAGGTGTTTTGTCCTTCCAACTTGAAGTCAGTGTTAGTTCCAAATGATAGCAAATATATCCCAAGAGGGGGGTGAATTGGGATTTGAATAATTTTTTTGATAAATTAAACACTAGTATATGGCAAAGAACTATGTTTCGAAATATAGGGGAGTATGTTTTGAAATAAACCTTTCTATTAAGTAGGTTTTGAAACCTACTAAATATGTTTTGAAATATATTTTTCTGCTTTGGGGTGTTTTGGAACTTTTAGCTTAGGATTTCAAAGAATTGACTTTGGTAAAAATAATTTCTTAAAAAAGGAGTTTGCCAAATATGCTTGAGATTAAAGATAGGTTTACAAAAACTTATGTTTCAAAGAAAAATTGTTTTAGATTTTTAAAACAATTATTTTGAAAGTTTGAGCGATAAGAAGTAATCAAGCAAACCAATAAATTTGATGCATATGAGATTTATAGTGGTTCAACACCCCGCCTAGTCCACTACTTTCAAGTCTTCCCACTTAAAGGATTTTCAAAGCCAATCACTTTCACTAGTGATCAACAATAAGGGTTTTACCACGATTCACCCTAAAACCTTGTACACAAAGAGTTTTTTGGCTCAACTCAAATCTTACAACAATCAACAAGATAAATAAAATTTATCTTTATAGCTTAATGAATTTATAGAAATGAAATGCCTTATCAATGGCTGTACAAACCTCTTAGCTTGAGGTGAGGATGTTGGTCCCTTGACACACGCAATGGCCACTCAAGAAGGGGAGGTGAATTGAGTGATTAAAACTTATTGAATCGATTCTTTCCTTTTTAAAACTCTTAAGATTTTCTTATACACAAAATACACTTGTTATAAACATATATATTGTTTGGAAATGATAGTAATATAAATATACAAACAACCACAATATAAACACAAGATATATAGTGGTTCGATGTATCCAACACCTACTCCACTCTCTCAAGGTCAAACCGACACTTGAGGTTCCACTAAAACCACCACTAGGTTTCCACACAAGATCACCTAGCAAACTTGTACACCCCGAGGTTTCCCCTTAGCTCACCCTGGAAACTAATACAACACAATAATACACCTAGATTACTTGGGCTCTAGGATGCCACTCACAATCCACAATCTAATACAAATAAATCAATCATATGTCCAACACACTTGGACTACAATGAATATCAATACAAGAACAATATACAAGGAAAAATGAAATTATACAAGTTACCAATAAGAAGAAAACTTCTTCTTTGCCTTGAGGCTCCAATGGATAGATCTTTGAAGCTCCTTGGGCCTTGGATTGCTTTGATTGAGTGCTTGAGAGCTTGGGTGTGCTTTAGGAAGATAGGAAATGGTAGAGCATTAGCCTTCTCCAGATTTCTCCCTTTGATATTTATATTGAGGCTCCCAAAATGACTTGCAACGGCTCCAAAAATCCGACCGTTGGAGTCTGGCAGTCGACTGCTTTAACTGACAGTCGACTCCGCGACACCCATAGTCGACTCTCGCTGCCGACAGTCAACTCTCGCTCAACCCATAGTCGACTTTCTCACAAATAGTCAACTTTCATTGGCCTACAGTCGACTCGGCAGTCAACTGGCCAAAACCCACTCTCATCTACCTCGACTCTGCATAAACAAGGCTCGGCTATATCGACTGATGCACATCCACAGTCAACTGCCATTGACTTACAGTCGACTGTCCCTCACCTGGAGTCGACTCTCAATCTAGATTTCAGAAAAATAAGATTTGCTTTGATAATACAATACATAGCATAAATTCATTACAAGATATTTCCATTTACTTTAATACATAAATGTAAATAACAAAGTACCCCCCATTTAGATTCAATAAAAATATCTAAAAAATCAAAATCCAAATAGATAAGAAAGTAGATTTTTGGTTTTAGAACAAATTTCGATTTTGACAAATTTAGCACTTCCAAAAACATACTTTCCATTACTTGAAAAATTCACTAAAAATCATTTTCACAATAATGAATACTAGCTATGAAAATACTGGGAGTTAGTTTTCCAAAAGGAAAACATTTTCTTATATGTTCCCTTATAGTATGTTAATATTCTACTTAGAATCAAATAGCATTTCTTGGTTCATTTTGATACACAAAATACTATAATACTTAACAAGTATCAAAAATCCATTAGGGGTTTTAAACATACTAAAAATAGTTTTACTAAAATTATATTTTGTTAAATATCAAAATACACAATAGGTTGATTGGAGCAACTTGGCTCAACAGAGGAGAGTTGAAAGATATTATACTTCTAGTTTTCGACTTGCCTCTCCTTTACACACCACAATATATCTTGATCTTCTTTGAAAGCTCAATCAAAATCTCGTGTTCACCACTTGTGTATTGTGTTGCTTATATCTTGAGTGTGTATATTTAAATCCCCTTCTCTTGTCTTCAAGCACCTGCTATTTATAAACGTTTGACTTATTTATAGCTGTTAGAACAAAGATATAAGAGAAGGTTTCAAAACATAGCTTATTAGTTTCCAAACAACACAATTTTACACTATGTTTTTGAAACATACAACACATGTTTCGAAACATCCAACTTGTACAGCTAGACTTGCACTAAGAGACAGCATGAGTAGGAGACAAGGACTTATGGTCACTATGATTTTGTTTTGTTCTCCACTTTCAAATTTGAATTTTGAAATCTCAGAGCATGGAGATTAAATTAAAAAAAAATTGAGAAGCTTTTGGATGTAAAGAAAATGAAAAGAAAAAGCATCTTAGTTTTTTAAATGATCTGCTAACAGAGTTAGAGGTTTCAAAACATTCTATGTAGGTTTTGAAACATATGCTTAAATCTTGTAGATGATTTGAATAAAGCATGCATACTTAGAGAAACATTTTAAACCTATTTAAAAGGAGTTTTGAAACAATAACAGAAACATGGTTTAACAATATTTCGAAACATGGAACATAGGTTTTGAAACATGATGCATGAACTTTAGATTTTTCAAACATTTGAATATTCGCGCCAAAACATTTCATACATGTTTCAAAATATAAAAAGTTGATTTTGAAATATGAGATTAACCTAAAAGATTTTTCATTTTAAGATAGTTTTTTCATCAAATATTTTTTTCTCATATATCAAAAAATATGATACAATAGCATTAGCGGACTAACACTAACATATGTGCAAAGGTATTTAGCTCATCTAGTATTTTACGTACTCTATAATACCCCATGTTGTTGTGAAGATGCCACGTATTTTAAGTGAGTTTAAAATATCAAAAAATATGCTTGAAATGGCAACAAGTGACCAAATCAGTCGTAGGGAGTACCCTAGAGCTTAGATACCTAAGGTTAAAGGTATATTTTTGACGAGCGTCTCGAGACAAGATTTAAGACGCTAAAAGAAATCAAATCAGAAATGATTTTCGGTTAAGCTAAGTTGTGGCCTAAAAAGACCGAATGATGGTAAGAGGCTTCCAAAAAATCATATATATTGAGTAATTTTGAGTTATTAATTTTGGAATTTTAAGTATCTCGATAAATTTGATGTTTGAGGGTGTAATTATAATTAAAGAATTATCCAAACGAAATAAGGATAAAATTAATAGCTTATGTGGTAAAATATTGAAGTTGAGGACTTGAAATAAGGGCTAAAGTGTTATTTGAAAGAAGTTTGGAGTTTTATCTTGGATTTCAAAAGATCAATTCATTCTAGTTTTAGATTTCAAAAGCCACTCAATTATTGCTTTGAGTCTTTGGAGTCTATGGCTAAGATTTTGACAAGTGGCATAATGTGATTGGTTGGAGAAATCTATAAAAAGGCACCATGGGTTGTTCTCAAATCATTCCAAGCAAGCTTGAGAGTTGAAGCACTCTAAGAGGAGGAGCTTGCTCTAGAGAGAGAGTAGGAAGTTCGGAAAGAAGGCGAGAAGGAATCGAAGGAGAAGCCAGGGAGAATGAGCCTCGTCAGAGTTGCGGGTCTTCGCCATAATTTGCCAAAATCAGTCAGAAAAAAAGAGAGGTAAGTCCGATTTTATTTTATAATCCTGTAGAGGGGAAAGAAAGGGTCTCGTAGGTTTAAACGGTGGTTGAATCGGAGTTAAAACGAGGGAGATATGGCCGAAATATGAAAACGATGCAATACTATCCGAAATCTGGAAGCAACGCGTGAGATACACGCGCCGGAAGTCGCTGCGCGTGAAGGTGCGTGAGCCACCTTCTTGGGGCGCGTGAGGGCTCGTGAACAGTCAATTTTCCTTAAAATTTTACAGTTATGCCCCTAATTTAATACTCTTCAACCCTATGTAAAAATATTTGAGTTTAGGTTTACCAAAACATGTAATTTCTGCAGAAACCTAGGCTATTTGCAGTGAAACCGTACCATTTAAGAGATAAACCAATAAGGTGAGACTCGTATACTCCAAATCCTATTTTTTATTCTCTTCTGAGAGACTTATATTGCATGAGACATGTTTCGTGAAGTTCTTATACATAAACGCCTGTTATTCTCTTACGTGAAATCATGTTGCATATATGAAATGTATTTTTCTGAAAAATATATGCTATTGGCTTTTTAATTGTTGCATTTATAAAATTTGTGTGTCCATACTATTGTACCTATTTGTTGTTGGCCGAGGGCAAAAGTCGAATATCCCCTGAGAGACGCTATGCGTGTGCCATCGAGAAAGCTCTCGTGAGAAAGATCGTGAGCCTAAGGAACAACGGATGTGGTGCTTGCATGAGTGCTATGAAGTCGGGCCAAAGTGACATGGTTAGGGACCTCTCGAGAGGCGCTATGCGTGCGCCATTGAGAAAGCTCTCATTGGAGGAGGCTAACATGTTCACGAGGCACTTCGGAGTAGTTCTCGTTGTCTTCTCATACATTTTATACCTGATCATACATCGATATAAACTGTTTTTGGAGTTTCTCACTAGAAGATTCATCTTCTAATTGGACTATGTCCCTGGAATATTCAAACGTTCCAGGTTCGATAAGCGGCTTTAAGGGAAATGAGGTAGCTGAAGAATAAGTTTAATTTGCTGTCTATAGCATGTTTAGAATATTTTCATTTATATGTGAACCTATGTATGTCTTGGATATGTTTAAGACATTCAGTTATATCTTGCGAGAGATGATGTCTATGTAATTCATTTTGTAAACGTCTTAAACAATTTTATGATAAATAAAGCATTATGGTTGTGAACCATATCAGGTTCGATCTAGTTTCCGCATTTGAAATTTTAATGCTTGTCTTAGCTATTCAATAATTGGGTTTGTTAAGCTGAGAAGGTGAAAATTAGGGTTTTTTGGATGTTGTGTGATGTATGATAGCTATTGAGATATGAAAAATTTTATATTCCCGAAATCCTAAGTTATAACACGCTCAAGAAATTTGGGGTGTTACATACTCACCTTCCTAGTTGATTCACTTGAGCATCGAAGCCTAAATTGGAAGATCTATCCCCACCTCCTTTTACAAATATCCATCCCCCAAAAAAGCATAACCACTATGCAAATGAAAAAAGCATGAACATAGTACCACAATCATAGACCCAACGAAAGAACCTGCTTAAGATTGTTTGTAACACCCCACCTCTTCAGGGCGTGTTATTATGCTAGATTTTTTTTTTTTTTTTGCCTCACACATATTTATGTTATCATCTCTATGACATAATAAAAACCCTCAACATAGGTACAAAATTAGCATTCCCATAAAAAAAACTAAGGAAAGGTAAACTTATCCATAAACGAAAGCAGAATCAGAACATTAAGAAATCTTGTAATTGCAACTTATAAATAGGTCCATACAAACCGTATCATAACATTACAATAACCATTAATGAAAAACAAACATAAACTAATTGGATAACCGGTCCTGGCCTTGGCATAGGACCCACCACACAACCCTTTTATCATGCTCAAGCTTCAGCCACCCCTTTGCCTTTCTGACAGCTCGTCTCACCTAGAACGTGGAATATTCTAATGACAAAAGTTCAAACATTAGAAGGTGAATCTTTTAAGAGAGGGTTAAATTAACTTTCATGAATGAATGATGTGTGAACAAGTACCAATAGATGCTTTAGTGTAACTTCCTAAGCAAACCAGCCTGACATGAAACCCTAGGTAGTCATCCTAGCAAGCACATGTGGAACGTGATACTTTTATAGGTTATTCCAACAATACCCTTGAAGAATTATGGCTACACTATTAGAACGACACCCCATCCAATTCGCAAATATCGATATGCCAACAATTTCATGACATGTGGAATATTACAACTATCGATGCAACAGGACATGTACCGATATGACAAAATGTCCTATGTGATTATCATGCATACATAGGAAACACATCACGTATAAGTTTTCGGGGAAAATCACTTGCATTGACCAAAACTCGAAATATCTCGAACCTCGTGCTTAGCCTCAATTTTTGTGCCATGCCTCAATAATCATACTAATTCTCACTTTTGAGCTTCAATGATCCCTAGACATCTTGTTCATTCAAATGCATATCAATATCTATTTTTTCATAATTTTCTCATAATTTCCTCTTATTTCTTCCTATTTTTCATCAAAATAAATATTTCCTTAAGCATTTTTCCAAATTTTTCTCCACCATAATTCATGAAATAATTTTTTAAAAGTATTTAAAAAATTCTAGAAAATACCTATACCCCATGCGCCTACGCATGGCCTGTCTGCATGTGTACTACATGCGCCCAACTTTTCGATCATCTTCAAACTTTTTTCAGTCACTGGTGATAGGGCAATTAATAGAGGCTTTAAGCCAGGCGCATAAAGAGAATCGGAGGGGGTTGCAGCAGAAATTGGAAGCACGGAAGCGGCGTACAGAAGAAAGCATGGACTTGGGTGGAAATTAGCAGATTGGAGGAAGGCTGCACGAGCAAGTGCAGCGGCGCAGGGACCTTCCTCTTTTCCATTCTTCATTCAGTTTTGTTTTTATTTTTTTAATTTCATTATGAACTAATTTTATTTAACTAGGGTTTGAGAAGCTTATTATGAATTCTTGATTTTTATTGATTGGGTTTTTTCATTGTGATTTCAATTATTTATTACTTGTTCTTAATGTGATTGAGTGACGTAACCATGATTTAATTGATTTTCTATTATGATTTGAGACTGAGATGTGATTTTCATAACAGGTTGAAGTAATAAATTTCATAAGATAGATAGTTGATAAGGGATTTGACACTTGAATCATATGAGGGATAATGAATTGGAATTTAACAATGAATTTCAATTTGTTATAACTATTGGGAAATAGGTTGATTGTTAACAAACTGAGATTTAATTAGGTTAGTAAATCCAATTTAGATATTCACCCCATTGAATTGATAAAACCCAATTGATTAAAAATTAAGATGGATTAATAAGTGGATTCGAAACACCCTAGTTATTTTTATCCAAGTTATTTTTAAATTTGTGTTTAATTTCAATTCTCATTAGTTTAATTTATTAAAATTCATCGCTTTTTATAGTCTAAATAATATTAAAGTTAATCCAATTTTGGTACTTAATACAATCCTCGTGGGATCGACACTCTACTCATTCATTGTATTATTTATGCGATTTGTACACTTGTGAATTAGCCTAACAACTAGCAATACTCTGATCACTGATTTGATCCTACCCCCTTAAAGCCCTCATCAAGTCGATCCTATTGGCACCCTTGGATGCCCAAAACAATGGCCAAAAGTTGCCCAAATCTACCAATTTTAGTCCGGCTCCAATGACTCACTCGATTTTTCGATCAAGCTCGAAACCTCATCAAACCTATACGAAAGCTCACGAAATTCTCCAAAAAATACAAGGAACAAAAGCCCCTTAATCTTATCCCTCGAATCAGCCTCTAAAGCTATGAATTTTGAGCTTTAACCCCCTATTTATACCCGAATTTGAGCCAAGACGAGCCATTCATTGTCAAATCTAAGCCTTTAATGCTCTTATACGACCTTAGATCACATTAATTCATCAGGATTTGCCCTGGACACCCCATCCTTGATTTTTCGACGACCTCACGTCACCTCACCATACTGCCTTCAATCACATCTGATCATGACCATTCTCTGTCCCAATCGACACCCCATGTAACGGTCAGGGTCCACATAGCAACGTATTATCCGGTTCAGGTTGCAACTAATCCCTAGTTTTGTCGCTCTGGATTTAATCCCAAAATGCGTGTCACTATGTAGAACACCCTTCGCACTTATATGCCCAGTTCCCCCCGCCCTTTATAGCCGATGTGGGATTTGCCTAAGGTGCCTACACACACCTCCCCTTAGGGACTTAGCGTCATCTCTGAGGTTTGCCCCACCAATGCGCTCAAAGGCTCAAGGGTCAGCTCTGATACTATTCTGTAATGACTGGGGTCCACATAGCAACGTATTGTCCAGTTTAGGTCGCAATCAATCCCCAGTTTTGTCTCTCTAGGATTTAATTCCAAAACGCGAGTCACTATGTAGAACATCGTCCGCACTTATATGCCCAGTTCCCCTCATTTGCATGGTCGATGTGGGATTCGCCTAAGGTGACTACATGTAGCACCCTTTCTCCTAGAGCCACTCGAGACTAGGTGTTACTAGAAATAATACATAAAATGACATGAAACTCACCATAAACTAAAATTTGGAACCATCAATAACTCAACTATTCAAACTAAAAACACCTCAATGTGCTATAACAAACTCTGATCTATGTGAGGGGTCAATATAAACTGAAAACAATTAACACTGACTAAGGTAATCTCTCAAATGAAAATATAAAATTCTCCTAAACTGACAAGACACATAAAATCACCAACACCCAAACATCTTTTGTTCTTGAGCGACTCCTCATACACACTATATTGTCCAACGCTGCTAGGCCCCACATTTGGAACTCCCCTGCTAGGACCTAGAATGGTGAAAAGTATAAGATGAGCTACAAAGCTCATAAAGTAATAATCATGATAGAAAATTGTAGCTGAATCGAAGAAACATCAAAAAAATACTAAATGTCCTTGTAATGAGGGAATATTAATCACTATACGAATGCATTTACAAGATGTCAATGCACATAAACTGTAAAATAAATGCATGTAATGCAACTTTTGCTCATTGGCCCACATAATCTATAATAAATACTTGCTCAGTTTGAAACCTGCAACCATAAAAACTATAAGCACATACTGTGGAAAATATGCCCCTAACCCCCTGGTCGCCACCAGGAAAGCAACACATAATTGATCTGTAACTAAAACTTATGGGATCCCCGCGGACTAGCTTCCTGACGCACGTACTACAATGTAATGCTCATATGCATGCTCGAACATGATGTGTAGTGTTCCATAGAAAGCCATGCTCCATGCTCATACCAAGATGTATGCACATAATATCATACATGCTAAATAATAATGCTAAGCATGCCAAGAGATCATTATCACCATTATTAGAATACAAAGATTCTATGAGTTCTGAGTATGGCATATTAGATTTATCATATTCTAGCATGAGAATTCAATATTTTGAAGTATTAAATAATTTAACTTATATAAAACTTAAAATAGGCTCATTAGAAGGCTCATTCGAATTTAAGAAGAACCATCCGGGTATGAGGAAAGACATCAGGATATGAAGAAAGACATCCAGATATGAAACAGGACATCCGGATGTGTTGAAGGACTCATTCGAATATACTGTCCTTAATAATACAAGTTATTCGGATATGAACTAAAGCATTCGGATATGATTCAGGTCATCTAGATGTCTCACTAAAACATTCGGATGCTACAAGGACCATTCGAATATGATATTTTGTTTTTTTTTTTTTTAAAGAGGCATCTAGATATGAATTAAGATATTCAGATATTAACATCAACCTATCAAGATGTATGAAAAAGTCATCCAGATATCACACACAAACTACACTGGTGTAATACCCGGTATTACATGGTATTAAAAATAAATAAGTTTTGACTATTTTGGCAGGCCTCGGGTGGTCCGGGAAGGCCAAAAGTCAAATTCGAGTAATTTATTAATGAAAATTGCCGAATTGATGACTGGGAGTGCGTCGGGACTTGGATGTCCAGGGAAGAGGGCAAGGGATTGATGAGCATCTCGGGATGAAGATAAATGGCGCTAAAAGCAGTCCATTCAGGAATAATTTTTGAAATAAATTCTGTATAAGCCCGAGTGGGTGCCATTACCGAATAGTCGGAGGGGACCTCCCAGAAGCTGAGGAGACCCTAGGAGTGGTTCGATTTTCTGAGTAAGGCAACCCTTAAGTGTTTTCGAGACGAATTAAGGTTCCGTGCAGGCGCAGGGACGAAATTGGCTTTATCGAATAAAAGTCAATTATTAATTTTGGAGAATTAAGGTTTTGGTGGCTTTGGGGTAATTAATTAAAATCTTGGAGGGTCCAACTGTAATTATAAAATCCCCCAAGTGCAATAATTAATTTCTCAAGTGAAATTATGTGATATATGGAGGGTTTATATGTAATTAGTGTATTATATATATGTATATATATAGGCGAGGAAGCTTCCTTGAAGCTTCGTGGGTGCCTCTGCCATTTAAAATGGCCGATCAGAGAGTGGGAAAGAGAGATTGCGAGAGCGAGAGGATGAGCTCGGGAGAGAGCTTTGCCGAGTGTGTGAGAGCTTGTGCGAGAGAGAGCTCGAGGGAGAGAGAGGAAGAGCTTGGTGGCCGAACTCGACTATGGTAGTAGCAGCCTCACGCTGTTGTTGCTATGGCCGAGAGCCTTCGCGAGGGAGAGAAAACAGAGCTCGAGAGAGAGAGCATTCCTGACAGAGAGGGAGCCGAGGGCACTGCTGGTGGGTTTCCGCAGGGAAGACAACAACGGCTATGGCCGCGGCAATGGAGGTCGATCGAGGCGAGCTTGGCGGCCGATGGTGGCCGCAAGGGGCTGGTGGCTCGTGGGGGAAGCAGCCAAGACCGTGTGATGGCGCGCGAAGGCGCCGTTGGTGGTCGAAGGGAGCAGCAGCGGGGCGACCATGGCAGTCGCGACATCGAGCGTGGCAGCTCGCGGCTGAGGGTGCTGGCAGAGGCGGCCAACAATGGTGCTCGCGATGCAGTTCGAGGCGGTAGGCGGTAGCGGAGCTGCCCATAACAGCGTTCGGCAGAGCCAGTGGCGGTGGCTGGCCACCATGCTCGTAGGGGCACTGTGCGCGCCGATTCGGTGAGGAAGAAGGAGGAACAGGAGCGGTCGCGCGAGGTAGAAGACGATGAATAGTGCCACGCGGGAGAAGAAGCAGGGAAAGAAAGAAAAGAAAAGAAAATCTAGAAAATGAGGCAAAATAGGATAAAATTCCAGAAAAATTGGGGAAAAGTCCTAGAAGTTATTTTGAGGCTCGTAGAGTATACCGGAAGCTCGAGAGTGGGATTTCAGGCATGAGATGGCAGCTCGGGAAGCAACGTTGGCGTGAGTGATTGGCCGATTTTTCCTTCCAATTGAATGGGGTAATTAATTATTTCTTTTGAATTATTTTCTTATGTGAGATATTGTGGAATATTATAATGTGAAGAATTGATTGGATTTAAACCCATGGTTGGGGTTGTTGTAGTTGTTGGCGGGTGGTTCTTGCGGTGATTAATAAACGCGTAGGCCCTAGTGCCGGATGTTAATGGAGTTGGGGTTTTGTGTGTTTGCCTCTAGGTTCGACCGAGAAGCAGTGATCCTAGAAGAGCACGGAGTTCGTGCCGAAGCAGAGATGAGGCTTCGATGCAGGTAAGGGATAGCCCAATGTGGAGGTGGCCTTGCAAGTTGGTAAATATGCTTGATAATGTTTTTATGTTGCATTGGCATGTAGTGGTTATATCTTGTGTGATGCAAGACCTAGTGGACCAATGGCCATATGGAGGACTAGTGTGGTGGGGGCTGATAGGTTGATGCCTCAAACCTTAGTGGGTTGTGAGGATGTGTGGGCCTAGCCTCATTTGCATGCATTGGGCATACATAAACATCTTTATATTCATATTTACATGCATTGAACCCTTACTGAGTCTTTATGACTCATGAGGTTTTACCTCATGTGTAGATAATACAAGTCCAGATGCAAGCAGGGATGGTGCCAGGAGGCTGTTGTGGCAATTAGCTTGTTACCTGAGATGTGTTGTTGTGTAATCTCTTGTAATTTTTATATGTAATCATGTAATCGAATGTAAACGATATTGAGCAATAGATGTATTTAATGGTTGAAATCATCGTAGTGTGATAAATGATTGTGAGATTGTTCGTGGTATATGGCTTAGTTGGAGAAGCTGAGTTTCGGATCGAGTAAAAATCATCGAGGTATGTTCTCATGAATCCCCAATACTCAGCGAAATGTTTATTATGCTAGCTTTATGCCTGGGTCACCTCTGGCTTGCTATGGGGCTAGCTGAAGAGAGGTGAAGCTCACTCGGGTTTTGGGTCTCGGTCCACTAAGTTTTTCCTTGTTTGTGTTGAGACCGATTATTGAGTGGAGCGAAGGGAAGGATGAAGCCTAGTTCCCACCTAGGGCGTTTCCTGTTGAAACATAGTCCAACCCTTCAGTTGTGGTTGATAGGTGAGTAATCTGGTCGATTATTTACCGGTGGCGCTCGTAAGTGGTAGCGGGTCGTTACAGTTGGTATCAGAGCATGGCTAGCTATATGAGTGGGGAAAGCTAGCATGCTTTAGTGTTAAGTGTGGTCGATTAAGTGATTAATGCGAGTAATTGCCGGAGTTTTGGAATAAAGGATGTCTGACATGATTGAGTGTAAGTCGTAATGTCTTAACTGCTGAGTTTGCTGAGTTGGGGTCGAGAACAATTGATTTGAAATTTTGAGATTTCAATGTAAGGTTGGTCCGATAACCTTGAAAGTTGGACATGTGGACCGAGGACCCTAAGGGATTGGGTCAAGTCATTGAGGCCCGCAATGGTATGTTTGGATGTTTCTGTTCTAGGGATGAGAAAAATACCCTAGACTGAGATGATATACCTGTGAGAGGTATACGGGTTAAGCAATGAGGAACCGAAAACCCGAGTGTGGGTGTTGGTATTAAGAAAACTCGAATGTGGCATTCTGGGGATATGAAGTGTTGAGGCTTGTGTGGGGACACGAAGTCGAAGCATGACTAATCCGAGAGGGGATTAGTGGAGCGTCCCTATGCTAGGGATCTGCCGAGCATGTTCGAGGGAATAGAGTTGTCCCTTGGAAGTGGTGCAATAAGGTGTGTGCACTTGAAATAAAATGAGCTAAAGTGGGTGTTAGCTCAAGACTCAAGGAAATGAGTCATCATCGGGTTAGGTGGCAAGCCCTAGGAAGGGGGTAAGGTTAATTACAGTAAGGCTCCATGGGGGGCATGCATGTAAGGCATCTGTATGTCATAGCCAATGACGGCATGAAGTAAGTAGCATCTGGAAAGACTTCGAGGAGAGTCGTGCGTGCTGAAAGCATGCTAGATGTATACGGTACGATGTAATGAGAGGTGACTGTATTGTTATGATGATCCGGGAGGGGATATGCCTAGGGTATGAGTGGACCCTAGCAGGTTTTTGTATGAGATGGAAGTCCTAAGTGAGTCGAGCTGGAATCGAGATTGGGATTAAGGAGTTGGGCATGCGTTGATGTGCGTGTGAGAGCCATTGGGTTAGCAGTCCTAGTTGTGAAGGGTCAAAAGACCGTTCATGTGAGTGATGGATGAGGGATCAATCAAAACTCTCATTAGAACGCTTGGGGTTTGGTGGGACTCCTAAGGTCGGGAGATGAGAGGTGAATAGACCCTCATTATGATGCCTGGGGTCGTGACGACGCTTAAGGTCTCGAGACCCTTGATGGGAGATGCGGAGGTCACCCAATGAAGGGTATGAACGGGTGTGTGTGGTCAGAGGGTGATGAGTGTGTGGCAACAGGACATCCATAGGCTATGCGCATAATGGAAATGCCAACTTCGGATGCCAAGTGGGCACGGGCATGGTGAGTAATGTGAAGGCCCCGAATTTTATATTCCAAGTCATGGGAGCCTGAGAGAGGCTTGCGAGAAAACCAAGCTGGGCGTCGTGACTGAATGCACTATGGGTGTGCAAGGAGAGACGAGAGGTCTCTGTTTACCTGGAGGGTAATGGTAGGTGCTCGATGGTTATGGGTACAGGAGCTTGAGATAGGCTTAGCATGTTGGTTGTGGTTTGAGAGTCTCTTAATTGGTAAGAGATGTAGAGTCCTAAGGAGCGGGGCTCATGGTACGAGCTTGAGGTTATCAAGGCAAGGATAACCAAGTGAGATGGCTTAGGTAAGATGGTGGCAGAACCATCGTAGCTCGGGAGGCTTTAAATAGCTTTGATGCTATAGGTGCAAGGCTCGGTGTGACGGATCTGATGCTATGGACCGTGTGGCAGAGGACTAATGAGTTGGCTCGCATTGAGGGCAAGTGGCCCATGGGCCTGTGCAATTTAGTGAACTGTAGGTGACGGTCAGATGCCGAAGATCTGGAGCAGCGCCTTAAGAGGGTTGGTTAGGTGAAATCGATAGTCTCTTGTAAGAGATAAGACATCTAGAGTAGTCCTAAGGAGGAATCGTGGAATGCGGTAACGTTCTGATGGAGTAGTAGTCGAGTAGGATGCTCGGTAGGGTGATGCTACAGATGCGAAACAAGTCAGTGTTGGACCTGAGCCATGCTGTTGGAAACTGTTGTTGGGCCAGTGTAAGGGAGCAACACGGTAATGATGATTTGGTGTTGACTCTCCGAAGCACAGGGCAACACGATGGGGAACTAGTGTTAGGCCAGTGTATGGGAGTGACACGGTAATGATGACCAGGTGCTGGCTCGCCTAAAGCACAGGGCAACACAGTGATTATGCAGATGGTCAGGGGCTAAAGATTTGTGAAATGCGGTAGGGTGACGAAAGTTGTGGCCAGTCCCACAACTCAACTGCTAGTAATAAGAGCTGTTAGGGTGTTGCACCCAAGTGGGGTTTAAGCCCTTTATCTGGTTAAAGTGGTGTCAAAGTAATTTAGAGTATGTTCAGGTGTGGTAGCATCTTGAGATGTTTGAGAAAGAAACCCGGGGAAAAGAAACGGGTCTAGCATAGGAATAACGCTACAGATGATGCCTACGGTTGACGGGTCTAATGCTAAGGACCACTGGATATTGACGGTTAGTTCACGGGAGGGACTGCAGCCCTCTATGTGGAGTAACCTGTCTACGGTGGAGACGATTAGACGTCGAAGACTTGGGGTATGCTGTAGGTTATGTCTGGTCCAGACCTAAAATTCCGTAAGGGTTGAAAAATCATGGTAGTGCCTTTTGTTGTCTTGGCAGCAAGAAGGTTTGTGAAACGATTGAATGATATCTTGTGGTGTGAAAACAAGATGTGTGGCGATGCTTTTTTGTTAAAGGATGCTAATGCAGTTGCGGTAAATTTGATCGATGTTGATCGGGTAAATTGAGATGAGAGACCCGTGTGACCTTGCGGTGATGCGAGAAGATGGGTTGATTGGTGGAGTCGGTAAATGGCTCCAGAATGTTAAGTAAGTGCCGTGGAGGGCGAGACTTACAAGTTGGAAGCCAACCATGAGAAGGGAATATTGAAGCACGTGAAGGCTTCGAGTAAAGGGATCTCTAATCTGTGAGGTGAGCTGTGGCAGGCTGAACAAGTAAGTAAGGCACGGTTTGAAATCCATGAAGGCTCGTGATTGCACAGTCTAAAGTTAGTCCTGAGGTGTCGATGCGAAAATGAGGAAGTATCCTTATGTAGCACTGGATGGATTTTCGGTTGAAGACACAGGATCAGTTGCAAGGTGGTAGCACCTGATGGCAATGATAGGAGTGTGAGGCTCGAGGACTGTGATATAAAGCCTTGTTGATTGACCGTGTACATAAAGGTTCAGCGGGTCCTGGTGATCAAACCAGGTGGATTTTTTAGAAAGAGATCCAAGTTGATAAAAGATGGTTGGTTAAGGCAAAGTTGTGCCGCTTGAAGGAATACTACTCCGTAGTGGGAGTTATAGATGGTAATGTGGAAAAATAGCTTGGGTAGAACTTGAGATGTTCTCCCAAGAAAAGTTGAGCAGGGGATAACAACATGGGATAAACTTCCTAAGGCACTACAACTCTATCAAGATAGATCACCCGAGGAAAGCCAGCGTGATGGCAAGTGCCTGAGTAGGAAGATGAGTCCTACGACATTGAGTGGAAGTGTGAGTTCCACATGAGTGGCAGGGGTGATTTCCAGTGGGTGGAGTTTAAAATCGAAGTCATAGTTGATGATTGCAAGTGTAGTGCCTGGAGGAAGGTTGTGTTTGTTGAGCCGGGCAATCCGGTTAAAGCTAATCGAGTTGATTAGATGGAAGGTGAAGGCGAATTTAAGATGTCGCTAATGGGTAAAGAGAGCTCGAAGGAAGAGCTTATGGGACGAGATTGGTTCCTAGGAATGGTGTTTAGGTGATGAAATCACCTGATAGCTGTGAGTGATATACTTAGGGTGATGCCTTGGTGTGGGCAATTGATGAGATTTAGCCTCGTGGTTAGAGATTAATGGTTGAAAGGAAATTAGCTAGTGGAGCCGATTGGTGACCAACTGGGGGTAACCGATGGCGATCAAAGACGCCGACCGGTGATAACGGCAGCAGTAATGCAGCAGCTAGCCAGGGTCGTGGGGCATCGTGAGAGTAGTCGGTCAGTGGCATAGGTGGCTCCTGAGTCGC
This sequence comes from Diospyros lotus, assembly GCF_014633365.1. Taxonomy (NCBI): domain Eukaryota; kingdom Viridiplantae; phylum Streptophyta; class Magnoliopsida; order Ericales; family Ebenaceae; genus Diospyros; species Diospyros lotus. The sequence continues at coordinate 23,515,318 of NC_068342.1, forward strand.
GGTTGCAATTGGATGTGGCGCTAAGCTATGGCAAGAGGTCGTCTTAGCTAATGATGATGGCATTAGAGCCAATGTGGTCGCTCACTGAGGTGTGAGCTGATTGAAGCAAAGGTTATAAGAAGTCTGGGAGAAGCTAGAGTCTCTTAGGGTATTGGCTAGCTGCTATAAGCATAGCAAAGTGATATGAGGAAGGCGGTCTAAGAGTGGGGTCGTGCCGGTTGCGTTGAGCAGTGAGATTCATGGAGCAACGAGCCTTTTGAGATGGCATGGTAGTGTTATCGTCGCTGTCAGGGAAAAGATGTCAGGAAAGTCAAAGGTAGCCATTTTGCATGGTAAGACCTTGAAGCCGAGTGTGAATGGCCATGAAGGCTGGTGCCTGTGAAATTTCAGATGCAACAACCGTGGAGGAAAAAATTCGTTGCTATTTTGGTGTTGTCCTTGCCGAGGAGGACAAAGGAAACCATTATGCATGGTTTAAATCAGGTGTTTATCGCAAATTGAGGATGAACCTGATTTAGGGTTGCTGAAAGTTTCGTGCCTCAAGAGTAAGAGGCCCTGTCGAGGCTCTAGCGAGATTTGAAAAGTCCCAATGAAATTGAAGCTGGGCAAGCAAATTTGGCTAGAAGATCGCTACAAGAGTGGGGGTGTAACCATGTTAGCTTGTTGTGGTGCGGACCAAAGGCACGAGTTATCCTACAGGTGAGATGCAATAAGTGATTGTGCAGATGGTAATAAGCCAATCACTTGTGCCACGCACCGTGGGTAATGGCGAGGGCCGATTAATGGTTCTGCGACCTTAAGTGAAATGGTAGAATCCTTGACTCGCGGTAGGGTTTAATAGCCAAGGTAAGGCCTAGCATGGGGTATGATTGTGAAGGTTGAAATAAGGTGAAGATCTGGAAGGGGTTGCTCAATAAAGAGTCTCCTAGTATGGGTACGAGACCCCTACTAGCGTGTGAAATCGGCTAGTAAGCAAGGCTTAAGTGTCTCTATGTGCTTAATGTGAAGAACTCCCGGTTGGGAGAAGGTTGTGGCCCGAGCATGGTTGAGCTCGAGGTGAGATTGTAATGATGCGTGCATCTCCAAGCTCGAGGTGAACTCGGGCAGTGCACGTATGGATTGAAATGTGTAATTACCTGACATGGTGTTAGGTATATCGATTTTGCGTAATCGTATCGATAAATGAGGGTCAGCTGGTCAAAGTAGAAGACCATGTATGAAATGGTCGAAGTTGGCAGGGTGGGCCAAATGGGTGCTTCCCAAGTAGTGCTAGCGTAGTAAGTTGATCGGTAACGAGAAGTTGCCATGAGGATCGATTCAAGCTATGCATACTTGTGATTAATGGCGGTATGCCATGGTGGCATAGGTGTCAAAGTGTCTTGTGGGCATTAAAAGAAACATCGCGACTGATGATCAGTGCTGAGACGTTGCTGGTTAGACCAGCGTAAAATCGTGGCCATGTGTGATTGGCAGTGGAAAACGTTGTCGTGTGTGATCGGCGTAAAATCGTGGTGGACTGATCAGTAATGCAATGTTAGTGAGAGTTGTTTCAGTTGATGCAAAAAAAAAGGGGAAAAATGGGAAGTGGAATGCAAAGCGATGCTTCGAGGCAGAGAAAATCCATCCGGAGATGGATATCGTTGCAGTAAGCATGACCAGCGACCGGTGGTGCGGTTTGGCGAGAGGCCAAAGCGATAATTGGTTGGCGAATGTCCTCAAGAAACGGATGACCAAATGCCTAGGTGAATCCTTGAGATGGGAATAACCTGAGGAAAAAGGGCTGAGAATTAGTTCGGCTATGAGATTCTCGAGCAGGGGATTCAGAGAGTAGCTTGAGAACGTGATTATCTTGGGCAAGAGATTAAGGCAAAGTGAATTTCGAGGGCGAAATTCTTTAAGAAGGGTGGAATGTAATACCTGGTATTACATGGTATTGAAAATAAATAAGTTTTGACTATTTTGGCAGGGCCTCGGGTGGTCTGGGAAGGCCAAAAGTCAAATTCGAGTAATTTATTAATGAAAATTGTCGAATTGACGACTGGGAGTGCCTCGGGACTTGGATGTCCAGGGAAGAGGGCAAGGGATTGATGAGCATCTCGGGATGAAGATAAATGGCGTTGAAAGCAGTCCATTCGGGAATAATTTTCGAAATAAATTCTATATAAGCCCGAGTGGGTGCCATTACTGAATAGTCGGAGGGGACCTCCCGGAAGTTGAGGAGACCCTAGGGGTGGTTCGGTTTTCTGAGTAAGGCAACCCTTAAGTGTTTTCGAGACGAATTAAGGTTTCGTACAAGCGCAGGGACGAAATTGGCTTTATCGAGTAAAAGTCAATTATTAATTTTGGAGAATTAAGGTTTTGGTGGCTTTGGGGTAATTAATTAAAATCTTAGAGGGTCCAAGTGTAATTATAAAATCCCCTAAGTGCAATAATTAATTTCTCAAGTGAAATTATGTGATATATGGAAGGTTTATATGTAATTAGTGTATTATATATATATATATATGTATATATATAGGCGAGGAAGCTTCCTTGAAGCTTCGTGGGTGCCTCTACCATTTAAAATGGCCGATCAGAGAGTGGGAAAGAGAGATTGCGAGAGCGAGAGGATGAGCTTGGGAGAGAGCTTTGCCGAGTGTGTGAGAGCTTGTGTGAGAGAGAGCTCAAGGGAGAGAGAGGAAGAGCTTGGTGGCCGAACTCGACTATGGCAGTAGCAGCCTCACGCTGCTGTTGCTGTGGCCGAGAGCCTTTGCGAGGGAAAGAAAACAGAGCTCGAGAGAGAGAGCATTCCTGACAGAGAGGGAGCTGAGGGCGCTGCTGGTGGGTTTCCGCAGGGAAGACAACAATGGCTATGGCCGCGGCAATGGAGGTCGATCGAGGCGAGCTTGGCGGCCGATGGTGGCCGCAAGGGGCTGGTAGCTCGTGGAGGAAGCAGCCAAGACCGTGTGATGGCGCGCAGAGGCGTCGTTGGTGGCCGAAGGGAGCAGCAGCGAGGCGGCCATGGCTGTCGCGACATCGAGCATGGCAGCTCGCGGCTGAGGGTGCTGGCAGAGGCGGCCAGCAATGGTGCTCGCGATGCAGTCCTAGGCGGCAGGCGGTAGCGGAGCTACCTATAGCAGTGTTCGGCAGAGCCAGTGGCGGTGGCTGGCCACCATGTTTGCAGGGGCGCTGTGCGCGCCGATTCGGTGAGGAAGAAGGAGGAACAGGAGCGGCCGCGCGAGGTAGAAGACGATGAATAGTGCCATGCAGGAGAAGAAGCAGGGAAAGAAAGAAAAGAAAAGAAAAAGAAAAGAAAAGAAAAGAAAATCTGGAAAATGAGGCAAAATAGGATAAAATTCCAGAAAAATTGGGGAAAAGTCCTGGAAGTTATTTTGAGGCTCGTAAAGCATACCGGAAGCTCGAGAGTGGGATTTCGGGCATGAGATGGCAGCTCAGGAAGCAACGTTGGCGTGGGCGATTGGCCGATTTTTCCTTCCAATTGAATGAGGTCATTAATTATTTCTTTTGAATTATTTGCTTATGTCAGATATTGTGGAATATTATAATGTGATGAATTGATTGGATTTAAACCCATGGTTGGGGTTGTTGTAGTTGTTGGCGGGTGGTTCTTGCGGTGATTAATAAATGTGTAGGCCCTAGTGCCGGATGTTAATGGAGTTGGGGTTTTGTGTGTTTGCCTCTAGGTTCGACCGGGAAGCGGTGATCTTAGAAGAGCTCGGAGTTCGTGCCGAAGCAGAGATGAGGCTTCAATCCAGGTAAGGGATGGCCCCATGTGGAGGTGGCCTTGCAAGTTGGTAAATATGCTTGATAATGTTTTTATGTTGCATTGGCATGTAGTGGTTATATCTTGTGTGATGTAAGACCTAGTGGACTAGTGTGGTGGGGGCTGATAGGTTGATGCCTCAAACCTTAGTGGGTTGTGAGGATGTGTGGGCCTAGCCTCATTTGCATGCTTTGGGCATACATAAACATCTTTATATTCATATTTACATGCATTGCACCCTTACTGAGTCTTTATGACTCATGAGGTTTTACCTCATGTGTAGATAATACAAGTCCAGATGCAAGCAGGGATGGTGCCAGGAGGCTGTTGTGGTAATTAGCTTGTTACCTGAGATGTGTTGTTGTGTAATCTCTTGTAATTTTTATATGTAATCATGTAATCGAATGTAAACGATATTGAGCAATAGATGTATTTAATGGTTGAAATATCATAGTGTGATAAATGATTGTGAGATTGTTCGTGGTATATGGCTTAGTTGGAGAAGCCGAGTTTCGGATCGAGTAAAAATTATCGAGGTATGTTCTCATGAATCCCCAATACTCAGCGAAATGTTTATTATGCTAGCTTTGTGCCTAGGTCACCTCTGGCTTGCTATGGGGCTAGCTGAAGAGAGGTGAAGCTCACTCGGGTTTCGGGTCTCGGTCCGCTGAGTTTTTCCTTGTTTGTGTTGAGACCGATTCTTGAGTGGAGCAAAGGGAAGGATGAAGCCTAGTTCCCACCTAGGGCGTTTCCTGTTGAAACATAGTCCAACCCTTCAGTTGTGGTTGATAGGTGAGTAATCTGGTCGATTATTTACCGGTGGCGCTCGTAAGTGGGAGAGGGTCGTTACAACTAGACGCATCCAAATACGGCTTAAGGCATCCGGATATCACTCACAAAACTTATTGGACTCATTCGGATACGAGTCAAGGCATCTTGATATTACTTAAAATAAACATTGGACACATCCGGATACGATACAAAGCATCTGGATATTACAAGGGTTATCCGGGTACGAATAAGGGCCATACGGATACCACTCACAGAGATCGAACAAGCTATCCGAATATGCGTATAGGTCATCCAGATATAACAAGAGCCATTCGGATACGCATTGTGCCATCCGGATGTCACTTACATAAATCTTTTTCAACCATCCAGATGTGCACTGATCCATCCGGATGCTACTCACAATCTTTGAACAACCTATCTGGATATTGGGAAACTCATCCTAATGTTTGCATATTAATAACATAGATACGAACAATTACAGAGATCATTTTCTGATGCAACTTGTAACAAATCTACATCATTTCGAAAGAAAACTTGGGAAAACAAATCCCAAATGACATGAAACAATCACGGAGATGATTCAAAGATCATATTAGAAGAAATCGCTATAAAGAAACATGCATGACTTTGACAAAAACTCACTGTAAGTATATATATATATACATCTCTATAACTAATATAACTCTAAAAATATGAGAACAAAAACTTAATCAAAAAATCTGTAAGAAAGGTTTACAGGGGAAAGATACTTGGCTTACGATCTTCTTGATCAACTCAACGTTTCAACATAAATCTCCTATGCAAGACACTGTTGCAACTCACAATCTTCCTTCTCCCTCTACAGTGTGTAGTACCCAGTATTACATGGTATTGAAAAATAAATAAATTTTGATTATTTGAAGGGACCTCGGGTGGTCCGGGAAGCCGAAAGTCGGTTTTGAGAAATTAATTAATGAAATTTATCGAGTTGGTGGTAGGGAGTGCCTTGGGACTTGGATGTCCAGGGAAGAGGGCAAGAGATTGGTGAGCGTCTCGAAGTGAGGCTTATGGCGCTAGAAGCAGTCCAAACGGGAATAATTTTTGAAATAAATTATGTATAAACCCGAGTGGGGTGCTAGTACTAAATGGTTACAAGGGACCTCCTGGAAGCTGAGGGGACCCTAGGGGTGGTTCGATTTTCTGAGTAAGGCAACTCTTGAGTGTTTTCGGGTCAAATAAATGTCCCGTGTAGGCGTAGGGACAAAATTGATATCCCAGAGTAAGTGTCGGTTATTAATTTTTGGGAAAATCAAGTCTTGATGTTAATAATTTAAAGCTTGGAGGGACCAAGTGTAATTAATAGATCTCCAAGTGCAATTAGTGAAACCCTTAAGCGATATTATTAAAAAATTAAAGGGTTAAATGTATGAAAATCATATATAGATATTTATATAGTGTGGGCGAGGGAAGCTTCCAGGAAGCCTCATATGTCTCTACCATTTTGAAATGGCCGAGAGGAAGGAACCAGAGAGTGAGGAAGAGAGAGCTCGCGTGAGATAAAGAGAGAGAGCATTGCCGAGAGAAAGGGAGTCGAGCCAAGAGCAGTCGAGAGTGAGAGATAGAGTGTGAGGGAGAGCTTGAAGCCCAACTGGTCATGGCAGTCGCTGCCATGGCCGACGATGATGAGAAGGAACCAAGGCGGTTCTACGTCGTGCAAGGGTGGTCGACCAATGGCTAGCAACAGCTGGAAGCTGCTAGAGGTGGCAGCGAGCGGCGTCAGAGGCTATCTTGGCCGATCGACGATGCTGGTTTCGCTGTGGGCAGGGGAGGTTGGCCATGGCGATTGCAGCGGCTGAGGCGCACGAGGAGGCTGGAAGGAGGCAGGCGGTGGTTGCGGTGACTCGGAGGTGAAGCTCGCGGCCAGAATGGCCGTGCGTAGCAGCGGCTCTGTGCGTTTGGGCCGGTGATGGCTGGAGGCTCGGGAGGTCGCGGTGGTGGCTGTGGTGGAGGCCGCCCTACGCGACTGAGTTGGGGCATTGATGGCGTTGTGAGCAACGGTGTTGGCCGATGGTGGCGACCGAAGAGGCCAGTAACGATGGTGGCCAGCGTGCTGGTGTTGTGCGCGCAAGCTCGGTGAAGAAGAAGAAGGAGGAGGAGCGTGCACAGGAAATGTTGGAGGAAGAAGAACAGTAGAAGAGGAAAGAAAATAAAAGAAAAAGGAAAAGAAAAGAAAATGAAAGAAAATCTAAAAAATTTAGGAAAAACAAGGAAAAATTCTAGAAAAATTGGAGAATAGTCTGGAAATTATTTTGAAACTCGAGAAGCGTGCCAGAGGCTTGAAATCGAAGATTTGGGCATGAGATGTCAATTAAGGAGGCAACGCTGGTGTGGGCGATTGGCCGAGTTTCTTTTCCAGATTGACTAAGGTAAGTTAATTAATTCTTTTCAGAATATTTCCTTTATGTGAGATATTAAACTATGTAGTGTTGATTGGATTGAACCCTCGGGTGGGGTTTATTAGGAGTGTTGTTGGGCGATGTTTGCGATGTGTGGCGAAGTTGAGGGCATTGGTTTAATGCCGAATGTTAATGGAGTTGGGTTTGTGTGTGTTTGCATCTAGGTTCATCTGGGGAGGCGGTGATCCTAGAAGAGCTCAGAGTTTGGGCTGACATTCTTACCCGAGGCAGGAATGAAGCTTCAATCCAGGTAAGGGATGACCCTATGTGGAGGTGGCCTTGCAAGTTGGTAAATGTGTTTGATAATGTTTTTATGTTGCATTTGCATGTAGTGGTTAACACTCGCATGATGCGAGATCTAGTGAACCTGTGGCCATAAGGAGGACTAGTGTTGTGAGGGCTGATAGGTTAATGCCTCAAACCTTGGAGGGTTGTGAGAATGAGTAGGCCTAGCCTCATTTGCATGCATTGGTATACATAAACATGGTCATATTCATATTTACATGCATTGCACCCTTACTGAGTCTTTATGACTCATGAGGTTTTACCTCATGTGTAGATAATACGAGTCTAGATGCAAGCAGGGATGGTGCTGGGAGGCTGTTGTGGTAATTATCATTGTTTCCTGAGATGTGTTGTTGTGTATTTTCATATATGTATTTATGTAATTGAATGTAAGCGATATTGAGCACTAGAGGTGTCTAGTTGTTGTAATCATAATAGTGTGATAGATGATTGTGAGTTTGCGTGATGTATATGTGGCTTTAGTTGTTGAAGCCAAATTTAGACCGAGTAATGATCAACGAGGTATGTTTTCATAAATCCCCAATACTTAGCGAAGTGTTTGTTATACTAACTTTGTGCCCGGGTCACCTTTGGCTTGCTATGAGGCGAACTGAAGAGAGGTGAAGCTCACTCGGGTTTATGGTCTCGGTCCGCTGTGCTTTCTTGTTTGTGTTGGATCGATTCCTGAGTGGAGCGAATGAAAGGGCAAAACCTAGTTCACACCTAGGGCGTTTCCCCTTAAAACATAGTCCAACCCTTCAGTTGTGGTTTGTTGGGTGAGTAATCCGGTTGATTATTTACCGGCGACGCCCATAAGTGGGAGCGGGTCATTACACGGTGTGAGAAAATATACACTCTATGAACATATGTATAAGAAGCAACCCTAGAAGCCCATATCCTTATCTCCTTATATAACTTGAAGAACTTCCAATTCCTATTCACGCACGGATCTACCCATCCATAATATCTCTAATTAAATAATTTCTAATAATATGAAATTATTATTTACATTCTTGCCCTTGATTATTTTTCACATAATCTAACTGCAATTAAATGTTATTCTCCTATTTAAAAAATTGCTAAATTGCCATTTTAAATAAAATATAACCCCTCTAACGGGTCGTTACACCCCATGCCCTGGAGCCTATGTTGGGCCTTACGGCGACCCTCTCTAAAGGTGGTAGGTGGTTGGCGAGCGATCGAAGTGGTGGTCAACGCCTGGCTATGGCTATTTTTAAAAAATTAGACTTTAACCCCTCCAAACTTTAAAATTATACATTTGAGCCATTCCATGCAATCCTTTGAGTTTCTAAAAATTCCACAATGAACCCCTAAATTTTCTCCTTTACATTTTATCCCTTAAGTTTCGTTTTACTACTTTTGGCCAAGTTTCATAAATTACACTTAGGCCCAAATATATGCAAAATCACTTTTTTTTTTATCACGAATTTGTTTGTTTCATCCTGAAACTACTTCAGGGTTATTCCTTATGCAAAACTTGAATCCTCTCGGGGTTTTGTTGACTTTTTAAAAGTCTCTTACGACCATTCGATTTTTTAGCTTGATCATAGTTATACTGAAAATTATCTCTATTCCAATTTCTTTCAGTGCCATAAATCTTGTTTTGAGACACTCGTCAATCCCATTTCCTTTTTTGAAGGTATTTAAGTTTCAAAATATTCTCTGTAATTGATTTAGTCACTCATAACTCCGAGAAATTACACTATAACCATAAAACTTTTAAAAATTCTTTTTTTTGCCCAAGACAAATTATTCCTAAATCTTTTAAAAAATTTTGGGTAATACATTGTTAGCTAGGGAGCTTCTCCCTTTCAATATGCAAAGTAAAAAAATATAAAAAAATAATTGTTGCATCTTAAAAGATAAATTTAATGTACTAAAACCTTACATATTTATAATGCCGTCATATGTTTTACTTTGGGGATTGGGCCCTGGACTGGTCGATCAGAATTAATATTTATGCGAAACTTAAAGTAGTAACCCCTCTTCATGTGGAAAAAAAAAATCTTCATAAACTCAATGTAATAGTACCTAAATAGAGATAAAACTTAATTATGAGGAATATTCTACAAGTCACCTTATGTTAGTTTCATGTCAACTTCTAAAACACGATTTACACGTTAGGCATCACTTTCATACTAAGAACAACAAAGCGTGTCTATGTTTTCACCATAACAGAATCCTATTTCCTTATGAGAAGTCGTGAGAGAAATGTGAAAAAATGGAGAGGATATGATGGCGGAATATCTATATTAATTTCAGTTTTCAAATCCAAGTGAAGCCAAATGCAAGGCCTATTGTTTCGTATCCACAATCATGAACAAGTACGCTAGCTTCTGCGGCATAAAAACTCGTGGCGCCTTCACAGACCGCTTATGTTTTAGAAATAAAAATTCATTAATTACGGGGTTGACCGTAATCGATAAATTTGAAGTAGAATTAATTGCAATTTGACCCGCTAAACCTGTTGGTAATTATTGCCGACGACAAGGCATACCACCCACCAAACATACAAGCCAGGTCCAGTTCTACCTCCCATGATAAACACCTCCCCATATATGTGCGTGCACATGTATGTGTGTGTCGAATCAACCAAGTAGCGTGCCTAACTAAAATATTTCTTTAAACCACAAATTCAGTCAGTCGTCAGACGAAAGCGACACCTTAACATATATATTTTTATATATACATCTAATCGGATATGAACGGACCAAGAAATAAAAAGTGTTAAATCAATGGGCGGTGTTTAAAAGAGGGACGCAATGATTTTTCTTTGTTTATGGATGTCATCGTTCCCAGTAACACCTTGGATAGAAAGGCACGTTTTACGGAAGCCCAATGAGACAGTTGCTTTCGAGGATATAGCAAAATCCTAAACTATGGTCAGAGGGGCGACTCCTAATTCCCCAGCCATACCCATCTCTCTCTTCCTCGAATCTACTTAAACTAGATCGACATGTCTGCTTTAGGATGGATCATGCTTTATTGATCGCAGCTCAGGTATGAATGGCATGGGCTACATGTCTTGTATCATGTTTTGTGGGTTCTGGTTTTTTTGGGTGAAATTTTACAGGATTAAGGCCTATGATTGTTATGGCAGGTAAAATTAATTTGATGGGATTAAGGCTGGCATATGACAAGGAAGACAGAGATGGAATGGGACGCGAGTACAGATACCGGGACATTGTGAAGACATGCATGGGGTGCTTGGTTTCACTGCTGACAAGCATGATGGGGGGATTGATCTTAGCTTGGTGGGAATGGAATTACCATCCCACAAATAGCCAGCTGTGGATGGTGCCTTCGGGTCTCATTCTTCTAGTGACGCCTCTCACCGTCTCCTTCTCGGCCTGCCTTTCCGACTGCTTCAGTCCCAAAGAATCGGCCGCTTCAAGTCTCAAGGAACCTGTCATGTCTTTGGATAACACATGATCCATGTATACATACAAGATCCAGCCTTGATGATTTTCCTTCTTCTTGTAATTTCTCTCGCATCTCCCTCTTGCTCATTTCTATCTGTGATCCATGGATCGTTGTGGCAGCAGGATTTCTATATTGAAACTAAGGGCGTTGACTTTGAGACAAATTAATTAAGCTGGATCTTGAGACAAGCAAGGCAAATAGAAAATTTTTATGCAGATGTTTTTACGTAATGTATATATAGAACATTAGTTTTCCTTTCTTTCAATTTTCCCTTCTGTAGTTAAATAAATCAGCATAATATATACATCCAAAGACAAAAACGAAAACTACGGTGGTGGGATCCTAGCAGTTGGGAAAGCACTGCAGTTGCTGGTGTAGAGAGATTAAATCATATAGTATCCTCAAATATGATCTACTTGTAATAATAGACTTAATAATACATAGCAACCAAGATTAAAGTCTTAATTCTAAATAGCAGAAGAAAGAAAAATAATTAAAACAAGCACGAAGAACACATGAGATTTATAGTCGTTGTTGCTAAAAATACAACAATTAAAATTTATGATGTAGGGTCCACTCGAGCTCGTTGTCGGGTGAAGTTAGGTTGCCGTAAGAGAAATTGCCTCAAGGGAGTTTGCCGCTAGGATGCTCGTATCAAGGATTTTTCCACAAGCTTCTTTGCCACAAGCTCTTTCGCCACAAGGGTTCGCCACTAGCTCTTTAGCCATAAGGATTGGCTACTAGCTCTTTCGCCACAAGGTTTCGCTACTAGCTTTTTCGCCACAAGTCTTGGCCACTAGCCATTTTGCCACAAGGCTACACCACTAGCTCTTTCACCTCAAGGCTTCGCCACTAGCTCTTTTGCCACAAGGCTTCACCGCTAACTTTTTTGCCACAAGGCTTCGCCACTAGCCTTTTCGCCACTAGCTCTTTCGCTGAGAGGTTTTGCCTTCGCTACTAGGTCTCGCCGCAATGTTTTTCCTTTGCCGCTAGGTCTCGCCGCAAGGTTTTGCCTTCTTCGCTAGGTCTCACCGCAAGATTTTTCCTTCGCTGCTAGGTCTTGTCTCAAGGATTTAGTCTTACCGCAAGGTCTTATTATAAGGATTTGGTCCTATTGATGCTCAGAAAATGGGTTAGAAGGCTCGCAGGAATTTTTCCCCTCGAAGACCCTCCCATGCTAAAGTTAGCCTCGGATCTTAATGACTATTCATCAAAATAGTAGAGATGCATTCAAAGTGTCTAAATTTTATCAAAATTAGAAGTCCTTATCATTGTCTTGTAAATGGGAATTTATAGGGCACGATTCTCAAGAATGACTAGTGCTGACACGTGGCGATTGTTGAGTGGGGCTTAGGCTTGGGCGATGAGAGGCTTTTTACCGCCATCCTCTAGCCGGGAGGCAGCATGCTGCCGCCAAGCTGACCCTCGCGACTATCTTGCAAGCGCCCGTGAGGCTAGCACTTGCGACAGGGTGCTAAGAGGCTGCTCACAGCCAGTTGCCGCGAGGCTTGCCCTCGTGGCCAGCCCTTGCCGTGAGGCAGCTCACGACAAGCAGCCGCGAGTCAGCTGACAACAATCCTTTCGTCGCCAAGGTTTTTCATTATTTACTCATTTTTTCTAAAAATTCCTCATTTTTCTCTCATTTTTTTCATAGCACAACAATTTCCCCCCACTCTTCTGTTTTGTCTTTAGACAAAATTGAAGAGTAAAATATCATCCAAAGAATCGGGTCTAGTATCTAAACTCAATCAACGGTTTTAGAATACCTGAAGATCTTACGTCGATCGGGGGCTTAGAAACTAGATTACCTCTAGGCAACCAGGCCCTCGAGAGATAGGTTCTGCTATGGGATTCTTGTTGGGTGTCCAAACTTGCAGGGAAGCCTAAGCGCCAGATTAGCCAAGGAGTTGGGTCTAGCTTGGGAGCATAGCACCAGAGTCAGTCAAGGGATCCCGGTGAGCCTGCGGGCACGGGATTCAGAACATCCGGTAATCCCAAGATGGATCATAGCGCACTGCCTATTATTTCCTCCATGTCTATCTTTCGGGGTTAGTTTACCTCAGGGAATATGGGTTTGGCCAGTGGTCTGGCACGGGATACCTACTAGACATCTGAGTTTGTCGGAAGACCTAGGTGCCAGATCAAAGAAAGAGTTGAGTCTAGCCAAAAAGGCATAGCACCTAACTCAAATGAGGGATCTGGGTGAGTCTGCAAGCATAGGCATTGGATGTTTTGGTGATCCCGGGCCAACTCGTGGTTATAGGCACCAGATTGCAACTGGGTGACTTAACTCCAAAAAGCGGGATCATGGCAGAATTGTCATATGGTTGTGGCCAGCGATTGTCGAACCACTCCAGAATTAGAGATCTATGTATCTCTTCTCTAGTTTGTAGCAAAGTGCACCCTAGGTCATCTCACAAGGAGCCTCACTTTCCTCTACGAACAAGAAGAACCAATATAACCAACAGGTTGTTGGGGGGGGGTTGTTTTGACAGAAAACTAATTATCAAAACAGAAAGACAATGATGTTTGGAATGCAACCGGCTGTGTATTTGTCCCCTATGTGAAATCTTCCTCGTCCACTCTATAAACCTTAGCTTGTTAGATGTTTTAATCTCTGGATATCAAACTTAAAGCATCCCCAACAACGGTCCAAGGATTAGAATGATTGGAATAACAAAATGAGTATAGAAACCTCTTATAAACAAAATGCAACCATCCACTCTCTATTCAACCTATCCGGACCTATGCAAGAACAACCGTTCAAGCACATAATATTCATTTCCGAGATGTTATACCAACCGGCTATAACATTCTGTTCTCTTAAGCATTTAACAGAAAATGAAACCATGCAAATTCACACAAACCTGCCATGAACTCTATGCATTCACAAATCTGCTCAAACTAAACCAAATGGAAATGAACAAGATTAAAACAAACAAACCAGGTTTTTGTAGCTCATCCGGGACTCAGATTCCACATGGATTCAAGATACACAACCGGTTACAAATGCTCTAGCCTATCATTACAGCAAGGAAAACAAAAATGGAACAAAAGATGAAGGAAACAGAAAAATGCTAACAAACAAAAACGGCCAGAATCCTCTCTCTTTTCCACTTCCCTCCTTCCCATGAAATAAGTGCTAAGAGGCCTTAAATACATGGCTAAGAAATGAAGAGCTAGGAAGGCTAGGGTTGGGCCTAGCCCAACAGAAAATAAGTGAGCCCAAAAATAGCAAAATTGAGCAGCCCAAGTCTGCTCCTTGAAAGTTAACCCAAGCTCCTTTAGTTGAGCCACTTCTCTAGTCCATCCAACATTCCCTAAAGCCTGGATCCATAGAAGTAAGATAGAAAATAGTGTAAGGATGATTTGAAGCATAAAAATAGAAACAATGAAATATCAGCAAAAATTACTTCAAATAGCCTAATAAGACTGAGGCGAAATGCCAAAATATAGTATAAATATGCATGCTATCAATTCCCCCATACTTAGACTTTTGCACTCCTGGGCAAAACACTAGACTCTATGACTCAAGAATAAAAATGCGGAAAAACAGAAATCAAATGTAAGGTAAGTCTTCGAGAATTCATCATTCAAAGATCATCTTTCCTCTACTTCCAAGAAAACAAGTGATATGGCAATTCATTCAATAAGACAAATCAAAAGTAGAAGCCTCTCACAGGACAAGTGTATGCTCAAAAATCTCTCAAGAGGTGGTGGTGACTATTTCGCTCAAATTCACCCAATCACAATTCCACTACCATAAGCTTGTTTATCTTCTCAATCTCCACTATCCATGTCACATGCATGCCATAAATCAAAAGGGCTTATTCAGGGTTGTAATGTGGGGAAGAAAGAAATGGAAAGACAATCAATGAAGGAAAACATGCCTTAGGTTGAGAAAACATTTCATGCAACTCCAAGATCAAGAGATAGAATTTCCAAGCATTATGAAAAACATTGCATCTTTATTCGGTTGAGTGTGTTTTACGCTCTGTCTCAACTTTCCTTTTTTTTTTTGGTAGAGATGAGTGCGTTTTACGCTCCTTCTCACCATTCTATCCTTTTCTTGCTTTTCTTTTTCTTTTCTTTTTTTCATGGATGCAAATGGCCTTTGGCCTTATGACTTGCTTGATGAATTCAATCTCTCTCTCTAGAATGCACTTAATATTCCTCTTCTCTTCCTAAGGTTGGAAGGTCCAAAAAGGGTGTATGAGAATGAAGGGTAAAAATGATGGCTCTAAGTGGCAAGCGAAAGGGATTGATTGAATTTTTTTTTTTTTTTTTGAATAACAAAATGGCTAAATGAGGACAAGAAAGAATGCCTTAATCATGTTTGAGTCATGCATGGACAAATATAGCCTCAACCAAGAATCAAAACAAGTTCTAGAGTGGAGATCATGATAGGCGAATGCACACACAAGAAAAACAATAGGCTCAAAATCCTCACGGCTGTAGACTACCCAATCAATCTATCAAATCAAACTCATTGCCAAGTCACTTGAAATCAAGGAAGATAAGATCGAAGTTCTAATCATGCTGGGTTCTTTTAGACTTAATTGCTTAACTTGCATTTCCACGCAAAACAGACTCAACTAAACCCAAGGAAAAAGAAATATGAAAAGATAAAGAAAATGCTGCTAAAATAAGAATGCTGCCTCCCCCCACACTTAGACTTTACATTGCCCTCAATGTAAACATACAATTCCAATTAAGAATAGGACAAGTAAATGCAAAATACTAGGGAGAGAGAAACAGCCTGATGTATCAAATGGAGGTGGCGTTGAGGAGATGCAGCTCCTCCACAATATGCTCCTGAAAGCTCTCGTAGAATGGCTTAAGCCGCTGCCGGTTCACTGTGAATTGCTTTGCATTGGACTCGTCCTTGATTGCAACTGCACCAAAGGGAAAAACATGAACAACTATGAAAGGACCAGTCCAACGAGAACGTAACTTACCGGGCATCAACTTGAGACGGGAATTGTATAGCAGAACTTTCTGGCCAACTTCGAATGTCTTCCTCACAATAAGCTTGTCATGCACAGCCTTGGTCTTCTCCTTGTAGATGCGGGAGTTCTCATATGCGTCCATCCTAATCTCCTCAAGCTCTTGAAGTTGGAGCTTTCTTTGGGACCCCGCTTGACTGTTGTCCATATTGCATTGCTTCACCGCCCAATATGCCTTATGCTCCACTTCCACCGGCAAGTGACACGCTTTTCCAAAAACCAACCTATAGGGGGACATGCCGATGGGGGTTTTGTAGGCAGTGCGGTAGGCCCAAAGTGCATCTTCCAACCTTTTGCTCCAGTCTTTCCCATTGGGCTGGACAGTCTTCTCCAAAATCTGCTTGATCTCCCTATTTGAGACTTCAGCTTGCCCATTAGTTTGTGGATGATAAGGAGTCGCCACTTTGTGTATTACCCCATACTTACGAAGTAGGGTGTCCATCTTTCTATTGCAAAAGTGGGATCCTTGGTTGCTGATGATGGCCCTGGGCATGCCAAACCTGCAAAAGATGTGAGAACGAACAAAATCTGCAACCATAGAAGCATCATCAGTCCTGGTGGCTTTAGCTTCCACCCACTTAGAAACATAATCCACAGCTAACAGAATGTACACATAACCAAATGACACAGGAAATGGACCCATGAAGTCAATGCCCCAAACATCAAAGATTTCACAAAATAATAAGGGTTGTTGAGGCATTTCATTCCTACGTGATATAGTGCCTGTGTGTTGGCAACGTGTGCAATTCTTACAGAACTCATATGAATCCTTAAAGAGTGAAGGCCAATATAATCCAGAATCTAGGACTTTCCTAGCTGTACGTTGGGGACCAAAGTTACCACCACATGCAAGTGTGTGACAAAAATTTAAGACAGATGCAAACTCATGGTTAGGCACACATCTCCTGATGACCTGGTCACTACACATGTGCCACAGATAGGGATCATCCCACACATAATACCGAGCCTGACTCTTAAATTTATTTAGCTGTTCCTTCTTAAAATATGCAGGTAATTCAGAAGCAACTAAATAATTTACTAAATCAGCATACCAAGGCTCAACACCATGAATGTGGTATAATAATTCATCTGGGAAATCATCCCTGATAGGCTGGGAGTCCAGGACTGTGGAATCTGAAGAAGGAAGGACCCTGCTCAAATGATCAGCTACTAGGTTCTCGGCCCCACTCTTATCTTTTATCTCCACATTGAACTCCTGAAGTAGGAGCATCCACCGTATCAACCTGGGCTTAGCATCGGGCTTCTTCAATAGGTATTTCAAGGCTGCATGGTCAGAAAACACGACAACATTAGAACCCAGAAGATAGGAGCGAAATTTATCTAAAGCAAACACAATAGCTAAAAGCTCCTTCTCAGTCGTTGACCGGGGCTGTCGAACACCGATAGATTAGATAAATGGTGATTTGGATTTGCAGCAAGAGTGCAACCCTAAGTCGTCTCCCAACGAACCTTCAACGGATCTGTCAAAACAAGGTTAAACGGGGGGGGAAAGTTTTGATGAAAAACAGAAAACTAAACAAGCAAGAACACAAGAAATCAAGATGCAATCAATTGCAAACCAACCTTCTATCCCAGTTTTCATCGCCTTCTCAATAAACCATTTGTTTAGTTTCAATCCTCAAACCAAAAAAAACCAGAATAATCCTTTAACAACCGCCAAAGATTGGAAAGAAAACCAATAAACAGATTTCAGAAACCTCTTAGTTCGATTTATCAGTTTTGATTCCCCTTATTGTACAGATTTGAGATTGATTGAAATATCATTCAAACAGGTTGTTCTTGTTTCTAGTTAAAGCCTCAACCGAGCACAGAAACCTTAGATTCTCAAACAAAGACAATGCATGCATTCATCCAACCGGCATCAACACATACATAGATTTAAGAGAGAACAGAAACAAGAGAACAACAAAGTTAAAACTAAAAAATGATTTCCATTAAAACCAAAGACTCAAACCGGGAACAAGGATGGTATTGCAACTGATTACAGAACCTTAGCCCTCCATCTTGACAAGAACAATGGGGAGAATGAAAGCTGGCTACTGTTCACGCCCTCCGAAAGAATCCTCCCAAAACCGGCCACTTAAGGTGCTTAAATAGGGCTTAAGGAGGAAACCCTAGGTTACTGCCACTTCACAGCCGATTTCGGATAAGTTAGAGCGCGTTATGGGCTTCGGCCTCTTCATAAGAATTGTAGATCAGGAAGATTAGATTAATTTGGGCTTTTGAATCACTTGATTTGGATATCGGACGCCCAAGATATGGCCCTTTTAAGGAATCAGCATCTGTGCAGCTTTCCTAATTTGACCCAACTTCCTAGTCCCGACTTTGGAGTGCTGTTTGAAGGCCCAAACGAACTCGGATTTGGACAAACCATACCTTTACAGAAATCCCTAGAAGTCCTCTACAATATCTCTGAAGACATCATCTTCATTCTGGAAATTTATCTAGGCCAAAATACTGAAGGAAGTGCAGGAGGTTAAATCTGCTAAAAATGGCCCTCACTTCTCTATCTCCAATTTCCAAGATATCTCATTGCCATCAAGACGTTTCATGCCCCATATCATGCTCCCATAGCCCTAAACCTGGAAAAATAAAGTAAAATAGTGTGAAGCCCAATTTCTATAAAATAAAACCAAGATGAATAAAAAGGACACAACTAATGTGCAAAAAAGACTAAATTTGAGGGCTAAATAATATGAGAATATGTGCTCTATCAGTCGTGGTGTAGTTTGCTTGAGCAGCATCCAAGGTGTGCGAGGCATAGGCAATGACATGTGACTTCTTCTCCACACACTGGGAAAGGACGGCACCCACTACAAAGTTAGAGGCGTCGCACATCAACTCGAAGGGCAACTCCCAGTCGGGTGGCTGTATGATGGGTGGAGAAATCAATCAACTCTTCAGTTCCTCAAATGCCCGCTTGCACTGCCCATCAAAGTGGAAGGTCACTTCTTTCTGGAGAAGGTGGGAAAGTGGAAGTGCAATCTTGCTGAAATCCTTGATGAACCTCCTGTAAAATCCTGCATGGCCAAGGAAAGAACACACCTCCCTCACAGAGGTGGGGTAAGGCAATGAAGCAATAACATCAACCTTAGACCGATCTACTTCTATACCCTTCTTAGACAGAACATGCCCTAAAACAATTCCTTGTTCTACCATGAAATGACATTTTTCAAAATTTAAAACAAGGTTATTTTCAATGCATCTCTCTAGGACTCTACCCAAGCTAACCAAGCAATCATCAAAAGAAGTGCCATAAACTGAAAAATCATCCATGAACACTTCCATGCAGTGCTCTAGAAAATCTGAAAATATACTTACCATGCATCGCTGAAAGGTACCTGGAGCATTACATAGACCGAAAGGCATTCTTCTATAAGCGAATGTGCCAAAGGGGCAGGTGAAGGTGGTCTTCTCTTGATCCTCTGGGGCTATGCAAATCTGAAAGTATCCAGAAAAATCGTCAAGGAAACAATAGTGTGACTTACCAGCCAACCTCTCCAACATCTGATCAATGAATGGCAGGGGAAAATGATCCTTTCTGGTTGCTTGGTTCAGCTTTCTATAATCAATGCAGACTCTCTAGCTGTTCTGCACTCTCATGGGGATAAGCTCATTCTGTTCATTTGGGACCACCGTGATGCCCGTCTTTTTTGGAACAACCTGCACGGGACTCACCCACTTGCTATCAGAAATGGGGTAAATAATACCGGCTGCAAGTAATTTACTTACCTCCTGTTTTACCACATCAAGAATGGTTGGGTTAAGTCTTCTTTGAGGCTGCCTTGCTGGTTTTGCTCCTTCCTCCAATAAGATACGGTGCATGCAAATAGATGGGCTGATTCCAGTTATGTCCGCTAAAGTCCACCCAATTGCTTTCTTATTATTTTTCAGCACATCCAGCAACTTTCTCTCTTGGTCAGGCTGCAAGTTATTTGCAATGATGACTGGAAGCTTCTCATCTTTCTCCAAGAATGCATACTTGAGGTGCTGAGGCAAGGGCTTGCACTGAATGGTGGGTGGCTGCTGCAAAGAGGGGGCTGACCTGTTTTGCTCTAACTCAATGGCAGCAAGGTTAGTAGAAACAATATCCTCTATAGGGAAACCATGAAGATCAGGATGTGCATGCTCATTTTCAACTTCAGAATGATGGTTATCTAGAAATGCAGCAATCTCATAACATGCATCACATGGATCACTCTCATTACTACAATCAGGACAGATGAAGGAATCTGGGAGGTCATGAATAGTGGGGAATGTATCAATCAAATCACAAGACTTAGTGCATGCTTCATCAACCAACAATTGAATCAAGTTAACTTGCAAAATGGAATGATCTTCAGAGGGACATTTCATGGCATCAAGTATGTTAAAATGAATGGTGCTACCAGCAAATTCCATAGAAAGTGTACCCTCATGCACATTGATCATAGTCCTTGCAGTTTTTAAAAATGGTCTACCTAGGATAAGAGGTGCATGCTCATGTGTGTTATCATCTTCCATATTTAAAACATAAAAATCAGCAGGGAAGATGCAATCCTTAACCTTAACCAGGACATCCTCCAAGACTCTAGATGGGTAGGCTGTGCTTCTATTGGCTAGTTGGACAACCACTCCTGTTGGCTTCAAAGGACCACACTGCAATGAAGCATATATAGAGTTAGGCATGACATTAATGGAAGCACCTAAATCTAGTAAGGCATTGCTAAATTGCATGTCTCCTATAGTACAAGGAATGGAAAACGTCCCTGGATCTTTGCACTTCCTTGGCATGGCAGGTTGTATGAGAGCTGAAACATTCCTCCCAAGGTTGACCTTCTCATTCCCCTTAAGCTTCCTCTTGTGAGTACACAAATCTTTGAGAAATTTTGCATACTTGGGGATCTGTCTGATGGCTTCAAGGAGGGGGATGTTGACTTCAACTTTCTGGAATGTTTCCAGAATCTCTTCATCTAATTCGGCCTCTGCTCTTTTCTTGTTTTGTGTTGCTCGATGTGGGAATGGCAGGGGCAGGATGTTGGAAGACTCTCCTTGTTCTTGATAGCTGGAGTTTGGCTGCTTGGCTTCTTGGACTGAGGAGGGTTGCTGCTCTTTGCTACCCTCTACATTCTGCTCCTCTACATTCTGCTCCATGTTTGATGATGGTGGAGGGGTTGGGATGATCACTTTTTTCCCACTTCGAAGCATTATGGCACTAACATTACCCCTTGGATTGGCAACTGGTTGTGAAGGAAGCTGCCCTGAACCTTGACTCCTTAACTCATTGATGTTTGTGGCTAGCTGGCCTATTTGGGTCTCCAAATTTTGAATTGTGGTTTTTGTTTTCTGTTGGAATTGGAGTGTGTTGGCTGCTAGTTGCTTGACAAGGTCATCCAAGCTAGGTTCTGACTTGGGTAATGGTGGTGCTTGCTGCATGGCTTGGTTTTGGCTTGGTGGTGGAGCATGGTTGCTTGAAATTGAAGGATGGAACCTCTGCTGAAATGGTTGATTCTGGTATGGCTGCTGCTGGTGCACATGTTGATTGGAAGGGCCGCCATATCTGAGGTTCGGATGGTCTCTCCAACCTGGATTGTAGGTGGTTGAGTATGGATCATACTTGTGTTGTGGCTGCTGCTGGAAAGGTGGATTGTGCTGCTGGAATGGTCTACCAGGGAAGATGCCAGCAACAGATTCATTATTTTCTTGCAACTGTGGGCATTGGTCTGTTGTATGAGATGGCAAGGAGCAAATGCCACAAAGCTGCTGCTGGGGTTGCTTTCTCTCTAATGCCAACTGCCTGACCATGGAAGCTAATTCCTCAAGCTTGTTTTCCATCCTCTGCTGGTCCATAGTGGCAGCCACATTGACTTCATTGATGGCTTTTGTAGGAGTGTTAATTCTGGTGCCAAACTGCTGGGCATTTTGTGCCATCTTTGATATCAGCTCTTGTGCAACTGCTGGGGTCTTCTCTGCCAAGGCTCCTCCACTTGCAGCATCTACCAAGTACCTGTCCATGGGGATTAGACCTTCATAGAAATATTGAACTAGGAGTTGGTCACTTATCTGATGGTGAGGACAGCTGGAACACAACTTCTTGAATCTCTCCCAGTACTCATGTAGGGTCTCACCACTTATCTGCCTTATACCACAAATTTCCTTCCTTATTGATGCTGTTCTGGAGGCTGGAAAGAATTTTTCCAGGAAGATCCTTTTCAATCCATCCCAGCTGGTAATAGCAGCTGGTGGCAGGTAATACAACCAATCCTTGGCTGATCCATCAAGTGAGAATGGAAAGGCTCTTAGCTTGATTTGCTCTTCATCTACTCCTTGTGGCCGCATGGTTGAGCAAACAACATGAAATTCTTTTAGATGCTTGTGCGGATCCTCTCCTGCAAGACCATGAAACTTGGGCAACAGATGGATCAGTCCAGATTTGAGTTCAAAGTTAGCATCCAACTGTGGGTATTGAATACATAGGGGCTGATAATGCACATCAGGTGCAGCTAGCTCTCTAATGGTTCTACCATCCAAATGACCATGATTACCATTATTTCCATTATTTCCATTATTTCCATTACCATTATTGCCATTGCCATTACCATTACCATTACCATTATTGCCATTACCATTATCTGCCATATTGATGAATTTTGGAATAGGTTCGGATGAAGTATTAGACACACTATTAGGGTCAATCCTATCCCGAGACTTAAGCTCTCTAGCTTGCCTTCTAAGAGTGTTCTCTAATTCAAGATCCAAGTCAAGTAATGTTTTCTTAGATGACCTGGTCATGCACTAGAGATCAACACAAAAACAGCACACAAAATGGCCTATGCATACCAAGAACTCAAAAAGTCAAAAACACACAAACACACAAAAACAAAAACAAGTCAAACAAGAGGCCCTTAGATGATTTTTTTTATGCAATTTTTCACAAAATTTCAACACTAAAACACTGAGGGACCTAAAAACACTAAAAACCACACAAAATTAACCACTAAGAAACACAAAATGGCCCAAAAAGTGGTCTAAACGTTGGAATTTGGCCAAAAAAGGGTCTCCTCACCGCAAAGCGGTGACTCTTTATCCCCACAACCCCATTTCTTTGGACACCAAAAATCAGCTCAATCGGAGCAAGTGGAAAGCTGTGAACAGTAACTGGGAAACTGATTTTTTTCCCTCAAAACCTGCTCCTATTTTGCCTCAGAAACCATTCTATATGCAAGAAAACATCAAGGAAAGCATATGGACTTGAAAGAATATCAAGTAGGGATGAGAAAGAAAGAGGATAGCACCGGCATCTCGAGCTCAATCCTTAAATAATGCTATCTGTCATGGAGGTGGTCAAAATCGCTGCTGAATGGAAGGCTGCTGTGGGTGATTTCCTCTTGGTTGCAGCTGCTGGTGTCTTCTGCCAAACGAAAAGGGACATTAGTGTGAAAGGTAAAGACAACGTTGAATGGAGTGTTAAAAGAGAGAAAATAAAAGGAAAATGAGAGAAAGAAAACGGAATATCCTCTTGTGCAGGTGATCTGCTGTCAGAGGTAGAAAAGTGGGATTTAGCTTTCTAAAAATGGTTATTCTCCTGATCTGCTGCAGGGTTGTCTACTTGCTATGTGAGCTTGCTTTTCAGCGCCTATCAGAGCACATGAAGACCAGAGAAGGACACACACAAGGTGTGATACTGAAAATCAGAGAAGGACTGCATGTGTGTTTTTTTCTTTTTCAGTTGTTGCAGGGTTGCTTTTCCAGAAGATCAGGTCGTGCAGCCCTCTCCAACAGCCACTTCTTGGTTCAAAAATGATTCCAGAAATGAGAAAACATAAAAGGAAAATACACACAAACAAAAAGAAGATCGAAAAGGCAAATAAGGCTTCTCTGTTGCTGCTTGCTATCAGTTTATCTCAAGAACAGAATAGCTTTTCACCAAGAACACCAAACTGATAACCTCATAAACAACTGATAACCTTTTCACCAAGAACACAAAACAGATAAAACACTCAAACAAGAAAACAAAACAAACAGAAAATAGGGTCGGTCCTCTATGTTTTTAGAAGAAAAACTTGGCTCCCCGGCAACGGCGCCAAAATTCTGGCCAGCGATTGTCGAACCACTCCAGAATTAGAGATCTATGTATCTCTTCTCTAGTTTGCAGCAAAGTGCACCCTAGGTCATCTCACAAGGAGCCTCACTTTCCTCTACGAACAAGAAGAACCAATATAACCAACAGGTTTTTTGGGGGGGGGTTGTTTTGACAGAAAACTAATTATCAAAACAGAAAGACAATGATGTTTGGAATGCAACCGGCTGTGTATTTGTCCCCTATGTGAAATCTTCCTCGTCCACTCTATAAACCTTAGCTTGTTAGATGTTTTAATCTCTGGATATCAAACTTAAAGCATCCCCAACAACCGTCTAAGGATTAGAATGATTGGAATAACAAAATGAGTATAGAAACCTCTTATAAACAAAATGCAACCATCCACTCTCTATTCAACCTATCCGGACCTATGCAAGAACAACCGTTCAAGCACATAATATTCATTTCCGAGATGTTATACCAACCAGCTATAACATTCTATTCTCTTAAGCATTTAACAGAAAATGAAACCATGCAAATTCACACAAACCTGCCATGAACTCCATGCATTCACAAATCTGCTCAAACTAAACCAAATGGAAATGAACAAGATTAAAACAAACAAACCAGGTTTTTGTAGCTCATTCGGGACTCAGATTCCACATGGATTCAAGATACACAACCGGTTACAAATGCTCTAGCCTATCATTACAGCAAGGAAAACAAAAATGGAATAAAAGATGAAGGAAACAGAAAAATGCTAACAAACAAAAACGGCCAGAATCCTCTCTCTTTTCCACTTCCCTCCTTCCCATGAAATAAGTGCTAAGAGGCCTTAAATACATGGCTAAGAAATGAAGAGCTAGGAAGGCTAGGGTTGGGCCTAGCCCAACAGAAAATAAGTGAGCCCAAAAATAGCAAAATTGAGCAGCCCAAGTCTGCTCCTTGAAAGTTAGCCCAAGCTCCTTTAGTTGAGCCACTTTTCTAGTCCATCCAACATTCCCTAAAGCCTGGATCCATAGAAGTAAGATAGAAAATAGTGTAAGGATGATTTGAAGCATAAAAATAGAAATAATGAAATATCAGCAAAAATTACTTCAAATGGCCTAATAAGACTGAGGTGAAATGCCAAAATATAGTATAAATATGCATGCTATCAGGTTGCTCCATCTCTCTTCACGCCTTTCTTAAGCCAATCTACCTCAGGGGAACTGGGTTTGGCCAGTGATCCGGTACGGGATACCTACCAGACATCTGAGTTTGCTGGGAGACCTAGGCGCCAGATCAACCAAGGAGTTGGGTCTAGCTAAAAAGGCATAGCACCGAACTCAAATAAGGGATTTGGGTGAGTCTGCGGGTATAGGCATCGGATCTTCTGGTGATCCAGGGCTAGCTCGTGGTCATCGGCACCAGATTGCCACTAGGCGACTTGACCTTCGGGAGCAGGCTCATACTAAAGAAATTGTTGTGATAACTTCACTTCTTTTTCTCCTTCCTAGGCTAGTCTACGTTAGGGAATCTGGGTTTTGCCAGTGATCTGGCGCAAGATTCCTACCGGACATCCAAGTTTGCCGGGAGACCTAGGCGCCAGATCAACCAAGTAGTTAGGTTTAGTAAAAAAGGCGTAGCACCAAACTCAAACGAGGGATCTGGGTGAATTTGTGGGAATAAACATCGGATGTTCTGATGATCCCGGGCTAACTCGTGGTCATCGACACCAGATTACGCTTAGCGACTCGACCTTCGGGAGCAGGCTATGCTTGAACCACCGTACCTGCATCATGTTCTATAACATATACAAATAATCTGGGCCCATGAAAATTTCACGTGGTTCGGCTTATAGTTTTGCCTACTCCACGGGAATACAAGGGGTATATTCTTTTATTTATTGAGAGATTTTATTACAATGGAAAATTAAAGACAATCCCGACCCCCCGCTGGATCAAGTAACACTTTTGGTGACAGGCTTGGCTTTGCGTCTTGTGCTTCATCCCCTTCCCTGGGGTTAACAATTGGTGAAGCCGGAAAGTACCTCTTGAGGTGTATAGTGTTCCAGGTTTTTCCTATCGCCTTGCCTTATAGCGTCTGTAGTATGCACGTGTTGGGGCCTAACATCTTCTAAATTTTGTAGGGTCCTTTGCAATTCGGCCTGGGTTTCCTTTCCTCTTCTATTACCTTCTCCTGCGTCCAAAATTTCCATTTGGACGATAAACTGTTCTACTCAGTCGAATAATTCAGTCACAAAATTTGGCTCAGAGAAGGCTAAGGATCTTTTAAGCGAGGCGTATGTAGTTCCATTTAGCAATGCTGACGTCGCTAATCTGACTGGGAGATCCCTTACTTCCCGTGTCGCAACTCTGAATCGCTCAATATACTGCTTTAGGGATTCACTCGGCTTTTGCTGTAAGCTCATTAGATATATAACACTTTTCTTCTTCGGGAGATAAACGAAGAATGCATTTAGGAATTCTTTCTTCAATTGTTCGAACGATCGTATATATATTATTGGTAGTTTAGTGAACCACTGTTGAACCTGTCCTGCCAGGGAGAGTGGGAAAGCCCTGCACCTAGTGACCTCATTTCATCCATGTAACACGGCCATTGCGACAAAGTGTTCTAAGTGCTTCTCGGGGTCCACCCTTCCTAAGTACATCGAAAATTGTGGCAGTTCGAACCCTAATTGCACTGGTTGCCTTTAGAGTTCCTCAGATAAAGGAAACCCCTCTGGGGGAGTTACCTTTAGCACCATCATTACCCGGTTTAGCTCTAGCACCTCTTCTTTGAGACACTTAATGAAAGATGCTCTGAATGTTTCATGTTCTGTTTCATTTTGGCAAAGAGATGGGTCATAAGGAACTCTTGAGTATGTGTTTTCTACTGTCTCTTTATATATAGGAGCTTTCCTTGCTCTCTTGTCATGTTTCCATCTCGAGTCTGTTATTTCTAGGACTTGGCTATTTAGCCCTGGAGTTTTGATTCTTATCCCCTACCGAGTGGTCCTTGGAGGGCTTTCTTGGGATCTCTGGTGTTTTCCCCTCGTATCAGTTTGTCCAATGTGGGGAATGCGAATATCTAGCATTAGTTCTCGTAATAAAGCAGTGACTCCCTATAGTCTTCTCATATTCTCCTCATTATTCATTATGAGTTCATCATTTTGTTGTTTCAACTCCTCAAAATTCTTTTGCAACAGTTGATAATCTGAGAGTAAGATTGTGGGTGGAGTTATCCCTGAATTCACCACGAGGTTTCGATTTGGAATTGAAGACTACCCAAAGGAGTGTTGTTCTTGACTAGCAGGTGCTGCATGTGGGACTTGTTTCCCTTTCCCTGTCATATGTCTCCTCAATCCAACTACGTGTACTTCTCCCTACTTTGAACGATCCATGTCCCCTAGTCTAGCGATCTGGTTACCTTAGAGCATAGGAAAGTTCTCTAAACACACTTCGTTGTCAGGGTGATCTTTTAAAAATTCTGGTACTGTAGGGTGCACATAACTGGGGCTTCTTGTGGCTCCTGCCTTGGTACGAGCGGTCCTTCGAGTGTGGTTAGGCGGGTTCGCCAAATCGGCTGATTGTGTCCCTCTCGACATCTTGTGTTAAGATCGGCTTTTTGTTGCGTTTCCCACAGACGGCGCCAAATTGTTGTTGCCAAAAACACAACAATCAAAATTTATGATGTGGGGTCCACTCGAGCTCGTTGTCAGGTGAAGTTAGGTTGCTGTAAGAGAAGTTGCCTCAATGGAGTTTGCCACTAGGATGCTTGCCGCAAGGATTTTTCCACAAGCTTCTTTGCCACAAGGTCTTAGCCACTAGCTCTTTTGCAATAAGGCTTCTCCACTAGCCCTTTCTCCACAAGGCTTCACCACTAGCTCTTTTGCCAAAGGCTTCACCACTAGCCCTTTCTCCATAAGGCTTTGCCACTAGCTCTTTTGCCGCAAGGTTTTACCTTCGCTGTTAAGTCTCGCTGCAAGGTTTTGCTTTCACCACTAGGTATCGCCACAAGATTTTGCCTTTGTTGCTAGGTCTTGCCACAAGGTTTTGCCTTCGCTACTAGGTCTTGCTGCAATGATTTAGTTTCATCACAAGGATTTAGTCTCGCCACAAGGTCTTATTATAAGGATTTGGTCCTACTGATGCTTAGAAAATGGATTAGAAGGCTCACGGGAATCTTTCCCCGCGGAGACCCTCCCATGCTAAAGTCAGTCTCGGATCCCAATGACTATTCATTAAAAAAGTAGAGATGCATTCAAAGTGTCTAAATTTTATCAAAATTAGAAGTCCTTATCATTGTGTTGTAGCTGGGTATTTATAGGGCACGATTCTCAAGGATGACTAGTGCTGACATGTGGCGATTGTTGAGTAGGGCTTAGGCTTGGTCGAGGAGAGGCTTTTTGTCGCCATCCTTTATCCGGGAGGCAGCTCGTGGCAAGTAGCCGTGAGGCAGCTAGCAACAAGTAGCCATGAGGTTAACCCTAAAAGGCTATCTTACAAGCAGTCTCGAGGCTGGCACTTGCGGCTCCCTCATGCCATGAGGCTTACCCTCGTAGCAAGCTCGTTGCCGCGAGGCTCGTAGCAGGGTGCCACGAGGGTAGGGTGCCATGAGGCTTCTCGCAGCTAACTTCCTCGAGGCTTGCCCTCGTGGCTAGCCCTTGCCATGAGGCTGGCAACCGCGAATCAGGTGGCGACAATCCTTTGTCGCTAGCTTTTTTCAGTATTCACTCATTTTTTTCTGAAAATTCCTCATTTTTCTCTCCTTCTAGTTTTCATGGCACAAAAATAGTGGTTCATTCTCAATGTGAAAGCTATGTTCACTTTGTCGCCACTATGAGTTTCTTCATTATAACTCAATTGGTGATTACAAGAGAATACACCCTTATATAAGAAAAAATTAGGGCAATGAAAAATATGTGTGAAAATAAAAAATTGTCCTTATTGTAAAAATGCATATAAAATTTGCCCCAAAGGGTTCCACCCCCTACAAGCCCCAGGTGGGGGGGTTTACCACCCCCCTTCCAAGGGGCTCCGCATACTGATTATGCGTAGAGGCAATATGTGCCAAGGTGATAATTAACCTCCACAAACACTGACAATCTCGCACTTGGATACTAATTCATCATCAATTGTCTCCACTTACAGTGAACTCAATCCCTAGCAATGAAGTCCAACTGAAGTTGCACACAACTCTAGTTTCTCATTAGTTAGTCTTCATCAACATGTTAATTGGATTACGACTCCCCTCAATCTTCTCAAGTGCCAAAACTCCATCCTCCAAAGCAAATCTTATGTAGTGATATCGAACCTGTATATGCTTTGTCCTAGCATGATAAATAGGATTCTTTGCCAAATGAATGGCACTTTGACTATCAAAATGCGGTATACTCCGCTCATACTTGTAATATCCCGTTTTTTTGTGAGGTTGCGACGTAATTTAAGTAAGTTTAAAATACCAAAAAATTGGCTTGTAAGGGCAACAAGTGACTGAACCAGCTATAGGAAGCTTAGATACTTAAGGAAAAAGGTATCTCATTGACGAGCGTCTCAAGACGTGATTTATGATGTTGAAAAAAATCAAATCAGAAATGGTTTTCAGTACATCTAAAGTTATACCCTGAAAGACCAAATGATGGTAATGGGCTTCCAAAAAATCCACGGAACCTTAAGGAGGCTCTAATTTTGTGAATAAAACAACTCTTAAGTAGTTTCGGGATGAAACAAAAGGGTTTGCGATCAAAACATATCAACTCCAACCAATGACGCTGTCTCATGTTCAACTCCTCCTGAGAGAATACGTATTTCAAACTCTTATGATCAGTGAATATCTGCACCTTCTCTCCATAAAGATAATGGCGCCAAATCTTCAAAGCAAATACCAGTGTAGCAAGCTCCAAATCATGGGTAGGATAATTCGCGTCATGCTTCTTCAACTGCCTAGAGGCATAAGCATTAACTCGACCATCTTGCATTATAACACAAACCGGA
Organism: Diospyros lotus; assembly: GCF_014633365.1. NCBI lineage: Eukaryota > Viridiplantae > Streptophyta > Magnoliopsida > Ericales > Ebenaceae > Diospyros > Diospyros lotus. Next base: position 23,545,101 of record NC_068342.1, read on the forward strand.
CCTTTATATGATGCATCACTATAAACCACAAACAACTCACCACTCCTGGGTATGGCCAACACAGGTGTCGAGGTCAACCATTCTTTCAATTCCAGAAAACAACCCTCATAAGCATCGCTCGAAATAAAGCTAACTCCTTTACGTGTCAGCTTAGTCATAGGGGAAGCCAAACAAGAAAACCCCTCAATGAAGCGTCGATAATATCCAACAAGACCCAGAAAACTCCGAACCTCAATCATAGTAGTAGGTCTTGGCCAATCCAACACGGCTTTAATCTTCTCAGGATCCACCGCTATGCCCTCGCCAGAAACTATGTGACCCAAAAATACTACTTGAGTCTGCCAGAGCTCGCATTTAGAAAGCTTAGCATACAACTGCTCTTCCCTGAGTCTCTGCAAAACTAACCTCAAATGATCCTCATAACTCGACGGGCTAGGTGAATAAACCAGGATGTCATTAATGAAGATGATGACGAAGCTGTCCAAATATTCCCTAAAAACCCAGTTCATCAAGTCCATGAATGTTGCTGGCATATTAGTTAACCCAAATGGCATAATTACAAACTCATACTACCCATATCTTGTGCGAAAAGATATCTTTGAGACATCCTCATCTCTCACACGCACCTGATGGTTCCTCAATCGCAAATCAATCTTGGAAAACACTGAGGCTCCTCGAAGCTGGTCGAACAAATCATCCATACGAGGCAATGGATACTTATTCTTCATCGTCGTCTGGTTAAGTTACCTATAATCAATACATAATCACATGGAACCATCCTTCTTACTCACAAATAGTACTGGTGCTCCCCACGGTGATGTACATGAAAACCCTTATCCAGGAGATCTTGCACCTGCACCTTTAACTCTTTCAATTCATTGGAAACTATATGGTAGGGAGTCTTGGATACAAGCTGAGTGCCTGAAAGCAACTCAATAGTGAAATCAATCTCCCTACGAGGGGGTAAACTAGGTAACTCCTTCGAAAACACATCCAAAAAATCTCAGATAATAGGAATATTTGCCAACTCTTTCTCCTCGCCAGAAGTAACAGCCACGAAGGTAAGGTAGGCCTTACATCCTTGTCGAATTAACTTTCCTACTTACACCACCGAGATTGTAATACCCCGAGAGCCTAGAGAGGTGTAGTATATATCAAGGATAAGTAAGGAAGGAAACAACACTAGCTGGATACCTTTTGGGATGAATGTAGGCAAAGAACTCCGGGGTTAAGCGTGCTTGAGTTAGGGTAGCTCAAGGATGGGTGACCCCCTAGGAAGTTCGCGTAGGCCCATTAGGATAAGTTGTTCCAGTCCTTCCTATCGCTTGATACGGGGTGTTACAAGTGGTATCAGAGCAGACCCCCAAGCCTCTGAGCGAGGTGGTGGGGATAACCTCAGCGAGGATGTTGAGTCCCTAAAGAGGGGTGCGTGTAGGCACCATAGGCGAATCCCACATCGGCCATGCAAATGGGGGAGATCTGAGACCAGTTGTAAGGTCGCATGACGAGGATGCCATGTGCTCAAAGGGAGGAGAATGTAATATCTCGAGAGCCCAAAGAGGGGTAGTATATATCGAGGATAAGTAAGGAATGAAACAACAACAACTAGATACCTTTTGGGCTGAATGTAGGTAAAAAACTCTAGGGTTAAGCGTGCTTGAGCTAGGGTAGCTTAAGGATGGGTGACCCCCTAGAAAGTTCGCGTAGGCCCATCAGGATAAGTTGTTATGGTCCTTCCTATCGCTCGATGCAGGATGTTACAGAGATCATAGGTGTTACCACCATGAGCTTAACTCTTCGATATACCGCAATTAGATGATGCGAATGCTCAAAAGCGATTATCTTTCGCCAGCAATCTACCATGGCATAATGCCGAGATAACCAGTCCATCCCTAATATAAGATCAAAGTCCTGGATGGCTAGCACCATAAGGTCCCTTGGAAAAACCCGATCATGAACCACAATCTCACAGTCTCACACCACTTCATTTCTTAGCAACCTACTACTGCCCAGAGTCATAACAGATAGGTTATATAGCAAAGGACTACAAGTAAAGAGAACTAGATACAAAACACGAGGTGCTATGAAGGAATGCGTACAACCTGTGTCAAATAGAACACGAACATTGGAGCTATATAAGCAAAATATACCTTGCACCGTGTCATTTCCTCCTTCTGCTTTAGCTACTGATAGTGCAAACATCTTGCCCGGAACCTAAGGTCGTGTTGCTGGCGAAAATAGCGATGTGGCTGCTCCTTGAACTTTGGGAATCAACGGTCTTTAGGCTTGCCTTGAGCCTGATCCTCCAATATGGGGTCCACCTCCCTGAACTGGCTGAGTGCACACATTAGACTTGTGACCGAGTTGGCCGCAAAGATAGCAAACAATCCTCTGGCTTGGTGATCGGGGCTGTCGAACACCGATAGATTAGATGAATGATGATTCAGATTTGCAATAGGGTGCAACCCAAAGTCGTCTCCCAACGAACCTCTAACGGATCTGTCAAAACAAGGCTAAACGGGGGGGGGGGGGAAGTTTTAGATGAAAAACAGAAAACAAGATATGCAAGAACACAATGAATCAAGATGCAATCAGTTGCAAATCCCAGTTTTCATCGCCTTCTCATTAAATAATTTGTTTAGTTTTAATCCTCAAATCGAAAATCAGAAAAATCCTTTGACAACCGCCAAAGATTGGAAAGAAAACCAATAAAAAGATTTCAGAAACCTCTTAGTTCAATCTATTAGTTTTGATTCCCTTTTTGCACAGATTCGAGACTGATTGAAATACCATCCAGACAGGTTGTTCTTGCTTCTAGTTAAAGCCTCAACCGAGCACAAAAACTTTGGATTCTCAAACAAAGACAATGCATGCCTTCATCCAACCGGTATCAACACATACACAGATTTAAGAGAGAACAGAAACAAGAGAACAATAAAGTTAAAACTAAAAAATAGATTTCCATTAAAACCAAAGACTCAAACCGGGAACAAGGATGGTATTGCAACTGATTACAGAATCCTTAGCCCTCCATCTTGACAAGAACAATGGGGAGAAGGAAATCCGGCTACTGTTCACGCCCTTCAAAAGAATACTCCTTTAATGGCCTCTTAAGGTGCTTAAGTAGAGCTTAAGGAGGAAACCCTAGGTTACTGCCACTTCACAGCCGATTTTGGATAGGTTAACGTGCGTTCTGGGGTTCGGCGTCTTCATAATAATTGTAGATAAGGAAGATTAAATAAATTTTGGCTTTTGAATCACTTGATTTGAATATCGGACGCCCAAGATATGGCCTTTTAAAGAATCAGCATCTATGCAGCTTTCCTAATTTGACCCAACTTCCTAGCCCCGACTTTGAAGTGCTGTTTGAAGGCCCAAACGAACTCGGATTTGGACAAACCATACCATTCCAGAAAGCCCAAGAAGTCCTGTACAGTATCTCTGAAGACATCATCTTCATTCTGGAATTTTATCTTGGCCAAAATACTGAAGGAAGTGCAGGAGGTTAAATCTGCTAAAATTGCCCTTACTTCTCTATCTCCAATTTCCAAGATATCTCATTGCCATCAAGATGTCTCATGCCCCCATAGCCCTAAACCTGGAAAAATAAAGTAAAATAATGTGAAGCCCAATTCCTATAAAATAAAATGAAATAAAGTCAAGATGAATAAAATGACACAACTAATGTGCAAAAAAGACTAAATATGAGGGCTAAATAATATGAAAATATGTGCTCTATCACTAGGCACTAAATCTGATCTACGCGGATAATCTCTCCCCACATCTCCTGGTTGTCCACAACGGTAACACACATTCCCTTGAGCTACTCTACACTGTCCCTGATGACTCCTACCATAAGTCTTGTACTCTGGAACAACTCTTGATCCCTGGTTGGAACCTACATCCCGGCCTCTCTTTTTACCCTTGTTGCATGTGGTCTTCCCCATAGTTGTTACCCATAGCATCTTGGCCTCTTGCAAATTCTATTCAATAGCGCGGGCTTGCCTCACAATAGTAGGAAAATCCTCAGCTTGAACTCCATCCATAGCATGCCAGACCTCCGCACGTAGACCACTCTCGAACTTGTTGATCTTTCGGGACTCTGGAGTCACCAACTCTAGGACATATCGAGCCAGTGCAACAAACTCGGCCTCATACTGAGCAACAGTCATGCTCCCTTGCTACAGTACTATGAACTCATAAACTCTCTACTTTTGAACCCACTCAGGAATGTAGGTCTTGCGGAACATTGCATTCAACTCGGCCCAAGAAGGCACCCTATCTCCAAACTGCTATTAGGTAGCTCCCACCAGCGCCCTGCGTCACCTTTCAGGAGAAAAGTCCCCAACTACACCTTCTGATCCTCTACGCAACTAATGGACCTCGTATGTTTTTCAATCTCCAGGAGATAATTCTCCGCCTCAGATACATCTACACCCCCTCGGAACTCAGGTGGATGCAAAGACATGAAATTTTTAAGAAGCGCACCCCCAGAGCTTTCCTCAACACTCGGTGCCCCTGAATGACATACTCGACCGTGATCTGGATCATGCTGCCCCTGCCTCAACTGTGCCGCTAACACATCCTCTGCTCGCAAAATGCCCTCCAGGGTATCCTGTACATCTAGAGTCCTCTGTGATCGTGCTCCACTTGCATCACTTGGCACCTCAGGTGGGGGAATATCCTGCCTGTGATCCACACGAGGCAGTCGTCCTCACCCTCAACCACTACGAGTATTCATATTCCTACAAAATCAGCAACATAACTTAGAATAAATAAAACCTCAAATGCTTACTTACCCTTAGAGACAACCTCACTCTACCCGACAACCTAGGTGTACAGGGACATCTCATCCTAAATAACTCCAAACACGCTCTGATACAAAGAGATGTGGGACCCTAGCCCGAATACCCCGGGCAAGCCGAAGAACCCGAGCAAGAGCCCCCACGATGGGTAAAGAAACTGAATAGAAACCACCTTGACCTGCCAGGCATGCTCAATTAGGATCATCCATACTCATACATAAGAAATAACAATTGTTGTTGCCAAAATACAACAATTAAAATTTATGAGGCGGGAATGCTGGAGTCGCGGTAGGATGAGGCGGACAGTTGACAGGTGTCTGCTTGTGGAAATTTACGTTGGGTAGCTCCAGTCTCCGATTATCTAGTTGGGGTCTCAAATAAGCCCTCGGGGGCATTTTCGGTAGCGGATTGACAAATTAGGAGTAACCTTCGGTCTGTTCAGGGCATAACTGCACTCACATAAACAAGTTAGAAAGCACGCAGGGATTCTTCACCAACGTATGCCCTCCGATGCTTAAGTCAATACGTGAAGGAAACTAATGTATTAAATAAAAGAGATGATTAACAAATATTAATGTGTACCCTTCTTTGACAAGAGAGGGTCTAATCATGTCACGAGCACTGGGGTGGGCTTAAGAGGAATCCCCCCGGAGGGTTGAACTGCCTAGGGAGTCCTTCGGGAGAAGGTGGGCCTCACAGCAAGCTATTGGAGCAGATTCTTGGCCTCTAAGGGGCCTAGCCAGACGAAGCTACGAGTTGACAGGATACTTCTAAATGTTATCTATTACTCTAAATTGGATATATCTTCGAGATGAGATCCCAATTATATAAGGTGAGGATAAATTCCTTCGAGAGGAGTCGCAATATGATTAATTAACTCTTCTCCACTTAACTTAATTAATTACTCACATCATATATAATTATTCAATTGCATACACCTTATATAATTATTTAATTATATTCATGTAATATTCATATATTATATAATTCCATTAGGAAATGGCAGGGGCCCATTGGGTAATTACTTGAGTCCATGACATACGTGGGTGTATGTTGGATGTTCATCATGGGTGAATTGCAATGGGAGATTATTGGGGACAAGCCACAAAGGTGGGGCCCCATGGGCACTTGCTTGAGGGAGGTACTGGCTTGCATGCACATTATATGAATATATATATATGCATATTATATGTACATCATAGGCAAAGAGATTTATTACACAGCCCGCGGGACATTATGGCTTGAGGAATTGGAACTTAAATCATGTATATTATTTTATTTGTATATTATAGAAGTATAGCAATTAGATGGTGGCAACATGTGTATTGCTTGTATGTGGAAGGAAATGGTGGCATGGAGCACACGTGGCTAGATGGGAGGAAACTGGGTGGCTGAAGCAACTCAAGGGAAAGATCAGGCGGCCACACGTCTAGCCAGAATCTGCCGGGAAGAAGAAAATAAATGGGAAGGAGAACATTCAGCAAGCGAAGCTTGCTGTTCCGCTTGCTGCGTTGGGATGATATCCGAGCCGAGAAGGAGGAGAGTCCGGGAAGAGGTTGCTATTCCGGGAAGAATTTACAACGCACCACATTTCGGGAAGAATAATCACATCCTTCCGCTTTTTGCTTTGCTGTTTTGTTTTTGGAAAATAATACTTTTTGGTGCTGCGCATCACACTGTTGCAAGGATGAATTGGCTAAAGAAGACTCAGGGTGCCACAAAATGCCGCGAGAAGAATTAGTATGCTGCAAGGATGAGTGTCACGAGGATGAACTGCCGCAAGAAGATTAATTAGCTGCCGCAAGAAACGTGTGTTGCCGCAGGGCACCATTGTGCCGCAAGCATGTGGCCACAAGGAGTCTAGCGGTAGACTGCCGCGAGAGAAGATGCAAGACAAGGATATGTTGTTGCCGCAAGAAGAATTGGGGTGCCGCAAGGATATGCTGTAAGCCACCAACGGACTGCTGCAAGCTCGTAAGAAAATGCCACAAGCCACCAGCAGACTGCCGCAAGGAGGAATACCGCAAGGCATTATTGTGCTGCAAGGAAATGCCGCAAGCTCCCATTGTGCCGCCAGGATATGCCGCAAGCTCCCATTATGCCGCAAGAAAATGCGGGAAGAAGAAGTGTTGCGGCAGGCTGCCGCAAAGAGGAATCCCGCAAGGCACCATTGTGCCGCAAGTATGTTGCGGCAATGAGACAAAATGGAGCTTTGGGACTCGTGCCAAAAAAATCCTTTACTGTTCATTTATTGCGCAATTTATAGGGAATAATGCTACATTTTTCATTGTACCATTTTGCCCTCAAAATAATGAATATTTTCATTATAAGTGTTATTTTTCATTTAATTATGATTTATTCTTCGAAAAAAATATTCTCTCTTGGAATTACTCGTTAAAAATACGTTCGCTTGGATTTAATAATTAGAAACACCACAGGTGGATATTTTTCGAAAAATCTATGGCACAACAACAATGAAAGCATAATACATCCTAGGCATGCATAAAAAGTCAATCGGTCATAGGGTTACATGACTATAGATGCACATATACAAAATCGTTCCAAGCACTCAAAAGCTAAATGTCTATGGAATA